>NC_092504.1:51734777-52368885 GCF_047511675.1 Marmota flaviventris | reverse complement strand
TGATTTAAAAATCTAAGGTGAACAATTTAGTTCTAACAATATAGAACTGAAAAATAGCCACTATCTTATAATTTATGCCAATTTGTATTTTTTAAAAGGCAATAATAAGTTTCTGAAAATTTTATCATCTTTTGTTTTGAAAATTGCCTATACAAGATAAAGAATTCTCATTTTAATGTAATTTAATTTGAATTCATATGAAAACTTTTTATCTATTTAATATGGGAGCTATATTTCAGTTTATGTTTTGAGTTCTTTGTGAGTCTTCTGTTCACATGTTTTACTTTTTCATATTGGTTTAATACTTATATATAGCAGAGATTGGGAAGAAAAATGTACTCCAAATTTAACTGAAATGAGATCCTTTTCATATTTTGAAAAGATAATTTTACCTATTACCACAATTCATATTTTATATTTGGAATTTCTGAAATCCTCATTCCATGGACTTCTCTAAGTGTTTCAACATATACTCAACGATTAATGTTCCTTTCCCTGCATTCATCTAAGCAAGATGTAGGAGAAAAAAGCAGGTTAGACCGACAGGAAAAATAAAAGATGGGAAATATGCTCTGAGTGCTCACCAAGTCCACATGTGATCTAGGGATGCTCCTCTTTCAGCTTCTTGGGTCACAGTTTGTGGAGATGAGCTACTGGAAAGCAGAGATAAGGATATGATTTTGGTTCAACTTAAAGTTTCTGATAACAAAAGTTGATTATTCTACTATAGGAAAGGATGAATCTCGCTATAGAGAAGACTATTATACTTCTCTTTAAGACTTATGTTTTTCAGAAATCTCAACTGGACACATTCCTTTCCACTTACTAGAGTGAAATACACCATCCCACACAACACATAAAATTTCTGCCTATGACTGAGCTATTATTAAGCATTCTCTTGTTTTATATCCTAGAGGTAATCACAGGTTTGAGCTGTTTCATCCAAACTCCTGTGACCAGCAATGGAAATTTTCCTGACTAGGTACAGGGATAAAATTTATGGCCCTGGAAGAGAACAAAAGCAGTTGTTGCATAAGGACTTATATTAACACTATGTTCTACCCAATTGAACTAAACAATGGGAGACACTGAAGGAGAAGTGTTCTTTGCTTAGAAGAGGAACAAACTCAACAAATTTAACAGATTCTAAGATCTCACAGATTTCAGCAACCAAGAATATCAAGGTCAATCAGTGAACAACAGTAGTTGTCTCAAGGCTGTTAAATCTGAGGCTAAACTAGAAGGTGGTTTTATGTTTTAAATTTTAGGGATCTGACCTGTTTTCCTTTCTCAGAGCAAACACACTAAGAGCTTGAAATGAATTGTCATCATTGCTGGTAAATATGCACTCAGACCTGACCTGTCTGTACAAATAGAGTCCATTCTCCATGGTGATCAGAAGCAGCAATGTCTGGCCATACAAGGTGGCTATCCTAATTTACAGACTGTACAATCTAATTCCTCTTTCCGCAAATGTTGATTAAGCTGAAAGAGGATCCTTTGCAAAGCTAATTCAATAGCACCGTCTCCTCTCCTGAAAGACTAGAGGATGATCTCACCATCACATGAAGCCATTAGCTCCCCCTGCAGCAAAACCCACCATCTGGCCATTTGGCCTGCACTCTGCTGATTGGTAGGAGCTTTTTTAGCACCCTCACTCTTTGGGTGGTGGGCAAGAGAGGTAGAAGCTGAGAGCGAGGAGGCTGAGGCTGAATAACATAAGATGCCATTATCTCTCAGAGAGCCAGGTGAACTCTAAGTGCTGCCTGATAGCAGAACCTGCCTGGTACTGATTGCCCAGTCTGTTGCCTGGTCTATTGCCCAGCATTAGTCACAGATGATCTGGTCATTTATAGTCAACATGACATGGTGGACAGATAACAACAACAACTCTTCTTTATAATCATGCAATCTTTGATTTTTATTCCTGTTGTCTTTAGATAGCTGATCTAGAAAAATCACTGAAGCATCACTTTTATTAGCAATGGATGAAGTGTTTTCCAAATAACAACCAGTCTAAGGCTTGAACCAGATCTAAGTTTACTCCATGATTTTTCTCTTGTATTTATTTTGAGGGTAGTCTTTGTTTTAGTTTCTCTTAGCATCATAGAGTTAGCATTCTGGCTGAATATTGGGAATAGAGGGCACAATTGAGTATTGTGTTGCCTTTGTTAAATCCCACTCTGGGTTAATTGCTGCTAATTATGTAGCTGCTTTTTGATGCAGTTCTATCTAGTTCTACATCTGAACACGGGATAAACAAGACATAAGGAGGCTCCAAAGTAAGACTCCAACAAAGAGCTGATCATAATCCATGTGTAGGACTGACAATTTATTCTTTCATGCACTTTTATATCTCTGGGGATTCTAGTCAAATAGAACAGAATCATCAAAGGTAACAGCAATGTTATGTTGACAGCATCTGAGAGAGGTTGGTACGGCACCTGTTGGGTGGCATGTTTAAGCATTACTCCTGAAGTAAACAAAAAGTGACTGTAATCATTGAAGACATGAAGTAAAAGAAAGGGATAGTAAGAATGGAAATGGGCTCCTTGGCTGGTCTTGACTGGTGTTTAAAAAGGCCACATAGACAAATTAGGGACCCAATATTCATTTCTTCAGAAATTTAGGTTTTGAATGCCACATGTAGTTTAGCTTACTTTGTTTGACAGCAGCAGTAAATCTAACTTCTTTGGAAAAAGAACAAATGTTCTCATTTGTTTTGATTATATATTTATGTGACTTTTCATATCAAATACTTAAGAAGTAAAGTTTATAGAAAATGAAATCATCATCATTTAGTGAATTTACTGTAGTTGAATTAGTGTTCAGGGTAATGTATGTAAAAGGCACTGTAGATTTTAAGATTAATTTATGATAAGAGTAGGAGAAAAAGATGTATGTATAGAGACATACTGTACCTACACAAAGACTAGGGAAGGAGAGGCTAAGCTGGCTCAATCCCTCCAGAGTCTTCACTCTAACCTAACCTTACTCCAACATAGCCACAAGAAATAGATTGAGCAGTTCACAGGACAGTGATGAGAAGGAACCACTTGACTTTTTTTTCCTTTTCCCCCTAAGCTAAATAATCATCCGGCAAAAATTTACCCAATTGCCAAGGTTTGCTCATATCCTCCTGTTTATAATTTCTTCCTGGGTAAAGGCCAGGCACAGTCAAGAAAACCATCATTGCTTGTGGCATAGATAGAATGCATGTGAACGACAGAACTGAAGGCCATTCATAGTTGTTTAACCAACTGGAGGGAAGAACAGAGGCTCCAATTGAGTAGTTAAGAGGTGAAGGAATGTGGCATGACAGAGAATAGTGAATATTGCATAGTTACTCAAGCATAGTTTTGGGAAAGGAGTAAATTCATAAGTCAATAATCCCAAGTATGGAAAAATTGTTTTCCTACAAATAATTATGCATCCATCGAGAACCATATACTGAATGTTATGACATTTTTTATTCACCAACTCTTAATCTTTATGATAGTCCTATCACAAAAGAATTTTTAGCTTCATTTGACACAGGAGGAAATTCATACCCAGATATCCACTTACTAGATGGAATAGCTCGAGTGTTGGAAATTGGAGCCGAGGTGTTTGTCCTTATAACCCTTCTACTTCCATTACTTCACAGAGGCCTGTCCTGCTAACATCCAAACAGAAGCAGTGGCTATATTGGGAAGTGGAAGGCTGAGGACTGTTTCCTGACCCCATAGAACCCAGTACCTTTCACAGCATTTTCTGTTGTCATTACTACTGTCCACCCACTCCACCTGTATTGGTCACAGAAAAAGCCATAAAAAGATGTTCTTGTACCCATTTGTTCCCCTGTGCAGGCACCTGATAGAACTTGATAAGTTGATTCATGCTCTGTAGTTCTCTTCACAGCAAGCAGCTCATCTTCCGCTCAGCTTTCACCTTCGACGCCCTGCACAGCGTGTCTGTGTCAGCTCTGCTACTCAGCTGTCAGACAAAGGGGAGAAAAAAGCAGGACTGTGACACAGTACTCATATTAGGTAAAGCTTTCCCCAGCTAGTACTCTCTATCCTGGGATTGTTTTGTGAACACAGATTTCATTAGCAAGCGATTGATCTGAACATCTGGGTGCTCACACACTGACATTAGCTCCTTCTAATTGCTATAATGTGGTTCTATTCTGATTTTATGCAAGCAGTGCAGTCTTTATGCACAAACTATTGAGGAATTACACATTTAAGGTATTCGAGAATATTGGTTAAGTGCATTTGTGGTTGTTCCCTAGGATTTTCTTTCTTTTTTTTTGTTGTTTCTTTACCCCCACCCCATTGCCATTCCAATTAGTCTATAAGGATTTTGCTTTATAAATAGAAAATCAGAATTATGCTTTAGTACTTATCTCAACTCACATTGGGATTTGGAAGAGTGACAGGTATGAACAGTGATTCACAAGAACATTACTTTTTCTGTTGTACTGAATAGTCTTGCTGAAACACATTCAGACATGAGGACAGTACTTTATAAAACCCAGGCCAGTTGGGTTAGCAGATTGTTTACACGTGGGCACATGTGTGTGGCTTGTTACTGCAGGGCTTCACGTTCCTCCAGGAGAGGTTCTGTTGTTTTGTGTGCTATGAAATTTCAAATAAAGGAAGAACAACAGCTGTAATGGGCCCAATCCAATGATAGCAAAAGGTGAATAAAATTACTCCCTCTGGGAAGTAAAATGCTCATTTAGTGGAGGGAAATTATCATTTCCAAGTAGAACATTTGGCTTCCTGAGAGTGAAAATGTCAGCACAGCTTGATAATAACACCTCAGGCTATAATAGTACCCTTTTCCCCTCTGAGAGCTGGGCTCTTTCCCCTTAAATTTATCTTTACAACATTCTTGCAAAGCAGGTAGGCTCAGATGTTATTGGTATCCTTTAAGGATGAACTACCTGAGAGCTATTTGTCCTTGGAAGTCCAGAAATCAATTTATTTCAGGGCTTTTTGACTTTGGTGCTATGGACATTTTTGACCAGTTCTTTTGCTTGGGGGAGAGAGGGGCTGTGTACTATAGTACTGTGTACTTGTCTGTGTACTGAAGAATTTTAGCAACATCCCTGGTTTCTATCCATTAGATGCTAGTTGTACCCCTAGTTGTACATCCGAAATGTGTCCAGACATTTCAAGTGTCCCCCGAGGGGAAAAAATCACCTCCAATTTAGAAGGTCTAGATTAGTTGGCCTGGACAATCTTCTCTAACCTGTAGGAAACCTTAAGCAAAATTTGAAATAACATATGTTTACCTTTGACTTCCATAATTTCTCCTCTCCATAATTATAGTACTTATTTAGGATTTACTATTATAGGTGTTTCATGTATATTTATATTTAATTCTCACAGCAGTTCTATTTTAATCTAATTTTACACATAGGAAAGCAGAAACAAAGAAAGGTTAGCTAACTTGCCCCACATTTATACAGCTAGGAAGCAGGGCTGGCTTTGTGGACATGCAGCCTATGCAGCTGCACAGAGTCCTGTTTTGAGAAGGACCTGTGCTTAGTTTAATACTGTGCTGTTGCCATATTGAGAATCATCTTTTTTTGAACAGAGGCTCCATATTTATATTTTGCTTTGGATGTCACAAGTCATATAGTCTTACTAGAATGTGACAGAACCAGGAGTTGAGTCCAAGAGTCTTGGAGAGTCTAAAGACTGTATGCCTTACACTTTCACCATACTGCCTCACTACCTTTCTCTTCGTTACTATTGCATCCACTCATTTATTCATTTAGTAACTTGTACCAACTTTATTATGAACCAGGCATTATATTTGGCAGTGAGGGAATGATAGACAAAACAGATGCTGTCCCTTCTCTCATGAAGCTAGCAGTCTCAGGAAGAATGCAAACCAATAGACAGGCATTTGCAATTTAGCATGGTATATGTGATGAGAGGATCTGTAATTAGAGGAAACTTGATAGGAGGTTTGTTAGTATTGTACCTTAAATAAGAGTAAATAATGATGTAAGGTCCTTAGTCTAAAATACAAGGTATAAACTATATGAAATAAACTTTGTCATGTGTCTTGACTTATTAGAGGGTACCTTTTACTTCTTCTGGGTTCTGACTAAATTTGAGATATTCAAAATACTATGTTCAATGACCCATGAATATGTGTGCTATTAATGTTAATTGTTTTATAGCCATTGCCTGACTTACTTTCTGTGATTTTCCTAAAGATTCAAGTTCTTTAATGTGTTTATTTTAACCCTATTATCTACATTATCGCACACAGAAAATAGTGATGAACTTTGTTTATTCCCACGATCATCTAACAAACTAAGGAATGTTCTGTATTTTGCCTGGTATTGTTTGAGATATTATGTGCCTGACTTTCCATTTATATGTGTCTCTTTCTTCCTAGAATCAAATTAAACAAAATTACAAAAGTTGAAAAGAACCAGTCTAGAAATGCTATTTATCCTTCAGTGCAAAATCTGACTGCAATTTTCTAATTAAAATAAGGTTTCTAGAACAGCCCTTCTCTAATGCCTTCAGCTTGTTGGCTCTTGTGGACCTCTTTTATAATACCTTAATAAAATCTGAAGTTTAATAACTAACAAATTTAAGATTTAGTTACTAGGCCAAATGGCCGAATGAAGTATTTATTCTACCCTTAAGCAGTCTGCCTTTAAGAAAGAACATTGTATTTCTAATACAAACAGTAAAATGCATGTTAATGAAATTTTAGTTTTTAACTCATGCTAGCAAAAGGATTCGCTACAACTGTGTATTTACTTAACTCCAGATCTTAAAAGAAAAAGACATGAGGTGATATAGCCTGTTTTCAACCCAAATTAAAAGGCCTTTCACTGGGTGTGATAGGGTATAGAGAGGGTATATTTAAAGGATACAGGGATGTTGTTGGGTAGGAGAGATGACTTCTCATGTTTGATAGCACTGTACAGTAGCATAACCATAGTTGACAACAATTAATCGAGTGTTTCAAAATAGTTAACAGGATTTTGAATGTTCTCAACACAAAGAAATAATAAATGTTTGAAGTGATAGATAAACCAGTTATCCTGATCTTATCATTATATGTATTAAAATATTACACCTCATAAATATCTAAAGTTATTTTGTTAATTAAAAATTTAAGAAATCAATGCAAAATAATGCATATCACATGGTTCAAAAGTTTTAAATCATCCTTTGGTAGGGTTTTTCAGAGTAGTATGCTTATCACCTGTGCAATGGTTATGTGAGGGGATTGTTAAAAATCCAGTTTCTCAAGTTCCACCTTGTCCTACTGCAATCAGTAATGAGGTTAGTGTTTTGTAATTTACACCTTCAGAAAACTCCTCAGGAGGTTCTTGTGCACACTGATATTTGAGAAGTACTATAAAAATCATTTAAAAAAAGAAAATTTAATTTTCCAACAGATAGAAATTTAGCAACTGTATGCTATTTGCAGTGATTGTTAGGGGTTGGTTTAGATTTAGCAAGTACTATGCAACTTTCATGTGAAGATTTTAGTTTAAGTGGCTCATACTCACTAAGCCCAAACAACTTCATGATCATCTTTCCTAGACCTAATTTTATGACTTGACAAGGAAGATTAGAATACTGTGAAATATTCAGCAAATAAATATTTAAGAATATTTGTAGTTTGGTTTCATGCTCCATTAAAATATATTTTCTATTTTTGTTTTGTTTTGTTTGGAGTTCAAAAGGAAGTGTTAGGTCTAACTATTCAATGTCTAGATTAGGTTAATCTGGAAGTTCAGCACAGCAATCCATAAGGTATGGGACACTGATCTTGCAAAACAGTAAAACAAATTTATTGTTTTGTTTTTAACAGTTTGAATCTCAAAGTGTGTTCCATAGACCAGTAGCATCATTCTGGACTGCAGAATCTCAGGTGCTACCCTCAATTTACATTAACTTTGAGAAGCAGTACTCTGAAAAACTACTTCCTATAAAATGTAGTTGAAATTTTTGCTGGAGACTGTTTGTTTACACACGACTTGAGGATTTTTCTTTGTGGTTAAAAAATTTAAGTACACTTGCCAGAAATGTATGGTCCTTACCATAACTAAAGGGCAAACTATGAATCCTTGAATGTTAAGATGGTTGATTCTTGAAGATGGCAGCAATCCCCGAGTAAATTAGAAAAGTGAGTAGAACTGACAGTGGTTCCATAGAATTCTGATAGTCACTCAAATGATTACTAACTTTTATTTATTTATTTATTTATTTATTTATTATTGGTTGTTCAAAACATTACAAAGCTCTTGACATATCATATTTCATACATTTGATTCAAGTGGGTTATGAACTCCCATTTTTACCCCGTACACAAATTGCAGAATCACATCAGTTACACATCCACGTTTTTACATATTGCCATACTAGTGACTGTTGTATTCTGCTAACTTTTAAAAAGAACTTTTATGTTGTGGACAATACAGAAGATAATGTATATTAAATATAGAAGAATCACAGATGATGAGAGCATCTATGTGGTTAGAAACTTAGTAAAGGGGATAGAGTAAATGCATATTGAAATCATTTATGTCAACAAATGAGAACCAAAATATTTTTATAATTTTTTTTCTGGTATAAAAAAGAGAAGACTTTTGGAAACACATGGAAAATGAAAATAGTTTCAATACGTAATATAGTGAGAGTGACTAAAATAGTCTAGGATATTGGTATCACTGAAGATTAATATCATTGTTAATATTCAGATCTTTAAACAATCAAGTGTAAAAGAGTCCCCCAAGAAAAGTAAAAGAATACCTTGGAAGCATTAAAATATGAGGGGGAAAATCAGTTGCTTTGTATATCTAGAGGTGAACTAAATGTGATCTGATATGGAAATTTTATTCCATTTCTAAACATCTCAGATTGCATGAACCGAGTAGTGCTATTATTGGCAACTATGCAGCTAAATTGTCTGGATTAGGCTTGAATTGAAAATGTGATTCATCTACTCTTTCTTGTACCAGAGCTGCCTATATGAGAAATGAAATATGGGCTATACAAGTCAAGCTTGTAATCACTATGCCCAAACAACTTCATGGTCATCTGTTCTTGACCTAATTTCATGACTTACAAGTAGTGTTAGAATATTGGCTTCTGTGCAAAATTCAGCAATAAATATTTGAGGATATTCATAATTTGGTTTCATTTATAGGTAATTTGGTCTTTTAGCGAATCCCTTTTCTTAAGGGTAGGCTATTCGAACAGAGCCTATTAAGATGAAAAATGTTTTAAAACAGTGAAAAGTCCCTAGTCCAGTCATTAATAGGCAAAATAAAATACTAATAAAAAACAAAGGTAAAAATCATTAAGATCCATTTAATTAGCCTTGATACTTTCTTAAAGGATTGACCCTGGAAGAACTGATATAGCAAATACTGCAAAGTGCAGAATTAATCATATGGTGGTAGATGGTAGTCATGTAAACACTGGTTTGAGGTCCACTTTCTTACATAGGCATGTAGCATTAAGACACAGTGTTTTGATATGGTAGATGCTTATTCTATGCTGTGCATTGATCACACCAGGAGGGGACAGTTTTAACCATAGAATAGAGATAATCTGCCTTCTTCCTCTGTTCATTTTATGCCTTCCTGAGTGAACAAAATTCATCTTCTCAGAATATATATTTAATGATATGGTAAGTAATGCACTTCTTAAGTGGCAAAATAGATGGGCTAGGGAAAGCATCGTTCATTCCTGTGAGATGTTTTAGACTGGGAAAATTACTTCCTATTCTTTCATATGTGGTGAGATAAAATCTTTCCTTATCCCATAAAATGTTCTTTTTCTTCTCTTGCACTTCTCTTCTGTTCAATTAGGAAAAAACAAAAAACAAAAAAACCCCAAAACCAAAAAGTAAAGAAATTGAAAAAAATAAAGCCACTAAATAAACAAAAACAACTTTCTGAACTATTTTCAGAAAAATAAATCATCTTTCCTGGGACATGAGATGAATAAGAGCTGGCATTTTTTGTTGTTACTTTGGGTAAAGAGGTCAAAGGTCATTATCTAACAGGCATCCAAATGGAATCAATCTGTTCCTCAAAGATCCTGTCACATGCACCTGAGTCTCCCCAGGGTTTGTGCAGAGTGGTTCATGGTCAAAGGCAGGAATGGATATTGGCACTCCAGGGAAACTATATTTTTCTGTCAATAGACAGAAGATTGCAGTGTCCTAGACAGGTAATCAGTTATCAAGCACCACAATAAGTTCACATTTAAGCATTAAACAGGTGGAGTAGGAGACAAGTTAAAATTTATCATGTTTACTAGGTTCACCACCAACAACCAAAGAACAGTTTATCCTTTTTAATCAGTTATAATCTGTGTTTCTTGTTATCAAATTTCCAAAGAAATTACATATGTATTTTTTTTCCTCTGTAAAACACTTTGGTGGATTCTCAAAGAGCAAAAAGTTTACATTTCTGTAAGTTGTAACTATAAATATAAAATACATATTTATATTTAGCATAAATATGTATATCGTATATCTTTAATACATATTAAATATAAGCTTAATGTATACTTTGTATATATTATATCTCCCATTTTCTCTTTTCTTCAGTTAATTGAATGTATGTACAAGTCAGCCCCTGTGGCACCTGGGTTCTATGCCAGCTTAGTAGAATGGTAGGAGAAAGAAAATGAAAAAGCCTGCAACTCTAAGATTAAATAGTATGTAGTTTGTAGATTTTTTTTACCCCACCATTAAAAGTAAGGAAGAATGGCTTTTCTTTTTCTCCCTGATTAGAGAGCTTCCCTGGATTTGTGGCAAATAAATTGACAAGCGAGGGCACTGATGACAAGAGAGCGATAATTGATGGTGGCAGGTGGGGGCTTGCTGTACTGGCATGTCCTGTGGAGGGTGAGCCAAGGACATCTATCAATCAAATTGGTGACAGCAGCCAGGGAGACTTAATTGGAGATTCATTGAACCTTTAATGATGTGACAGAGAAAAATAAGGATGCTTAAAGGCTCCTGGGCTATTTCTTCTCCTTCCTTCCAACAATTCTCATAGTGTGGAAAGTGGACATCACTCCTGGGTTGAACATTCACTGTTTCCATCAAAGTTAATCACATTGTTTGGAGGGGTAGAGTAGTGAAAGTATTTAACATTAGTCTGCCATGGAATGAAATCTATACCGAGAGGTTTAGAGATTTAATTGTCCTGTGACTAGCATAATCACAGATGCTTAGCAAGTGTTCAGACACCAATTGCTTAGGGTGCAGATATGGCTAATTCCATAATTTTTTTCCCCTTCTCAGCCTTCTAAAGACCTGTCTCTACAAATATATAAGTTTTCAATTTTTTTTGCCTAATGTTCAAAATAATTTTATTTCCTATATGGGAAAGGAAAGAGTCCTACAAAGATATTTTACCTTTATGCATGAAGCGGGGGGAGTTTCTTAATGTTAGCATTGAAGAAAAATACCCAACAGTTTCAGTGCACTGTGCATGGATATAATTTGTAAAGTTTTAAGTGAGATGGTCTTTGCCATGTAAGATCTTATATTTTCATTTTATGAGTCTTTGTACTTATTCATTACTTTTCAATGATAATTTTGGACAATTGCTGACCTGGTGCTTTGAATAGGTAAGTCAAAAGTCAATAGAGCTTGAGTATTTCTTTGAAGGAAGTTTCAGTATAGAGAGGGAAGAACTGATGGGGGTTGTGAGAATGCTGTCTAGGAGGGAAGAGGCTATTTTTGTGTCTCTTGAAAATCACAGTATTCACTAGTATACTTGATGAAAAAATGTGAACAAAGAAGGGAAGGGGGGAAATCTTGGACTTGATATAGCAGAGAATTTATATTTAATGTCATCCCAATTTATCCAAATCTGAGTCTTATTAACAGAAGAGAAAGATAATTCACCTCTTTCACCCCTTCCTTGGTTTTAAATTCTGCTCATGCCATTCATTTTTCTCCCCACAAGCCAATGAATGCAAAAATGACCTACTGATTACTCAATGAAAAAATAGAAACTTTTTTTTTTTAAAGTTCTCAGAGGGTTAACATCTCATAATATCCAGGCACAGTTTGCTTGTCCCTGTGCAGAGGTCCAAGTTAACCACTTATCCTCAGTGTTATACCTCTTCAAGAACTGCGACTCTTTAAAGTTCTCTTGATGTATGAACTGCAAATGAGCTGGCGTGCATGACTTCAATAGTCTGCATGAGGATTAGTCTTCTCAGAGTTTTGTGTATTTCCCCACATATTCATAGACATATTTAAAAGAAAACTCACAGAGGCAAAAAGCACATTAATTAGAAAATTGTAGCACTGTAAAGAATGTTGCTTCTTACATTACTATTGAGAAGAGCTACAAGTAGCCAAGTGCATACTATAATTTAAAAAAAGTTATTAAAATAGTTTGGGTCAGATGGTATAGTAGAGAAAAAAAATAAATAGAAGATTCTGTGGCTCTGGGATTGAACCCAGGGCCTTGCACATGATAGACAAATTCTATACTACTGAGCTTCATCCCTAGTACTTGGGGGATGCACTTAGAATTCAAATTTGTTCTACATTTTATTGTGTTATTTAGAAAGAACTCTATCATCCATATACTTTTTTCCAAGCTGGTCTTATAATTAATTTTTTTAGATCCTAGATAAGAACTATTCATAGGTTGGAAAATTATCTGAGGAGAAAAAATGTCCATAAACCATCAATATGGACAATGAGCCACCTCAAAATCTCTTTAGAAACAGAAACATGGAAGTCAAGATTAATATTTTGGTCAAATAATCAAGGTGCTATTCAAATCTCCCTGAGTACATTTCTACCAAGTAGTTATCCATTTTCAATCTGTACATGCATAGCAAGACTAACTTCATAAACCAGACCAATCAATTTTTCAATGACATTTTTAAATACTTTCCCTCATTTTGGGAAGCACTTGGTCTTCTTAAAGCATTAAGTCTGTGGAATGGACTCACCATTTGTCTTTGGGTATAAAGATTCAGCAGGGCAATTTCATGAGAGTTCCCCAACTGTTTGAAGATGGTTATCCTATCCCTCATGAGTCTTTAATTTTTTTAAAAAGTGAAATATTCCCTTCTCCTTCTCCTTCTTTTCCATGTTATGGCCTGAAGTCCCTTCATTATCAAAACTGCTTTGCTCTATGCTAATCTGAGTATGATCCAATGTCTGTAGGTTCTTCTAAGGATGTCAAAACTTGAACACAACTCGAGGAAAGATCTGACCAGCTTTTGAAAATAATTCTAGGAAAGTTCTAACCAGCTTTGAACAGAGCAGGACAATCATAGCAATTTTCACCTGTCTAAAATTTTTTCTTCTCTACCTAGTTGCAATTTTTTAAAAAAAATGTCTTGCTCTCTTTAGGCTTTGACATGTCAACCTGACTGGACAATGGTACAGAGCTATTTGGTTAAACAGTATTTTTCTGAATATTTCTGAGAAATTAAATTTTGGATGATATTATAGTAAGCTTTTCTTCACTGTGACCAAAATACCTGACAAGAGCAACTTAGAGCTGGAAAAGTTTATTTTGGCTCACAGTTACAGAGATTCAGTATACATGGTCAGTTGATTCCATAGCTGTGGGTCAAAGGTAAAACAGAACATTGTGGTGGAAGGAAAACAGCTCAGAACAAACCAACAAGGAAGCAGAGAGAGAGAGAGAGATCTCTGCTCACTAGGACAAAATATAAACCCCAAAGTCACTCGCCTACTGACCTACTTCCTTTAGCCACAGCCTTCCTACAGATACCACCAATTAATTCTTGTCAGTGGATTAATCCACAAATTATATTAAAGGTCTAATAATCTTATCATTGCACCTCTGAACATTTTTGTATTGTCTCATACGTGAGCTTGTTGGGGCACCTCATTTAAACTTTAACAGATGAGATTAATGTTTAAATCTAGACTTTGAGTAAAGTAAATTATCCTCCATAATTTGGATGGGCCTCTTCCAATCCGTTGTCTGTCGAAGGCCTTAATAGAACAAATTGACCTTCTCTTTATTTTTTTCAGTACTGAGGATTAAGCTCAGGGCCTTTTGTATGCTCTGCAAGCATTCTGCCACTAAGTTATATCCCCTAGGAAGAAGTAATTCAGCCAGCATATGGCTTTCAGTCTTGACTGCCACAGCTTTTCCCTGGGTCTCCAGACTGCCTACCTATTCAAAATGTTTTACATTTATTAAGCTTCTTCAATTATGTGAACCAATTCCTGAAAGTAAATCAATCATTATCTATCTATCTATCTATCTATCTATCTATCTATCTATCTATCTAACATCTCTCCACCTACACATACACACACACACACACACACACGTGCGAACACAAACACACACACACACATTCTAACAGTGTTTTACCCTGGGGAACCCTGACTACAAGTCCCTAGGACAACTGTATATATTGTTGTCTTGATTGTCCCATCTCATATATTTCCTCTTACCACTAGCTTTGTACCATCTACAAATTTGACAACAGAGTTCGGTATTTTCTCCTAAATCTGAAAACAAAAAATTTTCCTCATTTTAATGATCATAAAATTGACTTTGAAGGAAATGGTTCTTTATAGAGAAACTTCTACTAACCATTGATAATTATGCTTAGCAAGGGGAGAATTAAAACAAAAACACTGTTCCTCAGCTTCCTCTGGTGTACACAGACATCCTTTAATAGTTTGAATAGTAGATATTATTGATAGAGTATAAGGGCATATGGCTTGCTGTAATTCTTCCTTTAAATAAGGTACTTTAACAACTATGCATTTAAGTTTTAACTATCTGTGAGACATTGAAGTTCTTCTCAGTGACAATGCATGATAGCTTATGAAAGTTGTATTATGAATACTACACATATTCAGGAAAAAAATTGCACAGACTTAAAGTGAAAATTAAAATGATAATTTATCTAACATGGAATTACAAGTACCACTCACTCACACAATCTTTATTATAATAAGCAGTAATGAAACATCTTGGAATTTATTTTTATAATTTTATTAGAATTATAAATGTTAAACTAATATGTTATTGAATATGACTTTCTAGACAATTATAAAAGAGCATCACTTAAAAAGAAAAAATACAATAAAAATACTAATAATATTGTAGCTGTTTATTGAGGGTCCAACACTTTGGGGTATATATTTGTATCTGGTCAGTGGAGACCTCTCTCTTTCTGCTTTCTGATTACCATGTGGACTGCTTCCCTCCACTACACTCTTCCACCATGATGTCCTGCCTCACTCTTCTGTCCTGATGTCTGGACATCAGGAGCCCGGAGGAATGGAGCTGCCTGACCATGGACTAAGACCTCTGAAACTGAACCCCCAAATAAACTTTTCCTCCTTTAAAATTGTTCTGGACAGGTGTTTTAGAGCAGGAAAAAAAAAACTGAGTAAAATATGCACTATTGGCAAATATATAGATTATACAATGACATTATATGAAAGTTAAATTTTTTATAATGTCTTATTAGAACATAGCTACATTCATATATATAACTAAAATATTATGCTAAAATAACAGAATTGAGTAGTGAAAATAGAGACAATATACTATGTCAAGCCCCAAATGCCTGCCATCTGGCTCTTTACAGAAGAAGTTTGCGAATGCTGCTCTGGCTGATGAAAGTAAGACTTTACATTTTTGCATCGTTTCTTCAAGATAGAGTAGGGTAATTAAAGTGATGATTTCTTTGTTAGTAGTTTCTTATATATCCCAAGCAATCCTATAGTGAATTCTGAACTTAAATATAAACATATGCATATTGAAAGACAACATAGAAAAGGTTGATTTTTTAAAACCTTATAAATCTTAGAATTTACAAGTATTTTTTGTGTGCCTAATACAAAGAAAGATGGATATATTGACAGAGAAGTGACTGGAGAGTGTGAGAAATATAATGGAGAAAGACTAAGCAGATCCAAGCTCTTAAATCTACAGCCACTCATTGAGATTCTGTGGTTAGGTGCTCTGTACAGTAGGAAGGCTTCTTTTCCTATCCTGAATTTGTTTTCCCATTTCTGAGCCTCAGTGATTAAACTTCCATATCATGGCCTGATAATGACATTTGGGAGGGATCATAAAGGGATGCTTAGGAATGAATGACTCCTGTGTTTATAAAGTGATGTCTGGAATTAAGAAAGATAAAACATGTGAACTATTGGCAGAAACTCTTGTAGAAAGTCAATAAACAATAACCATCACCTTAGTGGTTAGCAAGTCATGATTGGAATATCTGTTGTTCATCAGGGAAATCATAGAACCCTAGACACTGTGGAGGCAGTCTTTCAGGTTTTAAAATGTTTTATTGCATGCTTTCTTGTTCTGCATAATGAGGATTCAAGATGAGTAAGGAAAAGTTATTTTTATCAGAAAATATTGATTAAATATGCGTTTTCCTTTTTCAAAGGCTACCAAACAACTAGAGGTTAGATGTAAACCTATTGTCTCCTTTTACACATGCTCTAGAACCAGGAAGGATTAATAAAGGGAGAGTTCTTTCCCTGTAATTTTGGATTCAGCTAGAAACCAAGAGTTGAAAGGGGCCCTTGATATTACCACATGCAGTAACTGTGCAGATGATAAAACAGACCTGGAGAGGTAAGGTAATCACCCAAAGCAGCTTGAGCAGCTTGGGCCTCTGTTTCTTCCATTCTTCCCTGAAGCCATTCTCATTCAAATGTTAAGTATACATTTTTTCATTTCAGAAAGAGTAAATCTGATTTATCCGTCTTCTAGATTTCCTCCAAAAGTGTTTCATGTTCTCCAAGGATAAATCATCTTAAAATCCTTAAGCTCAGGTAATTATTATCACAAATATTCTTTCATGCCATAATATCTATTCTAAAGCTTTTCCTGAGATGTGAAGTCTTAGATGACAAAAAGCCTGACTCTGAAGTGGTAATAAAGAATGACATCTCTATACTGAGAATGGAAATTCAAATGATAAGATACGCCATATAATAATGACTTTATATATTAGTAGAGGAATAGGAGATGAAATATAATAGGGAATAGTGGGGAGTGGGCTCATCTAGAACGAACATAGCTAACTCAAGGGGCAGTTAATGCTGAGCCCCATTTGATAGTTGCTATGCATGTGTGTTATTTTGAATTTTCTAAATCTTTTGATAATTCCTAGATGCTGAGAGCCTCACACTTATGTGTAGAAATGTTCTAATTTCCTTATTACTGTGTAGGTCAAGCAAGATCCATCTGTGGCCTTGGACCTTTAAGAAGCATCTTTAGCAATCAAAACCTATATTTTCATAAAAGATGAGTTTCACATGCAATTTGGATTATATGGTTTACAGTTTAATATTTTATGATTTTTCTTCCTCATATTTTCATCCTGGGAGTAAGAGCATGCCATGAGTAGCCTGTAAATACAGTGTGGCTTTGTGGTTCAAACATTCGGCTGCATCAAAAGGCTCTGCTTTTGTTTTCTGCTTGAAAAAACTGACACTTGTTATGGTTATGCTCACTATGTGAGGCATCCCCTGTTGACTTCTGGACAATCACTATAAATCTCTATTATTCTGCTGTTATTGTCTTGTTATACTAGCGCTGTTGAGGTATCTTCTCAAGGGAAGCAAGCCCAGGTGTGCACATTCAGAGCAAGGAATTCTCTCCTTTAAACACATAAATAGCTATTTTATTTGGCACAACACACATAAATGTTAGTGTAGCCAAAGGAATTTTGAACAGTTATTTGCATTGCAAATATTTCAAAATCTGGAGCAGAGGTATCAGAGCTTAATCTGCTAGCCGTTTGAATTCTGTTAGTTGAAAAAGTAATTCATCTTTTATTATTTTTTTTTCCAGTAATAAGAATTGAAAGAGTTGAAATGCAGTGCCTTGCAATTGGGCTCCAAGGCATAAGAATTTCTCATAAAGAAGAACGTATTTTGTTCCTCCATGAAATTCGGTTATATAGACTTCCTTTTATGGGGACTATTTTTTTCTTTATGGCCTTGTTCAGCGCAAATGTGCAGGGTTAAGCTCTCATGTGCTATACATTTGTTGTTTTGGTATCCGGACTGATGGAAGATTGGAACAGTGCTGTCTCAGATATCTGGGCAGAATGGCTTGAAGGTTTGAAAAAAACAAAGTTTTTGGTAACTTCCTTGATTGCATGTATGATTGTATCACATTATGTCCCATTGTACTATATAGGATTGAAATCTTGAGAATTAATGGATTAAGGTCTACCTTTGATTCAGGTACTTGCAAATTCATAATGTGACACTTATATAAAGAATTAGAAGCACATAATTTTGGAGGCATGTTATGATTTAGATCTAAATTGTCCTCTAGAAGGCTTGTTTTCTGATGAAGCAATGTTCAGAGGTGGAGTTTGGGAAGGTGATTTAATCAGGAGAGCTCTGACCTCCTCAGTGGGTTAATTCATTGAGGGATTCATATGATGACATTATTGGGAGGTAGTTAAAACCATTATTGGTAAGTTGTGAGACCTAGTGGGAGGAAGTAGATCACTCAGGACATGCCCTGGAAGGGCATTTCTTGTCCGCTGCCCCAGCTTTCTTTCTTTCCCTCTCTCTCTCTCTTTCCTAGCTGTCATGAAGTGAAAAGATTTCCTTTTCCACACTAGTCTGCCTTCTGACATCATGGCCTTGCTAGAGGGCTAAAAGCAATGGAGCCAGCCAACCTTGAACTGTATTATGATTTAGATGAGATGTCTTCCAAAAGGTCATGTGTGAGGTGATGCAAGAAGTTTTCAGAAGTGAAATTATTAGATTATGAGAGTAATAACCTAATCACTGGTGATTAAATGGGTAGTTACTGTAGATGGGTAGGGTGTGTGTGGAGGAAGTAGGTCATTGGGTGGGTAGCTTCAGGGTTTATATTTTGTCCCTGGTGAGCAGATCTCTCTTTGCTTCCTGTTTGCTTTATCCTAAGCTGCTTTCCCTTCTGCCATTATGTTCTGTCTCACATTGGGCCCAGAGCACCATGAACCTTTAAAACTGTGAGCCAACATAAACTTTTCCTCCTTTAAGTTGTTCTTAAAGGTCTTTTGGTCACAGCACTGCAAAGCTGACTAGAACAGATTGAAACCTCTGAAACTCAGTCAAAATTAACCTTCTCTAAGTTTTTTCAGGCAGGTATTCTAGTCATAGCAGTGTAAAACTGAATAGTACAGAAAATAGGTACAGATAGGTACAATAGGATTAGACTATAATAGGAATTGGACTAAAGGTAACATGGGTAACTTTCTGGCAAATGACTTTCCTATGTTCTGAAACCTTATGTAAGGCTGACTATATAGGTGATGGACTAGTTAATCAGGCAGAAGAAATTTCAATTTATCATAGCATTCAGACTGTTGCATGGGTATTGCTGGATGCTTCAAGTCAAGTTTTGAGTGAGAATTGAAAGCAAGAAGAGTGGAAATATGTTAAAACCTTGCAGTTTGATCAGACAAGAAACACATGTAAAATTGGGTCCAAGGAATATGTTGTTGAAGAGACTAGCACTATTAAAGAGAAACTAAGTACTCTGCACCAAAGCAATGGGAAAATGCCTTGAGGGCATTTCAGGATTGGGATATGCCCACTCGTGGCAGGTTTAATAGTATAAAAGTAAAACTTGCTCAAAAGACTTTGCTTTAAAAAGAGAATACCAGGGTTCCCTGCTCTCACAAAGCCACGTGGGAGTTGTTTCCTTAGGATCTGACTCACTATGCTTAGCCATCCAGGCATTTGGAGGCCACTGCAGCTGTGTCCAGGGTGGTGTGACCAATACTCCTGCTAGTTGAAGACTTTGGCATCATCTATATGGTGCTGATTTTGCAGGAATGCAGAATGCAAGCTACAGATTCAAAGGCTTTTACCAAGATTTCAAAGGAAGGCCTGAGAGGTCAGGAATTGTGTGGAAGATCCTGAGACAGTGACACATGAAGTTGTAAGAGTGAAAATGAAGCTGCAATAGAGACTCCAGGAAGTAAAATATGCTATGAACATAAAGTATCTGCCAAGGAAAGCTGTAGGCAGTGAGTAGGGCCAGAAAAAGAGAGAAGCCATGTGGGTTGCAACCACCAAAACCATAGGGGTTGGATTGGACTGCCCAAACCTTCTTGGGTTTATGTATTGCCTTCACAAGCCCTAGATGCTGGATATGGAGCTACAGGATTCAATGTTTTCCCTGTTGGTTTTCAGCTTTTGCTTTTATATTATTCTTCCTTTCTGTATTACATCCCTCCTTTTTGAATAGTAATGTTTACCTGTGTCTGTCCCAACATTGCATATGCAAAGTATATATCTTTTTGATTTGTTTTACAGGAGTTCAAAGTTAAGCGTTTTCCAGAGGAGGCTTTTAACTTGGGCTTTTAAGCAATTTGGGAACTGTTAAGATTTGGGAACTCAGATATACACATGAAACTCTGGGGCTAAGTATGAAGTGTCCTTCAAACATTCATATATTGATGCATGATTCACATTGTAGGAGAGGTAGGGCTTTGGGGAATTAATTGGATTATGAGTGCTCTGAACTCATTAATATTTTATCCATGAGGGAGTCATATTTGATGATATTGGGAAGTGGTGGAAACTGTAGGAGCTAGGGCCTGGTTGGTGAAAGTAAGTTACTAGCTCCTTGCCCTGCAGTGTTCTATCTTGTGCTGACCCCTTCTTCTCACTCTCTTTCTTGCTTTCTCTGTCTCTGTTTCTCTTTGCTTCCAGGCTGCCATGAGCTAACAGCTTTCCTCTACCACATTCCCTCAGGACGTTCTGCCTGATCACAGGCCCCAAGCAATGGAGCCAGCTCATCATGGACTAAAACCTCTGAAACTGAGCCAAAATAAATCTTTCCATATCTAACTATATATTTTTTGAGGTATTTGTCCTACCAATAAAAAGTTAACTAACAGAAGGCATGGGAATGTAATTTAAGAAAAATTTAATAAAAACTAGAAGCTCAGTGTTACTTTGTTTAAACTAACAGAAAGGTAAATTTAGATGTCTAAGAGTAGAGTAAACAAGAAAATAGAGTTTTGGGTGATACATTTTTTATTTATGTATGTGACTATTTTTAGCTAATGAATCATATTTTGATTAAGAAGATCCTTGGCAAATTTCTGACTAACTTTTATTATTTTCTAAATTTATAAAACATAAGGAAGTGAAAATTACTCATATGCTTAAAACTTTTGGGGGGAAGATATAATTAATTGAAATACCTCCTCTCCATCCCTGTAGTGCAATCTCCAGGCCCTTTTACATGAACATAAGTAAAATATGTACCTGAACACACTTATTTTTTTTCTGTAAAATAAAATCATCCCATTTAAATTCCTTTTGTTTTAATTTAAAATAAAAAAATACATTGTCTCTCTCTCTCTTCCTCCAGACAGTTTAGCGATTTGCATTCTCTTCAATTCTGCGGTAAAATAAAGGATACAAGTTGGTAACCCTATAATTACTAATCAGTTTTTGTGAGCTGCCAAAGGATTATAAAGGGCAAAGGATCTTTGGGCCCTATTCCAGAAGGAGCCAAGTAAGTCTTCTGGGAATACTCCACATTCCCATTGGTTTGGAAAGGGAGGATGGATGTGTGTAAAAGTACACCACTAGCAACCATATTGGTAGAATAATTTTGGTTGTGAGTTATGAAACAAAGGGTGATAATATGGAGAGTAAAGGGAGCATATTTTAGATTACTTAGAAAGGAAAACACCAGGGGAAAAAGGTTTACTTGTACTGACACCTGATTGACAAGAAGAATTGCAGATCATTTTATGCAAAAGGTAAAGCAAATGAAAATTCTAATATTGAAACAAAAATTCTAGACATAATAATAGCAAATAGTATCCAGCAGTGTGTTATTAAAATCAGGGCTTGCAGACCCAATTCAGCAGGATTTCATTAGGAAATTTGTGAATGTGATTCACTATAATAAGAATTACTTAAAAGCATTCAGAGCTAAAATAAACCTGATAATATACAAAGAAATAACAACTTAAATGACAGATGACTTTTCAATATTAGCAATAAAATTCAGATGATATTAGAAAAATGTATCCAAAAAATTCAAAAGAAAATATCCAATAGTCTAAGATTCTATGCTGAACATTTTGTTTTTCAGAAAGCCCCAGGAGTAAAATAGTTTTTATGTGAACAAAACCAGATTTTACTAACAATAGATTATAAATAAAGGACTGTCAAAAAAAATCTCCTTCAAGAAAGAAAATGGTTGTAATGAAAAGGTCAGAAGTTCAAGAACTTGTAATAAACCAAACAATGACAAGCCTATGAAAAAATAAACAACCACCGAGCATAACACAATAATAATCATTTTAAAACTCAAAGACGAAATAAAATCTTCACAAATAATATCATATAAGCTGGGAAGGAGAATAATTATTGTAATCAAGAATTCTAAAGTCATTATATTATTCAGAAACAAAGGTACTCAATTTAGAATTAACTTGTGAGGTGAAATAAGTATGCTAAAAGATCTTGGAAAACACCTAAATGAATAACAGTAGACAATGTACTTAAAAATGAAACAGAGAAAGAAAATCAAATAGGGATAGATGAGAATAAGTCAATCTAAAATAATAACACAAAAATTAAACACACTAGGAAAAGTATGGGAAGAAAGAACAAGTAAATAATCTACAGTGAAAGATACTAAAAATGGTTCCAAATTTACAATCAAGATGAATGAAGCTCTTTACCTAAAGACGGGTGATCAGATTGAATTAAGAAGCAAAATATAATTATCTTTGGCTTGTATAATTTAAATCTTAAAAACGACATTTTAATAAAATGTTAGAATATGCCATTTGACGTTTCTGAACCCTATAATACTCACCAAGTTGCTTATAAGGCCTTACATGGTTTTATCCTTCTGCTCCAATCACAGCCTCTGCCATTTCTAGAGGCAAATCCAGACTACACATTTATGCTCTAGTAGTTCCTTCTGCTTGTAATATCCTACCTCTAGGTTTCTGCTCAGCTAACTCTCACATGCTTTGGGCCTCTTATTCCAATTTTACATCCTCAATGAGCCCTACCAAAACTTACTCTTCTCCACTTCCTACATTTATATCCTGTTCTAATAATCATCAGCACTTACCAATTTCTATCACATTATGTAATTTAACTTTTAAAATGGATTGGTGTTTGCTTTTTTCTCTTTCAATAAACTCTGGGAGGCAGGGTAATATATTTTTAAAAAATACTTATTCACATATGTCTACAGTAGTGTTTGGCACAAAGTAGGTACTTGATAAATGTTTACTGAAGAAACAAGTGAATGTTATTTGTACCCCTAGTTCATAGCGCAACATCTGTCACTAATGAACACCCAATAAATCTTTATTCAATAAAATAATAAACAAGTAAGTAGAAAGCAAGTGGAAAACTTTCAATTCTTATATTCCTTTTTACATTTGAGAGTATGCTAAGGAGATGGAGTGCCACAGTCTGGCTGGGCACAATTCAGGAGCCACTTGTCAAAAGAAACAAACTTTATTTTTAGAACACACACACCACACCACACAGCTCCTCAGGAAAAACCCTCAGAGCCCAACTGCCACCACCGGCTTCCCACAAGCCTCTCAACCTCCCCCCCTCCTCCTACTCTTGAGGCCGATTGGCTGGGTCATGTGGGCAGAGCCAAAAAAAGTCCCCCAATGAGCAGCTCTGTGGTCTGAAAGGGCGGGGAAACAGCCAAATGAGTATCACCGCAGAGGAGCCAATCAGTTGGCAGCTAGAAGTTTGCTGGGTCCTCTGTGAGCCAATCATCAGCTGGAAGCTGGAAGTTTGCTGGGGCCCCTTCGGCTGTGGCTCTCAACATCTCCTCCTCTCTGTTTAAACAACAAGCATGTGGCTTAGGGACCGTGCCCGCCTTAGGTTGTCCAATAGTACATATGGTCCTTACCTGTTATCGGATGAGCTGACCTCAAGGCGTCAGCCTCCTGTCTTAGGTTGGTACCATTGCAATTGGATCTTACCTGTCACTGACTACTGGTCCAGTATACAGCCACACCTGTGGATAGGTCTTTGTACCAGCAGGGGGTGAGGTTCTTTGCCTCACCTCTGTTGGCCCCCAAATTTTAGCTGAATGACCATGACAAGCAGAAGGGGGGGAGATACACCAAGCCAATTGACGGCTCCTTTTGGAAAAATTGTACCACCGATGACACCATCAGCAAAAATACCTCAACACTACCACAAGTCACTGCACCAACAGATAGTTCACAATGCATACAAGTGAGTTCACAATGCATACAAGTGATACATAGTCCAGGCAAGTTCTGCAAGCAGTTCAGTGATGCCTATTGCAGAAGCTGTAGATTGGTTTTATCTTTGTCTTCACCGGCACTGGGATGAAGATAGGAATTCTGGCAATAATGGCTAAAGAAAAAAATTATGTAACATTCCAGAAGTCACTAAAAGAAAACAATTTTCTGAACAATTTACATTATCTTGAACAGAATTATTAAATATAATGAAAAGGAAAGGTGAAAGTAAACAAACAGATCTGTTAACCTCCTTTTTTGTTCACATATTAAAACAATCCTCAACAGCTGTTTACCCAATTTAAATTAAACCATTTAAATCATGTGAATAAAAAAATATATGGATCCATTTTTTCATGAGCGCTCATCATATATGATATATGGACATACGTACATACAAACATACAACATAAAACACAAGTGTGCACACATAATACATGCAACACATAACATAATAATAAAGGCCTTATAACATTTTACAGGTGAAATCTCCATTGCAATGTTTAAAAACTCTATAGTCAAAAAATAGAACTGATCAGCAAAACATTAACCTAGGTCTGTATGTGCTCAAAAAACAAAATAGAACTTCCTGATGTGGGAAAGGGTAATAATAAAATAGATATTGAAAAAAGCATCCTGGTTCTGTTGCAGATGTAAGGATAGCCAAACTGGAGTTTTGGATATCAGCTGTTATGGATTTGAGCCAAATCATCTTCTTTTTGTCTGTAGAAATCGCTTTAGTTAATCTTTCTGGAATCCAAATCGGCTGCTGTTCTCCCTGTGGAAACACACAAACAGACCCCCGAATCCAGACAATTACTGGGTCAGGACCTTTCCATTGTCCTGTTAGAATATCCTTCCAAAGTACCTTGGGCTTATGTACATTTTTTGGACACATATGCCTTTCTGCAGCACTAAGCCCTGATGAATCCAAATTTTAAAAGTTTAGAGTAAAAAGGGTTATTTTAAGTTTATCTTTGGGGAATTTATACCCCTTCCCAATTCCTTCTTTTTGCTTTAATAAGTACATTTTAATAGTTTGATGAGCTCTTTCAACTATGCCTTGTCCCTGTGGATTGTATGGGATTCCTGTTATATGAGTAATGCCAAATGATGAGCAAAATTGTTTAAAAGAGGTAGAAGTGTAACTAGGGGCATTATCTGTTTTTAACTGTTTTGGAACACCCACAGTAGCAAAATTTTGTAAGCAATGAACTATAACATCTTTAGTTTTTTCTCCGGCATGAAGGGAGCCCATCAAAAATCCAGAAGAAGTATCAACTGTAACATGCAAATATTTTAATTTTCCAAATTCTGGCAAGTGTGTGACGTCCATCTGCCAAATATGGTTAGGTATCAGTCCTCTAGGACTGACTCCAAGATTAACTTGTGGTAAAAAGGTCACACAATTTTGACATTGTTTTATTATTTGTCTAGCTTGTTCCTTAGTTATTTTAAAATGCTTTTGTAAAGTGTTAGCTTTGACATGGAACTTTTTATGAAAATTTGTAGCTTCTTCTAGTGTAGAGAAAATATGTATGTCATGTGTAGTTTTATCTGCTAAATCATTGCCCAAACTAAGGGCTCCAGGCAATCCTGTATGTGCCCTGATATGTCCTATAAAGAATGGATCTTTTCTGTCCCAGATTAGACTTTGTATAGTGGAAAGCAAAGAGAAAACAGTAGAGGAAGGGGAAATCCTACCAGCATCTTCAAGGGATACTATAGCATTAACTATATACTGACTATCGGAAAATAAATTAAGTACAGAATCTTTAAACATCACAAAAGCTTGTAATACTGCATTAAGCTCTACCTTTTGAGCTGATTGTTTGGGTACTAAAAATGTAAAAGTTTGATCAGGTGTAACTATTGCTGCTGTACCATTATTTGACCCATCAGTGAATATATTTGGAGCATTCATGATAGGTGTTTTTCTTGTCATTTTTGGAAAAATTACAGAGTGCAGTGACCAAAAAGACAATAAAGGATTAGATGGTAAGTGGTTATCAAATGAAACATTAGATTTGCACATGATTATTGCCCAAGTATTTAACTCATTAGCTAACTCATCAATTTGATTCATAGTATATGGAGTAATAATTTTATTGGGAGAAATTCCAAATACTCCCTTTGCTGCTTTTATTCCTTTGAGTATTAATTGTCCTACAGCCTCAGGATACCTAGTAATAATAGTGTTAGGAGAATAAGATAAATGTATCCATAATAATGGACCTTCTTGCCAAAATACTCCTGTAGGAATATTTTTTTGTTGGTAGTACAATAAATAATAAAGGCAAACATATCAATTCTATCCAAATGCATATTTTCCATATATGTTTCAATGATTTTTAATGCCTTTCTTGCTTCAGGCGTTAACATTCGGGGTGAATTTGGATCTGATGGACCTTTTATGATATCAAATATATGTCCCAACTCTCCTGTTGGTATACCTAGATAAGGCCTTATCCAATTTATGTCTTCTAATAACTTTTGAAAGTTGTTAAGTGATTTGAGTTGATCTACTCATATTTGAATTTTTGGTGGATGGACCATGGTTGAGGATAATAGAACTCCTAAATAATTAATTGGAAAATGTAATTGTACTTTACCTATTGCTATCTCTGGATTATAATTTTTTAATAAGTTTGTAAGTGTGGCATAACATTCTAGCAATGTGTTTTTATCTTTGTGTGCTAATAATACATCATCCATATAGTGAACTATTTGTAGTTCAGGATTTTGATTTTTAAGTGGCTGGATTACTTTGTTAACATAAATTTGACACATAGTTTTGCTGTTAGCCATCCCTTGAGGGAGTACTTTCCATTCATATCTCTGATCAGGACCTTCATGATTTGGTGCAGGGATCGTAAATGCAAAACGTGGACTATCCTCAGGATTAATTGGAATTGAAAAATAAAAACAATCTTTAATATCTATAACTAAAACATACCAGGTTTTTGGCAAAGCAGACAATTGAGGAATCCCTGATTGAGCAGGTCCCATAATAACCATCTCATTATTAATGGCTCTTAAATCTTGCAATAATCTCCATTTACCAGATTTCTTTTTGATGACAAAAATGGGAGTATTATGGGGAGATACAGAAGGTTGTATATGTCCTTCCACTAATTGTTATTTGACCAGGTCATGGGCTGCTTGTATCTTTTCTTTAGTCAGGGGCCACTGAGGAACCCATACTGGTCTTTCTGATTTCCAAGTAATTTTTATTGTCTCAGTGGCCCTTTCTGAAAATCCAACCCATGTCTGTGTATTCCTTGATCTATTTGTATTGGTGCTGCTATACCTTGTTCTTGTTTTTCTAATCTTTTTCCTTTCCTAAAACCTTGTCTAGCCATAATAGTGGGTGCATTTTGATTGATGTTATTTGTTAATGTCAAACCTAATTGATCTAGGACATCTCATCCCCATAAATTTACGGGAAGATGATCCAGTACATATGGTTGTATAATTCCTTCACATCCTTCAGGATCCTTCCAATCTAATACCATTGCACTTCTATGGGGATTAGTCGCCACTCCTAGGCCTCGAAGCGTTTGAGTGGCTTGTTGTAATGGCCAATGTTTTGGCCATTCTTGACAAGAGATGATGCTAAGGTCTGCACTTGTATCCATTAGCCCATTAAATTCATGTCCTTGAATATTTAGTTTTAGCATGGGGCGAGAATCTAAATTTAAAGAAAGCATAGCCCAATCTACACCTGTAGAGCCTAATCCCTTGAAACCTCTTTCTACAGTACGACTGGAAAATTTATCATGTATGCTGGGTATTATTAGTAACTGTGCTATTCTATGTCCTGGTGAAATTACTGATATACCCTTTGGAGTACTGGCTATAATTTTTATTTCACCTTCATAATCGGGATCAATTACCTCAGGACTTATCATAAGTCCTTTTAGAGTAGAAGAACTGCGTCCCAATAATAAGCCTACTGTTCCTTTGGGAAGAGGTCCTTTTACCCCTGTGGGAATGATTTGAACTCCTATCTCTGGAGTTAGTACTGTTCTGGCGGAGGTGCAGATGTCCAATCCTGTGCTTCCTCTGGTTTGTCTAGTGAGGGATTTAATGGACAATGGGCACTACCCTGATGGGGTTGCTGGGTTCCTCCAGTGCTTCGTATATTTGTGGTCTTGGGCCCCGGAGCACTGGGCCCCCCTGTCCATTTTTTGGCAATGGAGCCCGGTGCCTTTCTCCACGATATCGTGGATAGACACCTGGTCCTTGTTCGTTTTTTGATAATGGAGTACCCTCTATGGTGGTTTGAGAATGGCATTCATTAGCCCAATGTCTCCCTCTACAGCATCGTGGGCAAATACCCGGTATTCTACTCTTTTGATACCTAGTTTTGTTAAACCCTCCTCTTATGGGGCAATTCCTTTTAAAATGTCCTGTTTGTTCACAATTGTAGCATGTTTTTGGCCTGGCATCTAAAACCTGTTGTACTACAGCTGCCACGACTTGCCCTTGTTCATTAATGTCTCTACATAATTTAACATATGTGTTTAAATCTTCATGTTTCCATGGTCTAATGACTTCTCTGCACCAACGATTTGCTTGCTCATAAGCCAGTTGTTTTATTAATGGCATTCCTTGTTCTGTATTTCCAAAAACTCTGGTAGCTGTTTGAATAAGCCTATCTACAAATTCAGCGTAAGGTTCATTAGCTCCTTGTATTACCTTAGATAATTGACCTTGTAAACCTCCATGTCCTTGTAAAGTCTTCCATGCCCTAACCGCATCTACAGCAATTTGTATGTATACGCCAGGATCATATGCAATTTGTTGCTGCTGATCCTCATAAGGTCCCTTTCCTAACAACATATCTAGATTTTTCTGAGGACAACCAGCTGCTGCATTTCGCCTAGCCAACTCCTTGCAAAATTCCTCATTGGCAACCTTCCATAACAGGTATTGTCCTCCATTTAGCACAGCTTTACACATATTAGCCCAATCTCCTGGCGTCGTGTTCAAGTTGGTAATGAATTCGACCATGCTTACAGTGAAGGGTGCTTGAGGACCATAGGTTGTTATAGCCTCTTTTAGCTGCTTCACTTTTTTGAAATTTAAAGCATGGTGAATTCGCTGCCCTCCTGCGTGCTTAAATACAGGGCATGTTAATATTTGAGATCCTGTCTCAGGATCCCAACTATCAACTGCGGGGGTTGGGAGCCTCCCAGCATATGGAGGTGGCTCTGTTGGTTGGACACTTACGCCCTCTGGTGACAGAAAGGTGTTAGTAGCAGTCTCCTGTTGTAACTTTTCCCCTGATGGCTTTTTCTTCTCTAAACTTTCTTCCTCTGTCTGACTAGCTCGAGAGACCTTCTCTTTTACTTGAATCTTTTCCTCTGTCTGACTAACTTGAGAGACCTTCTCTTTTACTTGAATCCATATGTCTTCTCCTTCCTCTACCATTGTCTGAACTGAAGGCTTTGGACTAAGCAAACAAGATACGAACGTCCACAATGGCAATGTGCCAACTGGCAGAGTCCCTGGGCTTTTCTTTTCTATTCTTTTTAAATCTTCACCATGATGGTTCCATTGTGATATATTTAACAACTCCTCCTTAAAAAGCCATGGGCTACATTTTTGTATTGTATCAACGTATGCCCTGACTGCTCTTGATTTTACTGGGATGCCTCCTTCCTCTAACAATTTACTTAACACTCTTTCGGTTTGTTTTTGACTTATTTCTGATCCCATATTTCTACTATAATACAACCCAACAAGATGACGCCAAACAAAACCGAGACAGAATGAAACAAAAATGGAACAACACAAAATCATTATATCAGCCTTTCTATCCCCCTAAAATGTCCATCCATCCTTTCTCCCTATCTGTTCCTCAGACGCAAATAGTTTTTCCTCAGATGTGAGCGGTTTTTCTTCTGTCTCACTCATCTCCAGGGACAGGCAACTTAAAACAAAAGCGAAAGAAAACAAAAGAAGAATCTTAAAATGGCTACCCATCCTCTCGCCCTGTCCTCAGGGGCGAGCAGTTTACCTTATCACTTACTCTCAGTCGTTCCCTGTGTGGCCCACCAAATGCCACAGTCTGGCTGGGCACAATTCAGGAGCCACTTGTCAAAAAAAAATGAACTTTATTTTTAGAACACACACACCACACCACACAGCTACTCAGGAAAAACCCTCAGAGCCCAACTGCCACCACCGGCTTCCCACAAGCTTTTACATTTGAGAGTATGCTGAGGATATGGAGGTGATAAAAAGAATTGGAAAGGGGGCAGAGGTCAATCAATCTTTCAACTAGATGAGGTGACTGGACTTCAGATCCCTAGCCTGTTAGCACTAACAAAGAATTTTCTCATCTCTTTCTCAGGGTTGACTCTTAAGCAGGATCTATACTAGACAGTTTCAAAATCATCAGGTGCATAACATTTGATAATTTAGAAAACTATGATTTAATTATGCAAGAATTATCAATTTGTGGAGCCTTACATCCCCAGTAAATTTCAGCATTATAATTTTGTCTTAAAATCTGACTTGTGAATATAGCCTTCTGCCATGGATGGAATTATATTCTTTCCTTGTGCTCCAAATTCATACATTGAAGCCCTAACTCCCATGTGACTTTTTAGGGTCTTTGAGGATGTGATAAATATTAAATGAAGTCATAATGGTAGAACCCTGATATGGTAGGATTGGTATTGGCTATAGATTGGATCTTAACAAAGGCTTGTGTGTTAAAAGCTTCGTCCTTAGCCTGTGGCACTATTGTGTAGCGAGAGAAACTTTAGGAGGTGAGGTCTGGTGGAAGGAAGTTAGGTAATTGGGAGCATGCCTTTGAAGGCAATATTGGGACCCTACCTCTCTTTGCTTCCTGGCCTTCATGAAGTAAACAGGCCTCCTCTGTCAGGCATTCCTACTGTGAGATATTGTGCGCCACAGGTATAAAACAACAGAACTGAGCCACCATAGACTGAAATCTCTGCAACTGTGAGCCCAAATAAACCTTTCCTCTTTATAATTTTATAAACTCAGTTATTTTGTCACAGTGGTGAAGAACTGACAACACAATATTCTTATAAAAAGACACACCAGAAAACTCTTTCTCTCTCTCTTTCTCCTTTTTCCTTTTGTTTGTGCCTTCTTACCACCTCCTTCAAGTGAGGACACAGAAGACAGCCGTCTACAAGCCAAAAAGAGTAACAATAATAAAATCATCCACTACCCTGATCTTGGAATTTCCAAGCTCCAGAGCTTTGAGAAAAAAAAATTTTCTATTGTTTAACCACTCTGTGGTATTTTGTTATAGCACCCCAAAGCTGACTAACACACCTTCCTAGGCACTAGTCTTAATCCCCTGTAAATATTAGAAGAAAATCCTGTAGTTATATACTATTTAACATGTATTTCCAAGAAATCTAAACTAAGTCTTTTTTCTTTTTGATATATAGAAGTGAATCACATTTAGTCTATAGTTTTGATATATTGGACAGTATTAGTACTGAGTTTTTCAATGTCCTTTTCAGAAAGGTTATTAACAGGAAGAAAAGAATGCTTCCTTTTATAATTTAGCAGTAACTCATGAATCAGTGTTCTTTTTTTTTTTGGTGCTGAGGTTTGAACCCAGGACCTTGTACATACTAGACAAGCACTCTACCCACTAAACTATATCCCTAGCCCAGTACTGGAGATGATTGAACTGAGGGGTGTTTTAACACTGACCTATATCCCCAGTCTTTGTTATGTTTTATTTTGAGATTAGGTCTTACTAAGTTAATGAGTGTCTCACTGCTAAGTTGCTGAGGTTGTCCTTGAACAATCCTCCTGCCTCAGCCTCCTAAGACTCTGGAATTACAGATATGTGCCACTGTGGCTGGCATGAGTCAGTTTTCAAGTGCACTTAACAAAACAAGAAAACCTTAGACTTGTCTGTGGTTATAGGAAATAGAACAGGAAAAATGATGGGGCTAGCAAATTTTGTATTTCTAAAAGAAACTCAGCAGTGATTACTCTAGAGAATGTTTTAGGTGACATTTTATTAAGTATCTCACCATGAATATGTAAAGGCACTTTAAAATAAGACAAGCTTTAAATATTTTTTTTTAATATTTAAGTTTATATGTTCTGGAATCCTTAGAAAGGGTCATTTACTTATAAAATAAAATTAATACTTTGTAGATTTTTAAACAATTATTACTCTGGGAAAATTATTTTAGAAATGGAATCTTATATTCTAGTCACATTATCAAAATATTTCCAAACCAATTCTTGCTGAAACTAGGACATATCAAGAATATGTGGGAAGAAAAAGTTTTATAAAGTTATTTATAGTTTTTATTAATTAAAATAGGAAAAAAAGTTGCTTTCTTCATGATGCTTCTAGTGGTTTATAGCAGGATTCCCTTGATACCACCTCAGGTTATGCCTGCTAAACCCGACCTTTAGTTAAATCTTCCTAGGAGAATCTCTGTCAAATTTTAGGTTGTTTGCCTCTTTCGGTTTTATTGTGTTTAGTCAATGCTTCATGGTGAGTCATAGAAGATGTTATAATCACCACACACTACACAAATCAAGTCCACCCTGATTAAATTGGTGAAGTATGTGAAGACCTAAGCTTTGGCTTTCACTCATTTTGAGTATTTTTGCTGTGAATTGAATGGTGCCCCTTGCTTCTACAGACTCAGGTGGAAGCCTGAATCTGACTGTATTTTGAGACAGGTCCTATAAGGAGGTAATTAAGGTTAAATGAGGTCAGAGTACTGGGACTCTGATATGGTATGGTTAGTGTTCTTGTAAAAAGGACATCAGAGACCTCAGTTTCTCTCTCTAGATCTGCTGTCTGCAAGCTAGAATGAGGACCCTCAGGACCCTCCAAGGAGCCAAATTGGCCAGCACTTTGATCTCACGCTTTTGAATTGTGAGAAAATAAATTTCTGTTGTTTAAGCTGCCCTGTCTGTGGTATTTTGTTATGGCAGCCTGAGCTAAGACAATTCCCTTGTTCCTTTTGCCATTTTCAGAAGGGATTCATTTCGTTCTGGGGCCATATCGTATAGAATAAAACTAGCAAATAAAAACAAGGTTCAAAACAAATATCAGTAACTCAGGTTCTGAAATATGTTTGTTTCCTCTTAAAACTGAAAATATAATAACTAAAGAACAATTTATTTAAACAAAAAAGAAGCAAAACAAAGAGAAGTCGTGCTTTCTAAAGTGAAGGGAAAAAAAAAAAAAAAGAAAAAAACTAACATTTTTCTATAGGTCAAATAGTTCCGAGCAAAAAGTTCACATGTAATAGAAGCAGTCTATTTGTTTCAATCATACTTTTCAGTCCTTTGTATAATTTAAAGCCAATCAGATACTCAGTATAAATAGAAAATACAAATGCATATTAAAAGCTCTTGATATTTTTAACCCTGCCTAAATTATATCTGAGGAAAATTATGTTCTACAGGAAAATCTGTTTCTTTAGATATGTAAGTTGAACAGAGTGTGAGAATGGTAGTTTGATGCAGAAATGCTCTCAACAATTTACCTCCCTCTCTGACACTCAGAACCAGTCCTTCACACTTACTCTGGGCATGATTTTATGGATCTTACAGTCAAAGGACAGCAGATGTGACAGAAACTGATATGAAAAGTACATACTTGTTGGACCTTCCTACTCTTGTTGTTCTTGGGACCCTTGTGACTGGGGCATGCAAACATTCCCAGACTAGCTGCTAGGTGATGGTCTACATGAGGTCATGTCATTTGTGTGGCATCCACAACATCAATCCAAACACTAGACACAAAAGAAGTCATCTTTCACCATCTCAGTCCAGCTGGGCTGGACCAGACCACAAATACAATCAGCTGATCCATAAAATTGGGACAGTCACTAATTTTAGAGAGAGTTGGTTATGAAGCAAATGCTGATTGATTCAACTGAATGGAATAAAGAAAATAGAACCACAATCAAAACAAAGCTTTGCAAAGCAATTGTGAATATCTACTTTTACCTTCTGAAACTACTAATATTCCTAGTAATTTAATATATTGTGAATTCCCATGATGAAGAAAAGAAGAAAAACAGCCTTATTTCAATTTCTATACCTATTTAAAGGTAATGATTTCTGCCATTTCTGAAATGCCTCTTATGCCCCAGACTCTGTTTGCTTTTTTATGTATTTCATATTATTTAGCCATCATTGGTACTTTGCAAGGGAAATATTTGTAAAGTCCTTTGACAAATGTAAAATATGAGGCTCAGAGAAATTTAGAAACTTGCCCTGGGTTACACAACTATTGAGTGAAGAAGCTGAAATGTCCTGATTGTAGGTTGTTTTTTTCATTTTTAACATCAAAACACAATCTAAAGACCATCACACCTATGAATGACAAACTAAGGATTTCAGGAATGATTTTGTGAACAATATTCATTGTAGGTATGGTTATGCTTTAATGTCTATGATGGATATTTCAGAGACTAAAAGACAAAGCAAAGCAAAACTAAACAAAACAATAACAACAAGACAAATATAAAATAGTAAACCTCTATTTTATATTTTGATGTGAAAGATTTTTTAACTTGTTTGAGGGAGTTCCACAAACTTAAGTATCAGAATTGTTTTTCTTATTGGTAACTATTGATCTCTGACTGTGCCACTCTCATTAACACTTTTATTACCTTGTCAATCAAAGCTCCACCTGCACCAATGAAGAACTGAAAGAATTTGCCATTATTAACAAGACTGTCTGGTGCCCAAGAGCAATGAAATCCTGTGGAAAGTGTAAGGATAAATCATCAGGGATTTAGATAGCATTCTAGATGCAGAAACCAATTCAGAAGTTTTTTTTTTTTTTTAAAAATAGGAGTATTCTAAAATCATTTGAAGAAACTGATTTTCTTACTTCCTTTGAATGCTTAAGATTTTAGTTTTTTTTTTTTTAAAAAGCAAAAAACCTTGTTTCAAGCCAGTAGGGATAAAAGCTTGTGTTATTTTAAACTGTTTTGGGGCCAGTTTTATTGTACTAGTTTGCTGAATTGCACTGGTCTCAGGGCAAATGTAATATGTAGGCAATAAATGTTTCTTATGTGCATAGCTAATTTCATCATTTCCTCTAATAGTGGCCTATTAGAGCAAACAGATTAGCAGTTAATTGGTATCCAACAAAGAACTATTTTGGCCCTTATTTGCTATTTTTTATCCATTAGTGATCTTAGTCAATACCAATGCACAGTCCTAGATTCCAATGCTTGCCATTACCTTATAAAAATGCTGCATTTAGAATGCCATTATTTGCTAGGTATTCAATAAATTATACACAAATTCACTCCTCTGGAGCTTCCCTACTTGCCTCATATTTCGCCATCAATAATTTCATGGTGATTATTTTCACACTACCTAGGCATTTTCAAATATATGAGCAGCTAATTTTGTTTTGTGTCTTACATTGGCTTAACAAGTATTTATTGAACAGATAAACTGCACAAAATACCAGTGTAGGTCCATTAGAGGGTATCCAGACGAAGATGAGATGATTTTGCTAAGTCAGAGCAGGCATACCAAATGTTATAAGAATTTAATGGAGTGTTGAGTCCAAATGCTTGAAGAATCAGGGAATGCATCATGGATCTCAATGCATGGAGAGGTTTGGCTTGAGGAGATTATGGCAAAAAAAAAAAAAAAAAAAAACAACAACAAAAAAAAACAAATGAATGCATATGACTGTCTGTTTAGATGGCCGTAACAAAAATGACATAAACTGGGTAGCTTTTAAACAATAGAAATTTATTTCTGGAGGCTGAGAAATGTAAGATCAAGGAAGATTTGCTTTCTGGTGAGGTTTTCTGTTCTGACTTATAGATGGCATCTCATTGTGATATCATCACAAGGTAGAAGGAACTAGCCAGTTCTCTGAGACCTATTTTATAAAGGCTTTAATACCATTCATGAGGGCAGAAACTTCATGACTTAATGAACTCCCAAAGGCTACCTCCTCATACCACCACCTTGGGAGTTGGGACTTCAAAAATTTTGGAAGAACACAAACATTAAGACCATAGAAACAGGATAAGTGAATATTTGTGTCTGTGTATACCTATGCTGAGGTAAATTTTGAAAAATAGTAATGAGTCCTGGTATATTGGAAGGAAATGTATAAATAAGAAATACCAGATTTATGAATTTGAACTTACTTTCCCATTGCTTATAAAATTTTCTTTATATGATGTACCTTGGCTTGGAAGGAATGCTCTGTAGCCAGATACAACCCTAGTAATTCTTGTGTCAATATTCATGTCTAATAGGGGATGGAAGTTATGCATTAGCACTGAGACCTCAAGATCTGACCTAGGCAGATTAATACCCTCTTTCCTATGTACATATATTAATACAACATAGTTAATCTCACCATCATGTACAGCCACAAGAAATTAATTAAAAAATAACTGGGAAAATGGCAGAAAGATCAATAGAGGGGAAGGAGTGGGGGGAAGGAGATTGAAGGGGAAGGAGAGGTACTGGGGTCTGAATTAGAATAAGATATATTCCATGCTTGTATGGATTTTTATGTCAAAATGGATTCTACTATTATGTAGAACTAAAAAGAACCAATAAAAAAAGAAGCCCATATATTTCAAGTTAAAAAAAAATGTAACAAATGACTAAACTTGCTAGTCTGATACATTTTAGCTTGAGTATACAAATGTTTCCATGTTTTTATTTTCATGAATGTTCTTATGTCATTTCTCTCTTCCATTCTAGAAATGTTTGTTCATGTATTTAAAAATAGAAGTAATATGGTAAAATTTCTAATTACTCATCTACCAAGAGGCAGTTTACCAGTAATTAAGAGCCAGGACCAAGGAGGCAGTCTGACTAGAGTATATATCTCAGAACCACTCTTCTTTAGTCATGGAACTGAACATAGTTGCTTAATCTCTTTAAGCTAAGGACATCTTTCTTTTGTAAATGGAGATGATGATCTCTTCATAGCAGAACTGCTTTCAGAACTAATTTAGTTGAAGTATGTTGAGGGTATTGGCACAATACTGGGCACCACTGTGAAGACATATTTTTTTTTTTATTGGAAAAGACTGTTTTATTAAATCAAGTTCTCAGATTGTTCAAATATTTGGTTAGGCTGAAATTATGCTGTATTACACAAGGCTTGAAAGATCCATGGTATTAACTGAAAGTGGAAGTATTTACTGATTGAAGATTGATTTGTTTTAACAGTGTTAATCTGTTCTGTTGTCTTGAATTTCTTTAATCATGATGTCTTTTCATTAGTATAGAAATTGAATCTTCCCAAATTATTTCTTGAGTTCTTTTTTTGTTGAGTTTTAGAATTCAGGATTTTCCATGTTGTCTGTATAACTGAAGTCACATTTCATAGAGTTTTGTTGTTGCTGCTGTTTACTTGGTTGGTTGGTTTCATTTTCTGCAGAGAAAGTCTTTTTGGATAAATATGTAATAATTAACTGTTTTATAAAGATATTAGAAACAAAGTTTTATCTTGTTTGTAAGAATAATCAACTAACTCCCATTTAAACAATTCACAAAGTTCCTGAATCATTCTGATATTTTCATGTTGTCTGTGATATATTCTTTTGGATATTTATTAACTCAGTAGATACTTATCATAACATTTTAAGAACTTGCACAAAAGCATTTAAGGTGACTCTTAATACTAACAAGAGTGCATCACAATATTTCCTTCCAAATTGTTTCCCTTTCTATATGTGACTGAGTGTGCTTACCAGTATAACTGTATAAGGTCACATTTATTTTAAGCATTGTTAAGATTATTACTTGTGTGCAATGATTATACTTCTTTTCATACGCAACATTGCATCCTAATTATTATTTTTTTATTTTTAATTTTTTATTGTGGGTTGTTCAAAACATTACAAATTTCTTGACATATCATATTCCACACTTTGATTCAAGTGGGTTATGAACTCCCACCTTCACCCCATACACAGATTGCAGAATCACATCAGTTACACATCCATTGATTTACATATTGCCATACTAGTGTCTGTTGTGCTCCGCTGCCTTTCCCATCCTCCCCCCTCCCCCCTCCCCACCTCTCCCCTCCCCTCCCCTCCTCTCTCACTACCCCCTCCACTGTATAACCCTGAGGGTCTCCTTCCATTACCATGCAATTTCCCTTCTCTCTCCCTTTCCCTCCCACCTCTCATCCCTGCTAAATGTTAATCTTCTTCTCCTGCTCTTCGTCCCTACTCTGATCTTAGTTACTCTCCTTATATCAAAGAAGACATTTGGCATTTGTTTTTTAGGGATTGGCTAGCTTCACTTAGCATAATCTGCTCTAATGCCATCCATTTCCCTGTAAATTCTATGATTTTGTCATTTTTTAATGCAGAGTAATACTCCATTGTGTATAAATGCCACATTTTTTTTATCCATTCGTCTATTGAAGGGCATCTAGGTTGGTTCCACAGTCTTGCTATTGTGAACTGTGCTGCTATGAACATCGATGTAGCAGTGTCCCTGTAGCATGCTCTTTTTAGGTCTTTAGGGAATAGACCGAGAAGGGGAATAGCTGGGTCAAATGGTGGCTCCATTCCCAGCTTTCCAAGAAATCTCCATACTGCTTTCCAAATTGGCTGCACCAATCTGCAGTCCCACCAGCAATGTACAAGTGTACCATTTTCCCCACATCCTCGCCAGCACTTGTTGTTGTTTGACTTCATAATGGCTGCCAATCTTACTGGAGTGAGATGGTATCTTAGGGTGGTTTTGATTTGCATTTCTCTGACTGCTAGAGATGTTGAGCATTTTTTCATGTACTTGTTGATTGACTGTATGTCCTCCTCTGAGAAGTGTCTGTTCAGGTCCTTGGCCCATTTGTTGATTGGGTTGTTTGTTCTCTTATTGTCTAATTTTTTGAGTTCTTTGTATACTCTGGATATTAGGGCTCTATCTGAAGTGTGAGGAGTAAAGATTTGTTCCCAGGATGTAGGCTCCCTATTTACCTCTCTTATTGTTTCTTTTGCTGAGAAAAAACTTTTTAGTTTGAGTAAGTCCCATTTGTTGATTCTAGTTATTAACTTTTGTGCTATGGGTGTCCTATTGAGGAATTTGGAGCCCGACCCCACCGACTGTAGATCGTAGCCAACTTTTTCTTCTATCAGACGGCGCGTCTCTGATTTGATATCAAGCTCCTTGATCCATTTTGAATTCACTTTTGTGCATGGCGAGAGAAAGGGATTCAGATTCATTTTGTTGCATATGGATTTCCAGTTTTCCCAGCACCATTTGTTGAAGATGCTATCCTTCCTCCATTGCATGCTTTTAGCCCCTTTATCAAATATAAGATAGTTGTAGTTTTGTGGATTGGTTTCTGTGTCCTCTATTCTGTACCATTGGTCCACCCGCCTGTTTTGGTACCAGTACCATGCTGTTTTTGTTACTATTGCTCTGTAGTATAGTTTGAAGTCTGGTATCGCTATACCGCCTGATTCACACTTCCTGCTTAGCATTGTTTTTGCTATTCTGGGTCTTTTATTTTTCCATATGAATTTCATGATTGCTTTCTCTATTTCTACAAGAAATGCCGTTGGGATTTTGATTGGCATTGCATTAAACCTATAGAGAACTTTTGGTAATATCGCCATTTTGATGATGTTAGTTCTGCCTATCCATGAACAGGGTATATTTTTCCATCTTCTAAGATCTTCTTCTATTTCTCTCTTTAGGGTTCTGTAGTTTTCATTGTATAAGTCTTTCACCTCTTTTGTTAGGTTGATTCCCAAGTATTTTATTTTTTTTTGAAGATATTTTGAATGGAGTGGTTGTCCTCATTTCCATTTCAGAGGATTTGTCGCTGATATACAGGAATGCCTTTGATTTATGCGTGTTGATTTTATATCCTGCCACTTTGCTGAATTCATTTATTAGCTCTAATAGTTTCTTTGTAGAGCCTTTTGGGTCTGCTAGGTATAGAATCATCTGCAAATAGTGATAATTTAAGTTCTTCTTTTCCTATTTTTATGCCTTTAATTTCTTTCGTCTGTCTAATTGCTCTGGCCAGTGTTTCGAGAACTATGTTGAACAGAAGTGGAGAGAGAGGGCATCCCTGTCTTGTTCCAGATTTTAGAGGGAATGCCTTCAGTTTTTCTCCATTCAGAATGATGCTAGCCTGAGGCTTAGCATAGATTGCTTTTACAATATTGAGGTATGTTCCTGTTATCCCTAGTTTTTCTAGAGTTTTGAACATAAAGGGATGCTGTACTTTGTCGAATGCTTTTTCCGCATCTATCGAGATGATCATATGGTTCTTATTTTTAAGTCTATTGATGTGGTGAATAACATTTATTGATTTCCGTATATTGAACCAGCCTTGCATCCCAGGGATGAATCCTACTTGATCATGGTGTACAATTTTTTTGATATGTTTTTGTATCCGATTCGCCAGAATTTTGTTGAGGATTTTTGCATCTAGGTTCATTAGAGATATTGGTCTGTAGTTTTCTTTCTTTGAAGTGTCTTTGTCTGGTTTAGGTATCAGGGTGATGTTGGCCTCGTAGAATGAATTTGGAAGTTCTCCCTCCTTTTCTATTTCCTGAAGTAGCTTGAAAAGTATTGGTATTAGTTCTTCTTTAAAGGTTTTGTAAAATTCTGCTGTATACCCATCCGGTCCTGGGCTTTTCTTAGTTGGTAGTCTTTTTATGGTTTCTTCTATTTCCTCAATTGATATTGGTCTGTTTAGGTTTTCTATATCCTCCTGACTCAATCTGGGCAGATCATATGACTTAAGAAATTTATCTATGCCTTCACTATGTGAAGACATATTTTAGCCTGGAGCAAAAGGAAAAATCAATATGATATCTTCAGTTAAAGAGAGTAAAGAAGTTGCTTTAGTTAAAATGTTGATATTTTGTTCATTATTTGTTTTTGTGCTAATTTTAATTTTTTTAAAACATCACATTAAAAATATAATAAATCTTGATGACACTACTTTTTCGCATCCCTCTAAATTTTGTGCCTGAAGTGAGTGCCTCATTTGCTTTCCCCTAGTCCATACTCAACTGGGAACATAGTAAGTACTTGATAAATAAATATTATATAATATTAACATTAACCAAACAGATCTGTGTTAATCATTAATAAGTATGAGGGCTTTTGATGTTGTTATGCTATTGGAAGCTTTGTGAGCACAGAATAGGGGCACACTTACTTTGTGTACAGATTCATAGAAGGCCACCTGGGGTAGGTAAAGGGTCAGTCAAGACCTGAAGGATGAAGAGACTTACACTGAGGGAAAGATGAGGAAAGCATAGCACATGGAGGTGACAGGTAGAAGAATAGAACCAGGACACAAGAAACTGACATAATGTAGTAGACTACGGCACAGAATGTTAGATAAACTTGGGCATAGAATTAGGGAAATAATTTGGGAGCAGATTAACTAGGTTATAGATAATATGTAGACTCAGGAATGATTTCATGAATGTACAACCTGTGTAGCTGCACAGGACCCTGTTTGGAAAGGTCTTATGCTTATTTTATGCTCTGCTGTCATCATCTTGAAACTTAATCATTTTTGAACAAGGGGGTCCCACATTTCACTTTGTACTGGGCCTCTCAAGTTATGTAGCTGGTTCTGTGTAGACTTTACCATCAAATTCTCTCAAGTAAGTGTCAGGAACTGATTAAAGTTTAGAAAGATCACTGCTGCTTCTGTTTAGTCGGTCGATTCGGGGTCAACACTGAATGCAGCACGATCATTAGGGAATAGTTGTACTCTGACCAGAGAGAAATAGAATGGCTTAATACAAGAGAGCGGTGAAAGGAATGAAAAATGTGGAAGAGTATCCAGGGTATTTATGGAGAAATCTCTAGGATATAGTTTAGATTTGAAAAAAAGCAAGGCAAATCTTTTGTGTAAAGGCAATATATTCATTTTTTAAATATTTGTATGAGGAATATTGGAAAGTTGTAGAAGAAACTAATAAAAAAAAGTTTCCTGTCTGTGAGCTGGTGGTTTGAGCACAGTGAATGGGCACAAGCAGTGTCTTAGGCCATTTCCCTTTCTATAATGAAATACCACAAACTGATTGGCTGATAAGCAGTAGAAATTCACTTTTCACAATTGTGGAGGCTGGAAGTCTGAGATGAGCATGGTGCGAGTCCTGGATGTTCTTTTGAGTTGCAGACTGCCAACTTCTTTCTCATCTTCACATAGGGGAGCTAGCTCTATAGAGTTCCTTATATGAAGGCTGTAATCCCAATCATGACAGGGGAGCCATTGTGTCCTGATAACCCACAAGGCCCCGTTGCCTAATACTGGCACCTTGGAGGCTGGGATTTCATCATATGAATTTTAGGGTGAACAAACATTCAGATTATAGCAGGTAAAAAAGATCTGTATTTTTTAAAGTATGGTTTTTGAGTAACATGAAAGCTTTAAAGTGTCAAAAGATAAAATATAAAACAAGGTATTAGGACAAAAATTTATTCACAAGGTACAGTCCATGGAATTTGGTGATTGAATGTAGGGGTGGTAGAAAGACAAGTAAGAGCTGGTAGCAGTGGCCCTTGTGATGGAGTCCCCAGGATTCACCCTACCACAAATGACTTGTCCACATCAATGTCAACAATCCATTCTCTTTGCCACTACAGATATTTGTGAGATTTGTAGTGCGATCACTTAGCCATGAGCCAATTCAAGTCAACCAGACACACAGGGAATGAGACTTGGGGTTTTCCTGGTTTCTTAGATTCTTTTAAGAAATCACCACAAACTTAGTGACTAAAAATGAGAGAAGTTTGTTCTGTCCCTGTTCTAGAAATTAGAAATTGAAAATGAAGGTGGCTACTGGTTTGGTTTCCTCTGCAGATTCTAAGGAAGAATCCTTTACCTGCTTCTCCTAGCTTCTGGTAGTTGCAAGCAATCCTTGGCATTCCTTGGCTTGCAGCTGTGATGTCCAGTCTCTGCCTCTGTCTTCACATCACTTTCACCTCTGTGTGACTCCTCTGTCTCTTTTTGTTCATATGGTTTCTTTATGAGACTATCATTAGTCATTAACTTTGGGCTCTGTACTGATCCAGTATGACCTCAACTTAATTAATTACATCTGTGAAGATCCGACTTACAAGGAAAGTCACATTCACAGGTGGCAAAGGTTAGGATTTGACTATATCTTTTTTTTTTGGGGGGGGGGGACACAATGGAACCCATAACAGGGGTTTTCTGGGAAGTTTTCTCTCTTAAGTAGGATGAATGGGACAACACAGTTCCTTTTATTTCTATAAATTTTGTCATGACTGGATGTGATGCCCGAACCTGCTGCCACCACCTACCTTCCGGTCTGGGGATGCACCTGTATGTAAATAAAGACCACTCCAGGAAAACCAGAGAAGAGGAGCTAGTGCTGAAAAGAGGTGTCATATGAAATACATTTTTTTTTGTTTTCCAGTCAGTTTTAGTCTACTTCTAGTAATTGCAGCCAATATTATATTAATTGATATAACAATGCTCAGATTCCTTATGAATCAATTATAAATGTGCTGATGCACTATGAAAATACTAAAGAAAAGTGGTTCTGTGGGGGAAAATGCCAGACTTATGTTTTTCTGCAAGTACATATATGTATGTATATCAAGTCATATAGATATGTACTTTCTAGTATAGTGTTACTTTTATAGCATAGAAAACAACCCATCAAATGAATGTGTTTTATGCTTTGTGTATAAGTTGTTTTTATTAATATAAGAGTTTTTATATGGGACAGTCCATCCACTGTCAAGATTAATTTATGCTTCTGATGAAACTTGTGGAGTTTGACCAATGTGGAGCTCCACTGTTATCAAAATTCCAGAGAAAATTCTGTATCTTTGTGAGATCTGTAGTGCAATCACTTAGCCATATGTATACATCCACTTAGTCCTAAGCATAGAAAAATGGGGAGTTTGGTAAGGAGGCTCCTGTAGGGGTCTCTGACAGGTAGTGGTGGGATTGATGTTAGGGTAGAAGAGACTTTCAGAAGAGAAATGTAAAGTTCCTGAAATATGTTCAGAAAATGGAAATAGACAAGGTAAGCAGAACCAAATCTGATGCCAAGTGTTTGAATCCCTCAACAAGCCCCCTCTTCACATGCTGTCAAAACTAATCAGGCACATTAGGCATGTGAAATTGGTTTGAGAACACTTTGATGTGATGTTTAAGCTCTTCTTTGAATTTATTTCCTGGATAGAAAAAAGGAAGTGATTTTGTTTTAGCTTGTATGTTAATTTGTGCAATGCTTAGATCCAGATGGAATAACAATGGGTCCCCTTTAATCTTCCATTAACTTGGCAAATATCTTTCAAAATGTGTTGATCATTTCTAAAAGTCGAACTTTTTTAATGGTTTGAATGACTGGGAGATAGTTTGATGGTAGTTCTCCCTGAAATCATGAATTAAAAATGATATTTTCATAGAAATTATACTTCCCATTTAAATAAGTTCCAGGAATATTGACTAATGATTAGTGCAATACTCAACACTAGTGCATAATGTCAATTTGTATGACAAGGTTTATTTTCATGAAAGTATGATAGAAAGTATCTTATTTTTGACATACCACAAGTTGTTTTCACTTCCATTTTTGCATTAAATCTATGGGAATAATTAAGAACAGTAAACACTGAAATCCAGTACATATACATTAGGCATCGCTCTCCATATTTCCTACTTTTTAAATTGTGGTACATACATTAATTGCATGTAACATACATTGCGATGACACAACCATTTTTAAGTGTACAGTTCAGTGATATTAAATACATTTAAAATGCTGTGGAAACATTATCATCATCTCCAGAACTCTCATTTTGTAAAACTAAACTGCTCCTAATTTTCCCCTTTTCTCAGTTCCCAGAAACAACTATTTACTTTCTGTCTCTGTGGTTTTGACTATTCTAAGTACCTTATATTAGTAAAATTGTATAGTTTTATCTTTTTGTAACTGACCTATTGAAGTTAGCATAATATCTTCAAGATTCACCATGTTATAGTTTACGTCTCAATTTCCTTCTCTTTTAAGGCAGAATAATATTCCATTGTGTTCTATACCACATTTTGTTTATTCATTCATCTGTCACAGGACATTTGAGTTTCTTCCTTATTTTTGCTAGTGGTCATAATGCTGTTATAAATATGTGTGCATCAATATCTCTTTAATATCCTGCTTTAAATTCTTTTGGGTCTATACCCCAAAGTGGAATTGCTGCATTGTATATTAATTCTGGTTTTAATTTCTTGAGGAACTGCATATATTTGAAAAAGGGCACGCCATTTTAGATTCCCACCACCAGTGAACAAGCCTTCCAATTTTTCCATATCTTTGCAAACACTTGTTTTATATTTTTTTGATAGTAGCTATGGATGCAAGGTAGTATAAACCCTTTTAAAACTATATTTGTACTAAAACTCATGCTTTCTTGCTGTTTTAGAGATTTTGTTTTATAAATAATTTCTGGTTTTCTGTACCATCAACTTTCTACTTTTCTTCTTTTTTGTATATATATATTTGTATATATATACATATACATATATATGTGTGTGTGTGTATAAAATATTATTTTAGTCAGCTTTTTAATTGCTGTGATATAAAGACCCAACCAGAAAAATTATAGAGGAAGAAAAGTTTATTTGGTGTCTCACAGTTTCAGAGGTCTCAGTCTATAGACAGCTGGCTGGAGGTGAAGCTGAATATCATGGCAGAAGAGTGTGGTAGAGGGAAGCAGCTCACATGATCATCAGGAAGAAGACAGAGAGACTTCATTCATCAGACACAAAATATATACCCCAAATACATGATCCTAAGGACCCATCATCTCCTCTAGCCACTCCCTATCACTTCAGTTACCACTCAGTTAATCCCATCGGAAGATTAATTCACTGTTGGTGATGGCTCTCACAACCCAAACATTTCTCCTCTAAATCTTGCATCATCGCACACATGAGCTTTTGGGGGAACACCTCACATCCAAACCATAACTATATTTACTGTATTATCTCATTCTATATAGATAAATGTGTATCTATATCTATCTATCTATCTATATCTACATATATATATATTCAATATTTATGAATTCCTTCTTGAAGTCTTGCTTTACCTAATTTCTTTATTTATCTTAACATCCACTTTGTTCACTTATTCAGCAGGTATTTATTCAGCACTGGTCAAATAGCTGGAATATTCTAGGTTCTAGAGATGCCATAGTCAACAAAGCAGATAAAAATCCCTGCTCTGTGTGAGGCTGATGGTATTGTGTAGGGAGACATATGGTAGACTAGGCAATAAAGTACATAGACTGTTACATGATTACAAGTGTTAAGGAAAAAGAGAAAGGAGGGATGGGATATAGAAAGAGGTCAATGGGCAAGAGAGGAATGTGTAGTTTTATAGTTACGCAGGGAAGACCTCAGTGAAAGATTTGAGCAAAGACCTGAAGGAAATGAAGGACCAAATTACAGAGGTATCTGAAGGTAACAGTATTTCAGGTGGAAGAAATATCATGTGCAAAGGCACTGGTGTAAGATCATATTTGCATATTTGAGGAATATAACGGGGTTAGTGTGGATAGAACTTAGTTTATGAACAGGGTAGGGAACAGATCACATAGGATCCTGTGACTATTGCAGAGACTTTGAGTGATAGGTAAGTTAATGGTGGGTTTTGATTAGAGACGTGTTGTTTTAACTAGAATATTCTCTCTAAGCTGCGACCAATATCTTCCTAGAGAGGCAGGAGTGCAAGCTGAATGGCTGATTAGGAGGCCATATTAAGAAAAGAAATGGTAGTGTCTTCCCTTAGGATAGAAGCATTGCAGAGGTGAATGATAGTGAACTACGGATACAATTTCAAGGTGGAGCTGACACATGATTTATTGATGTATTCATTGTCAAGGGATACAAGTGCCATTTATTGAAAACAATTTTACTTATTTTTAGATTATCTTCTTATATCTTAACCCTTCTTCAGCTTGATGCATTCTGGGATTTTGTTTTGTTGTTTTGCTATTGTTTGCCCTTTTGTTACCCCCACCCTCTCAGAAATAGCATTTAAAAAAATCATGAAAACCAGCAGGTGTTTCCTACCCTTGATCTTATTTGACAGCTCTGTCATTTGTCACTATTTATCCTCCTGCTTTCTAACTTTTTAACCATGCATGTGTGCTGAGAATATATGTCTCAATTTCTCTTGTACCACATTCCCTACTTGTTTGATTCTCTTTTTCACTTGCTAAATGAGCTTATTTTTTTATTTTTTAATTTAATTTATTTTTTTTAAAGAGAGAGAGAATTTTTTAATATTTATTTTTTTAGTTCTCGGTGGACACAGCATCTTTTTTTTTTTGTATGTGGTGCTGAGGATGGAACCCAGGCTGCATGCATGCCAGGTGAGTGTGCTACCGCTTGAGCCACATCCCCAGCCCTGAGCTTATTTTTTTCTAGGTGTTTGCTCAAATATTACTCTTCTACTGAGGCCTTCCTGAACAATTAATAAAAAACTTCAAACTTTCTTTTCCTTATAATTCTCTATATCTAAAGTATTAGTAAAGTTACATTTATCACTTTTGGGGGTCTACATTATAGGTAGTTTTGGCCTTATCCTGAGATTGTGGGAAATTCTTAAATTACTGTTATTATTTCTATTGGAATATTATAATTATAAAACAATATATTCAATTTTATATGTATATCTATATTTGATATATAATATATAAAGATGGACTCTTTATAGTGAAATCCTCAAATGTAGTCTCTTGACTGAGCTATGTTTAATATTAATAATGGTCCAAGAGTAGATGATAAAGCAGTGGGACTCGCATGTCTACAAAATTAAAGAGTCATTTATAATGTAAACATTGGTTTTCTATTCCACAGGGGTCAGGGGGCTCCTCATTAATTCAAGAACTCTTGCTTGAGCAATATATTTACCTTCTCTGAGTAACAGTTTCAATTGTAATAGCTTTAAGACTATTTCCTGTACAGGGTTATTATAAAAAATTAACTGAATTGTCATGTAAAAATCTAGAGAATTCTAATGGTGTAAATCATGAAATAATTATAAGTTTTTAATTAAACAGCAGTGAGAGAAATGACATAAATTTGTGGTGTTAATAGGTATAATAGACTGACCATGGTGACAACCAAATATGGTAGATGGATGCCTCATTTCTGTTCTAGATCCTGGATAGAAGCTACTATTCACTAAAAAGCACGAAATGAAGGAGAGAGAAATCAGACTTCAAGGTGAAGAAAAGTTCTTCTACAGATTGCATTTAAAGTCTCATGAAATGTGTAGTAATTTGGGATGAAAATAAAATTCTGTATCATGACCCTCAGAACAACTTGCCTTGTCCCTCCCTCCCTTTCTGAGCACATTCACGTGACCATGTTCCTGGTTGTTCTTCTGGAGCTGCCAGGGTTTACTTTCCATTCCTCCTGTCTCCTGCCTAAAATCTTCATACACAGTCGTCCCTTAACCTGGATGGCCCTTTTGTCTCTTCATTGCTCTGTTTATTCCTACTCATATTTCATAGCTCTGCTTCAGATTCAATTCTTTGGGGAAAGCTTTGCCAACCTCCGTAATAAGATCAAATTCAGTTAATTTTCATAGTAATCTTTGAGTCTTCAGGATTATGCTTATTTCAGAAGAAGAAGATACAGAGAAGTAGATGTTGAGCAACCAACGTACAGCACATTTCCTTACATCTTTTATTTTGTTTACCACTTGCCGCAGTCCGGCTGCAGCAAACTAACTGGGGGGGGGGGGGGGGCGGTGACGAACAACTTGTGTACATTGATACAGCAGGAGTGGGAGCCGTTTGTTGTAGGACAGGAGGGGTATATATACATTACACACAGCTTATCTTAATTAACATAAACCAGATACAGCAGTCAACCAATAAGGAATCTCCACACTTAATGGCTCGCTGGACTTACTTCACAAACCACTCCCCCTGGCAAAATACCAGGCGCCATCTTGACTTGTTTACAGACCCTAATAACCACTGTGGGTCTAATCTCTAGGTCTCAGGAATCCCTGGTTCAAACTATACTATTGTTGATTGCAACAGAAATTCAAAGGAAGATACTAAGTGTAAGACATATCCTAAAATCGACAATGACAGGATTTGATGACTGAAAGGATACTGATACTATATCCAGAACTTTTTCTTCATGAATGACTAGAAGAGAGATAGTAACATAAAACAGGTGTTGGGGGGTGGTCAGGAAAGTGAATTGGTTTTCAGGGAAGATTATTAAAAATAAGTGTGATCATGGAGAGTATTATAAAGGACTCCATGCTATCTGGAGATGTGTAAGATTGATAAATTCTGTCAACTGGATCTATTTATTAAAATTTAATAACAGCTTTGTAGGTTGTTAATGATTCCTTTTTTTGGTGAGGTATATGACTGATTGACAAGAAAGTCTATGAAATCATTGGCTTGTAGCTTTCAACCTATTTTTTAAATCAGACCTATCATAGAAAATATTAGTTGAAAGAAGTTCGTTTTAGGTGATAATTTTGTTTTCTTTCATAATTGGCAGTATTAATTAACCTATTAGGCAGGTTATTCTGATGCAAGTTATTAGAACACATTAGGAGTTTTATTGCACTGTACAGTGCTCAGCAGATATGACCTCTTGCTCTACTTTTTTAAGCATCTCTTCTTCAGAGTTCACCCATAATGCCACTAACTAATTAGACTCTAGCAGCATGCAAGTTTTTTTTAATATAATGTGTTGTGATAAACCTTGACATAGTAAAACTAGAGACTTGACTTAAAATAAAGGAAAGATTATCTCCAAGTTTAATTCTTTCATTAATCAGTATATAGTGCTAATTTTTGACCAAACCTATTTGGCGAAAGTATTAAAGATTATTCAAACAATTACTTTTTTAAAGAAGAAAATGTTATAGAATGGCCATGGGCAGGTCTGTGTTCCAGGTTCCTTCTTACTATTAAAGTTGATATTTAACCACATTGGCCTAGAAATTACAAAATAAATAAATAGATCTGTAGCTGTGTGTGCTTATTTACATATATGTGAATCATGTAAGTGTGAGTGTATACATTTATGCATACTTGTGCAAGTAAGCCTTTTATAAAAAAAATAGAGGTGGGTAAAATTTCTATAATACACAAGAAAGTGAAAATCCCTACAAAGATTGTCTTAGAAAACTCATGCAACTTTTGCTACTGATGACCTGCAAAAAGGAGGGGTCTTCAGTGTCTATTAGTTTTCCTTAGCATTAGTTTTGATACTTCCACATTGTAATGGCTATTTTATAGGCTTTGTTAATAGTACTATCATATCTAGTGCTTATTTTTACTCTTTCCCTACATTTGGGGGAATGGTTCATTATAGAAGCACTCAGAGATAATACAGTCATACTTATACTAACTTTCATTTAATAAAATGTACCAACTAATATTTGGAGTAATGTATTTTACAGTTTTCAAGTGACTAGTCACAGTGTTTAAAATTCACTGTTATTTGGTGGTAAATGTAATTAGGTTTCCATTAGAAAATACTTCCAAAGGAAATTACTATAAACCTATAATCAGATTAGCAAACTCTGATCCATGCATATACATTCATTCATTAAACAAATATCTCTAAGCATGTATTAGAGAGTAAAACACTATGAATAGTCTTTGATCTCCATATTTTTCTGCTTAAAATAATAATCTTTATTAATATCTTATGTAGCATATCCTAGGGATTTGTCCTTTCTTTGTGTATTAACAAAGTTTCCCCACTGATATTAGGCATCCTGACCTAATGGGAGCTAGAATAATATTTAGAATTTATATAATCTAATCCATAATAAATTGGTTTGTTATTTAACATGTATAATTGGGATTGTTTTTACTAATAAGTAGGATATTTTATTGCTTTATTCATTCAGCTTGTCAGAAATTTTCTACATATTTACACAGATTTTCATATTGATATCTTTTTCTTCAAACGTTAACAAAATCTAGAAATCTTTTCTTTTTTTTTCAGATCACATTATATTTTTAAATATATTAAAATAATTTGTGTCTCCTTTATCTGTAATTTATAATATTAAACATAAATATACACTTATGAGAATATATATTAAGTGACCTTAGAAATAGCTTGGTTACCCTACAGTATGGGACTTATTACAAAAGTAGGTCTCAGGAATATTTGTTGGGACTATTTCCAGCTTGCATTAGTAGGTTTAGAAGGTAAAAGAATAGCAAGGTTATTCTGGGGTCTCAAGAGTTAAATGTCTCATAAAAAGAATTCTTTCCTACACGTTCTTCCTCACTGCACATTGCACACAGATGATTCTAATCACTGTTATTCAAATCACATGATGCCTCAATTACCATGACTTCAATGAGCACATTCCAAACGCCAGAGCACCTATATACCTACTCTGATAATAGGTTGCCAATTAAGTTATCTTTCTCTGGAAACTTATTATGGCAGCTCAGTGAATATAATATCATTAGTGTCCTTATTTCATCTTAGGCTGGGCAGTTGCTGACACTGCATGAATATAACTGCTAAACTATGGAAGAGCTACTCAACCACAATGGCTGTGAAATTAAAAAAAAAAAAAACCAAAACAAAACTGTAGCTGTGTGCACTAGTTTACATATATGTGAAGCATATAAGTGTGACTATATGCATTTGTGTATATATATGCAGATGTCTTTTCTATAAAATTATAGGTGGGTAAAATTACCATAATACACAAGAAAAGCAGAAATATCTAGAATACATAAATTATTAGTAAAAGTTGACTATAAAGTTTAATGCAACTTTGCCACCAATAAAAATGGCATCAGTTATAGCTGTAGTCAGTATTATCATGATGCAAACATTCCCAGGCCAAATTATACTTTGTAAAAATAATCTTTAAATTATGCTCTTTATTTAGTTTTATTCCTAAATTCAGATTTTAATGTGAAATTTCAAGAAAATTCTAAAAGAATTTTTGAGGATGATGTAATCCTCATTCTATAATTGATAATGCTTACCTTTTTCAGAATTGAGCACAAGGTTACATAAACATTGCAAATGCTCTTTGCAAAGATTACAATATAGACTGATTTTTATTCATTTACCTAATTCATTCTTATGAAGGAGCTGGTGAAAGTCACCAGGAGAATAATGTGCTCACATTATTTTTCTTTAGTGTTGGTGGTAAAAAGCAGGATAATGGGTCAGAAACTTGCTTTTACCACACTCATCCTTGGGAAAATCCCTTGATCACTCTAAGCAACAATTTCTTCATTTATAAAACAGGCATTAAAACAAGTACTTGTCCCATAGATTTATTGTGAGGATTAAATAATGCAACGAATACACAGTGTCAGGGAAACAGCAAATCCTCATTAAATGATCAGTTTTATTTGTATGATTATTGATATTTTAAATTATTCCTAAATTGTCCAAGTTTCACTGATTATTTTTATTAGTTCTTAGATAAAACCAGGTGGTGCTGATTTGTTAAACAATTTAGATTAGAGCCATTATTACAATTGAGTTTTTACTTTAACATATGCTTAATGTTTCCCTGAAGTAAGGTCTTTATCAATTGTATTCATGAGGAAGTTTTCTTCCTATAAAATATATATACTTTAACATTTTATGGGTTTGTTTATTTTCTTGGAAGCTTCAGCTCTGTTTTTTAAAGTAAGCTTCCTAGATATTTGCCTGTATGCTCATTTCCTTTGTTCTCTGCTGTGTTGTGATGAAAGAGTACTTTAAAGACCTTTGGGAGAGAATAAATTCTTAATTGAGGATTTCATGTAAAAAACTGATCGTCATCCTTCTCGTAGTCTCACACCCTCCACTGAAGTTCAGTCTCCATGACATTTCCAGATTACACCATTAACCTCACTCTATTGGTGGCATTGTTCCATGTTTTCTTTTGCCTTAAGATATTTGCAGTGTTCCTAGTTAACCATTTCACAGCCAGTATTGTTTAGGCTATTCTTCAGCTTTTCTCTTAAAATTTATATTCTGTGTAATGAGATATTTTAAAGATATCAACCATGGCAAAGAGACTTTGCATAAAAGAAAGCATTTAAGAGAAAAATAGTTCTAAAGATGAGTACAATTTCTTTAAAGCTGAGACTAATTTTGTACTATTGTGTCTTTAGATAACTAAATTGTATTGTATTCCAGCATTACATTTTGGCAGACTCTACTGGCTCTACTTAAGATAAACAGGTTTTCTAAAACATGGGACTGAATGTATTTAGACATGGTCTAATAATGTGGGCATACAGGGTTGCCAAATCATTTGTCAAATAAATATCTTTACCATGTGCCTTAAAACGTGGCACAATCCTGCCAAGGCAGAAATCCCTTTCATTGTGGACTACAAAGGAGATCTGCAATTCTAAATTGTGAACCACCCTTATCTGTAGGAGAGCATGCTCTCTGCTGCAATTAAAGGCACTACTGATTAAGTGGCCCTAATGCCAATCGGCATGGCTGAAACTAGAATATAGCTAGGAAAACAATGACTGGCATATTGGTTTCTGTAAAACTCTTGTGCTGAACGTGTGGTGTGAAATACATTATTCTGTAAGAAGAGTGTCTTGAGAAAGCCCTATGTGGAAATCAAATGCTTATCTAAGGAACTGGGGAAAATGGTGTTGTGGGGAATCAGAAGAAGCTGTTTCCTCATCAGATTTGGCTTTCATGCCTTGTGCTTAAGAACTTTCATAATGAAAGCCTTGCAGAACATGGAGAGACAAGAAGAAAATTATGGATCCCTGTAGGCCATTTCTCTTTATAACCGTTTCATCAGTAATAATTTAGGACTCTATTTCTTTTGGCATTCAGCTGTTTGAATGTTATAGGGCCTGGCAGTACTATTCATGGGACTAGTGGAAACATACTTTTTCTAATCTTGATTTATGTCCCTAAATTTGTAAAGGACTGGCCTTCACTGTTGAATCTCTCATGCTTCCTTCAGTGTTCATGCATGAAAAGTCTAAATTCTGGTTAAATTCCCCTTGTGGCTATATAGTATATGAAACAGCTAACTATTATTTTCAAAAATAGTGAGATGCCAAAATAATAGGAAAGAAATTAGAATCCAAATTTTTCTGAAAGCAATATTAAATGTTGAAAACAAAGGGAAAGATAATATTTTCAGAAGTCAACTTAATTTCAGAGGACTTCTTTTTATGTTTGACCTACATTTTCAGGTGATATGAACCAGTGATGTTGGGATTCATTCCAACTTTATAAAGATGAAAGTGGGGTCTTGGAAGTCACTAAAAAGCACAGGAGGAAAGCAAGGAAGAGCCAATTCTCAGCTTTATAACTAACATACTAGATCATTAGACGGTACTGAATTAAACTTACTCATAAGGAAGGTTTTCTGAGAGTCATAACTTAGTCAGGAGGCCCATAACCCTGAGAAGAACCTGCTGTGCAACTTCGAGGAAGAAAAGCAGGTGCATTATTTATTGAAAGAATCTTGGGTAGAGACCTTGGGTATTATAGGAGTCCCAAATGAGCAAAACCATTTTTTTTTCTGACTTGGGACATTTTAAAATATAGCTTTGAAAAGCAAAACAAAAGTAAATTAGAAATACTGTATGAAATGTTATTGTACATATGTGTACACACACATTCCAAATTCTGTATGCATGGCTACACAGGCGGTGACCGACAGAAGTTTATCAGAAACCTAGCAGCTAATAATTTTCCTGATTTTCAATCAATCCTGATTTTCTGTTGATTCTGTTCCTTTAATAGTTCTTAAACTCATTGATACTCCTCTCTAATCTTCCCAGAGCTGCTTTAGATTGGGACATCAGTATCTCTTCTCTGGGTAACTTTAATGATCTAACTTCAGTCATCTAGCAACCTTCCTTCCAGCCTCTTGACTGCAGCCAGAGGAACTTCCCAGAAGCGCACACTGGAGCATGTTGCTTTTTCACTGAGAACCCTTCACTGCCACTTTATTGCCTTTGGAATAAAATCTTTCCTTTTTTCTTATTTATTTATTTATTTATTTTAAGCACAACTGGCCAGCCCCAGCATTGTTTGGCCTTTGCTTACCTCAGAGAATCATCTTTTCCACTCTATGGTCCACCCATGATTCCCAGTTCCATAAACCAACCTGCTTTGGGCTCTGGACCTTTTCACAGAGTACATTCTCCCTCCTTTGTTTCACACTCTCCTTCAGTTATCAAAAGCAATATCTTCCCATGGCCATTCTCTCGGCCCCTCAAGACCATGAGTGTCTTTCTTGTGTGCTCTCCTCCTCACACCTTCTGCAGCACAAAACTACTAAAACCACCTGTGAACTCTTATATTTCCATAATTAGACTCTGAAATTCTTGAAAAACTCTGTCTTGTCAACTTTTTCTATCTTCCCACGTATTAGAAAGTGTTTGTTGAATGAAAAAATGTTGAACCAACCTATACACCGTGTTGGTAGTACAACAAATTTTCTGAGCCAACCCACAAAGAATAGGAGATAGACTGAAATCATACCTTCCTTCATGAACTGATGTGGAAGAAAGTAAAAAAAGTAAAAAAAAAATCAAGACAAGGGTACAGTGTATGGAATAAAAGAATAAGGCAGTGTGAAATTAGAGAGGAATGAGGGAGGGCCCTCAGGAAATGTAGGGCACAATGTTGCATTCTCAGGAAAATTCCCCCAAACGGATCTGAAATAACAGGCACAGCTGTGGAAGTATCTTTCCTTCTCAGGAGACTAAATGGGACTAATGTATAATTATCATGGTTTTAAAATAAGATATATGAACATTACTGCAACCTATGGGCGTCTACATTGAAAGAGGAAAAGTAGCATCTGCACTATTCTCTACTCGGCTTAAAGCCAATTTGGATAAAATCCTGCTTGCTTGCCTTTTTTGATATGTAATGATTTGAAAGAAATTTGTTCCTCTGTGTCCTAATTAGGGCCCCAAATCTTTTCAATTGGATTTCAAATTTATCCACTATTTCTACCCAATGGTATATTATACATAATATGATCGCAATTCTTCCCCCTCTTTTCTGGAAGTATTACTTGATTTTCCTGGGCCCTATGAACTACCATGTGACTCACCTGAAGAAGCTGTGAAAGACACCCATTCTGGGAATACATGAAACTGAGCACTTGAATATTCCCACCTTCAGATAGAAGACTGGAAGCTACGCAAATAGTATTTGGATTTGATATTGTATTTAACAGTGGTAGGGTAAAGGGCATGTGAAACCACTCATGAATCTTTATTTCCTGAAGTCCTTAATTTTCCATCTCACTGAAATAAAAAGAATTGCTGTATTTTATGCCTCAGTGAGTTGACTCCTTGTGGTGTGGACCCTAGAGTAAGGCTGTCTGTGGATAAAGCTCTGCTCTTCAATTCCTAGCAGTGGAGGCAATAGGAAAATTTTCCTTGGCTTTCATTTCCTTGTCTGTAAAATGGGACAATAAATATTACCTACTTATTTATAGTGTTATTGTAAAAACAAATTAATAAATATATGTAAAATGATTAGATCAGAGGCTGACAATAAAGAAATATCTGATAATGCTACTGTAGTTGTTGCTGTTACCATGGCTATTTGTACTATTCTGCAATCAGGCTGTCCTACAACAAAGACATCAGAAAAGGCTTTTTGGTGGAAGTGATATTTAAGTGACAAAAGAGAGAAGAGTTTTCCAGACAGAGCTAAGAGCAGATGGGAAAGCCTAGAGCCAATAGAGACCATGCTGTATTCAAGAAATAGAATGAAACCCTGTCTAGCAGGTATATCTGAGGCAAGGAAGATGTTAGTAGAAAATAGGAACAAAGAGAGAAGTGGAAGCCAGATGTTTTATGGTCTTCAAGATGACTTTCAAGGATCTTGTTCCTTATTCCTGGATTAATGGGAAACTTTAAAAATTGTAAGTAGTAATGCTGGCAAATAACAGAAAGACTAGAGATAGTACACAACCTGGAGTGTACCTATGAGTCCTATCCCCAAGGTTGATGAGGAGGGAGGTGATGTAAAACAAAGGAATAGGGATCTGTACCGAAAATAAGAATTAGCAACGATATCCATGGAGTAAGACTTAAAACTTGAAGTTGGGAGTTTTGTTAGAATCTTAAATCCCATATAGAGCCACTTGAGCTGAGAAACAAAAGATGTAAGACAGGAGTATAAAGACTCTACCAATGAATATTTTTAGAGCTGAAGATTGTGCCCATAGAATCCTATGGCATGGCTAAAATCAAATCAACCACATGAAACAATATCATCCTGAAAGGGGAGGGTAACTGATAGCCTTGCAAAACTAAAGCTTTTTCTACCACTTAAGGTGTAAAAATAAAGTATAGAAAAACACCTTTATAGGCTATAAACACTTGGACTCTTGTTTAGAAGTTTCAATTGTAATATGTATAAATGGAGGTAACATATAAATTATTCGGGTAGCCTTTCACTTATTAAAGGTGTACTTGTTTTGGAGAACCCAGATTTCAGGGTTCAACGTATCTAGAGAACACACGAGATTTTTTTGTTGTTTTTCAGTTTATAAATGATTTTAATAAGAACACAGCCTATTCAAGTCACTCATCCCATCCAACTCTCCAAATACACACTCACCTATAAACCCCAAAGCAAGGGAGCCTTTCCTATCGTCAATATGGAAACTGCACATGGATGAGGGTCTCATAGTTGGTAGTCACACCCAAGTGTCCATTTTGGCTTAGTTCTTTCTCTCCCTATGCGGTGGCCCCAAGCAAAAAAAAAAAAAAAAAAAAAAAAAAATCTTCTTCTAAGTCAGAACTCTTCTCTTTGAAGTAGGAGTGGAAAATTATAGCAAGTGAGAAATATTTAATAATCTTTGGAAAATAAAGTCTTTGTGTGAGGCTAAAAGTGACTGTCAAGACCCTGTAAGTTGAATACAGCAACTTCCTCTTAGTCCTGCTCCCTGGACTGTCCCCTGCATCCTTCACCCTATGTGCTGTGCCCTGTGCTGGCCTCCAGTATGTCCTGCAGTACTTTATCTGGGTCTGTACCCTTCCCATCATGTACTACTACTTCTTCTTCTGTTTAATTTTTTTTTTACAGTGATCTGTGTGTCTGTTTTCCCAACAGTACTGTACAATTTTGAGCAACTTAGCTATAATAAAAAGCCTTAAAACTGGGTGGAAAAATTTCTCCCATTTATTCTTTTAATTGTTTCTTTGATCTTCCACATAAATTTTGAATACACTTGTCTATACCTACCAAAGAATCTTGCTGGGATTTTAATGGAAATTGCTCTAAACCTATGTATCAATAATTAAGTGACACAATTATAGAAATCATGACCGGAGACAGAACTGCTATTTAGACCTAGCAAGGACCTATATAAGATTTGAATAATTTCCTTCTTAGCTGTTCTATAAGGGTTGGTATTTCAGATTAGCCACTAGAATTACATTGAAAGAAATAGGTAAGAAAAAAAAATGGAGTTTTCTGTTTAGTTTGTTAGGTTCCCAGAGCTGATCTCATTTCTGAAATGTCTACCTGAGTGCCAGTTTGTACGATTCCCCAACTCCCAATCCAGTGTTAGATAGGGGCAATACATTCAAAGGATAAAGTATTAACATTTGCCAAGGGAAGCTTTGGAAAGATAGTGCTTCTTGACGTTTCTCACAAGAACAACCTAATTACATCTTTTATTTAATTTCCTGTAATTCAAAATGTAAATTGGAGGGAGCTAGCAGATTTTACAAGGCAGTGCCCTTATTTCAGTGATATAATGATGAACTATGCTGAAATAATGGGAGGTTCCACCTCATTACACCACTGTTTGTCATTTTTAACATTCTGTAGAAAATGTGTGGGACATATGGCATTTCAAAGAAGAATTCGCTAAATCCTCATCTGACTTCCAAAGATTCTCTGAAGCAATTGTGTGGTGACCTCAAGTGTTTAAGTCCATTGACTGAAATTCTATTTTTATGGAGAATCAATGGACTTGTGATATTTTTAACTATATAATACTATGAGGAGAAAATGTTTTTATTCATCACTAATAATTTATATTGAAAATATGATTTTTTTTCATTAACGCGTCATAAACAGTGGTCAACTGTGCACAAGTATACCTTTTAGGTACAAGGCTAATAAAAGCTATGTGGTCATACTTATAGCAGTTTATAATCCATAATGAACCATGCAAAATATAATTATGAAATTATATTACTGAATGGTTTTATTAAGCAAGTTTTTTAATTAAAAAAGTAATTTATATTGTTGTTAAAAATTCAAGCTGTGTAGAGATGATACGATGAAAGTAATTCTTCTTTCTCTGATCCCTCCAGCACCCCCTTTCATTGGAGGGATGGCTTGGGGCCAAGGCAATTGCTGTTTATAGTACCTACATGATAAAAAATAGTTTTAAACCTCACTAACTCACACTAACTGAAAGGAAGGCCACTGTTACTTGATGTAAAATCTGACTTATAGTATATTTCAAAAGAAATATAGCTTTATGACTTTGGGCTATAATGAGTAACTGCTGACTGAGAAAGAGGAGAATGGAGTAAAGCACTTATTTTAAAACATCATTTATGTTTTTTGAAAAGGATTTGCCATATTAATTCTTTTAATCTAAAGCCATTGATTACTGTGGTGCTTTAAGTATGATTTTGTGCACTTCACCATTAACTATGCTAAATATTTGCCATGCTTACAATATTCTCTGCTTATCAATTTTCATTTTTTAGAAAGCAGAAAAGTAAATTCTAGCTCAATAGTCAGATTTGCATTCATATCCATTCACCATACATTTTGAAATCCTAAAATTATATGGATGCCTTGCTAAGTTTTTGATGAGAACTGGATATGTTGCCTGAGAAAATACTTGTGGAAGCAGGAAGACTTCATGTGTAATTCTTTTGAAAGGTGATAAAATGTTTTTGAGGACTTTATCTTATTTGATCTGACAATTCCCTCAGAAGTGCTTATGGCAAGCATTAGAATGCTCATCTCTAAACCAAGGCAATTGTCATTCTTAGGGAATGTTATTGGGCAATCATCATTTGAAAAGGATATTGATGGAGATGAATGACCCTTGCTGGAGAAGATATAAGTACAGGAAAAAAAAGATGTAGGAAAGTTATAGAAGTAAAAATTTCAAACCCAATGGTACCCAGGACTGGGGAGGGGGAAGGCAATGAAACTATACTGTCATAGCATTTTTGCAGTATCCAAAATGGAATAATATTTGAAAACAGATTGTGAGAAGTTAAAGATGCAAATATAAGCCCAACAGCAACAACTAAAAATATAAAACAAAAAAGTATAAAAATTAGTACCTCAAAAAAGTTAAAATGAATATTTTTAAAAAACTCTTAATAAAATAAAGGCAGGAAAAAAATAGGGTAAAACAGAAGGCACAAATAGAAACTACAGAGTAAATGGTAGACCCTTTTGATAAATACAACATCAACCATATATAGTCTAAGCATTCCAATTAAAAATCAGATTATCAGGTTAGATTTAAAAGAAAAATCCAACTAGATTATTCTATTTAAAAAATGTACTTTGCATATAAATGCCGCAAGATAAAAGTAAGAGACTGAAAAGGTCACAGTGTGCAAACACTAACCACAGGAAAGCTATGATGCTATTTAATGATACATAAGATAGATTTTAGTACAAAATATTTATAATGATCATTTATGGCAATATATTATCTTTAATGTGTATGAAATTTAGTAAAGTTTCAAAATACATGAAAAAAACCTTAAAGTTGTGAAATCAGAAACAAATAAATCCATAATTACAAATAAATCCATAATTACTATTCTTTGAGTAGTGAGTGATTAGAAAGACAAAAATTATCACAGAAATAGAATATTTGGATAATACTGTCAAGCAGTTTGACCCAATTGATTATTATTTTTTTAAAAAGAGAGAGAGAGAGAGAGAGAGAGAGAGAGAGAGAGAGAGAGAGAATTTGTTAATATTTATTTTTTTAGTTTTCGGCGGACACAACATCTTTGTTTGTATGTGGTGCTAAGGATCTAACCTCGGCCGCACACATGCCAGGTGAGCGCGCTACTACTTGAGCCACATCCGCAGCCCTGACCTAATTGATTATTGTGGAATATTTTACCCAACAACAGCAGAATATGCATTCTTTGCAAGCATATATGGAGCATTTACTGAGGTATATGCTAAGCATAATAGGACTCTCAATATATTTAAGATACCTGAAGTAATACAGAGTATGTTTTCTGAGCATGAAAATCATTTAAATTGAAAATAAATAATTAAAGAGAATTGTATACATTTTTTATAAAAATTTTAACCTATTAGAAAAAAAATCATAAAGAAAATTAGAGAATCTTAGTATCTTTGGAACTGAACAGTAATGAAAATATAATATACTAGTTTCTTTTTTTAATGGAGCCACAGCAGTACTTAGAAATGTAAACTTTAAATGTTTAAATTAGAAAAGAAAAAGTATTCAAAATTAATGCCCTAATGAAAGAAACAATGAGAGAAAATCAATAAAGTGAAAAAAAATCTATAAAGCTGAAAGTTGTTCTTTGGAATAATTAATCAATTTGATAATCAAGACTTAGAGAAAATAATAATACACAAATAACCAATATCAGAAATCAAAAACTATATCACTTTTATAAACAATAAAACAATAATTATGGAACATTATAAACAACTTTATAACCATAAATTTTACAAATTAGATCTAAAGGGCAAATTCTAAAACTTGGACAATAATGGAAAGGCAATATAAATAGCTATATGTTTATTAAATTCATTGAAATAATGAACAATAACTGTCACAGCCTAAATGGCATTTCTGGTGACTTGTCAAACATGTATGGACAATGAAATATCTCTTACACACAAATATTATAGAAAATAGGGATCACTTTCTAAATTCATTTTATTAGGGGAAAATTACCCTGATACTCAAACCAGAATAAAATATTACAGCCAAACAAAACAAAACAATGCCCCCTGCTTCCCAACCTTACCAATTAACAACAAATTACAGAAAATAATTTCTACCAGACTGGGGATGAAGCTTTGTAGTACACTGACCTATCTTGCACAAGACCTTGGATTTGATCTCCAGCACTGGGGGAAAAAGTGTGTGTGTGTGTGTGTGTGTGTGTGTGTGTGTGTAAGACAGAAGAAAAACAGTCTTAAATAAAATATTAGAAAATCAAATCTAACAATATATGAAATGATTAAAACATCCTGAAATGATGGGATTTACCTCAAGATTACAAGACTGTTTAACTGTAATAATAGGAAAAGAAAAATTAACAATATGATTATCTCAAGCAATGCAGGAAAAGCATTCTACAAAACTGAATAACTATTCATAAGTAACAACTCTCAACAAATTAGGAATAGAAGAAATTTCTTTTTATCCTGATAAAGAACATTTGTGAAAAACCTATAGTGAAAGTCATATTAAGGCTGAAAGAATGAATACTTTCTCCCTAAAGTTGAGAACAAGGCAAAAATAGTTGCTTTCATCATTTCTATTTGGTATCATGGTAGATATCCTACCTGGTGTAGTAAGAAAAATAAACGACAGAGTTAGTAGGAATAAAACTTTTTATTCACAATGATCATTTACATAGAAAATTCTAAAGAATCTAAAGAAAAACCTACTAAAACCGATAAGTGATTTTAAATATGCTGCAGAATACTAGGTTAGAATAGAAAAATCAATTTTATTACTATACATATACGAAAAACAATTGAAAAATAAATTTAAAAATATAAGAATGTCAAAAAATAAATATTTGGTAATAAAAGCATGCAGACTCTAAATACTGAAACCTATAATGTATTGCTGAGAGAAACTAAAGAAACAGTAAAGTAAATGAAAGGATATATTATGTTCATAAACTGGAAGAATCAACATTTTTAATTTTTATCACACACATAAATACACAAGATCCCATTCAGAATCTCATTGGACTTTTTTTCTTTTTATAAATTGAGCTGTTATTAAAATAAAAAATACAAAAGCCTAAAATAACTAACATACGTTTTAAAAAGATGAAGAAATTTGTAGGGTACACACTGCCTGATTTTAATAATTACTATAAACCCTACTATAAAGGCATTGTGATATTGGGAAAAAAGGCATGGATTAATGACCAGAATAGAATGTCCATAAAATTATAAAGATGCATATATGGTCCAATGATATTTCACCAGACTGTCAAGGAAACTCGGTAAGAAAAGGATAATTATTAAGAAAAGTAGATTTGGAAAGGTAGATATATAGACAAAAAAGTGAACTATTTCCCTTACTTCACATCTCACACAAACATGAGCTCAAAGCAAATTATAACCTTAGGTAAAATCAAAAGGAACAAATTTTCTAGTAGAAAGCATAGGATCAAATATTCTTGATTATTCTTAGTACACACAAAGCATGAACCATTAAAAGCAAAAAATAATATATTGGACTCCATTTCAATTGACAAATGTTCTTTAAATTATAACTGAAAGTAACATGAAAAGGCAAGTCACAGATTATGAAAAAAAATTGCATTTTGGTGTGTGAGAATAGATTTATATATATTACAATGAATTCTATTAATTCAATATGTTAAATAACCCAACATAAAATGTGCAAAAGATTTGAACAAATTTAGTTTGGTAAAGAAAATTTTTCAATGGTTATTAATCCCATATAACAATGCTCGACATCATTTGAAGGGAAATATGGATTAAAACCACGTTGAAATCCATCTTGAACAGCTAAAATTTTTAAAAGATTGAAAACAAAAAAGCATTGAAGATGTGGAAGTACAGGCACTGATATACTGCTGAAGGGAATATGAAATGTTAAAACCACCTTGGGCGATATTTGACCTTTTCTTAAAATGTAACATATCTAAGTTCTGTATGTTATAGCAAATCTACTCATAGATATGTATTTACCCAAGAAAAATTGAAAATAAATTCTCAAAAAAATTTGTATAAGAATATTCATAGCAAAAAATATAAAATAAAACCTGGAAATAAAGATTACAGCTGGGCATGATGGTTCCACGCCTATAATCCTCAGCTAGGGAGGCTGAGGTAGGAGGATAGCAAGTTCAATGCCAGCCTCAGCAAAAGTCAGGTGCTAAGCAACTCAGTGAGACCCTGTCTCTAAATAAAAATACAAAGTAGGGCTGGGGATGTGGCTCAGTGGTAAAGTGCCCGAGTTTAATCCCTGGTACCCCCCCACCCCGCCCCAAAGAGAGAATACAGAGCTGCTACATGCAGAGGGTTGGTAGTGGTCTCAAGCAGGGTCTGGTGTAAACACACTTTTCCTCCTTTGCTGTTCAGCATCACCTGGAGCCTAAGGAATGGAGCCAGCTGTCTCTGTACTGAGACCTCTGAAATCATGAGCCACCAAATAAACTTTTTTTCTTTAAAATTGTTCTTGTCAGGTCTTTTATCCACAGCAGCAAAAAGACTGACTATAAATATAAATAGTGTTTCCCCAAATCCATATCCTGGTAGAATCTGTGAATGTGACCTTACTGGGAAATGGAGTCTTTACAGGTATGATCAAGTTAATACAAGGTTATGATGTATTAGGATTGACCCTAACCTGATGATTGGTGTCTTTCTAAGACTGGAGAATTTGGACAAGGAGACATGCACAGAGAAATGACAATGTAAGAAGTAAAGAAGATAGTCATGTAAAGGCTGAAGCAGAGTTTGGAGTGATTTATCTATGAGATAAGAATGTTCAGGACTGCCAGCAACCCACAGAAGCAAGGTAGAGCCAAGATTCTCCCCAAGAACCTTCAGGGAAAGGATGGTCCTACTGACTCCTGGATTTTGGTCTCTAGGTGGATAACTTTCTGTTGTTTTAAGTCATTCATTTTATGACACTTCCTTACTACCACCCTAGGAAATTATACAATACTCAGTTTCTAAAATGTGTTGTGATGAAAGATTATGGTATTATGGAAGCATTAAAATAATATTATCTTGAATTTCCAAAGAGGATCTCTTATGAAAGGATCTCGGATGGACATGTGTTAGCTTCATCATCATTGTGACAAGAAAGATACCTGAGATAATTAACTTAAAAGAAGAAAAGGCTTATTTTGACTCATGGTTTCAGAGATTTTGTTCTATGGCCTCTTGGCCCTGTTGTTTGGGCCTGTAGAGGCATAGAACATCAGTCAGAAGCAAAAAGCATAAGAGTCTATCTACCTCATGATGTCAGGAAGCAAAGAGAGAGACAAGCAGCAGCTAGGATACTAATATCCCCTTCAAGGTCACACCACCAGTGACCTAACTGCCTTCTACTAGGCCTTCCCTCTTGAAGGTTCCACCATCTCCCAGTAGACCTGCAGGTTGGTCACGAAGCCTTTGGGACTGTTCCAGGTCCAAACTATAGCAAGAGGTAAGTAGGAATTACTAAGATAAAGATGAGGGGGGAAGAGATACATTATCTTAACTTCTTAAGATACAAATGCAATTAAATAATACTAGAACATTGATAGGGATGATTCCCTAGAAAGGACTGACGATGCAGAAGAGAACAAGAATGAGTGGAGTAGCATAATCCCTAAGAAGGAAAGAGAACAAGTGGATGAGTAACTGGATTCTCATAGTATCTGTGCTTCAACAGGAGGGATGGAGGAACAGACAGAATGCATATCAAGAGTTGGGGAGAATCTGCAATTCTAAACAAAGGTACAGGTCTTTTTAAAATATTCACATTTGGGGATCCAATCTTCAACTCAATTTAAAGCTCCATTTTAGAATGTAGGGATTTGATACAGTTACTTATGTAAACCCTCAACCTGAAAAATGAAATTTGGCCCAAAAAAAATTCTATTAGGTTTCTATCTGCTTCATTCAGATTTATAGGGTCATTTGACTTGAATTTATAAAATAACTTTCCCTTTAAAATACTTGGGTCAAAATCAGGAGGTGCTGAACATTTCTCATCTTTGTAAGTCAGTGTAAGTGATTGATCCTTTAAGCAAAGCTTTACTGATGATATTCATTTATGCATGCCCTATCCTGCTCTATGCCTCTAAGTATCACAGTCTCCTGATCCTCCCATCCAAAACATTTCCAGAATCTCCTTAACAGCTTAACAGCACTCTTTGCTTTGGGGATTGGTAAAGAAGACATTATAAGCATTTGGGGGAAAGTGTGGCTATAATTTATTTTCTCGTGAATAAATAGTATTGCCCACATCATGATAAAAATGGATGAGAATGAAATGATTTATTTCCTATAAGAATATGGGGATGTTTTACAAGTACAGTGTAATTGTGAGGATTTGTCCCTGGCCCAGTCTAATGTTGACAGGGACATAGCCGACATCTGTCTGAAACACTTTCCCCAGGGCTTATTGAATGGCAAATGTAATTCCTGGGGGGAAAGCTTGATGTTTACAGCCTCTGAAGTACTTACAGTTGGAAGTCAGGATAAAAGCTTACTCTATGGCTCTGATAGCTACACCTTGTGGATTCTTAATAATGATTTATTTTCATAATATTAATTATAATTTTCCAAGCTCTTGTTAATTTCAATTGTATTTGTAATATACATTTTAATCACTCCTGTATTGAAGGACTCTACTGAGGTTCCTATTTATATTTGAGGAGATGGTGGCAGGGAAGAAAAGTGAACTTCCCAAAGTACTCAGATTAATATGGTAATAGAAGAAATTTATACTCTTTACTCTTGTGGGGTTCTGTTATTTATAAATGTTTATTCACTGATTGAAATGACTTATGTTAAGCCCAGGGTACTTTAAATTATAATTTAAAATACATTTTTAAAGTTATACCTCCACTGCAAAGTGACAGCTTTATCACTATTAAATTCCAGCTTAAAACACAGACTTCCAGAATTTATTGAAAAAAATGTCAAAAGTTTCAGGAACCCTAAAACTAAAACTGTATGTCAAAAACCTATTACTCTGTGTTGTTCATAACCCCGACACAGTTTTATACACAACCCCTTGGAAACTTAGTTTTTCTAAATATATGAAAATTCCATATTTGGCTGAGAAACTTTTTTATGCTCAATACACATATATAGAAAATACTGCATGAGGACTAAAACTGGGCTTGATGCCTCTCTCACTGGACATTTGATAATATCTATTTCTTCTGGGTTACCAATATTTCATATAAGTTTTCTTAATATCCCAAATTAAAAAAAAATGAGCCTCTTTCTACTCCCCCTTCCTTCTCCTCTTCTTCACTTTCTCTTTCTTCTTTTCCTCCTTTCTCTTCATCTTTGCCATCCTTTTTTTGTTTCTTGCTCATTCTCCAATTTATTTTTTCCAATTTGAACATTAGGTGATATTCCGTATGAATTCTCTTTCAGAATAAATTAATAAAATTACTTAGAGCATTCCATTTTATATTTTCCAATATTGAATATTCAGTATTTTTCAGGTGTCACTCACACCTACTTGTATATCATCTCTAATTGCATATTCATGTGTATAGCCAAATACATACATAAAGTGCTACACAGAGGAATAATTGATGGTAACCTTTATTTTTGATTAGAAGTGTCATACCATCCCCTCTCTTTCATAGAAATTTACCTTGGTCTTGTATTCACCAAGTGCATTGCAAAGGCTACCATTTTAAGTACTGCTTTGATATTTGTGACTCTCAGGGCTCCAAACCCCTATCTATGAGTTCCCTGTTTATATCAGATAAGTTCCCTCAGACCTAGCAAGAAAGGTTTCCCACCTGGCTAGTTGCCCTATTGATTGGACCAACTGCACTATACCTAGTCCTCATCCACTTGTTGCTACAAGGCCCACCTCCAAAAGCTCCTGTTAGTTCATTCTGCTGTAAATGTAACCTGGTTGTTGTCCCGCAAAGCATGCAGCATCCTCCTCTCCTGGGCTATGAGAATTTGTGATTAACAAACTGCTATCAGTCTCATCACAGAGAGGTGAAGAGAAACAGCCCATTTCTATCCTCATAGAACAAGAGCGAGCATCATATACTGCTAGATTTTAGTCAAGCTTAGAATTTGTTCCCTCTCCTTAACCTAAATTCATATTTATCTTTATATATAAACTTTTAAAGAACAAAATAAACTAATGCTATTTAAAAATTTGGAGAGTTAGGATATGGTTTTTATCCTTTTTAGCCATTTTCAGTAATTTCTATGTGCACATGTATGCAAATCTGAGCTACTTTAGAGGCTGCCTTTACGGCAATTTGTCCAACAAAAACATTAAAAAGAAAAATGCAAATGGTTAAATTACTTAAAAATTATTGCCTATCAAACAAAACTGTCATTCAGATTTGTATATGTATATCTAACAAATGATCCTGTTCTCTAGAAACACTCTCCTGGGATTTTTTTTAGAAACTAATGAGTTGCTTTTAAACTTAAGTAGAAGAGTAGCTAAGGCTCTCAATAGCATAAGCAATCAGTGGAAGTTATAAGTACAATGTTTATAAAATGATACTTTTTAAGTTAGTGAAGTCTATTTGTTAATTTTTTTAGTTGTAGGTGAACACAATACCTTTGTTTTCTTTATTTTACTTTTATGTGGTGCTGAGAATCGAACCCAGTGCCTCACATGTGCTAGGCAAGTGCTCTACCACTGAGCTACAACCACAGCCCACTGAAGTCTTAAACTAATACATTTATCCATCAATTTATTCCACATGTATTTATTGTGGTCCTATATGTATTAAGTTAGCTATTTTGATATAGGTCCTGAGATGACACTAAGAATTTTATATATAATGATACCAGGTTAAAAAATAAAGCTAAACTCATAAAATTACAGAATTTTAGGGTTGGAAAAGAGTTCAGAGTTTTAAACCAAGGCTCAGAGAGTCACAGGGATTTACCAAAGATCACACAAATCCTGTAAGCCTGATAGGCTGAAATGTATCTTCCCCACACTGCATTATAAAAGTGGTTCAATGAATGGCAGCAACATAAAAAGCAATTCTCTTTCAAGTGCCAAAACATGTGAAATAATAAAAAATGTTATAGGAGATGAGAGAGATATGTAGGTGGTCCTTATATAGGAGAGTTCCATGAACAAAGCAGGTTTTGAGCAGAGCTCAGGAAAGGTTTAATATAACTTTCATCTGCAAGGGAAAAAGTGAAGGACATTTTTATTAAAAGAGATGTCAGAAGCAAAGTTGTCTAGTATTTGGAATGTGGTTAATGTACACTTGGGTTAGTAGGGTGCCTGACTGAATTAGGGTTTAAATTGCTGTCTAGGAAAAAGTGTAGATAGTAAAATAAAAAGTTAGAAAAGATAGTAAAGTAAGTTAGTTTGAACGTTAGTAAATTTCCATTGCTTTATAGGGGTAATATGGTTGCAGAATACTTCTAAAATAAATAGAAAATCTGGACACCTAAGAAATCAAGATCTGCATTGAAGAAAGGGTCTTTTGTCTATATAGTGAGATGTCTGAGAGACCAATTAAATTTTATTTCTGTGAAAGTTGGGAAAGTTGCTCTGATCTGCCTTACTTTATCATTTCCTATCTTACCACACAAAAATTGATTTCTGTTAACTACCATAACATGTTCATAATTTTGGTTTGAACCAATATTAACAATGATTACCATTTATTGAACATCTACTGTGTACTCATGAATTGTGATACAAATTAGAATATGTTTTTCTAGAATTGGAGAAAGTGGTGTCTTGTTAGGATAGATGTATGCTTTTTTCTATTTTAGCTAGAAAATGGAAGTCATCTATCATCCATGCCCAAGGCAAGAAAGTGGGGTGCACATTTTGTACCAGCTTCTTGAAGTAACTCACCTTGGAAATTGACTCATATTTGTGCTTCAAACCTGTCATTTCCCATATGAGAAGATAATTGTAATAGGGCCAGAACTGACAAGTGGTGTTTTGATGTAAACAACGAGCAAATCGACAGATCAATAAATGCTGAGCAAGGCATGCTTCACCTCAGATTATATTGACTTACTGCAAAAATAATGGAGAGACAAAATGAAAATGTGTTATGCTTTATCTGAGTTATGGTCATAGCAATATATAAGGTAATAGATTAACTCAGATAAGACTTGCTGCAAAAGAAGCATCAAGAACAACTATGAGAAAATCAATTTGCAAGCACCTTCATGAAATCAAGTTTCTGAGAAACAATCAGCACACTTTACTAAAGAAAAATACCTGCCACATTTACCTGTAATTTGAGGACCTGGTTGGTCAAGAATTACATTTTTATTTTGCTAGGGAATTGACCTTCAACAGAGGTTATTTTTGTAATGTTGTTTCTCCAAGATAGCAAGTCAATGTCATAGGGGTCCAAAATTAAAAATCCTGAGTGCGGTTTGACTCTGAGAGATAGCAATTTGTATCTTAGTGAGTATGATGAGTAGATAGCCTCTGGCCATTAACACCTTCATTTCTGCTTTAGCCTTTGAGTCAAGATCATGTTCTTCTCAGGATGCCTTACCAAGAAGCAATTAAGACTGTGATATAAAGGACAGTCTATTTCCACCAACACAGAACTACTTGTGCTAGCAATGTTTGCACCAAAGTTTCCTATTGGGTGGCAGAGGCTTGTCAGATCTCCTCCACCTTTTTTTTTTTTTTAATTGACTTAAAAAAAAACAAATGACAGTGGAATGCATTACAATTCTTATTACACATATACAGGATAATTTTTCTTATCTCTGGTTGTATATAAAGTATGTTGACACCAATTGGTGTCTTCATACATATACTTCATACATGTACTCCTTTTCCCTCCCACCCCTCTGCCCTATCTAGAGACACAATGGAATTTTACTCAGCAACAAAAGGGAATAAAATCATGGCATTTTCAGGTCAATGGATGGCACTGGAGAAGATAATGATAAGTGAAGTTAGCCAATTCCAAAAAAAAACCAATGCGGAATGCTTTCTCTAATATAAGGAGGCTAATTCATAGTGGGGTAGGGAGGGGGAGCATAGGAGAAATAGATGAACTCTCCTCCACATTAAAAAAAAAAATGGCTTTCCTCTCTTTTTCTTTCACACCTATTATTTGCCAATAACCTTCTATACTCTTAACTATCTCATGATCTGCTTCCTACAGAACTCAGTTGATACAGTGTTACTGGAAGTGGTCCACTAAAACAGCCAGCAAGATATAATTTGGGTCCTGGATAGCTTTAGCATTTGGTTGGCCCTGAGGTCTTCATTACAGGTGGCATCCCAAATTCAAGAACCCTGTTTCTGACACAACACTTTAGTTGGTGGTGTCTTTGGAGACGTTTTCAAGAAAGGAGATACAATGAGAAAGCATAGAATACTAATGACCAAACTAAGAATTTAGTGGTTGGAATTAGCAGCCTTCAAAGATGGTCACATGCTTAGATGAGACAGGATTTTGATGCCAAAGTCAGCACCCTACTTGGGAATACCTATACTTTGGGTGGATACTTCCAAAGTTTTTGCCTCCACAATATCTCTGATCTATCCACCCCCACACCAGAGGTGGCCTATGCTTCCTTATGAAGTGGAAAGACACTTCCATGCCCTTTTCTGAGTAAGACAACAGGGACTCTTCTTAGGGTTATCCCTCACTTCTTCTCTCGGCTTTCAGTACAATTACTAGAATTAAGTTAAAGCATACATAAGTTGGGAATATCTTGGGCATGATATGAGAGAAAATGACTTCAAAACAAATTGTTTCTAGGAATTTTCTACAATGAAGTAGTAAGAACTTAAGGAATATACGTGGGACTGGATTTTGGAGATGCTGGAATTGAAGGAGCTAGAATATAAATTTGAATAAGGGAGAGTATATTACTTGCAACATGTTATCAGAATACTGGCTTATCACTCTAGCAAAGACCCTAGGTGATAGGAAAAACTCATTAAAAACATTATTATTAGAAGCCTGGAGAAAGTAATAGCTCTTGTTGAACAAAGTTGCAATGATGAATTGCTATGAAAGATGGAAGATGAAGGGATAAGAACTGGGAAAAGTCATGCTAGAATGAATGTATTATGTAATCCCAAGAAACCCATCAGAAAACCCACAATAAAGCTACCATACACCAAGCTCATCAGGAATGCATTGATGGGAAGGGTTTTGGCACCACTAAAATGTTTAGAAATGACTCTCCTATGAAATTAAGAGCACATGGGGAGGAGTGAATGAAATGTGACTTTTTGACAGCAACGGGGGTGATGTAGTTGTAAAGTTATTGAGTGGTCAAGGTTTGGCATTTAAATTACAGAAACTAGGGTTCAAAATATTTGTAAAATGTATTGAGATCAGAGTGGCATATCAGGAGTTTTGGCTTGCAAGTTGTGGCAATGGTTAATGGAATACAGTATCTCTAGAGACAACATAGATGGGCAGTTAACACTGCTTAATATATATTGTCAAAAGAAAGCAAGAGTGGATGAACAGAAAGATGAGTATCATAGCCATGATTAAATACCATATCCTTTGCTGATTTTCCAGACTTGAGCCATTTTACAGACCTGACTCATCAGAATCTTTCCTCCTTTATCATGTCCAACATACCTCTACCAGGAAAAGGGAACTTATAATACCACAGCAAAAATGTTCTGTAATAATCTCACTAGTCCTTACTTATTGGATCTAAATCATTATTCAGGTGACTGTACATTGAAAAAAGGGAATACTCAGATATTTTGAGTATTGGATATAAGGACTGAGTTGTCACTGAAGAATCATCATTTCATCTTCATAAGGGCACACAGGGGCCATGTAATAAATGTAGTCTTGACTAAAGAATAACTTAGAGGGGTCCACCAAATGATTAGGTCCAACTAGTCCTTATTTGACTGGTGCCTGCGTATATAATAGAGAATGATATTCTTGATAATTGGTGGAACCTTTACATTGAGTCCTTTATCTATAGTGAAGAATACCAAGCAGAATCTATTAAAACTGCCTCTCATTGGCCAAGGTTGCAGGGGAAATTAATGGAAACTTGAAGATCTAATGAAATTCTATCATGTCTCTTTTTAACTTTTCTTTTAACTCTTTAAATATGTCCCTAACAAAAAATGGATAGACTCTGTAGAATGGCTGTAGATTATTTAAATCTCAGCTAGGTTATAGTCTCAAATTGCAACTGCCATGCCATAATATGCTATCATTACCAAAGCATATCAGTACAGCCTAGGGTACAAGTCATCTTTCCATTGATTTAATTAATGCATTATTTTCTGTTTCAATAGAGAAAGAGTACTTTGTTTCCATTTCCATAAAATAGAGAACAATTGGCAGCCAACATTTTGCCCCAGATCTATATTAATATTCCAGTGCTTTATCACAATATAGAACATAGAGATCTGGACATAACACAAACAAATATCATGTCATATAAAGCATCATGTTGATGTTTTACATAAATGATATCAACCTGGTCAAGTAGAATGAACCAGAGGGCAAGAATGCTAGCTTGATAAAACATACCCTTCAAAAGCTGGGAAATACATCTGACATTCAACAATAAATATGAGTACTTGAAATGGAAACATTCTTCAAGAAGATCAAGCAGAAATTTAGTGCCAAATTAACTATTTTGGACCTCTTCTATCCTGGAAATGGCAACGTGTCCTACTCATACAAATTTAAGGACTTCAATTCTAGTGCTAGTCCCCAGTTATTGAGTTCCTACAATATTTGACCAAAGAACCCACCAACAATGAAGGAGGTAAGGAGATAGATCCAAAACCATAGAATCCATTGGTTTAATTATATGCTATAGCATCTATTATAAGCCAGCCTACTAGATCACTGGAATCATCTACTGAAGGCACAGTTGAAGAGAGGTCAAAGAGGAAATTCTTCATGAGAATAAATGGGTAATACTCTAGAATGCAGAATCCTCGCTGAATCAAAGAATATGTGCTGTGAACCAAATAGGAAGACATAATTGTTCTAGGAACCAAGGAGTGGAAGCAGGGATGTATCCATTTACCATCATTCCCAATGATCTACTATGTGACTAAGTTTACTGTTTCTACAACTCTATGCTCTAGAATTTAGAGTTCCTGATCCTCAAAAGGACCTCACTCTTGTCAGGGTATGAAGAAAGGGTCTTTGAAATGTAAAATATAATTGCTACCTGAGCACTTTGGGCTCTTTATATTAAAAGAATAGCAACTAAGAAGAGGAACAATTATTTCAGCAGAGATTATTGGCCTGATACTCAAAGTACGCTATTACAGGGGCAAAGAATTACATATATGGAATTTTGCACCCACTTGGATACCTATTGGTATTTTGTCAAATTGTGGTTAAAAATAAATAAGTTCAGCAATGCATTTGTAAGAAAGGGCTCAGATTATTAGGGCTCAGATCTCTCAGAAATGAGTTTGTGTCATACCTCTAGGTAAGTCACTATGACCACCATGATAATAGCTGAGAGAAAAGAAAAATTTAGAACAAATAGTGGAGGAGAGAAATATTTTCAAAATTGGAACCAAATGTAGTGACAGGGGTTATAATTCATCTCCCTAACTCACCTTTTTCAAGTTGTCCTTTTGGAAGAGAGTTCCATTAGAGTCCTGGATCTTCCACATAGCACAAAGGTGGACTTTGGCAGGCATAGAGATACAGTGCTCAGAACCCCACTTAAGAAAGGGTTCATTGCCCAGCTATGAGGATTGTGGTTAGCTGAAGACCCTCAGCCATTAATTCCTGAAGGTTTACTTTGACTTTTGAATGAAGGAACCTTCTTCTAGTGGTATCCACAGCCAATAGCAGAACAAGACTCTGGTTACAAAGGCCTCCCCATTTCGTCTTGAGCAGTCCTCCTTTAACTCCTGAAGTTTTCCTGAGAGTTGCCAAAGACTTTGTCAACTCAATACTATCCCAGCTCAATCCTCTACTCTTCCTTTTACAGGTGTTACTCCTCGTATACTTTGTATTACTAATCCTCCACAGAGAACCCAAGTGACTCATAAACCAAAATATCTACTTTATAGACTTTACAAATTTGTGTTACTATTCCTCAAGAAAAAAATTAGGACACAATCCAGATAAACATTAGAAAAATATAGAATGAAAGGGATGTGCAAAAGTTTGCAAAGAGATAGTACATGAAAGCAGATAAAAAGATCAGGAGTAAAATTTTGAAAGATGAAAACAATAAAAAATTCTGACTTGTTTACCACATTCTGATAAACTAAAACTAAAAAGTTACAAAGCTTAGTAGGATTATATTTAAGACTAATAAAAAGAAATGCCTTTTATTATGAAGGGCATCAATAGACTTAGAATGATTATTATATCCAAAGTAGTTTAAGATTGAAAACAAAGGTTTTAAAAGTTTTTTAAACTCTGAATTGTTAGGCAACTAATCATCAATTTAAGAAATCTTGGAGATAATTTTTTTTTGTGTTCATATTTGGAAATATACCAATTCTTTCCTACAACAGTGCCTTTGGATTTCTGTCAGAGATAAAATACTGTGTGGAATGCCCAGGGGATGGGAGCGGGTGCCCAAATTTATATGTTCTTGACATGAATGTTCCCTTTTTTAGGGATAAATATTTTTAAATATTTCCTGTCATGGTACATCAGAATGTTTATCTTAGAAGAGGATATCCTGAGAAAACTTAAAAAAATGCCTTTGATTATTGGAGAATCTGATACTATGGCAAACATACAAATTAGAAAAGCAAACAGATATTAACATATACTAGAGACTTCTATGTGGAGGTAACTTCAGATGATGTTAAATTCTCTGTTAGTGGGCATGTTTGAGCAAAGAAGGGGGAAATATATCAAGGATGCTTTGTAAGAGACTTAAGATTTGGCAGGGAATTTATCCAGATACCTTTAAGACTTATTCCTATTCTATGATTAAAGAAGTAAAGTCTATTTCTAACACTGCATGAAAGTTTATTTCTTCAGAGTCTGTATTACATGTTTCGAGAATTCAAAGCTAAAGAAAAGGGTTATGATATAGATGTTATAAACTATGTAAAAGGTCTAAGATTATATATAATCTCATAAATCTTACAAAAATAAATCTTAAATAATCTTATAATAAATAAAGAGATAACAGCAAAAGTGCTAACAGTGCATTTATAAGATTGTAAAATCTCCTTCTTTGCAGGACTTAAAGTTTGTATAAAGTCCTCATTTGTTATCTGGAATGACAGAGTTCTGGCCCATTCTGGGGTACATAGTATAGAAAAGTGAATAAATTCTTGAAAGTCATATAATATCCTGCCTTGTTCTGAAATTTGATTCTTTGAGCTATTCTCTTTAGAAGACTATGGAGTTTATCAAGAAAATTTCTATTTTAAATTAGGGGAAAATTGTTAGAAGTATAGTGAAGAAGTTTATAATTTTTATTTTTGGTTGTATTATACATCATATGTGCATATGAAGAAAAACTGATAGGACAATAGTATAGTGTATTTTGGTTTTATACAACAAAACAAAATTGATGATGAATCTATATTATGTTCATAAAGCTAATACAAAATGAAATTATGACTCTAAGAGTTTTTTAAAGCTTATTTGAGAGCCCTAAAAGAACAAAGAATAGTGATCAAAATAATTTATAACAGTTTGTCATTGGTTTTATTTTATTTTTACACGAAAATTTCAATTTGTATTTACTCATGATTTAGATGCTTATATGTAGATTAAATACAACTGAGATCTAAGTGATCAACATGTAAGCTATACAACAGAGTGACTACGTAGCATGAATTTAGAATGTACTCCACTTTAGTTTGTAAAGTTAAAGAAGGGAAAAAGGCCCAAGGCTTTCAATTGTAAAAATAGGTAGGAAAATGAATTCAATTCAGCAGAAATTTGAGTTCCAACAGTTTGCTTTATACTGAGGTACATGCTTCCAGGAATCACAGGTCTAACAGTTGGTGATTTAGTTTGGGAAAGAGAACTCTCCTTTATAAGGGATAAATAAAATGGTATCATGGAAATAATATGGGTTCTTTTTAAAATTTTTATTGATGACTTTAATATTAAATAGAAAACCTACATTTTATTTATTGTTTTGTAAGTAAGTTATTTGTTTATTGTATTTTCATTTTTATTGGTTCTATAACTAAAGTTATACATGACTGTAGACTCTATTTTAATATATTTATACAAGCATGGAATATATCTTATTCTAATAAGAATCCTGGTCTTGTGGATATACATGATGGTGGGATTCACTTAGGTATTTTCATATATGTACACAGGAAAGTTATGTCAGATTAATTCTACTGTCTTTATTATTACTATCCCCCCATTTCTTCCCTTAATTCCCTTTTAGTATGAGTTCTTGAGTACAATTTTGTTGAAAAAGATGTTGAAATGCAGAACAACTAAGGTGCTTTAATTTTCACAGAGCTATGTTTATTGTAGATTTAAAATTTCTAATGATTTAGAGAAAGTAGGAAATATTTTTCATGTTCAGGCTGGTCCAGTTAGCCAAATACAGAAACCTAAATCCAACTACAGTTTGGTGGAGCTATGTAAGTGAAGCATACAATAAAAATAGAGAGGAAAAAACAACAACAACTAGATACCAGTGTGTGTGTGCTGTCAAAATTTCAACATTAATTGATTTATAAAAAATAGCAGAGGAAGCTACAGCATGTTTTGTGCTTTTCCCTTATGTAACTTAACCCCACTTTTATTCTTGTTGATGGTTCATTAAATCTGTTAATTGAATAGATTTTCCCTCCTTGAATCACTAACCTGCATTCTACAAAACACCAGTATAATAAGACACACCTACCCCTAGGATCTAGAATTTGTCACTCATCCTCTGTCAATAATCTTCTGCTCTTTTGTCCCTCTAGTTAATATACATGCCTCAGATTGGGCTCACTCACTGTCTCAATACTCAAGAGTATACAATCTCTACTATTTTGTTTAGTTAAAGATACAATTATATTTTTTCTATCATTGGTAACAGTCCATTTTAAGTTGTGAAAATGATTCATTCGAACATTTATCTTCTGAAAAAACACACACTGGCTCACACGTTCATTTCTACATAAAGAAAGTGCTAACTTGTGAGGAAGAAGCTATTAATTTCATCCATGTCAACCTGAGTGGAGGTTCTTGGATTATACATAATCTTTTCACATGCCAATTCATGGGACTGACTAAAAGAATCTATCTAATCATCAAGTTGTATATTCTTTACTATCATCTGTCCCGCTTATCCCCTGGAGCCTTATAACTACAGTTTACATCATCTTGGTTTTCTTGTCTTTGGATTAGTTCTGGAAAATGTGTCATGCAAACAGGAGATCAGAGAGGAGGAGAAAAAAGAGTCTGAGTATTTTTTCTCAAGTCTTACTCTCTTGTCTACCTGCTGCAATTCTGTCAGAGTCTGGTCCTATCATTATAGCTTCTGTCAGGCAGCTCCTTTTTCATGCCCCTGAGACCTTCTTAGGCCTTAATAATACCTTACCAAACCCTGGCCTCTAGTTCTAGGGACTGTAATGGTTTCCTGTTTTTATTCCCTCTCGGCTATACCATTTCTTGTCTAGGATCCACTATATCCACGCACATTCTGTAAACAGTCATTTTGTTCAAGAATCACTCAGAGTTACTATACATATCTTGGCAAATCCTGAAGGTAATAACTTAATTTTTATTTATGTTAAAAAGAGTTGACAAAAGAGAAGGATAAGATTCTGGAAAAAAGAATCAGCCTCATATTACCTTAAGATATACCAACTTCATGGGAATAAAATAGGACTTCAGCATATACATGTATGTGGGGTGTGTGTATAAAGTATATTATATGAGATGAAATATAAGCACACTAATGAAACCTATCTGAGGACATTATGAGCTAAGGGATCATTTTGACCACAGGATTAATTCTAATGCTATATGATATGGAACATATGTCAGTTAAATAATAATTATCAATTGTATTATTTGACTTGGGTAGAGTGGAACTAACTTCACTGAAGTATAAGCATAGATTGAATCTGCCACAATTGCATAATGTCATGAATTTATTGTTGATTTGCTCAACCAGTCTTCATAAATTCACCAACAGAGTGAAACTTAGCTGATGGACAAGCCAGATGAGCATGTCAAAATCTGATTTACTTTCTGCATTGCTATATTTCTGTGTTGAGATATCCTGATAGGTAGTCTCACAAGTCTAAAAATCACCATGTGTTTTGGTTCAAAAATATCGAGTGTATGTAGTGTACAACTCTGATTATTTAAATTTATTTGCATTGCTGATATGCAGTGTTACAAGTTTGGCAAATCATAAGTCACATTAAGGTCATGAGTCAACTTATTCAAATAGTAGTCTTTTGATTTTAGGCTGCTGATGATGGCAAAATGGAAGTGCTCTCTGCTTAATTAACCATCTATGTGGTGTTATAGTTAATAATGTTACATGCACCCTTGTGCCTCTTGAGATTTAATCCTCTCCTCAGCTGGCATTTTTATGTTTGAATTGCTTTGACTACTTCAACCAGATTGTAAGAGCCTCAGGCTGAGACGAAGTCATCTTCTGAGTCAATATAGAGCAGAGCACATTGTGTCTTGCAAACAATGCAGAGTAAAACTTCACAGAGAATCTTGCCTTACTGACATCAGTTGAATAATGAAGGCAATTGCAAAGGGACTAAAATAGATTCATGTTATAATGTTTTGAGTTTCTCTTGACTGATACCATTAAAATTGTTTTTCCTTTCCTGCATGTGTCTGGACTGGGTACTTGGGCTAAGGCAGATTGGGTGTACTCAGTCTTTTCTGCTTCTTGCTTGCTATTTTTCTCCATGATTTATAATGTTAAGTTTATGGCTCACACACTCTCACTTTTCCCATTCAACATCTGTCCCCCTTTTATGGCACCCTTCAGAGGACTGAGATTGAAAGGAAATATTTTAATCTTAATAAATGGATAACCTGTCTGAGATTTGAAGATATTCCCCACACAGAAGCTACATTTTAGAAATGAATGAGTTGTTCTAATTTGCAGTTGTCCTTGAAAATTAATGGTATGCAATTAATAATATGCTAATTCATTTTATTCTCTGTTCCATATGGTATTAACTTGAGTCTCATGCTAAGTTTGCCCTTCTGAAATGATTTTAGAAAAATTCCTTAGTATTGACAAGTGTTAAATAAGAGATAAGTATTATCTATTGGGTAGATCCTTGGATTAAAATCACAGGGATGGGTTTCATTTTATCTATTTTATTTATCTATTTTGTGATATTTAGCATGATATTAACATTTTAAGATATTGTCCTCTGGAAGACAAAATCAACTTTTAGTAGGTATTGATTTAGAGCTTTCTTCACATAAGATTGTCAAAGAATATAACCCTGAAACAGAGATTGCTAGATATAACCTACTTGACTCACCCCATTAACTCCCATATTTCACATAAGTATACCATAATCTTTCAGTCACAGTGTGACCTCATGGAACTTGTGTCTGCTTTCTCTAAACCCTCTAAGAATTTTCACTGATAAACCTGCTTGGATAACACTGTGGACTTCAGTAAAGGTTTTGTCTATAGATCTATCTACCTCTGGTTCCTCATCTCTGATTGAGTGCATTACTTCTGCAGCTCTCTTATGTCTTAGCAGTAATGCTCTTTCCTCATGAATCTGTTAGTAATAAACTGCTTCTTTCATGCTCTTTGTTGTGTTACCTCCTGAGTTTCAAACAAGTGAGACTTTCTTCCAGTAAGACTATCCTAGAGATTGGTTATCTTGGCAAGGCTAAACTGGACACAAGTCACACAATAGCTATAAGTATGTGTACTGGTATAAATACGTTTCCTATGAAAGGGATGACTGGTCAATGGGTCAGTCAGCCATCTGCTAGAATGTAGGAATATCCTGTGGAAGACACATTATAAACATCAATGACAAAATTCCCCAGAGTCCTGTCAGGGCAGAGCTAAAGTTTATGGCCACTCTGCAGAGAGAGACAGACCTTAAGAGAGCTCACATATACAAATATAGGCATGCTAAAAATGAGTTCCTTTCATTGCCCACATTCTCTTGATTGATTGTTATCTGAGAACTCAGAGCAGCTCGTATAACAGACCAAGGGACATAGTATTTTAGCAAAAAATGCACATGATCATGAAATTAACTCCTCCTACAATTCCTTAACCTTAAAGTAGTTTCCCTGATAGAACTTTTGGGGTACTCTTTTAAAACATTGCAAATTATGGCTCTGTAGCATTAGGGTACTATCCTTCAATGGCATAACTTCAAACTAGTGGTCATTATGTGATGCTGTATTTGTATACATGGGGTCAGGAACAGGGTTGGAGTTTAGTCCCTTTCACTCTTCCCAGTTACTTCTGGGGAAATTTTGCTTCCTGTGTTCTGAATAGAGCTCCTGTTTTATTGGGGGGCAGGATTAGGCATATGTACTTAGAGTAGTGTTTGTACAAATAGCTGAGGCCAGGCTATTTAGGGCTCCTTGAGCTATTAGACAGATAATGAAAGAAGTTACTGTACTGATAATGAATTAGTTCTAGGCTGGGTATGGTTTCACACACCTGTAATCCCAGTAGCCCAGGAGGCTGAGGCAGGAAGATTGCTTCTTCAAAACCATCCTCAGCAATGGTTAGGCGCGAAGCAACTCAGTGAGACCCTGTCTCTAAATAAAATACAAAATAAGGCTGGTGATGTGGCTCAGTGGTCAGATTCACCTGAGTTCAATCCCTGGTACCAAAAAAAAAAAAAATCTAACAAGGAGATAGTGTTATTTTTATACAATGAAGGGGAAAGTACAGTTGAATCCCATACATTCCTTGAAATTTTTGATGCTTTTATATCCAGTGGTAACTGCCTAACAGGCCACTGAAACCAACACAAAGATATAATAATTAGGGCTTATAATTTTCAGAGACTAGCAGAAGAATTGCTTAAGGTATTGACAGTAAATAGGGTGACAGGTTAAAGGAAATATATGGCATCAATTAAAGCCTCAGTAACAACCACAATAGTGATAACTATAGCCTAGCCTATTACACTTTCTGTTGGTTAAGTCTCCATTATTTTAACTGTTGCAAATCTTACTTATTTTAGAAATTGTTATGAACCATCAACTTGAAGAAGCAATGATGAGGCAAATTAACTTATGCTGGGAGAAGAGTGAATTTGAGAATTGCAAGTAGTAGACTGTAGCAGACACTATTGGAGTTCCAAGCTTATCCCCATTCAACACTGACTATTGCAGTAGCACTCACTATTACAGTATAGGTACATGTTGATGACATTCTATTTTAAAATCCTGTGGTTCTCTGCCTGAGAACTTTATCTTAGCCCTTGCTAAGGGCAAGCCAGCAGTTCCAGCTAATGCCCCTCAAAATAATTCTCAACCAGTGATGAATAAAAGTTTGAGCATAAATACCCATAGATTGCAACCACCTTAGGTAAACAAACCAAACCAAACAAAAACTCAAAAAAACTCTGACGTTCCTTTCACATGGTCTCCAGTTCTCAGCAGCACTGAGCCCCTGGGTCTGCAGTAGCAATCTGCCATTAATGAACCACCTTTTATTGTCTTTCTTTTCTCATTTCTTCACTACTCTAATGGTGCTCTCTAGGATCAATTTCTGACCTCCCAAATAAACTAATCCCATTGAAAACTGCTAAGTTATACACATTAAAGAGTCTTGAATGCTACACTTCTCAGATATTTTATTGTGTTTGAGTACACTGTATAAGAACAGGATGATCTATTTTAGAAAACACTGGGAGAAAGCACCTTCATATGAGAAAAAAAGTTTTCTAAATTAGATCAAGTTCTTTGATTACATTTTAGAAATTTGTAGATGTAATTAGGCATCATCTATATATAAACCCAAACCTTCTATTTCCAAATTCAGTCTGGGCACTGAGAGCTGAAGCAATAATATTAATTTGACTTTGATATTCATATTTCTTAACCCTACCAGATCATCTTTCTTAAGTAAATAGTGTGATTATTCATTATAGGAACTCCCAAAAGACTCATCAGCTCTTTAATGGACAGTGGCAACATACAGATAGTTTGTGTCTTATGATTCATTTTAACCATTCTCATCCTTTTCTAATCAAGACACAACATTGAGAGAACTGCCTTATGCACAACTTGTAATTCTCCATAAATTCTGACCTTCTATCCCCCTGTGAAACACTGTAAAATCTTCACCTGATTCTATTCTTCCTTGTGTTACATAAGCAATAATCCAGCTTTGTCTTATCAATAGGTTGTATTTATAATGTTTGTAGAACAAGCTTTTGCTAAATTATTTCCTATTACACTTAAGTAAATGGTTTTTGATAGCTGTGAATACTAAGAGAAGAAGACAGAATAGAGTTAAGTTCAACCTCATTGTGGATCAAGTCAATTGCTAAGCACTTTATAGGTGCTATCTCACTTTATCATCATGAAAGACTGACTATTCAAATGGATGTGGCCCAACTTCCATGAAAATAAGACTGACCTACATCTTCTTCAGCACAGGGAAACCAAAAGTCAAATTCTATAGTCATCAATACAGAGGGTCAGGATTTGGTCAGCAACAGTTTCCCAAACCACTGATAATAAAAGATAGGATAAATGCTCTGCTTTTAGCTGGCCTTTCTTCATTTTCCCCTGCCAACAACTTATAACTGGGGGACACTCAAAGTCTTCCCTTCTTTTACAAGGGGAAGCTTTTTACTTTCCTGCCTTTGAGTATCAAAATATGAGTGGTGGTGGTGATAAATAACTTCCTCACTATTGTAATCTCTAAAGAAATAGCCTACTTATTCTCAATTGGGAGGTCGTTGTTTATTTCCCAAAATACAAGACCCTGTGAAGTAATTACTTTTGACAATTGAAAAAACTCAGGAAAAAGGAAATTATATCAATTTTCCAAGTTCACAGAGCTGGTAATGGCAAGGCTGAGACCTAAAGTCAGTGTATATGATTCTATAGATGATTTTAAACACCATTCTGGAAATTGTGCTAAAGTTAGGTTTCTAGAACTACACTATTTGACATTGTGAATTTTATCAGAGTCCTGTTATCCTGAAAAACAAGGACAGTTGAAGAAATCCCTTTACCCTTTGGATTCCAGGAAATCTGCTTAGTACAAATTAGCTGCCATTTTTCTAAAATGACTTAGATAGGTCTCATGGACATTCCCTTTGTTTACCTCTGCCAAGCCCTGACACAGAGCCTCCAGATTCCCATTTCTTTGCTTCATTAAAGATTAGTTTACTTATTTGTACCCAATGATCAACTGGAACAAAGTGTTATTAATTGACTTGACCAATTCTAGTTAAACTTCTCTCCTTTTCCTTGGCCATAGAACTTTGACCCTTCCCACCTTGGACCAGCAAATAGCACCTTCCTATCAGTGCCTCCTCAGAATCATCTAACTGCAAGGAAATACCGGCTCTGCTCCCACACATTCAATTTTTTTCTAGTGTTGTTTACCTCTCATTATAAAAGAAAATCACCTTCCACTTAATCTTCCAGATGTTTGCAAGTCTTGCAGTCAGTATTCTCCCTATTGTAATAGCTCTCTTTCTCTATTGTAATAGTTCCTTCTAAAAAAAGTTATGATAATCCTTTTGTGATAGCTTTCCATCATTGTGATGAAATACCTGAGGGAAATCAACATGAAGGAAGAAAGATTCATTTTGGCTCACGTCTTTAGAAGTTTCAGTCTATGGTTGCTGGGTTCCATTGTTTCTGGGCCAGTGATGAAGCAGAGCATTGTGGCAGGAAGCAGCTCACCTTGTGATGGTCAGGATTCAGAGAGAGAGAGAGCTCACTGTTATAACAAATCCTCTCCTCACAAATCAAATAATGTATGAGTCCACAAATGGATGTATCAATTGATGAGGTCAGAGCCCTCATGATTCAGTCACCCCGCAAAGGTCCCACCTCTGAACATTGCTGCGGTGGGGACCAAGGCTTCAGCACATGGGCTTTGGGGAGGCATTTAAGATCCAAACCATAGTATTTTCAAATAAATTGTTTCTGTGCCTATATCTGGGTTTGTTTTTTATTTGATAGGTCCAATAGAAATGTAATGCAAGCCGTATGTTCAATTAAAAAATATCTAATAGTCATGTGGAAAAAGTCATATGGAGACAGTGAAATTAATAATAAATTTTTAACCTACTATAATCAAAACATCAATATGTAGTTAATACAAAAATAATGAATAGACCATTTTATGTTTTTTCTCCATACATTTTTTGAAATCCAATTTTATAATTACAGAGCTTCTCAGTTTCTATTGGCTACATTTTTGGTGCTCAACATGTGTCAGTGATATTGGACTATTTTTTTTTTTGACATGGATTCCCTTTATCTAGTATCTAGGGAAGATCCTCCTTTTCCTCTTTCTCTTCTAAAAACTAGAAAACATCTCTTTTTTTTCCCCCTTCTTAAAAAATTTGCATATTTTTAGTTTGCATGTTTCACTGCATGTGATATATTTTTCTCTTTCTCTGACTTACATAAATATCTGAGTTCTCTGACATTAGAAAAGAAGAATACAACTCAACATACACATTTTTTCTGTAATGTCAGATTTTTTTCATCTTATCTGGAAGAAAGAGAAATTCTTTGCCTACCTAAAAAAATATAAATTAAAAACCTACATCTACTTAACCCATATGTACAGAAATAGTGATTCTAATAACTCTAAAATGTCTCATAATTAGCCACATTCAATGGGTTAAATTGGTTGGGTATTCAGAATTAAATTTTGGATGAAAAATTGAGGAAAATTTATTTGACCAGAAACTATTATGTTTTCTCTGAGGTTTTTATGTCTTGCTCTCTTCTAAAAAATCATAAAAACAACACCTGATGCTTCAATATTCATATCTGGGTTCTGGATCAGCTGTGCAAATAAAACAATAACTTGAAACTCCTTTTGCTGCTTGAGCACATCTCTGGAGATTACTTTGAAATATCACTACATACTCAGCAGTTGAGAAAATGAAATTGATTTGAGACAGACTGCTGCTCCAGTGGTCCATGGTACTCAGCAACTTTCCCCAAGTACCATCCACTGTCATCACTAATGTGGCATTACTCACTGGCTGAACACATAGGAGCAATTTACTTGGCTCACCAGCCACAAAGATGATAGGGACACAATCCACACATTCTACCTTTGGGCTTAGGAATTATGTTCTTATTTATATTCTATTTCATTTCATCCTCTTTTTCTCCTCAGTTTCAGCTTTCATGAAGCCCTATAAATTTCATACTATCTACATGAAAATTTAAATGTATCTAATTACACCAAAATTTATTTAGAATCTATAGTGTGTGCCAGGCATGTGGCTGGCACTGGATATGCACAACCAAATAAAAACACCACCACAAATAAACAACAACAAACAACAAAAACCTCAAGAAGTTTATAAAACTGCGAGTGTATAATTATAATAAAAATAAAATCAATGCCACAATGCAGTTGTTTTTAAAATGACTGAGATTAATGTCATTGGATGGTGAGAATAAGAAACCAGTATATGATAGCTACTTTTAATGTAATATTTAAAGGAGATCATACAGACTGGAAGGAAAGATCTCCAGGTAACTAAAGGAGGGCAACTAGTACCCATAGGGCATGAAGTGTTCAAGATAAACTAGCCAGTAGGATGGAGTGGAAGAAAGTAGTGCAGGATCTTAAAGTTTTAAACTATGGATCGATTGTGAATCGTCTGGATAGCCATAGTAAAAATTTTGGAATAGTTTTTGAAGCCAATTGGGAACAAAATAGATTGTGATATGAAGTGGGATATGATGTGACATGTGACCTGATGCTTATGATTATGGTTTTGAAGAGTCTGGAAAATGGTTCAAAAAATAATGCCCTTGCCGCTCTGCTACTGCAATTTAGTTTTAAAATGGATGTGTTTTTTCTCTTCCTCTTTCCCTGCTCTTCCCTAATCTCTCCCCTTCTCTAAAGGGGAAACAGGATTTCCTTTCTTCCCCATTTTAGGCAGAGTTGAGCACTTACCCACCATAGGAAAGAAGTAATCCAGACTTTGGGGATGGCACCAGATGATCTCAGAGATGGCTATCTTCCAAATTAACAAGTAAATTACAACTCCAACAGAGAACACATGGAATGTAGTCTTTGAATCACTTCTTTAAAAGCTCTCTGTTCCTGCTGATTGGCAGAATCACAGCCTATAGGACAGGAGTCCCCTGTGTTTCTCCTTTGCTATCAAAGGAATAAATAAACATTTTTTTTGCCTTTTTCTAAAAAAAAAAAAAAGCTGACAAAACTTGTAAGAAGATACTTTACTTTTTTAAATTCCTCCTTTTCTGACACATATGCTGTCACCTTAATTTTGCAGTTCTCTTTCCATGCAACTTGTTCTCGTTAATGGACACTTTGGGTTCAGTTATATGGGGTTGTCTGTGTCATCATTGAAGATGGTATTTTGATTTCTAGATGGATCCCTATGGGGGATCTCCATTTACCTTCAGTAGTCAATCAAGATTCTTAAAAAATAAAATAAATAACTATTAAAGACAATCTTTCTAAAAATAAATTTACCAATTTATTAAGTATCTAGTGTAATGTTTATATGTGTTTATATATATATATATATATATATATATATATATATATATATATGTGTGCCTGGAGGTACAATAAACTCATAAGCAAAGAGCCTAACCAGTATTTATCTAACAGGCACATAGTGAGATATTGCAAACATTAACATAGAATGAGAGATATCCTGAAAAATTCCCATATAGAGAGAGACACATATATGCGCAGAAATTTGACTTGGAGATACATAGAACCTAGTCCAGTACTTGTTTGAAAATAAAAGTGTGAAGTTCTGACAAATATTGCAGCATGAAATAACTTGAAAGTATTATGGTAAAGGAAAGAAGCAGGGCATAAAACACCATTTATTGTATGATTCTATTTGTACCAAATGTCCAGAATAAAAAAAAATCATCAGAAATAGACAGATTAATGGTCCCAAAGACTAGAGGGATGGAGAAATAGGGAGCAACTGCTTAATGGATATCATCTTTCTTTTTAGGGTGATGAAAATGTTCTGGACTTAGCAGGGATGGTTGCACAACATTGTGAATAAACTAAAAACCACTGAATTTGCACTTTAAAGTGCCTAATAGAGTGGATTTCATTGTAAATGAATTTTATCTTAACAAAAAATGAGAAAGAAATTAAGAATCTCACACACACCATAGAAGAAAAGACAGATGTACAATGGTTATAAATAGCACACATAGGAAAAAATAAAACTTACATACCTATGCAGAGAGAGATTCACACAGAGAATGAGAGATATACTCAAACATGGATACACAGAGTTAGAAAAAAGCACAGAATGCATGGGCACTAGAGTTGATGTGGGGGTACAAAGGATTATTTTGAAAGATAATGGTCCGGGCACAGTGGCACAGGCCTGTAATCCCAGTGACTTGAGAGGGTGATACAAGAGGATCACAAGTTCAAAACCACCTTCAGCAATGGCAAGGTATCAAGCAACTCAGTGAGATCCTGTCTCTAAATAAAATACAAAACATGGACCCAGCTATCCCACTTCCTGGTCTATACACAAAGGACTTAAAATCAGCATACTATAGTGACGCAACCACATCAATATTTATCACAGCTCAATTCACAAGAGCTAAACTGTGGAACCAACCTAGATGCTCTTCAACAGATGAATGGATAATGAAACTGTGGTATATATACATGATGGGATATTACTCAGCATTAAAAGAGAATAAAATTATGGCATTTGCAAGTAAATGAATGGAGTTGGACAATATCATGCTAAGCAAAGTAAGCCAATTCCAAAAAACCCAAGACCGAATGTTCTCTCTGATAAGTGGATGCTGATCCACAATGCAGGAAGGGGACATGGGAAGAATAGAGGAAATTTGGATTGGGAAAAGGGGAGGTGGGGGAGTCATTGAGGTAGGTAAGATGGTGTAATGAGATGGACATGATTACCTAGGTACATGTATGATTGCACAAATGGTGTACAACCAGAGAAATGAAAAGTTGTGCTCATTTTGTGTACAATGAAGTGAAATGCATTCTGTTGTCATTTATAACTTATTAGGAAAAAAAATACAAGATAGGGCTAGGGATGTGTCTCAGTGGTTGAATGCCCCTGAGTTCAATCTCCAGTATCCCATGCCCCCCAAAGAGATAATGGCCTCAATATAAACAAGAACTTCAGTTTATAAGTAAATTAATTAGGCAGACTTAGGTTATATAAAGGGTAACATTTTAGCTGACATTTATTAAATACTTACTAAATTTGTAAATCTATTTTCAGAAAGATTGTCTTTAATGGTTTTTTAAATATTTATTTTTTAGTTTTAGGTGAACATGATATCTTTATTTTATTTTTATATGGTGCTGATGATCAAACCCAGTGCCTCACGCGTGCTAGGCAAGTGCTCTACCACTTGGGCCACAACCCCAGCCCCTTAATGGTTATTTTAAAAATAAAGTATAGAAAAATGATATTTTAGTCACTTTATCTATTTGCTTACAGTATAGGAAATATATGGTTATTTAAAAAATAAAGTATAAAAAATTATATTTTCAGTCACTAAATCTATTTGCTTACAGAATAGGAAATAGATGAATGGGAATAATTGAAATTTGATCTTGTAGGGTTATTAATTGTAGTCATATAGAGATATTCATCTTTATTATCCATGATGTTGCCTTATAGTAAATAATCAGTGTATCAATATATTGAGGAAAGAAATTAACATTTTTGAGGATAAACTAGTTTCCTATAAATAATATTTAGGCTTAGTTTTCTTATAATAGGAAGTAGTTTTAGTATTTCAGTTAAAAACTTTTTCCTGATAAAAGGATGTTATAATGTTGCCATGACTTGTAGGTCTGCTATTAATTTTAATAAGAATTTAATAAATGTGAAATCCTTTGGGAATTTGCTACTGAAAGTTACCAGATGTTCTGTGTCAAGACAATGTGGTTTAGGTATAATTGAAAGCTGTTGTGTTGTTCTCACCTTTTAAAAATAGTTGAGTATCAATAGTTGATCATCATTCTTACTCGATTTCTCTCTTTTAATTCACATCGCACCTCTTTCTATTTTTTAGTAGGAAACTTTGCCTTGGTTCAGAACACATGTTGTGATATCATCAGTATTCCAAGAAAAGAAAGGAAGGTTTAAGTCTTATGTAGTGGGGTTGTAGGGAAATAACTGTTCTCTGTAGCAGTTTGACATCACCTTGTCTTTCCAAGGTTATGCACTTTACTACAGTCTTGAAAGAAGGCTTCCAGCAAAGTGCCTCCTTATTATGAATGAGGTCCTCTTATTGTTCACAGGAGTGCTGGAAGCCACCTTTTTCCAGCTTCACTTCTTTTATTATCCTCTTTTATCTTGCTCACTTTCATCTTATGCTTTCTCTTTGGCTTATAAATTGAGTAAGCTGCAAGCAAGGAGGGGTAAAGGCCATGACTCAGGCACTAGCCAATGGAAGCTTCTATAAAGTCTAAACCTTTTGATGAGGGTTGCAAAGTAAAACATAAAGGTGCTGCCATTTCTATGGAAGAGATAAAAGAATGTTTTGAAGGATAATAAAAATATGCCCTATTAAATATGATTAAAATAATGCTTGAGAGTTTGACATATTTGATGAGTTGCAGGATAAACATTGATAAAGGAAAATGGGCATAAATCAACTGATTCTGTACATTAGGAACCAAGGTCTTTCAATGATAAAGGAAAATGGATTTGCTTTGGAGTATACATTTTAATTCAAGAGGCTCTCTCAGACGAGAGAGAGAGAGAGAGAGAGAGAGAGAGAGAGAGAGAGAGGGGAAGAGAAGAAAATGTATATTGAATAAATGGAAAGAAAATTGGTTTCACGTTGGCATCAAATGACAATCAATTCTTACTAAGTGATGGGATGTGTAAACTAGTGGTGGGACAGCTATCAAATTATCAACAGTCAAGTTATCTTTCAACCTCTTCGTTTTTCTCTAAGAGTGACATTGTTGATCAGTCACTTCTTAACTTTCTTTCCTTCTTTAGAACTTCACAGCTTTATCCTCCTGGCTCTATGACTTTGTTTTGCAGTCTTCTTCTTAGGCAGTCTTTCTTCATCTGATCCTTAAATGTGGGTGTTTTGCAGAATTTGGATAGTGGTATGACTCCTTTCTTGTGCTTTGTAGTCTCTCTGGGCATTATTTAAGATCTCCAAATTCCATAGGCACTCTTATATGTATGGATTTAATGGGCACACATATATTTATGATCTTCAAATTTCCAACTGCAACTCATATTTCTTCTGAACTGTCTCTTCTCACTGAGTGTTCCACTAGGATGTTCTACAACCTTCTTCAATGATTAAAATCTTATGTACTGGGTTCTTATATTAACTACAGTATAATCAGAATGGAAATCATGCACAGTTGGCCTTTCTCTGTCTACAGAATCTGTATTCATGGATTAAATCAACCAGTATTTTTTAATGATCAAAAAATGGCTATATATATATATATATATATATATATATATATATATATATATAGGCTTTTTTTTGCCATTATTGCTTAAACACAGTATAACAACTCTTTGCATAGCATTTGCATTGTATTGGTATTATAATTAATCTAGGAGTGATTGAATGTGTATGGGAATATGTGCACAGATTGTATGTAAAAAGTATGCCATTTTATATAAGGAATTTGAGCATCCTCAGATTTTGGCATCTGTGAGGTATTCTGAAACAAACCTCTGAGAATACCAAGGGCCAATTATTATTATTTTTTTTTTAATTTTTTATTGTTGGCTGTTCAAAACATTACATAGTTCTTGATATATCATATTTCACAATTTGATTCAAGTGGGTTATGAGCTCCCATTTTTACCCCATATACAGATTGCAGAATCACATCAGTTACACATCCATTGATTTACATATTGCCATACTAGTGTCTGTTGTATTCTGCTGCCTTTCCTATCCTCTACTATCACCCCCCCCTCCCCTCCCCTCTTCTCTCTCTGCCCCCTCTACTGACATTCGTTTGTCCCCCTTGTATTATTTTTCCCCTTCCCCTCACTTCCTCTTGTATGTACTTTTGTATAACTCTGAGGGTCTCCTTCCGTTTCCATGCTTTTTCCCTTCTCTCTCCCTTTCCCTCCCACCTCTCATCCCTGTTTAATGTTAATCTTCTTCTCATGCTCTTCGACCCTACTCTGTTCTTAGTTACTCTCCTTATATCAAAGAAGACATTTGGCATTTGTTTTTTAGGGATTGGCTAGCTTCACTTAGCATAATCTGCTCTAATGCCATCCATTTCCCTGTAAATTCTATGATTTTGTCATTTTTTAATGCAGAGTAATACTCCATTGTGTATAAATGCCACATTTTTTTAATCCATTCATCCATTGAAGGGCATCTAGGTTGGTTCCACAGTCTAGCTATTGTGAATTGTGCTGCTATGAACATCGATGTAGCAGTGTCCCTGTAGCATGCTCTTTTTAGGTCTTTAGGGAATAGACCGAGAAGGGGAATAGCTGGGTCAAATGGTGGCTCCATTCCCAGCTTTCCAAGGAATCTCCATACTGCTTTCCAAATTGGCTGCACCAATTTGCAGTCCCACCAGCAATGTACAAGTGGACCCTTTTCCCCACATCCTCGCCAGCACTTGTTGTTGTTTGACTTCATAATGGCTGCCAATCTAACTGGAGTGAGATGGTATCTTAGGGTGGTTTTGATTTGCATTTCTCTGACTGCTAGAGATGGTGAGCATTTTTTCATGTACTTGTTGATTGATTGTATGTCCTCCTCTGAGAAGTGTCTGTTCAGGTCCTTGGCCCATTTGTTGATTGGGTTGTTTGTTCTCTTATTGTCTAATTTTTTGAGTTCTTTGTATACTCTGGATATTAGGGCTCTATCTGAAGTGTGAGGAGTAAAGATTTGTTCCCAGGATGTAGGCTCTCTATTTACCTCTCTTATTGTTTCTTTTGCTGAGAAAAAACTTTTTAGTTTGAGTAAGTCCCATTTGTTGATTCTAGTTATTAACTTTTGTGCTATGGGTGTCCTATTGAGGAATTTGGAGCCCGACCCCACCGACTGTAGATCGTAGCCAACATTTTCTTCTATCAGACGACGTGTCTCTGATTTGATATCAAGCTCCTTGATCCATTTTGAATTAACTTTTGTGCATGGCGAGAGAAAGGGATTCAGTTTCATTTTGTTGCATACGGATTTCCAGTTTTCCCAGCACCATTTTTTGAAGATGCTATCCTTCCTCCATTGCATGCTTTTAGCCCCTTTATCAAATATAAGATAGTTGTAGTTTTGTGGATTGGTTTCTGTGTCCTCTATTCTGTACCATTGGTCCACCCGCCTGTTTTGGTACCAGTACCATGCTGTTTTTGTTACTATTGCTCTGTAATATAGTTTGAAGTCTGGCATCGCTATACCGCCTGATTCACATTTCCTGCTTAGCATTGTTTTTGCTATTCTGGGTCTTTTATTTTTCCATATGAATTTCATGATTGCTTTCTCTATTTCTACAAGAAATGCCGTTGGGATTTTGATTGGCATTGCATTAAACCTATAGAGAACTTTTGGTAATATCGCCATTTTGATGATGTTAGTTCTGCCTATCCAGGAACAGGGTATATTTTTCCATCTTCTAAGATCTTCTTCTATTTCTCTCTTTAGGGTTCTGTAGTTTTCATTGTATAAGTCTTTCACCTCTTTTGTTAGGTTGATTCCCAAGTATTTTATTTTATTTGAAGATATTTTGAATGGAGTGGTTGTCCTCATTTCCATTTCAGAGGATTTGTCGCTGATATACAGGAATGCCTTTGATTTATGCGTGTTGATTTTATATCCTGCCACTTTGCTGAATTCATTTATTAGCTCTAATAGTTTCTTTGTAGAGCCTTTTGGGTCTGCTAGGTATAGAATCATATCATCTGCAAATAGTGATAATTTAAGTTCTTCTTTTCCTATTTTGATGCCTTTAATTTCTTTCGTCTGTCTAATTGCTCTGGCCAGTGTTTCGAGAACTATGTTGAACAGAAGTGGTGAGAGAGGGCATCCCTGTCTTGTTCCAGATTTTAGAGGGAATGCCTTCAGTTTTTCTCCATTCAGAATGATGCTAGCCTGAGGCTTAGCATAGATTGCTTTTACAATATTGAGGTATGTTCCTGTTATCCCTAGTTTTTCTAGAGTTTTGAACATAAAGGGATGCTGTACTTTGTCGAATGCTTTTTCCGCATCTATCGAAATGATCATATGGTTCTTATTTTTAAGTCTATTGATGTGGTGAATAACATTTATTGATTTCCGTATATTGAACCAGCCTTGCATCCCAGGGATGAATCCTACTTGATCATGGTGTACAATTTTTTTGATATGTTTTTGTATCCGATTCGCCAGAATTTTATTGAGGATTTTTGCATCTAGGTTCATTAGAGATATTGGTCTGTAGTTTTCTTTCTTTGAAGTGTCTTTGTCTGGTTTAGGTATCAGGGTGATGTTGGCCTCGTAGAATGAATTTGGAAGTTCTCCCAAGGGCCAATTAAATTCAACTTAATTTTCAATTTATTCTTTCTGTACTTCACAAGGTTTCAAAGAATTTCCACTGTTTTAATCTAGAAACCTGGGAATTATCCTAAATCACCAATTTCCCTTTTATCTCTGTTATGATTTAGATGTGGGGTTCCCCTAAAAGTTCACATGTGAGACAATGCAAGAAGGTTTGGAGGAGAAATGATTGGGTTATAGCCTTAACATAATCAGTGAATTAATCCCTGATGGGATTGAGTGGTAACTAGAGGCAGGTGAGGTGTGGCTGGAGGAAGTGGTTCATTGGGGAAATGGCTATGGGTATATATTTTGTATCTGGAGAATGGAGACCTCTCTCTCTGCTTTCTGATCATCATGTGAGCTGCTTCCCTCTGCCACACTCTTCTGCCATGATGTTCAACCTTACCTTGAGCCTTTGAGATATGGAGTCTACTTTCTATTGATTGAAACCTCTGAAACTATGAGCCTCCAAATAAGGTTTTCCTCTTCTACAGTTGTTCTGGTTGGGTCCTGTTAGTCACAGCAGTGAAAAATCTGACTAAAACAATCCTATAAAAAATTCCATATTGCTTGTTCTCACTCATATTCTTGAACAATTTTTTATGAATTTGTATCAATATGATTTCAGCAGCTTGCTAATCCATCTAAATAGAATCATTTTAAAAAATTGCTACTATTACCATGTTACTCTCCAGTTAAATTACTCCAATAGCTTTATATAACTTCACACTCAATCCAGACTCCTTTGTGTAATACACAAGCATATGGTTTTATAATACCCATTAATTTGTTCCATCTTCTCTTTACTACTCCTCTACCTTACACCCAGAGGTCCAACCCTAATGGCTGTCTCACAGTTTCTCAAATAGCTTATCTTTCCTCTAATGTTTATTCAGTTTTAACATGTTGAGCATGCTATTTTTCTTTTATGTCTGTTTCATAGGCTTCCATTATCCATTTTTAAGACCTAAATTAAACATTACTTCTGTATTTCCCTTCCTCTTCCTCTCTTCTACAGAATCATTTTTCCCTTTTTTTTACTAACAGAATGATTTTTAATTTGTTTACTTTCATATTCCATTTTATGCAGTATAAATTACTTAAAGTCATTGTATTAGTCAATGTTGTCTTGCTGTGACCAATATACCTCACAAAAATAATTTAGAGGAGAAAACATTTATTTTGATTTACATTTCAGAGGATCAGTCCATGGTTGTCCAAGTCCATAACTATGGGTCCAAAGTCAAACAGAGCATATTGGGGGAAGGACATAGCAGAGAAAAACTGTTGAGAATGACTGTCAGGAAGCAGAGAAAGCTTGAGTTTAAGGAGCCAGAGATGATATAATCCCTATCGTAATGCCATCAGTGACTTCCTCTAGCCATACCCTACCTGCCTATAGTTACCACCCAGTAATTCATTTAAATTATCAACCCACCAAATGGATCAATCCACTGATTATGTTTCAGTTTTCATTTATAATCATTTCACCTCTGAATATTCCTGCATTGTCTCACACATGAGTTTTCAGGTGATCCTCATATTCAAACCAAAACAGCCATGAATCTTGCCATGTTAATATTGATACCAACAATCCATATTAGTCCCACTGGAAGATTTGGAGTACTGAATGACAGGATCTGACATAATTATAAAGAATCACTTTGGAAGCTCTGTGTTGGCTAGAATATAAGACAAAAGACCAGCTATGTAATAATTCAGGTGCCATATAATGTTGATTTAATTAGGATGGTTGTAGGAAAGGTGGGAGAAAAGTTGTTGATAGGATTTGCAGAAGGATTAGTGTTTGGGGTACAAGTAAAAAACATAGCAAAGATTTTGATCTGATCAAATAGATGGTATTCACTAATCAAAGCTGAAAGACTGCATGAATGGTGAGTTTTAGGGGTGGATGAGTATTAGGAGTTCAGTTTTAACATGTTGAACATTAGCTCTCTTTCAACATCCAAGTGGCAATATTGAATTGATAGTTAAATATATTAATCTAAAATTCTGGGTAGAGGTTTGAGATCATATAAATTGGAAATTAGCATACTGAAGGTAGTTAAACCATGAGAAGATTGTCTAGGTATAAGAATAGATAAAGAAGAAGAAATAAAGAATTGGGGTCTTAATTATTATGAAGATGGGAATCCAAGAAAAGAGACTTCGGAAGAAGTGGGCAGTAAAGTAGAATACCAAAAGAGACATGAAAAAAGAATGTTTAAAGTGGGAAGTGATCATATATGTGAAGTGCTGTTAGTATATCATAATGAGAACTCAAACTTGACCATAATTTTTAAACAAAACCAATTCATTCATTCATACATTCCAAGAGTATTCTTGAGGAACTTGGTATGGGAGTTCTAAACAAATATGAAAAACAAAATGTAAGAAGTAGGAAATAAATGGGAAACTGCCAATCAATCTAAGAATATATAAATATTCATGCATATTCCTAAACCATTGGAGAAATCTGAGGCAAAAGATGACAAGAATAGAAGTCATTTTTACCCCTATAATCTGTGGAAGAATAAACTAGCACAATATTTTGAAATTTTCTTTAGTAAGAAGAAAGTACTATTTCAAATCCTTAAGATGTAGCTCGTTTTAGATGCTTTATTGAGAATTACTTTAAAACAATTAATTGGTGAGTGAAAGCAGCCGGAAGAAGTTTGTTTGACATGATTACAAACGGTGGAGTGGATTTGAGTAACATCCGATATTTACTGGCACTATGTGAACATGCATGCATAATGACATTTTTCAAAAGGTTAATGCATGTATTATGTAAGCATGGCTTACTTTAAAGCTGTGCAGATTTTCTCCAAGATATAAAGGAAAGTCAGTCTCCATTCTGTCAACACTAAATCTAAAAATCCTAGTACAAAATAGTTGAAGTACAAGAAAACTTAACTTTTAACTATGAAGAGTAGAATTTGTCTTTTTTTAAATTAGCAGTTGTTGAACTTATTTTCATCAATTTAAAATAATGTAAAGAATAAGCAAAATATTTAAATAATGTACAAAAGGGGAAACATTTTTTCTCTTCTTCATTTCCCCTTACTGGCCTGCTTTTATCAAGAAACAACCAAAATTATTGATTAAAATAATGTATTTTAAATTAAAGTTTGCGGTTAATATCTGTTGAATGATTCCATATGCAAAGTGCTATGTTGGATGTTATGGTATCTGCCTTAAAGGAATTTGGAAAAATTTTAATCTCATTTGTAGATGATTCTGAACAGTATGCTGGCATTACCCAAAGATAGAGAATGGCAGTCCCAAAACATCATTCAGGAAAGGCTCTGAAGGACATCAATGAAAGGACATCTCTTCAGTAAGCAGTACTTCAAATCTCAAAGGAGATATGGCCAGAGGTATGGCTCTATGCTGTTTAATAGTCAGTGACTATTAGTTAGATTTGACAGGAAGGTAGAAGGAACATAATTAGTATGTTGGTGGTCAAGTATAAAGGGCAAAAGTATGTTTATAGGTCTCTCTAAATGAGTACACAGTGTGAAATCATTTATGTTTCACATAAATACTCATCAAGAAGCAACCTCAGCAGAGGAGGAGCTTAATATTAAGATTGGCAAGATGACACATTCTATTCCTAGCAATTTTTGTCCTTGTCTAATGGCACAAATTGTCCATGAGAGTGGGCATGGAGGTTATGCCTGGACTGATTAAATGGGCTTATAGTCACCAAGAATATATAACTACAGTCACTGCTAAATGCACAGACTGTCAACAGTAAAGATCAATACTTAAACCCCAATGTGGTGCCATTCTCTGTGGCAACTGGCCAGCCAACTGTGCCAGGTTAGTTTTATTGGATCACTTCCCTTGTGTAAAGGGCCAGAATTTGTTTTCATTGGAAATAGACAGTATTCTGGATATAAATTTGCCTCCTTTTCTTCAATTTTACTTTCAAAACCACTACATGTGGACCTAGCGATGACACAGCCAATGCAATGACATTCCTCACAGCATTTCTTCTGAACAACATTATAATTTTACAGAAAATACAGTATAAAATAGAATTATAAATGTGAGATTCACTTGTTTTATCATGCTCCACATGACTTTGCAGTATCTGGTTGAATAGTATGTGGAGTGGGCAGCACCTTGCAAGCTTGGATAGTGGCCATCAGAAAATGGTGTATCCTCTAAATCAGCCGTCAACGTCTCATAGGGTTTCTCCTAAAGTTAGGATTCATGGGGATGGGAATCAAGATATACTAATGTGAGTAACTTTTTTCACAATTACTACTAGTGATCTGGCCATGAAATTTTTACTTTTCTCCCTTTAACCTTGGGTTCTGCTGTTCTAGAGGTCTTATTTCTCAAGAAATAAATTCTTTCACTGGGTACAGGAATGGTTCTGTTAAACTGGTAGGTCAATAGGCAAATAAGATTACTGCATTAGCCATGTTGATCACAGGGAAATTGATTTTTTTACTCCATAATAGATTAAAGAGGAATCTGGAAAAGCAGGAAATCCTGAGGGTCACTTCTTACGATTTTCAATTTTTTGTGATTAGAGTCAATGGAAAAAGAAAAACAACCCTGTACAGGCAGAATTATTCATAGTCCTGACTCTTCGGGAAGGAAATTTAGATAATTTCAACTACCAATGTATCTGCTGAGGGCAAAGTATCTATAGAATTGATAGTGAAACAAAGGCAGTATCAATACCAACTATTATCATATGTCCAGTTTCATAAATAATGACTGTAATAATCACAAGTTTTCCTTGTGACTAATAGATTTGTGTATAATTTAACAATTTTTTCTTTCCTTATCCTGCTCCCCTGAGACCTAACATAAAATGTGATGATAACAGCTAAACTTACATATTAGAATTTAAATAGGATATCAAAGAGGACTATCACTGAGCTAAGTAATAAACAAACATCATCCAAAGATGGATAGAGTGACCTTACATCTTTTGTGGGGAGTGGGCTAGCATATTTTTGGTTGTACAGGGTTAGGTACATGATTTTAAATGAATATATGATTTTTATATTATTTGTATGTGGAAGTTAAGTATGGCTAGAAGAGATGTATATGATGGCAAATTAATGAGATGTAGACTGTGGTGATTATGTTTTATGTCCTCTTAAGCTAATCTTAAGCTACTTTCCAAGAATTCCCTTCACTTCATGGTTCTGGGTTGAGGTTGACCATGAGAAAAACAACTGTGAGATTTGGAATACAGAGGAGAGGCACCAGTCTGAAGGTTGGTGTGGCATTAGGCCACAGTTGTACCACTTATCCATAGTTGTGGATCTGTAGGCTCACATCCAAGTTTTGCTGGATCTTCTCTTTGAGCTTCTTCAAGTCCAGAGAACGGTTCATCCTCAGCTCTATAGTGAAGTGCTCCAAACCTGCAGAAAAACCGTGTCACTGCAGTGGGAAGTTAGAGGCTTAGGGGAGATATGAGATCAAGGCTTTTCCATGAAGGACAGATGAGGGGTCAATTTATTTTTATAGATTCAATCTCATCCTCATGGATTCCAGTTTGTCCTTGCTCTTCCCCTATTCATATTTATCTTCCCTTCCTGACTGCTGACCCAATTTATTACATATAGGAGTAACAGATGAACCTGAAGTAAATAAATCTTAAAATAATAGTTTATATTACTCTGATAAATATAACTGAATAATATTATAGTCAGATAAAGATCTACACACATGTAGTATATTCCATAATATCAGAAGAAAGAGGGAGAAAGAGAGAGAGAGGGAGAAGGGAGACGGGGGTGGGGAGCGGGCAGGCTAGAAAAGACTTCATGCAACAGGGTGGCTTACATCCTCTGAACCTAGAAGAATGAGTAGAATTTCTACAGGCATGATATGATAAGGGAAAGTTGCTATCTGCTGCATATTTAATTACTGCCACTTCCAGGTTTTAGTACAATGGGAAGAAAATTAGGCAGGATTTCTGATGTCTTGCAATTCATAGTCTAGCAGGGATGATTTATATTGCTAATGCAATGCACTACATTTAGTGAAGAAATCTGTGTTGCATATTTTGCTCTGATCATAAATAAATGAATCTTGGATGGCTAGCTGAATCTTGAATTTTTAAATATTTTCACCAATATGATTATCTTTTGCAAGATATTGCTAACAAGGTATAAGGAAGAAGTCTCAGGGCTTTTGGTTTCCTATCCTTGTTTCCCATTTCACTCCCTCCACCAGCTGTTCTCTGCCATCTGTCTCCACTATTCTACTAAACAGCTGTTGCACAGGGCACCAATATTCTAATTGCCAAGTCTTACACACATACACACACCCCTACTTTATTTGACATTCTTTTGCCATTTGATATTGTATCCATTTCCTTGTTCTAAAACTTCTCTAAGCCCCTGATATTATTCTTTCCTGGTTTCCTTTTATTTCTTTATTTCTCTGCTTCATAATGTGTCTTATTTTTGTATTCTATATTTTGTTAATAACACTTGAAAATGCTGAAAATGACCTGAAAGTCAATTTGTCATCCATTCAATTATCCTCTTATACATTCAATCAATGATTGAGTCCTGAGCTCATAAATAACTGAATTACTTTATGATTTGTGCTTCTTTATTCAGTTTGACTCTCCTTGTCTTACATTGGTCACTATGCCTTAATCTTTGGCCACCATTACACCCTCCTTTCTTATCTACTTGCTCTATCTTTGCCTGTCTCCAGTCCACCATGGCTATCAGAAACATATTTCTAAAATGCAAATGTGATAAATGGGCTTCTTACTCTTCAGGGACCTCAAGATAAGTACAACATTTCTTAAAATGGCATGGAAAGCCCTGCAGGATTTGACACCTGACTGCCTCTCAAGATTCAAATTCTAACATATGCTCCCACCCCTGTAATCATGTCAAATAAGTTAAACTTCTCCCCAAAGTATCTTTAAACCTTTTATCTCTCTAAAAGATTACTTTTATTATATTTTTATATTTTATTATATTATTATACCTAGTCAAGATTCAACAATAACTTCTAGAACCATTATGAGCTTATTCCCGTATTTGATCAAAATTTATTGACCTCCTTTTATGTGCCAGATACTGTTCTTTCTCTCTTGTTCATAAAGCCTTCACTGCAATTGCTCTTTTTTTTACTTGGCTCCATTCCAATTGTTTGCGGTTATCCAGTGAATACTAATGGATGTTCTCTGCTATCCATTGAAATTTGGGTTCAAGTTCTCTCCTCTGTAATTAATATCCTGTTCACATCTGTGTTATTGCAATTAACTATGCCATAACTTGTAGCATTCTCGCATGTTGTTTGTCTCTCTTATTATACTGTGAGCTTGTTGATGGCAGGAATTGTATCTTTGCATTTTATGTGTGTATGTGATCATATTGGCTTGTATGATTTCTGCTACTTAATAATTTTAATGCATTTTTCTGAAAGGAGATTATTTAGTATCAGAAGACCTGACAGAATGAATTATTTAATCTCTCTGAGCTGGATCTACAGAGCAAAATAAAGGTAAGGGAGAGAGTAATAATTGTTCAGAACATTTCATAAGCTTTTGGGGAATTCAGGTGAGGTTATCAAGGAGAAATGTTTCATTATTTTAGTTCATTTGAGTTGCAAGGAGTAGGGTTGTCCAGGTAACTTAAAAGAATGGTTTCAGAGCATGGACACAACTGCTGTTTTGCTCCAGGGCTAAGCTAGGTCTTGTTTCAATCTGTCTCTGCACAGCCTTTTTCTCTGTTGTTCACTGTTTCTGGTGCCATCACTGCCAGTCATATCCTCTTGCTTCTTTTGTGGGTTCTCTGGCTGTCACCACTGGAACTCTGCTTATCTCTATCTGATGGATAGGAGAAGGAGAATTTAAGTCACAGTCCTGCCATCAACGTGATCGTCTCAGGCTCTCTTCTTGCTATCTCTCTTTTGATGCTTCTGTTCTTTCACAGTATCTTCAGTTCACTTTGCAAATCTGTTTACTTTTGTAGAGGTACATTTTGTACCTAGTTTTCTACTTCAGAGTTTCTGCTAGCTCAAAGGTATTACTTCCTAAACAGGTTTGTTTTCATTATGAACATTTTATAACCCCATGATCTATTTTCTACTTCTCTCCTTAATTTAATCATGAAAAGGATTAATTCTATATTTTTTATTTTAACTTTTTAAATAATTTGCTAAGCTTTGGACTAAATCCTTTTATACCAAGTCACCTCATGGATCTTATGGTCTTCCTATCATGTGGTGCTCATACCACATCCTATCTTCTGGGTTACAGTGCTGGGTCAGATGATAGTTGAAAATGACCCTGGATGTCAGGGCATACACCTATGTGACTACATGAATGATACATTTAGTATAATTATATAAGTCCAAATATTTTTTGTTGGATAATCATGATAATAATGAAATCTATATACATAACCAGATGGATTAAAAAATCCATTATCAATTATTGGGTATTCTCATATATTGCTCATCAAACTAAAATTGGCTCAGTTTGTTTGCAAAATGTTTTAGAAATCTTTCCAAAATTTATAATTTTTTTCTATTTCCATAAATCTTTTGTGGCGAAATAATTAGAGGTGTTTTCAAATTTTTATGCACAAAGACATTTATTGCTATGTGGTTTACAAAAGTAAAATATTAGATTTCAAACTGTTGAAAACCATTAGTTGAGAATTGTGTCTGTCTTGTCAACTGCTCTATTTTCAACACATAATGCCCAGCAAATGGGAGATAATCAGAAAATACTTGTTAAATAAATGTACGTTGATCCTGTATTATGGACAATTGGATAGCCATTAAAGATAATGCAATCCCAAAATGTTTTTATCATGAAAAAGCAGAACTTGTATTATCCGGTGATAAAGTATGATCTCTTTCTCTCTCTCTCTGAGAAAAGAATACAACAAAATATTAAATGTGTTTATTTTGTGAAGTAGAATTACAGGTGATCTTTTCCATTATTTTGCTTTCTTTCTTTTAAAAAACATTCTTAAAATTACATTTATCATTTTCAGCTCAAAATGTACAATATGTTTTATCACATTTTCTCTGATTTTTCTATTGTATCCTTAGAGAAAGAAAGAAGAGAAAGAAAATACCCTATGTGTACCTGATTTACTTTTAGGTCTTTGACTACATTTTCATTGAATCCTCCTGATGATTTGAAAGAGTAAGAGACATCCCAAGCCTTTAAATTATTTGCCCAAGATCACATAATTAATTACACAGCAGGAATTTGACCACAATTTATTCCAATTCCAGAGCATATTTCCTTAATCACTAATCTGTACTAACTCTTTGACTCACCTTCCTTGATTAAGTCAGCCCTTCCCAGTTTTCCCCGTCACTTAAACTAAATATTAATTTGGTCCTTGAATGAATTACTTGGTTATATTCTAATTACTTTGCATGATTTCAGTTTGTATTCTTAGCTAGATAAAAAGATTGCTTAAGGTAAAAGCAACATTTTATGCTCCTTTCATATTTTTTAGCATCTAGCACACCTATAAGCATAGAAATATTTGTTATTTATAATTACAAATATCTTTAAGGAAATCATAAGAAAATAAAAATTTAAATGTGGATACATGTAATTTTTTGCCTTATACAGACAGGCCTGTGATTGCCAATGTTCCTTTGAACTGTAAGTATAACATCCTGAGGGTTTTAAATTTATTCCTGTGATTTCCTATTCATTAAAGGCCTCAAATGTTCAATTCTTTATATTATATAGCAACATGAAATCTATGCTGCTTAGCCTACTTTACAAGGTATTTCCTAACTAGATCCCAGTCATTCTAATCCCCTCCGGTTCTCCTTTCATACAGTCTTCTTCAGTCCAAATGAACTCCTGAATACTTTAAGCTTCATTCCTCCACTCTATTGTTTGCACCAGTCCCTCAGCTTGAACCAGTATTGTAAATTGCTTCCAAATATCTAAATTCTATGCATCTTTTGATCCTTCATATCTGAAGCTTTGTCTAATAGCCTTGATTCATAGTAATATTTCCCTCTCTGAATTCATGGATCACTTGTGTGCCATTTATATGACTATAGATCTTTGATTTCAATATAGCCCTTTCTATATTAGTTCTATATGTATCTCTACTTACATCTAATATATATATAAAGATATATAATGCTAAATAACACATGAAATCCACCTTCAATTAATTTTTACATGTACAATACAATTTTGTCAGCTACATGCATAATGTAGTATGGCATATCTCTGGGACTGTTTCATCTTTCATGTCTGAAACTCTATACTCATTGAACAACAATTTCCCATCATTCCCCCACCTAGCCATTGGCAACCATCACTCTACTTTCTGCCTCTATTAGTTTGATTAGCTTAGAAACTATAATTAAATGAAATCATATAGTATTTGTCTATTGTCTGGGCTTTTTCACTTAGCATAGTGTCTTCAAAGTTCATTCTGGTAGAAGATGACAGAATTTCCTTCAGTTTTAAGGTTAAATAATATTCCACTATAGGTATTCACCATATTTTCCATATTAATTCATGAGTTGGTAGATATTTAGATTGTTTCTACATCTTGGCTATTGTGAACAATGCTTCAATGAATGTGTGAGTGTAAATATCTCTTCTAAATCCTGATTTCAATTCTTTGGGATAAATACTCAGATATAGAATGTTGGATTCTATGGAAGTTCTATTTTTTAATTTTTTAAAGGAATACAAAGGTTTTCTTTTCTATGCATCTTTGCCAGGACTTATTTAATTATTTTTGTTTTGGATAATGATCATCCTAACAGATGTGAAGTAATATCTTGTTTTGGTTTTGATGTGCTTTTGTTTAATAATTAATATTATTGAGCATATATTCACATGGCTGTTGGCCATGTTGGAAAAAATGTCTGTTCAAGTCTTTTGCCCACTTGTTAAATAGGCTATTTGTTCTGTTTCCTTTTACATTGTAGGAGTTCCTTATGTACTTTGGTTATTAAAGTATATAACCAGATGTATAGTTTGCAGATATTTTCTCCCATTCTGTAAGCTGCCTTTCCACTTTGTGGTTATTTCCTTTGTCAATTGCAACTTTTTAGCTTGTAGTCTTATTGGTCTATTTTTTGCTTTTGTTGTCATTTCCAAAAATCATTATAATGCCAATATTCTGAAGGTCCTCACCTATAATTTATTCTAGGAGTTTTATAGATTCAGTTATTATGTTTAAATTTTTAATCCATTTTTGAGTTGTTTATTGTGTATGGTGCAAGATGCAAGTTCAGTTTAGTTCTTTTGCATTTGCATATGAATTTTTTCCACACCATTTTCTGGAAAGACTGTTCTTTCTCCATGTTTAATCTTTACCACCTTTGTTGACGATCATTTGATTATGGATACATGGGTTTATTTTGGAGCTTACTCTGTCCCATTGACCTATATGTCTTCTATTATGTTTGTATGCCCTTCATCATTTTAAAACTTATATTAATATTAGCTTATACAAGACTTAGGTATGCCTGATATTTTCCCTAAAAGATGGCATATTTGTAAAGTTTGCCACATTAAACTTTATTATTGTATCCCTTTTAGTACTTTTAAAATTATGAGTGCTTAACAGATTTTTGAATGAACAAATTTATTAATATTTCTTTAATTTTATTATTGTGACATTAAAGAGAGATTTAAAATATCATAAAAATAACATTGTTTCCCCTTTCCCATCTACCCCTTTCCTCAATAATTACATTAATGGCTAAACTTTGAATTATTTTCTTCTTTGTTTTGCTTAATAAGGTAACCTTTGATAAATAATACTTTTTATTAATGCAAGTGTCATCACAATTATCAAAAATTTTAAATGTATAAGAAATATTGATGATAAGTTTTTGAATGTTTTTATTATGAAAATGAGTGTGATTAAAAGGAAAAACTCAGAAATTAGACTTTAAACAAAACATTCATTGGGTTTATTACTGTTGGTCCTAACAAGATATGTCAAACAGCTCAATACCATGTGTTCCAAAGGGTTGAAATAAGAAAAAAAAGGAAGAGAAAGTGAGCATGAGAAAGAGAAATGAAACTGCAGAATTTGGTTTCTATAACAGAAGTGTTTTGTTTCATATTTATCCCATGTTGCTGGCAATTGTATATGTATTATATTTGCATATATACAATGTCTATATAAACATGTGTACATTATAAAATTTTTGCATATGAATTTAGTTTATATATATTTATAAAAATAGGTGAGTGTGTGTTAGATTTTATCAATAGGCCTTCCACAGTGTATTAATGAAGATATTTATAATGATTGGATCCAGCATAATGCCTTATGACTCAACTCACGTAGTTTCCTAACTTGAATTACTGATGAATTTTCATTTTTGCCTTTTACTTTTTCAGCTATTTTATGTCTGAAGGTTCATATATTAGTCTGGGTTGTTGAAGATTTAGTTTTATAAGTAATATTTGGGAAAATATATTAAACACCTTGATATGTACATATATAAATATATATGATTATATAATATGTACATATGATATAACCAAGATTTTACATCTAGAAACATGGAGAAACAAATCACTCTCATGAAAAGAAATATATGAGTATTTTCTTCATGTTTTACAGTCACATTTTGCAGAGCCCTTGAAACTAGGAAATGGGAACTCAATTAGAGGCTTGGATTTTGTTGTTTTTTTTCGTTTGGAAGAGAGAATTGTTTTAGTTACAACACTGAAAAGTACATGTCTTACTCTTAATTTTTAAATATTTGAATCTTACTTAAACTCTTCCTTTTTCATTTCTGTCCTCTGTGTTTTAACATATATCATTCTTGCTGCTTTAATTTTCTTTTCCCTCCTAATTGATTGCAAGGATCAAAAACCTCTAGTAAAGAAAGTTAATTTTCTGAATTCAGATCTCATGGGATACAGGGAAAATTTGACATGGTTGACAAGAAAGACTTCAAAAAGGAGAACAGTAAGTGGATTTCAGGGACAGGGCTTCTGGAATTTCACACTTGCCCTTCACCATTGTTTTGGTCCAGCTGCTAACATCACTTCTGTATCTCTGAATTTAAATGAGTGAGAAACAGAAGAGAAGATAATTAATCTGGCTTGGATCAGATTTTCTCCCTCATTCAGTCTCCTAAGGACAGGGAGACTTACTCTCACCCATTAAGCTATAGAAGAATGAAGGGTGTCTTCCATAGTCCTCTGAAATTGTTCCGTCCTTCTAACATGGTGCTCCTCTGACCCCTTGGATATCACTTGACCAATGGTTACTTCCTCTTTCAATTTCTATAATTTCATTGTAAATTTCTGCAATAACATTTTTTATAATTGCTTTATTTTATTTGCTGTCACATAGATTTCTCCAAAGTAGAAACATATTTCATTCAATCTTTACATTCTTAGTGTCTGTCTCAGTGCTTGGCATATAGTAGCGGAGAAGTGATATACACACATACATATATATGTATGGTATATAAGATGGTAAATGCTCATTGCCTAGTAATCCAGCCTTAAACTATATGTATATCTGTTATAGCTGAGCATATTATGTTTGAAGGTTAATCTTGATTGTCACCATTACTGGATTGATGCATAAAAATGTTGTAAAGTGTATTACAGGGTGTGTCTGTGAGGATATTTCAGAGATTGTTGGCATGTGGGTCAGCAAACTGAAGGATAGAGGTCCACCCTGAATATGGGTGTCTCTGTAAAATCAGCTTGAGGACTGAATGGAACAAAAAGTGGAAAAGGGAAGATTGCATGCCTGCACACGCTTGATTTGTCTTGAGCTGGGTACAATTTTTTACTGCTGCCATCACCCACAGTCATCAGACTTACTTTCTTCTTCCTTCCTTCCTTCCTTCCTTCCTTCCTTCCTTCCTTCCTTCCTTCCTTCCTTTCTTTCATACTGGGGATTGAACCCAGGGGCACTTAACCATTGAGCCACATCCCGAGCCCTCTTTATTTTTTATTTTGAGACAGGGTCTCTCTCACTACATTGCCAAGGGCTTCGCCAAGTTGCCGAGGCTGGCTTTGAACTAGTCTTTCTCCTGCCTCAGCCTCCTGAGTTGCTGAGATTACAGTCATGCACCACTGTGTCCAGCTAGACTTTTCAGTTTTTGAATGTGACTTTGCACCAGCAACTTTTCAGGCAGCTTACCAGCCTTCAGCCTTGGACTGGGCCTGCATCATTGATCACTTTTGTTCTGAGGATTCCACCCTCTTGGACTGATCAGCTTATTGTTTAACCTGGCTATTCAGCCTGCAGACAGCCACTGTGGGACTCTCTAGCTTTTTATCATGTAAGCCAATTAAATCCCCTCTTATAATTATATTTACATTCTTCTGGGTCTGTCCCTCTGGAACCCTGATTAATACCCTATGTGTATAGACATAACTGGTTTTAGAGGAAAAAGTGAAAATGCTCAGAGTGTATTAATTTTATGTTGCCTTCATAACTATAATCTCCATAGTCCATGTTGATATAATACCTTGTCTCTTGGCAGGTAACTTATCTTTTATTTTTGACAGAAAATTTAAGAGGGATCTTATCTTCATTATCAGAGCCAATTCTTACTCATAGCAGGATTATTATTTTCTTCTCCATACCTGGAATTGATTTTTCTCTGCTTGTTTGTAACCAACAATCTTTAAACCAAACAAGTAGAGTTTATTTCAAGGTTAAGACATGGACATCTCAATTCCAACAGAAATATTAAAGTCTTCATATTTTACTATCTAATAGATATTATTAGGAAAAACAATATTTTTGTTGAAAATTAATTATTAGGCTTAATTGTACATAAATATAGCTATAAATGCTATGTGTATATATGCATTTAAGATATATATATATGTGACATATAAGATTTATATATGTACATATATTAATATTTTAAAAAAGAAAAATATAAAGCCTATATATGCTAAAGTCAATAATATCATTATTTTGGAATAATAGTTTTCCAGATATGAGTGTCCCCACATTTGATATACAATCATGAACTGCTTGTTGGAGATACGTTTTGAGAAGTGTGTTGTTAGGTGATTTCATAATTGTACAAAACTCATAGAATGTACTTACAAAAACTAAGGCAGCTATGACATTACTAGGTAATATAATTTTATAATACCACTCTTGTGCATGCATTCCTATGGTTGATCAAACCTCATTTTGTGGCACATGACAATATATTGCAGCATTTTTACTTTTTAGGATAGTTAATGAATTCAAAACAAATGTTTCTTAATTCTCTTTTTAAATTGAGCCTTTGCAATCTAGTTTAAAATCTAAAAAAGGCCAAGGACCAAATTTATTCACTTTTTCTCCAAGCATGTAGCAGTATGCCTGATATCCATTAAATATTTATTGGATTTTAATGAATTAGGTGGAATTTTATTATAATGACTCATTATGGGAACATAATAGCAGATGAGGCAATAATGTTAATTGGCAGAAATCAATCTCTAATTAATTGAAATGATAAGGGGGAAGGAGCAGTAAACTCAGGTTTACATTTAAACCAATATGAGTAGGAAAAGAAGGGGTGGCTTCTTAAAATAAGACCATGTTTTCAGAGGTTTATGTAATGAAAGTTTGAGGAAGTCAGTAAATAATTTGGGTCTGATTTAGGTCTTAAAGTTATTCTTAGTTTTGTCTAATTAAGATAGGATTGATAATATCTAAAACTCTATCACCATAGGAGTCTATTATTCTAACACATCTTTGTCTTATATTCTTGACTGATCTTGAGAGTGTAGCTAGATGTAATATCATACTTTTCTCTTGGTGCCATTATCATTTGTAAGCACACACTTATGTATTATGTAGTCTTCACAAAGTGGTAACTGATGTTCTAGTACATACTGACTCTTCATTTCCATGATACCTGTTTGAAGAACATACTATCATCATACTCATTTTACAGGCCAGGAATCTGCAGTATCAGGAAGAGGTCCAACCCATCAGCTGGTAAGCAGGTTAGAGGATAGGAGAGCCAGGATTTTAAGGCAAGTGGTCTGGCTCCAGGGTTCGGGCTTCTATGGACCACTAGCCCTGCTGTGTCTGGGACATGCTAAAGCCACATTTCCCAAAGATCCTTTTTCAGAATAATGTGTACACTAAACACTGAAAAAAAAAATCCTCTGCATCTAAATTAGTATGGAAAATATTTTATACCATGTATGCTTTGTCTTAGTTTCCTATTGCTACTCTAAAAAAATTACCACCAACTTACTATATTAAAGCAATATAGGTTTATTTTCTTACATTTATGGAGATGAGAAATCCTAACAGCATTAGGGCTGTTTTCTATTTTCTTACCTTTTTCAATTTCTAGAGGCCTCCTTCATTCCTTGGCTCCTGTCTTCTTCCTCTACCTTTAAAGTTCAGCATCTGGGTCTACCCAAATAATCCAAAATTTTTTTTCCATTTTGAATTCCCTAACTGAATCACATCTGTAAAGTTGCTTTTGTTACATTAGGTAACAGTTTTTGCAGGTCCCAGGGATTGGGCTATGGACATCATTGTGAGCCATTATTCTGTCTACCACATTGTTTTTGGGCAATTATAACAGATTAAAGGTATGAGAATATTTTCTGTAATGAGCTTATTTTAAAATCCAAGACACATCATAATTTATAGTACCACACAAATAAAAACTACCGGTAATTAAATTATGTTGTAACATTTTTCCACTAGTTTTATACAGATTGAAAATTTATTTTTGATGTAGACATTTTTGCATCTAACACTCTAGTATATAATTTTTTAAAATGAGATAAAAGGATTAAGGTATTCTCAAAACTTTACATTCAGAATCTCAGTTTTCTAAATCTTTTATGCCCATAATTGTTGATGTTTGTGGGGATTTTTTTTTCTTTTTCAAAATACTGTCCTCTGTGTAATCTGGAGTGTTGGTGATACAGAATTGAAAAAAAAAAAGTAATGTGAAATAAACCAAACCAAAAAACTCAATAAAAGAAATAAAACCTGTATTCTTAAGTTCCCTTTAAAAGTTTGTACAGCTAGCCTACTTTTGACTTGTATTTTGGGAAAAATTTTGGATACTTCATTTCTTTCAATGTGTTCTCCACTTGCCTTACCCTCCCCTACAAAATTTTGGTTTATAGAAGTAAAAAGAAAAAAAAAGCCTCATATTGGTTCTGTAATTTTCTTCCAAGAAATTGATATATTTTCTTTGGCTCAATATATATATATATATATATATATATATATATATATATATATATATATATATATATATACACACACACACACACACACACACACACACACACACACACCACACCACACAATATATATATATATATATATATATATATATATATATATATATATATATTTAGCTATATTGGCTAATTGTAATCTTAATTTTTCAGAGCTTTTTTTAAAAATAAAAAGCCCTAAAATTTGAAACATAAGACAAGCCAGTGTAGTGGTGCATTGTCTGTAATCCCAGCAGCTCAGGAGGCTGAGGTAGAAGGATTGTGAGTTCAAAGCCAGCCTCAGCAACAGTGAGGTACTAATCAATTCAGTGAGACCCTGTCTCTAATGTGACTCAGTGGTTGAGTGCCCCTAAATTCAATCCCTGGTACTCTCCCCTGCCCCCAAATAAGACAATATTTTGCTAAATATTGGTGAAGTAGTCATTTTGGGTAGTGGTAAGGCAAAAAGTACTAGAGTAATATTTTTAGACTGTAAGGGAATGGTCTGGGTACATTGTGATTTTAGATCATAAATTTAACATGAGACTGCCTACAGTCCAAGTGTTTCTTCCAATGTGAAGATACTCAAGAACAGTTACAGAAGTTATGGGGATAGCTGGGTTCTTATAGGTTGGAGTTATACAAAGTGAATATTGTGGAGAAAGGAAGGAGTGAGGGAGGACTCACAGAGGGATGATCCTGATCATGGCCAACATAGGATCAGTAGTGTTAGAACACAGACAGAATATGAGTGGGTGATTGATAGTGAAAAGGAACTGAACAACATATTTGGAAGTCTACATTTGGTCAAAGAAATGTAGGGATGAAAAAGCAGTATCTGCAGGGGCTGAGAACAGGTTCTGGAACTGACACTCTGCTATTTGTATGCATGTCCTAGAAAAGCTCCTTAGTCTCTTTGTGCTATGGAATAAAAGGATAAAAATAGTCAATGGAATAAATGTCATTCCTATTGTGTTGTTATGAGGATTATGTCAGTTCACATATACACAGCACTAAATTCAGCACTTGAATATAGTAAATACTCAAAACACATATAGTGAATTTATTGAATAATCTTATTAAATGATTGATGCTTTATTAACTATGGAATGATTATCTGACTAGTCAAAGCTCTCAAGGATAGAAAATCCTATTAAAAAAAAAAGAGTTGCTTGAGATAAAGATGTGAAGATGGGTTGGTGGTTGAAGTAGGATGAAGAAAAGATTAGTGGAGATAAAGAAATGAAGGAACCACAACTAGGATGTTGGTAGGTTCATCTTGCTCAGAAAGTCACTATTTATCTGCTTATCTTTTCTCAAATGAGAATCTATTATCTTTGGTAGATTGAATTGGCCTCAATTTGACATGCTTGCTTCTATCCACACACCTCGAGGGACTTGTATACGTAAGTCAACCTATACAGCCTCAGACCTGCAGGAGGAGGGCTGCCTCACTGTCCCAGCCTGAAGAGTTGCCATGGCTGAGCGGCCTGCAGATCCAGGAGAATCAGTGCACTTTGTGGTTTGGGACTGAGATCATATCTCTGTGTTTTTGTGCCAATCATTAATTGAAAAAATAATTTCACAATTCCAAGATATTATTTTTAAGAGTTTTATCAAAAGACAGTCCTTAAAGTTACTGAACAATTTTTTTCTTCAAATTACTTGTCATTATACGAGGCTCTACTGGGCTTCATAAGGAGTTTCAGCCGAATACTGGATCTGAAGAAAAAGACACGTTAAAATGTGTACAGAAATGCTAAAATATGGTAGAGAAATATTAAAATGTTAAATGTGATATGTTTAGATACAGAAAGGCTAGTTTATTCTATAACTTAAATATAACATCAGCTACTATATTTTGAATTTTCATGTAAAATACATGAAATTATTATTTCTAATAGGAATTACTATTTTGTGAATACATAATTTATATTTCTAAAAGTATGAAATTTATGATATAATAATGCTGATTGTTAGAATAAATTAGTCATTGCTTAGGAATGAGAGTGACTGTGACAAGTCAAATTTATTTTTAATGAAATAAAAGCTAGCAGAGCTCTTAAATAGAGCTAATATTTTTGAAATATGTTTCCACATATTATGTTATATGACTTACATACTTAATCATACAAACCCTACAACAAGCTTAACAGAAGTTAAATATACCAGCTATTCTTTATTATCAATCAACTCTGTTATAAATGCCTTCCTACCTTAATATTGGGGTTAGTAAAAATATTAATCTATTAAGTAGTGATGATGGTGATGATGATGATGATAGTGGTTGACATGTATATAATGCTTTCTAATTAGTAGCCTCTGGTCTATATGCTGAATGTGATTTATGACATTTAACTATCATATTAATTTGATAAGGTAAATGTTATTGGTCCTCCACTTTATAAGAGAGATAAAGGATGCACAGAGCCAGTTAGTACAACTGTAGAGACACAGCTCACAGTGATTTGGCTTGAGTCTGATCCCTTTACCAAAAGCAGTTTATTACAGTGCTGAAGAGTGGTTGTGAACATCAATCGGAATTCAAATCTCACTCTTCGCCTTACTTGCTGTGCAACTTTGAGCAAATGACATAATCACTCTAAATATAATTTTTAATCTATAAAATAGATATGAGTAAATATACTTAACTTCTATTAAGCTTATTATCTTTCTCCTGCTAGTTTGAAATTTCATCTTACAAGTGGCTGGTGGTGATAAAGGATTTTAAGCTCTGTTTTCCAGTAAATGTGGTACTTGTAATTAAATTGTTTGGATGGTCTCTTTTTGTGCTTTTCTCTCTGCAATGCTGATTTAATCATCTTCAGCATATAGTGTCCCATTGGCAAGTTTCCCATGTGTACTTGTAAGTGGAAGGTTATATGCTAATGGCTGCTCATTGCATAAAAGCAGAAGGGGGTATTTATTTCTTATGGCAGAGCTTGTTATTCAGGTTTATTGGCTCCTGATTGTTTTCAGTTGTTGCAAATCTTACCTGATCATGTAAAGGCTGAGTGGAACATACGCAGCCTCTTATTTTTGCCACCACAGGGGTTCATGCGCTTTATTTTGTTTTCTATTCTTTCAAGAGTCTTTGACCTCCCAATATTCCTCTGAATTCCATCTATGGTTGAAGTGACCCTTTTCATTAAAAGATTTAACATTCATGGTCTTGATGATTTGCAGGAAACCTGGAAAGTTCATAACTTGCAATAGTTGTGTGTTGAGGCTTGTGTTTGCATCATGTGTCCCTGAAGCCCACATGAGGAGGTAAAAACATGAGGCTAAGGAGAGCCTAATCAACCACTCTGTCTCAATATCACTTTGGCTCTGTTTTTCTCCACTTGTCATGAGGTATGCAGAAACCTTCATTAGAAATTTGAAGGGGTTATTTAAATGCATCATTACATTCAATAGATTTATGTGAGAAATTATATGTTATAGTGATATTTATGCATGTGGGAATTTGCAAAGTTCTTTTGACATATCCCTTGTGAATGTTATAAGTCTATGGCATATGTTAGCTTAAACAGATTGCGGTTTGGCCTCCCTATGTTGAGTATGAGCTCAAAAGGTACTGGTTTTATAATAAGAGTCCAGGAAGCCAATAACTTGGCAAACTCAAGAGTATTTTCCAGACACTAAACTGGAAATCAGATTGTCAGTGGAATTCAACTGTATTCAGGTATTTCTTTTTAAAATCTAAAAGGAGTTTTGCAACATGAAATGTTGGAAACCAAGGCATTAAGAAGAAATAATCCTATATGTGAGCTGGTTTAGATTACATTTGTATAATGAGCAGGTACAAAGTGAAGATTAAACTTTTATGAAGACTAACTTTGTGCCAGGCATTGTGCTTGATAACTGTTATGTATTATCTTATTGAATTCTCTTTTTTTCTCAGAAATAATCACATTATCTTATTGTAGTGAAAAAATTTAATGTGTTGTCCACCCACTTAACATACTTTTAAGTGCATAATATAGTATTGTTAATTCTATGGAACATCTCTAGAACTTATCCATCTTGCTAACTGAAACTTTATATTCACTGAATAGCAAAATACCCAATTCTTAAGACTATTTTAAAGAAGGGTTAAAATGGATTTTGTATGTCTGTGTATATATATACACACACATACACATATGTATGGAGATATATATATATATATATATATATATATATATATGTATATATATATAATGTATATGCTTTATATTGTGAAAATACATACAAATATATGAATATATATGTATATATTATATAATATATGAATATTATATAGTAAATACTATGTAGAAATATGTTTTTCAAAATTTTATATATATAAAATGTGTGTGTGTATATAAATCAAACTTGCTGGGAGACTAATCTCAATGTAGAAGCTCTTTTCTTTTTTCCTTTGGTACCAGGAATTGAACCCACGGGTGCTTAATTACTGAGTCACATTCCCATCCCTTTTTTATTTTTTGAAGAAGGGTCTTACTAAGTTGCTTAGGGCCTAGCTAAATTGCTGAGGCTGGCTTTGAACTTGCCATCCTCCTGCCTCAGCCTCCTCTTGTGCCACTAGGATTACAAGTAGGTGCCATTGTGCCTGGCCGATGTAGAATTTTAATTAATTAAATTATAATTTATTAAATCTTCATTTGTGAGTTGTAGAGACAAATTTCTGGTATATTTAATATTCTGTTTAGTCTATTTCTACTCTAAAGTCAACACCAGAATTTTATATCTTAATATTTGAAGGTCATAAAATTTCATATATAAAATGGTAGACTGAACTAATTTTAAAAATTATCTACTCTTATTATTAGGGGTACAGTATAATTCCCTATCTTGACTGTGGGTGTAGTCAAATAACTCATTTGGGCAATGAATTGCTAGTAGATTTGACACAGCAAAGCCTGTGAGTGTGATTAAACACAGTTCTCTTAAACTTAATATGAGAACAAAACAGGCCCCACCTACAGGTCCAAGAGAGAGATTACTTAGAACAGAGTGGACTCATCACTGTCCAGTCTAGAGTATCATTCAGGACCCTCCAGGCATTGTAAACAGTAGGATCTCTAAGCCCAGCCTGTATAAGCACCAGTCTACTCAGAGACTTGTGCAAATAAAGGGTATTTTTTTTTAAACTCGACTCAAAGTGGATCAAGGACCTAGGAATTAAACCAGAGACCCTGTACCTAATAGAAGAAAAAGTAGGCCCAAATCTCCAACATGTCAGATTATTCCCTGACTTCCTTAATAAGACTCCTACTAGAGAAAGAATTAAAATCAAGAATCAATAAATGGGATGGATTCAAACTAAAATTTCTTCTCAGCAAAAGAAATAATCAGTGAAGTGAATAGAGAGCCTACAGATTGGGAGCAAATTTTTACCACATGTGCATCAGATATATCTTTAATATATGTAAAGTACTCAAAAATCTTAACACCAGAAGAACAAATAACCCAATCAATAAATAGGCCAAGGAACTGAACAAACATTTCTCAGAAGATGATATACAATCAATCAACAAATATATGAAAAAATGTTTTCAACGTCTCTAGTAATTAGAGAAATGCAAATCAAAACCACTCTAAGATTTCGTCTCACTCCAGTCAGAATAACAGCTATTAAGAATACAAACAACAATAAGTGTTGGCAAGGATGTGGGGAAAAAGGCACACTCACTTTGCTGGTGGGACCGCATATTGGTGCAGCCAATATGGAAAGTAGTATGGAGATTCCTTAGAAAACGTGGAATGGAACCACCATTTGACCCAGCTATCCCACTCCTCAGTTTATACCCCAAAGGGGTGTGTTTTAAAGCCATTGTGTTTAGAGGAGGTTTACAAGGCCACAACCATGTGGCAGTAGCTAATGGAGGTATATACAACTAGGGAGCAAAAGTAAATTCATCATCCTCTCCCCCTTTAATCCCTTCGTTATAGACTGAATTTTGTAATTTCCATCTCGTATGTTGAATTCATATGTTGAATATAAGTGTATCTGGAAATAAGGTTTTTAGGAGATAATTAAGTTGAAATGAGATCACAAGGATGGACCTAAAAAGCTGACAAGATTTCTCAGAAGAGGAAGAGGCAGTGATATTTCTGTCTCCATATGCACATGGAGGAAAGACCATGTGAGGACACAAAGAAAAGACGGTGGTTATCTGCAAGCCAGAAAGAGGGCTCTCACAAGATTTTGGACTTGTAGACTCCAGAACTGTGAGAAAATTAATTTCTTTTTTTAAGCCTACCCCAGCATGTGACATTTTATTATGTGAGTTAATAAAATTAGTATTCCATTTATAAACTTTTAGTTCTAGTTAATCTGGCCTGAACAGTATCCTCAAACTTAATAGTTGATAGCAAGAATCCTCTTTGGTGATGAAATCAAATACCTGGATTTAATACATGCTTGGGAAGAAGTAAGGGAATTGGTAAGTGGAAAGGAGAAAAGATATTTTATTCCTGATTTATCTTCAGAGAGACCAGTATCCCTTTATTATAGACTTAAGAGACTAAGGTATCAGATTCATAAGATTCCAAAGTCCTTGAAATTTACACCAAAAACATTTCAATATTTATTTGTCACCTAACTTATGTCAAACATAGGTTACATTCTAAACATTGCTTGGAGGTCAGGGGTGGGCAAAGAATAAATAAAAAAAATGTATAATTTGCTAAATACTATATATATATATATATATATATATATATATATATATATATATATATATATATAGTATATATATATAGTGTGTGTGTATACACACACACATACACACATCCATACATATATAGAAAGAGAAAAAGGGAGAGGGAGATAAGAAGAGAGAGATATATCTACCAAGACTTTCATCTAATACATCTTTTCTAAATAAGGGAGAAATTCATTAGAGGTAACTTTCTCTCTTCATCCCATTCCCCTATATGGGAAAACTGAGAGGAGACAGCTTCCCATGAGTCAAGAAGGCAACTTTCCCCAGAAACTGACCATGTTGACACCCTGATCTTGGGTTTGAGTTTCCAAAGCTATGAGAAAATAAATTTCTATTGTTTGAACTACTCAATCTTTAGTATATTGCTATGGCAGCCTAAGGCATATAGCTTCTTTCATCCATCTCAGTCTTATTGCATCAGCATGCTCAGCTGAAGATATTTTTATCCACCTACAGCTGGTGGGGTTTTTTTTTTTTTTTTTTGATTTGTTTTGTTTTTACATTTAGAAGATTGTATTTATTCTCCTTGGGCTTTGTTTTCCTCTAACACTCCAGTGGCAGAACTGAACTAATATTTCTTTATTTTCCCCCTTTTTTGTGCTTCTTTTTTACTTCCTTTCTGATCCTCTGTCAACTGCCTTTCTCCTTGGGTGCTGTCTTTGAAATGGCAGCACCCTAGTCACCCTGCCTGTCCTATTGGTTGTACTTAACACTCTGGATGCAGTGTTAGCATTAGAAAGTCTTTGTGTCACACTTCTCTGTTTCCCCTTCATTCTTGCATTTAATCTCCCTTATAGATTTAAACCCTAGAGTAGAATGAATGACTCCCATTAGAAAAGAACTCAGTGTATCTCTGGTTCTTTCTGATCCTTCAGGTGTCAGCTTACATGTCACTTCCACAAACACACCTTCCCTGCTCATCCTAACTGAGCATTTGGTGGAGATCCCTCCTACTTTACTTCATTAGTCTGTTGCATTATCTTCAAAGTCTTTTGTGGTGATGATTTACTTTTGGCTTGTTTATTGTTCGTGGGAACAAGAACCTTTCTTATTTTGCTACCAATATACTCCTTGGAGGAAAATAATTTCAAGTACATTCAGAGTACCCAACAAATACTTGGAATAAATGAATCCATGGGAATATTCTTCTTCTAAGAAATAACAGAATGATTCCCTGGTGGGCTTTTGTAGTTGCTAATTTCTAAAATGTTCTCTTTCTTAGACATTTGTATGTTAAATACATAAAGACCTAGGCTCAAATTTAAACTTACTTTATTATACCCAGAAATTTCACCTTCACATTGTTTAGCCTCTATTGCCTCATGTTTAAACATTCTACTGGAATATTACAATGTGTGAAAAATTATTATTTTAGAGAATGAATTTCTTGTATTTCCTGTATTTTTAAGATTTTGGTAATGGGGAGATGTGGGGTAACTCAGTGGTAGAGTGCTAGCTTAGTATTCTTCTGGTTTTAACCCCAGAACTGCACAAACACATAAGAGATATTTTTTCTTATTATGGAATTAAATTGGATAAAATCATTAATAATTTGCTCATTTTTTTAAAATACCAGTAACAGCCCTTCCATGGACATCCTGAGACAACATAGTAGAAAGGAACATAAATTAGTTTCCAAAATTAAGTTGCCAAAAGTAAGTGCTGAAAAGTAAGGTAACTGAAATAATGTTTACTACCAATGACATATATGCCATTTTATGACTCTAAGAAATTTTAAAGCCTGTTTTAAAATTTTTTCTTCAAAATGCCCTATGACATGGATGAAGAAAGATGCTGTCCATTGTTACCAGAATGAGATGAAGACACTCAAGTTAGCAACTATTAAGTTTTTAACTTCTCATCCAGGACATTTTCATTCCGGTCACCAAGTATTTGATTTTTGACATGTAGCATGATTTAACTTATATAGATGTTGATCATTTTCCTAACTTCCAAATACATTTCTCAGAAGTCTTTAACATTTGCAAAGGTAGAGTGGAAGCTTCGTAAACTAGGAATCAGAAGAGTGAGATATTCTCCTAGTTCTGTTACTGATTATTCTGTTATTATTGAGAAAAGAAAATTTCATTATTTGATAGCTTCTAAAACATTATGTATGATCCTCTAGATTATATTACATTTTTTCCTAATTCTTTAACAGAATCACTTGATAACTGCACTATTAGAAATAATTCTCAGATAGCAAAAGCTTGAAAAACAAGGCCGTTTGTTATTATCTTCTTTGAAATTTATAACAAACTTTGACATATTAAAGCATTCTAGAAGTTCTGGAATTTAGGAAATAAAGAGAAAAAAAGAAATAGAATTATTGAAGTTAGTTTATTTAACCAAATGATTCCCACGATTATTTGGTCTGTCGTGGAGTCTCTTTGGGAGAAACACAGTAAAAAAGTTATTCTCTATACAAATCAAATTAGGAATTTGGGTATCTTCTGATTTGAACATCTATAATTTTTTTTTTTACAGTTTATCATTGAATAAGCTATTCTAGACTACAGATCGGTTCGTTAAAAAATACTTGTATAGATTTCCATAAAAAGATAACATGCCTTTTGAAATATACATTGAGTTCAGTATCAAATAACCAAGGCCATATTAAATTCTAACATGTTTTTAGATTGTGAGAGTGATTTTTTATTCTACAGAGGGATGTGCCCTTGGCCTAGCTTCAGGCCACGACTAGAACCTTTTCTCCTTGACCTGTCATAAAACCCTCTCTTTCTCTCTTCACTATTCAAATTTCAAGCAACTGTGGAGCTTCAATCAATTGGCAGATTGTAAAATATTGTTGCCCTAGAGCAAGTCACAGGTTCCCATTGTGGTTTTCCCATTAGTGACTGAAAAAAGGAGAATCTTTTAATGTGGGTATGTGCTGAACGTTTGAAGCATTTATGAAACACGATGAACATTATTCTTTTTGCCACTCTAACTGTAAGCACTACTTACTGACAACCAAGACAAGGAGAAAGTTAAAAAAAGAAAAAGAAAAAAAAAAAGGGAGAAGTGAAAGAAAGAAAGAAAGAAGAGGAAATTTATTTCATTGCACACAATCCTTCAGCAATTTATGACTGGGCTTTGGAGGTTTACAGAATTGGAATTGTTGGCATCTGTTCTCAGTTCTCTCACTTATATTGGTGCCAATAGGAAAAACATTTTGAGACCATACAAGCATATGCTATTTCCATCTCTAGGAAGCATATGCCTATCTGAATATTGGGTTAGATAGGCCTTATTAGTGTTGTTATTCTAAATTGTTCCTCACATATGCTTTGTATACCTTCAAAGGAAAATTAGAAATTATAATATGTTGATTTGTTTTCTTAGTATATAGTTTGGAAAAAAATAGCCTTGACTTTTTACCTTTAAAGGGGGAAGATTAGTATGAAAAATATTTCCACTATGAAAATACTGTTCTATATTGTAATATTTAGTAAAAAATACTGTATTAAATAGAATTATGACCTTATAAAACTGCAATATTGATAAAAGCATAATTCCATTGTATATTTATTTTAAGGTAGGTCCTATATTAAGTGATTTCAAAAAGCATTGTTTTATTATATCTGCACAAAAACAACTTAGGCACATGTGTTTGTTCGGCATCTCAAGACAAGAAGTGGAGTCAGACTCAAAAGTGAGTCATAACCACTACCCATGCTCCTTTTATGTTTTAATTATAAAGCACAAACATTTTTTAAACATTTTTTAGTTGTAGTTGGACACAATACCTTTATTTTATTTATTTATTTTTATGTGGTGCTGAGGATCCAACCCAGTGTGTCGCAAATGCTAGGCGAGCGCTCTACCGCTGAGCCCCAGCCCCAGCCTATAAGCATTTGTATTATAAGACCAAACTTTTAGTTACCAACAGAAGGTAGGCATGTGTTTTATATGATTTCCTAGATCACAAATTCAACATCTCACCATTTGGAGCTATTGATGTTAATGTTCATGATTTTGGTCCATTGGTGTGACCAAGTTCAGCTGTCTGGGAGGAAATTACTGCTTGTCCAGGTATCTGTTTCCTATAAATGGAAGGTCTCAAGTTAAATACCCAAAATGATAATTTCCTGGGGAGTGTGTTTCTCCTTAGAACAAGATTTTTCATTCCTGGAAGCTTTGGGGATAACATCTTTACCTCCATCTTTACCTTCTAAGGAGACACTTTTTCCCATAGTTCAGGTAAAACATTAAATAATCAGGCTTCAGACAAACCAGAGCATCCTTAGGGCACAGGAAAGAGAAAGACTTTGGGTTTAGTTAAACTGAAAAATGACAAATATGTCATATTTTTTTTAAAAAGGTCTTTAAAGGAAATTAGTTGTCTATAAACTTCTGATCTCATCAATACTTTAAAATTATCATTTTCAGTTCATCATATTACATATTTGTATTTCTGAGTCTGCTACATTTATATAGATTATTTGTAGACTGGAGGAGGCAAAGAAAATCAGAGGATCTGGATCTAACTGGAGGCTCTGTCTTTCTTGTGGCATTGTACATAGTTTAGAGACCTATTGTGACTTTGCTTCTGAATATAATATTTATGCTAATTCCCTTCATTTAAAAGAGGCATGGGATTAGTGAATAAAATGATGCCAATATGTAAATGAATAAAAATACAAACACTAGCTACAATTTATTGATCTCTAATTACTTTCTAGTTAGGATATTTGATGTTTTCAATCAGTATTTTGCTGTCTATTATGTCTTCATGAAGTATGTGCTGATTATGCTATATTGCTGAAAAAACTAAGGTTTCTAGAGAACTAAAGCATGCTCCAGGAATATGCTATTACCATTTCTAGGAAACACATGCCTATCTGAATATTGGGTTACATAGGCCTTCTTAGTGTTGTTATTCTAAATTGTTCCACACATTTGCTTTGTATACCTTCAAAGGTCAGTTCTAGTGTCTTGAAGCAGAACCCTCTGAGAGCACATGCATTAGGTAAAGGTACCATGTGAGTTTCGTGAAGGACTCAGTTGCTTTCTAGTCAAGAATTTCCCTAATCTTTGAAATAGGACAGAAGAAGTTAACAAGATTTTTTCATATTCACAAAAGAATGTCTATAGAGATTTTTAAAAATCAAAACACACAAAAGTAGCTGCATCGGTCCCCCCACACACATATAAGTATTTTAAATCTTTTATTTTTCTTGCATTAACTGTATCACTTTGTGTGGTATAAAATCTTCCCTCTGATAGTAAAACTAGATTTTTCATTCCTGGAAACTTTGGGGATAACATCTTTACCTCCAGAACTTTGAAACCTCATGCTGTATGCCTTGGTAAAAGTAGGCTTTCATTAGTTATGGTAATAACTAATCTGAAAATGTATTCTTTAAGTTTAGAGAAATTTTATTTCTTAAAATTCTCCATTTATTTGTCATATTTGTTCTGGCATTACTGTTAGCAATGGAATTTTCTAGATTTATTGTCTAATTATTTTTTCTTTTGTACTAGTTTCTGAAAGATTTCTCAAGTTTGTTTTCCAAAACTCCAGCACAAGATTTAACTACCATATTTTACTTTCCAAAAAAATCTCCTTTTTTTCTTTGATTGTATTTTTATAGTAATTTGTTCTTTTTTTCACATAGCAATATCTTTTTCTAAGAACATTAATTATATGAACACATTTTGAAGTTGGCTCTTATTTCCTGCATTACTTCTATTTTTCACATTAACTTATTTTTCTGGTTTGTGTTTTAAGTTATAAAATTTATGTCAAGGTCTTTCCTCAGATGTTTGGTGATTCTTGAATATATATTCATTTTAATTGAAGCACTGAATATTGGAGACTAGTATTTGAATAGAATTTGTTTACTATTAGACTTCCATGGGGAATGATCTGGCAGAGCTTAGTTGTTTGGGGGCATATCCAATTTTCACTTTTTGTACATATTCTTTTTTTTCTTGTGTCACTTTCATCTATTTTTAAAATTTGTTTTAATTAGTTACACATGACAGTAGAATGCATTTGTGCATTTTGATATATCATACATAGATAGGATATAATTTCTCATTTTTCTGAGTGTACATGTTGTAGAATCATATTGGTCATGCAGTCACACATATATATAAAGTAATAATGTCTGTTTCATTCTACTATCTTTTCTATCCCCACGCCCCCTTCTCTCTCCTCCCCTCCTTTCACTTCCCTCTACCTAATCTAAGATAACACTATTCTTTTCTAGTGCCCCCTGCATTATTGTGAATTAGCATCCACATATTAGAGAAAATATTCAGCCTTTGGTTTTTTTGGGATTGGCTTATTTTGCTTAGCACTATGTTCTCCAACTCCATCCATTTACTGGCAAATGCCATAATTTCACTCTTCTTTAAAGCTGAATAATATTCCATTGAGTGTATATATATATATATATATATATATATATATATATATATATATATATATAATCACATTTCTTTTGTCCATTCATCTATTGAAGGACACCCAAGTTGGTTCCATAGTTTAGCTATTGTGAATTGAGCTGCTATAAACATTGATGTGGCTGCATTACTGTAGTATGCTGATTTTAAGTCCTTTGGGTATAAACCGAGGAGTGGGATAGCTGGGTCAAATGGTGGTTCCATTCCAAGTTTTCAAGGGAATCTCTGTACTGCTTTCCATCTTGGCTGCACCAATTTGCAATCCCACCAGCAATGTATGAGTTTGTATATATTCTTTTTGGTCAGATACTGTCTCCAATGAGCATTCTCCTTTTATAGGCCTGGTCAATATAATCTGGTTGTCAGCAATCTGGATTGTTAGAAATCACAATTTTTTTATGTATGAAAAGTTCTTATTTCAATACTGAATTGTGATCCTATTCTCAGCTGTTGGTGATGTCTCTGTCCTTGTGTCCAGAGTTCAACTTTTTCAATTCCTCCAAATATACATAAATTGAGTTTTATGGATGATTAGGATTGGAAAGAAAATTGGAAGGTCTAATTGCTCCTTTAAACTGACCATTCATATACTTCTAATTTTAGTCTTAATGTGGTCTCCACATTCTAAAAATATCTGGTGCTTCCAGTTCCTATATCCGTCTCAGATATTTCTGTATAAATCGGTTGCTTCTTGTTTCTGTGATCTCCTATAAGGGTTTCAGTTTTTCCTTTTTCAGGTTTCTTTGTTTTAATAATTAGTAACATCTTATCTGCTTGGTTCTCATCTTCCAAAAACTCCTTCACATCTTTTAACTGTTGTATATTTACTTCTGCTCCTTTGTCCTCCTGGAGTACTTTCTTTTACTACCTCTGTTTCTCCCCCTCTTCCTTACGTTTTTCTTCTTTTGTTTTTTAAACTAACACTTTAGTATGGTTATATAAGCAGCAGAATGATGCACATACTTAATATACAATATTTACTACACATTTTTATTCAGGTTTTTTTAATGTGTACAACTTCACAACTTTAGTTCCAAGAGAACATGTTGTGCTGATGACAAAGTGTTGACAAATATAATTAATTTGGACTTGTTCTTACTTTTATGACTTTCAGAATCACAGAAGAAAAAACATTAATCCATTTTATTAATGTAAATAAATATTTTACTGAAAAATGCCAAAGTTTAGTTTGTCTCTAATTTCAAAGGCAGAATATTTATGTTAAATTACTTAAGCTTTTGGAGAAGGCTTGCCTGTGCTGAAAATGAATTTGACTAGGCTGAATCCAAGATTTGTACCAACATTTCTGAGACATTCAGATTCTATAAATGAGTCTCAGTAGGGGTGTGAGACTAACGAATTTGAGCCAACTAGTTTGTTTGCAAAAAGACTATGAGTTAAAATAATTTTGGATAGTTATAATGCCAGCTGAATTAAGTTGTCATTGTCTTGGATCCTAAATTATGAAGAATCTATAATAAGAAATTCCAAAACATGACTTGAGTTTCCCCAAGTACTATTATTAAAGATGGAAAGGAAAACACTGTTTTTGGAGGCCTCTATGGCACCAGATTATGACATAGTATTCACTGGGAAGTGACTGTTCATTTAGAGTACACACTCAGTAAAAAATGGGTGGAGTCCAAAGCAAATAAGGGCGTCAGCGACATAGGCAGGCAAAGCAAACTTGCTTCCATCTCTTCAAACTCTGCATACAAGTACTATTGGGCTTGTAAGTTGAAAAATGCTTCAAAAAAGTAGATACGAACGAATGCAAATCCTCCACATTTTGAAAGGGATTCTCTTCCCTTTATTTGGCTTTTTTCTTCCTATTTTAGATGGGAACTAGCATATATAATTCTCAGTGTTTTCTAAAAATGAAAGAGGCTATGTTGTCTTGGGATTCTTTTTAATGCTCTCCACACATGCAGTTTCCAATATGATCAGAGAGAACAACATGGAAATGAGTAAAGAAGACTTCATTGGACTATAATTGTTTTTCAGTGGTTCATGGGAATTTTCTATTGTCAAAGTGACAGTTGAGTGGATGAGTTTACTTCCTAAGTAAACTAATTTGTTTATGTAAATGCTGTAAACCTATATTCCATTCCATTCTATAAATCTGTTCACCTATAATAGATGCTAGATGAAGGTAGATTTGCAATATGAATTATCAAAAGGATATTAATAAAATATCATATTGTCTGAGCACTCGATTTTTGTCATAAACCCTAATTATTGTATAATAGTGAGAATTCAGATATGTATTTTAGCGGAGTTAAAGTGTTTTTTATATCAAAAAAGAATACAAATATTATTTTACTTTATGTACATTAGACTTCAGGTAACATGTATGTCAACAATAAGAATCTTCAGATAATATTTTAAACTTGGAGAAATTAAATAGTTTATGGCAAAATAAAACTCATATCATCATCAAAATAGAATATGTGTTTTTTAAAAGGCACTTTAGCATTTAGTTTGATCCTAACAACAATATTATATTTCATTTAATTTTAGGAGTACTAAAAATCATGCAGTATCTGTCTCTAAACAAAATCAATGAAAGAAGGGAAAAGAACTTCAGGTAGGAAAAAATCTTTAATGCATATGCCTCTTGGATATACTTAAAGATTTTTTTGAACCTCACTAAAATGTTCACTGAAAAGTGCTAATTTTATATCTAAGTACGTAGGATATCAGATAATCTTTCCTTATTGATTCTATGTTGATGCAGTTTATTCTGGTTTAGGTATTTTTTATGTTAATCTAAATTCATAGTTATTTTTCATCAACACATTAGATTTCAGCCTGAGAATCATGGTGACCTCACTGAAAGGATCAAGCCAGAATATTTAGGGGGAAAGAGTGGTCAAGCCAGTGCAAACATTACCAACATCATTCAGTTTGGGGATAAATGTCCTTTATGTGGTTTAAGGGAATCTTAGGCCAAAGCCTTTTTTGAAAGTGCTATTGTTTATTTTTCTCTGGGGCACAAAATCAATGTGTTTTTTCTCCATTTCAGAACTGCTACATTAAAATGTCATGACATATGTGTTTAAAATGTAAAATCCATAAAGAAAAAAAATCCATTTAATGTTGGTGGTATTTTACTCTCACCCTTTCTTCATGGTACAAAAAGTTGTCCTTTTTCTTTTATTCATGACCAAATTTATATGTCATTTATTTACAGACGTGTATGAAGACGGCTTTGCTTTTTACTGGGGTGGAGTTGGTTGTTTCTTTAATAGTTATTCTCATTTCCTGGTTCTGAAAGTTCATTTTTCTTTCTCTACTTTCTATGAGAGTCTGCTTGATTTTATGGTTGATCATTTGGTTTTTAGCTATCCAGATGCCTCTGGCAATCTGTGTAGAAGAATATGAAGAAAGTGTATGTGTAAAGGGTTTACTAAGAATTTAAAAGGGTGTGTGAAGGCTTGGGGAAAAACAGGTATTTTAATCCAGATTGTGGTTAATTTGAAAGTATTTTGAGGGAATGACCCGTGATCATTTTAATCTTTATATTATATGTTTTATGTCTAGAGTGTAATAACTTTCAATTGTTGAAAACAACCATTCAGAATAATTAGCAACCAGTCAGTTACTAATGACTCTTCAACTGTTTATAAACTGAACAGAGGTAGAGGTGCTCAGTTTTTAACTGGAAGATACTAAAATGCTAGGTGATTCTAATAGATGGAAGGGATCTAAACAGAAACCCTGAAACTAATGTTTAATTTGTTTCTTTTTTAACTGGTGCCAGTCAAATGAAATGCATGTTTGCCTTCACTTACATGGGTGATGTTCGTTGGCTCATAGGAAGTTGACAGCTACAAATGTTTTTTTCTTTTAATGTATGTATTATATATCTTTTGGTTTAAGTCGAGGAACGCCTTTAGTTTAATTTGCTTGGTTTTAGCTCTTTGACTTAAGAACACATGGTGGCTTACTGGGAGAATGTCATTAAATATTTGAGATGGAATAGTGTTTGAAGGCCTAAGGTAAAATTTTGGTTATCAGAACTCCCCAGGCTTCCAGGTCATTTTCTTAGAGTTTCAAAACTAGTCCCAGATATTTGGTAGAATTTAGTCTGAAAATGTGTCTGTCTGTTTACTTGGACCTTTAATTTTTTTTAGGCCAAGCTCTTCTTATGACATCATCTTACAGGAATCCATGGCTATATTTACCTATATTATATGCAGTGTGAGGGTCCAGGGCAATATTTTGTTTCCAAAGTTACTTCAACAAATTTTTTTGTTGTACTTTTAAATATCCAGATGAATTGGATTCAGAGTACTTTCAGGTTAAGCAAACTATGATTTCTTTCCCAATTATGTCTATTAGATCCATCTGCTGGCACCAATAATTGTCTATAAGAGGTCATCTTGTCTCTTTTCCTAGTCTAGGAGGGTGGGGCCTAACTCAATGACTGAGAAGGTCAGTATCAATGATCCTATATCACCCATCACTTATTTGTTGGACACCAATAGGGATGTGTGGAAAATGTCCCCTTTGGTTTTTAGAATAGTAAGTCCTTTATGATTGTTAAATACCTGTTTAACACCCTTGATGCAGTACATCCAGTGGATGAACTTGAAGATTTATTACGACATCGAGCAAAATAATCACTTGAAATAAAGTCAGTAGCAAACTGCTAGGGGCAGGATGAAAAGGGGAAGAAATGAGTTTTAAGATGAGCTCAGCCTGGGAAGCTCAACAGCTACTCCAGTACAGGTTAAAAATACAGAGAAGATTAAAAAATATATGTGGGTGAGGGTGGGTTTCTCTAAGCACTGAAATACAAAATAGAATTTTATAGGAAATGGAAAAGAGGAGAGATTGAAAGAAATAGATATAAGCTAGCCATCAAGGAATGCCAGTGCACAATAAGAGAGGCAAGAAAGCAAAATGAAATAATGTAGCTAGGGGATTCAAAGGAAATAAGAAAAGTTTCTATAAATACATCCAAGAGAAAGAACAAAACAGCGAGAAAAACACTACAAAGTCAAAATGTTGAGCGGGCAGGCTCAAGAAATGACCACAAGCCTATCACATCTTTTATTCTTCTCAGTTGTCAGTAAAATCTGGAAAAAGAAAGAATAAGAAAGGAAACAGAGTTTTTATATATTTTTGAATGTGTATGGAAATGGAAGAAGCTATTAATGACAATAATAGACAAAGTTATTGTTGTGGGAAAATAGCAGCTGTGAAATGAAATTTTATGATGTACTCCTGCAGGTTAAAGCTAAATGCTTCTGACAGTTTTGAAAGAATAGCATAGAGTGTTATAATTCCTAAAAGCCTCCAGTAGAAAAAATAATATTTAAGAAGAAAAAAATAATACATTTTCAGCTGAATTCCCTTTCTGGAAATAAGTAGAATGAAATCAGAGACTGTGTGCATGGTTAATTTAAGTTTTCATCCCAGAATTTATGATGCACTGGGAACCATCCATGAAATATGTTTTGTATCACAATTATAATTTTATTTTATGTTTTGTTTTCATCCAAAGACTTCTTAGGGATTTTTAGATTTTAGGTTTAAGTTGGGGGCAGGAATGTCACAATCTATTTTTTTAAGTTTTGGGGAATAGTGTAGGGGATGTTATTCATAAATTCAAATGGTGTTTTTAAGGAATATTCAATGTGAGATGTACTACAGTTTAAAATATATGATAAATGATCACAGACATTATAATCCAGCATTAAATTTGTACCTAATGTATTCACTTTTCTTTTTTTTAACCAGGCTGTTTCTGAATGTGTTCTGTTACTTTCACCATCCACATGTGTCCAGCATGTGAGGGTTTCATGCTTTCTTGAGTATTTTTTCACCCATCCTTGAATAGGTCCTTTAGCCTCAGTAATCCTCCTATCAAATGTTTTGCTGTTTATGCTTTCCCTTTATGGTCAGTCTCCTTCTTCAGTGGTTACATAGTTAAACCAGTAGAATATAGGGCAGGTATGTGTATGAGCATAAAAATATCTCCTATGTGTCATATGCTGTCAGTCCTTAGCTCTTGAGGGGCTAATTGGTAACAGCACATTAACAAACCAAACCTGTAGGTTTTTCTGCACTCTGGAGATTCCTGTTCTATTACTAGAAACAGAAAAAGAGAGAAGATCAACGTAGATGGGGTTAATAATTATATCAGAAATGAATCTAGTTGCAACACAGGTAGTGTCAAACCAGATAATTTAGAAATAGTTTGGATAATTACTAATTAGGTCGACTGACAGAGAAATTTGAATTATTCATGAAAATCTGAAAGCAGAGGATAATTCATTCTGAATACCTCTAAAACTAATTGGAATGTTGTTTATTATATTTTTTACTGAATGATGTGCTGGTATTTATTTCATGCTTTATTTCTGACAATTTTATTGTAGAAATACTGTACCTTCAAGTGACAAATAGAAATGATTAAGAATGATCTTACTGCCTCAAAAATTAGCTCAAAATTCAAAATGAAAACCTACTTCTAGTTGGTTATTAAGATCAAATCTGTGACCCTTATGAATTCCTTTCTTGAAATATTAGCTACTTTTGCCAAGTGTATTGGGAACTTTTCTTCTAATTTATTTCATAATGTCAATTTTAGTGTTCAGACTGTATTTTTTAGTTCATTTGATATTTACCACCAGGTAGTGCTTCTTCTTAGAGTCATTATTATTATTTTTTTCAGTTCAAGGGATATTCAGTATTAGCTTTCAGAATGATACCCTTTATCTACATATCGTTTTCATTTGTTATTAACCATAATTTGAGTAAATCTTTGAAATGAAAGCAAATTCAGTGATTTTGAGTATTCTGATGATAGAGCCATTTATTGACTTAATCATTCAACCATGTCTTAAGCCACTGTAATGTGTGGCATTATCCCTTTGGTAGGCAATGGAAATGTATACTATCTCCTCTTATAAAACTCAAAATCTAGTAGGGATGTGGAGCAGAGATGGTAGCTCTAAACTGTTCACCCAAAATTTATGTCCCTTGCCTTAGAGAAGAGTCACAGGAGGCTGCTATCCAGCTATAGGTACTTGGCGTCCTTTTCAACTATTATGTCTACAGGACTCACCTTGCCTAGAGACTTTGAAAAAAAACAGTGATATTATTAGTTCCTGCTTTGGGTTTGTAAGAATTATAGTGTCATTTCTTTCCTTATCTGCTTCCTGAGCTAGGGTCATATAATGAAAGAGCTTAGGTCCCTGGGTCATTACAGGGAAGAAAGCCACTCCACCACTAGGAAAACTGTTCTTGGACTGAGAAACTCCCTGTCATGGCATTCACCCCTCCCTAGGGACCATGATGACAGTTTGAATACAAAAATGTACCCTAAATCCTCCCATTTGTTATGAGAAATGGCTAGCAACAGAAAATCCTGTAGGACTAAAACTGTACAACTTTTTTCTCTTTTGAAACATCCGCAAACTTCTTGCTTTACCCCTGTAGCCAATCAAAGGCTACAGAATGTATCTGGAGATTGATTATAGACTCTCCTCCACTTTCAAGATACAACTTTAGTAGAACATTTGCCAATCAGAAATTTTCTCAGTGTTGCCTCTTTATAAAGTTTCCTTTCTGACACTTTTGAGTCTCAGCTGAAATGAAAGTGATGGCAAATGGGTTCTCTTGCCCAAGTTTATGAATAAATAGGCTTTGTTAATTTTGTCTCAGACTTAGTTCTGTCTTTGACAGGACTGTTGTATGAGTGAGAAATAAAACTTCATTGTGTTAAAATGACATTTTGGGCTGGTTTGTCTTTGCAACTAGCAGTACCTAATTGATGAAGGATGACAGGAAAATGAATCATGATTTTAATACAGTGTTGATTTGACTGGAAAGTTATCTATGATAAGATGAGTAGGAACATGTGATAATGCATTGGAGTGTCCCCTAATACAGGTGTGGTTATGAGGGTAGCAGCCATAAGAGGAAACATGGAGGAAGAAACATTGCAAACAGAGTGTGAGTGATAAGAGGCAGGCTAAGAGGTAAGGGTGAGAGAACTCTCCAGAAAGTGGAAGCTGCACAGAGATTGGAGAAAGCATGGGGCACTGGCACAGCAGCAGCCTGGGTGAAGCTGAGGAAGACACCATAATAGACCATTTATATTGTGCTATCTTGAATTTTTAAAAGTCACTTTAAGCCAAAACATCAAGTTGATAAGGCGTTTGGGCGTGACTAGAGGCAAGAAGTCCAGTTAGAAGCCTGTGGCATGAATCCAGGTGAGAAATAAAGAGGCATAGCCATTTCAGCAGGGGTAGAGAAACATGACTGTGGGTGGGACTACTGAGGAGATGGAATGTAAAACCTGCAGTGTCTGAGGGTCAAGCAGGACCAAAGGAGTAGGGGATGGCATGGATTAGAAGATAAAGGCACAGGCCATACCCAGGAAGAAGGGGAGATGCCTCATTTAGTTTCAGATGTCTCTATCTGAAATATTCATTTGAACTCAGGGAGTTCTAGAGTGGCAACAACTTTTAAAGTTGCTGTGGACTCTGTAGAAATTGAAATCATGGAACCAAAGAAGACTCCATGGAAGAGACAGGAGAGAGTGAAAAATGAAGATGACTGAGGACCCAACCATACTGAGGGCAGCCAAGGAAGAAGCATCTGCATTAGGATGAGAAGGACAGACCAAAGATGAAGGGAGAAAGGCATTTAAGAATAAGGTCACCCAAATTGTGGGAGAAGCATGTTTTAAAAGGAGGGGCTTATTAATTTGTAGCAAAGTAAGTGAAAAAATGAAAGGTTTTAATTGGGTTTACTAAAAGTGAGTCAACAAATATCTGTTAAATATCTGCAGGGTTTGGGTATGACTCTGTACCCTGGGGTGCACAAAGGAGCAAGGCAAAGTTCCCGGTCCCAAAGATGGAGCATTCTGGTGAGGAATCAGACCCAATAAAATGACCAAATTATATAGTTTTAGGGAAAAATGGGTACTTTGAGAACCGCAAAGCAGGTAAAGGAGCAGAGGGTGGCACATTCAAGGCCTCTCTGAAGAGGTTATGAATAGCAGCCTGAACCTGTTATTATGGTCTCTAATTGAATAAAAGAGATAGTAGGACTCACAGGAGATGCTGGGATCATAGGACTTTTGTCAAGAGCAGTTTCTTTGAAAGGCTGGAAGCAAAGTCAGAGGGCAGCTCAGCTGAGGACTAGGTAGGAAATAAGGATGGCTTGTTAGAGATGGTGGCCTAGGGAGGAAGGAGAGGGAGCACACAGTGGGCAGAGGGAGTCTTAGAGAAGATCTAACTTTGTTTTGTTTTATAAATAACATTAGAGAGCTGAATACCTTAAAACACTTGGGGGAAATGTCTAGAAGAGAAGGAGGGATTCATGGGGTATGGTTGATGGAAAATGTTAATTTTGTTGGTGATAGTAGGAATCTCAAGCAGCAGCTATATTTTTTTCTCCCTAAAGAAGAAAATAAAATAGAAAACGAAGTACCAGATGACTTGAAGTGTCACTCTAAGAGGCCAAAGGATGATTCATAAGTTTTGTAGGCTTAACATCAACTTCTCTCTTTAATTACATGGATTCCTTTAAGTCATTCAGAACTTTCTACAGTGATTTTTCTAATTCTGCCTTAATAGGCAAAGGTTGCTGCTTCAAAATTCTGTGATCATCTTATTAGAGCTACACAGAACAGGATGCAATGTTCCAACTCAGTGTGTATATTAAAATTCACATTTTTTGGAAACCAGCATTTTGATAAAAATTTTAAAAGATGAACAAAATCAGAAGCCATAAATATTTTCTAAGTTTAATATGAAGTAAAGTTGGGGAGTGCAGTATGGTTTTGCTTTCTGATTTAGTCCCATAAAAAGTAATTTCTTATACGCTTGTGGACAATGGTTTGGAATGTTAGTGTCTTGGCACCTTCTATTCTTCTTCCCTTGATCTCAATCTTTTTGCTATAATAAAGTCTCCATTCTATTATTTAAAGTAGTTTCATCATTTTATGTTTTCCATGACAACCCCAGGCTCTTATGATTTAATCAGAATGCCCTATCCATATTTTTATTCCATCCTCTTTCCATATAATCTTCGAATTTCAATTTAACTTTTCTTACTTTACAATTGTTCATTAATACTTTGGGTCAATATTATCTTGTTACCAAAGGTTAAACTTCAGCTGTGGAGTGATCCTTGATCCTTAGGGTTAATGCCTAAGATAGGGCAATTACCCTGATGCAGAAACAGAAGTACTGCAATACAGGAATGGGAATTAGTGCAGGTTTATTGCAAAGTGAGGGAAAGGCCAGAGAAAGTGAGATACCCTGAAACATGTGGGGGCCGATCCATCAGGGACCAAAGTGTGACAAGATGATTAGACTTTGAACTTTTGTTAGAATTGGGGGGTGAGAATCTACAGTGGTATGAATTTGTAGATTGGCAGGTAGCCATACTTCTTCAGGCCCAGAAATTGTAGAGGTGCTGTTTGTTTGGGGGAAATCATACAGCTGTACTGTGTGAAAATCAAGGACATGAGCCTATGGGCTTTGGTCACTTTGCCCTTTCCGTATTAGCCCCACCAGCAGAAAGTCATACAATAGTTAACTGACTCCTGGAGCAGTTTGAAGATGCATGTGTGACCGTGGGAATGTGATGTTTGGTAATTCTACATAGGAGTGTGTTGGGTCTCTTTGGTGGGGTGTGTGTGTGTGTGTGTGTGTGTGCGCGCGCGCACACACACAAGACTCCTGGTGCTACCCAATGGCTCTGAGCAGTTTTTCCACTTCCCCAAGATGGACTTTTGGGGTAGCTCTGCCAATATAAGAGATAGAGTTACATCCTTATGGTGTTGCATGATGGATTTTGATGGTCATGGGCCCTTTTACAGCCACCCCACTTCTTGCATTCCTGCTTCTCTCTAGCTAACCACCTATGCCAACAATTTCTTTCCCTCTTGAGATGATATAGATTTTAGGTATAACAGGTGTTTGGCATTTAACTGATTCTATTTCTTGTGTAAATTTTGTCTTCTCTCTTAGATGTCAATGACCTTGAAGATGCCTCTTCCTTTTTTCTTTTTTTCTGGTAACATGGTCTATTGCTTCCTTTGCAAGCTGATCCTCCTCCATTTGTTGGTCTTTCAATCACATGGTTCCTCTGTCCTCCCCCTAGCAAGGTCAAATGCTTTTATGGTTAGAGAATAATGAAAGCTGGAAAAGAAAGAACCTCTTTTGTAGATCACCCATATTAAGTACCATTCAAGCATCTAACTGTTGGGAACAACTTAGTTGTCAACTAGATGGGAACCACTCTGAGAATGAAGACAACTGTATTCACTTGCTGTTACTTCTATCACTATTATCACAGATGTAGCAGCAAAGCAATGGAAAAGAGATTTTTTAGTTCTGTGAAAGAGAAGTCCTGATTTCAAACATATCTGCAAGTTTAAGTTAATATATTCATAGGTCCTGAAGATTAGGACTTGGATATTTCTGGGGGTGATTATACTGCCTACCTTACTATCAGATAGGAAAGTTTATTTGAGAGACAAAGATTACTTATTCATTTATTCAACAAGTATTTATTGAGCAACTACTATTTGACAAGCACTAGTATAGGAATTTGGGACGAATCATGAACATTACTGAACTATAGCCAATTTTATCAAATACTTATTTTTGTGCTATGTGTTCAAGACAAGATTAAATCTTACCTCTAGTCAACTACACCCATAAGCTTTCCAATTTTCATTGACAATTTTTCATTTTTCTCCAAATAAGTTTGGGTTGGGCTTTATTTCTTGGACCTAAAACAACTTTGCCTGATTCAGGTTTAATAGACTGAAAGATTTTTAACAAGCAATGCAGTGTTACTCCATCCTCTATTAATTGTACCTAGTCAAAATCTAAGAATAACCACAACTTTCAAATTCAAAGGAGTACTTATTTATGAATTATTTTTCATCTCAAACATATTTACTGAATAATCATGAGCTGCCAGGATGAAAATGAGATCGTTGTAAAGTTGAGTAATTCTTTTTTTCCACTAAGCCTACAGTGTATCAAATGAAAGATTCTAAATTAATTTGAATCATAAAATTTGAAAGATACTAAACTAATGAATAAACAATAAAACTTGAAAGATTAAACTAATGAATGCACAATAAAACATCAAATCATGAGATTGCCACACAGATTAAGATAAGTAGCATGAATGAAAAGGGGACCTATAAATTAGTATCAAGATAAACTTAGATCCAGTCCTTATAATTCTATGAGGTTCATCACTCAAAACATAAAAATGATAAGACACTGATTCTTATATTGAAGATAGATTGGTATTCTTCATAAAATGTGAGTGAAAAACATTTTTCTTACCAAGCTTTTTTATACCATTGCTTACTTTTATAATTTGATATTTTAGTGGTTTCTATCCCAGAAATAGACACATAACTTGTAAAACAATGTTAATTTAAAAAAAAAATCTAAAGTGATTAGAGTAAAAACATAAAAATACAAAAGTGCTATAAATAGCATTTTCAAAGGCTGAATGAAATGAATTAGGTTAATGATTAATCAATATACTGTGTTGAAACTGCCATTGAATTAAAAAATTCGGGAATAAGCTTCTAATGTTCTCTCTGCTGTGATTTAGTTCATTTCTCTGGGTTTCAGCGTATCAACTGTACAGTAAATTTTTTGCTTTATAAATTCTCTTGCATTTAAAAATTTCTTCATGGTCAACTCACAAAACACTCAAGCCTATAAAAAGAGAATAGAGGTTCTCTTTACTGAGTGACATTTGGAGTTCTGGTAAAGGACAGTGGTAAATCAAGTATGATTGGATCAAAGTTATTTAATAGTAAACAGCTAACTGACGACTGGTTCCTTTCATTATCCTTTCATGTGGATTCAGCCAGGGAGGCTCTTGGTAGCCCTTTAAGACCAAGAAATTTCCATTCTAAGACCTTTAAAACAAAGAACCTTCCTCAAGTGTCTTGAACTTGGCTACACTCAAGGGTTTATAAGGTCACTTACAAATTCTGAAGTCAAATTGAAACTCTGAAATTCTCTCAGGTATTTAGTTTCTATCATTCAAATAGCACTTCCCTTGAACTGTTTAGCATTATTGCTTTAGTTATTTGTTTTACATTTGATACTCGACAGTAAGTTCTCTTTGAGTTCAAGAACATCTGTGACTTAGATATATCTATATGGAGGCCTTGCAGAAAAATGGCTTATATTTTGCAGAAGTTTGATGAATATTTGTTGAATATGTGTGGATCATAAAATGGAATTTTTTGAAAAAAAATCAAGAGGTAAAATTCAAAACGGCTACATAACAGAAAAGACTTTCATTTAAAAATATTTAAAATATCCTCAAAAATCTCAATATTACTGAACAGTGGCAGAAAAAAAGTGCTTTAAGGTATCAATGCCACATTGCTTCAACTGAGGTTTTAAACAATTTGAACTTCATGGGAAGATTAATTTTAAATTTATACAATGCATAAATTATCTTACTATGTCATATGGTTCCTTTTCCTGCAAAAAGTGACAACATAATACCCAAGACGAAACAATGGTGACATAATGAAGCATCTCTTAGTTTACTCTTTCTTAGGTACTCTTGTTATAATTATTTGAATAACATTTTTCAGATTCAAAGAGAGAGACAGAGAGAGAGAGAGACAGACACAGAAAGAGAGAGAGATAGATATCTCTCTGCCTCCCCATATCTCAACTCCTCCATGAAATTCATAATTAGGAAGACTGCTGCTGGACTTTGTTTTTGAGAAATGTGCATTAAAATCTTTGTATTTCATCAGGGCTTCTCATGACAACCAGGGAAACAGGGTTATATCTCTGTAATTGCTAGAGTGTGACCTTTAGTGTTGGGCACAATGAAAGACTCTCTGGCCTCATTATGGTTATTTATGCAGACAAAGTAAACATTAAATTCCCTTGCAAAGTGCTTATAAAGTCCTGTGCATGATTGGTAAGCATTACTCAGTACTCCCTGTGCTATTCTTTTACTGCATTTCTTTTGCAGGGTGATGGACAGACTCTGCCTCTTGCTCTTCAGCTATGGCACCAATAAAGAGAATGAGTGAAGCAGGGGTGACAGTGAGAGCCCTGACAGCTCATATAATATACACTTTTCATTCAGACAGGGGTCTCTTCTTGCCTTTCTGCTTTGGGAGTCTCACACCCTCTATTCAGGCTTATCTACAAAAGTTCATGTTTTGTGGTTTCTTGTTAGTTGTCACAACACCTTTAGAGAAAATGTTAAATGGCTCAGGCAGACACCTACTGTTATCAAACTTAAACCTCTTATGCTACATGAATATTTCTTTATAAATGCAGCTTTGGACATAGATCACATTGTACCCTCTGCTTTTGGGGAGGTGAACTTTCTAGATGGTCTTCCTATCAATGGCCTAACTTTAGAATTGCCTTTGTGAGGTTCTATGACTTGTACTATCAAGACTCCCCATTGCCAGATCAAGATGTAAGACTTGTTGTCAAAGTTGGCAATTAGCATGTAGGGCCTAAGGGCTTTTATGTCAGTGAAAAAGAGGCTGGATTTCAATTCTGCCACTGACTAATTGTGTGATTTGAAGGAAGTTGCTTAATGTTTCATTCAGTTTTTTTTTTTTTTTTTTTTTTTTTTAACCTTTCAACTAAGAACGGATCCATAGGAATGTCATGAGCATTATAGGAAAGAATCAGTGTCAAACGTTCAACATAGGCCCTGGTATCCAGTAAGTGTTTAATAAACAGTAGTTATTATGGTGATTGCTGTTGTTCTTTTAGGACCTAAGAACATGCTACCACAAAATATGGAGCCTTGACAATGGAGAAAATAACAGAAGCAAGGTCAGTCTGACCTCTTGCCTTTTCCCCTGAGGAATAATCATAAAGAAACTGTCTAGAAATAGATCGTAAGAGTCATTCCTCATCGCCCTATACCCAGAGACCAAGAAGAATTGGAAACACAGACTTTGCTAATTTCCCCCTAGGTTATTACCAGTAGATTAGACCCACTTTTTTGTCTAGAAATACTTCTATACCACTGTCCGCTCCTCATCAAACCTATGCTAAAATATATATAGTATTTCCTGCATCTTTGTGTCTTTATTTCTGAAGACTACTGTGGGGAACTTTCATTGAAATTGTTATTGCTTTCCTCTTGTTAATCCGTCTTTTGTGATAGAAGTGATTGCCAAGACCCTTGCAATGCCTGAGGAAAGACTATTACCTTTGCTCCCCTACATTCTTATGTAGGGCATTTTTGATATCTGGTTCCAAAAATTATTCAGAACACCATTCAACCCTTTTCTACTTTTCCATTTGTAAGTCCTGATAATTGCACCCCAATTTAGAACATTTACCTACACGTTTGAAACTACCCTCCTTTATCTTCTGTATTTAAGAATCACTTGCATTTCTCTACATTTTACATTCTGTTTCATGTTTCCGTTTGGGGTACTATTTGAATAGTCATTATTAAAGAATTTGTCAAATATGTAAAACAGAGAGGCTAAAATTATTAATTTTAAACTCCTCAGTGTGATTTAGAAACTGATAGAACATTTGTAAAATATAAAATCTCAATCAGTTAGTAAGGTTTTGAATAACGTCTCTTTATTTTACTCCCTGTTTCCATCTTCCTTGAGCACATTTAATACCAGATGGCTTTAGGATGTTTTTAGGCTATTGAACAGACTGGACCACATTCTGTTCTTGGAGGGTGTTACCCACATGGAGGTGGTTCATGAAACAGAAGAATGGAGTAATGCATTGTGGTAAAACAATTTTATATTCAAGGCAAAAAACATGTCTTAATTTATTTGCATTCATTAAGTTAACATTTTTCTATGTGGACACATTTCAATTGAACAGTTGGACTATAGATCTTACAAATGTGTTTCTGCCTATGCATACCCAGGTTCCCACAGAAATGCTTCCATTTTGATGAAATACGAAAAGAAAGAATTAGCAGTACTTGCATTCATTCCGATAGACTGTGGCAGATTCTTATAGGCAGAAAGAAAGCCTAAACATATGATATGCATCAAACTGACTGTTCTCACTAGGTTAAAGGGAAAAAGCAATTATTTAAACGTCACAATACCATGTAAAATATTGCTTCAAGAAGTTTGTTGGCTTTGAAGTGGTGTCTAAACCTTTGCATCTTTATGAGGTCATATTTTTCAGGCTGAATTTTAAAATATATTTAAAATATGTATGCACACATGTCAAGGCAGAGGGACATTTTGTATATGAATTTAATTAAGCAATAGGCCACTTTGGGACTTGTTTTATAGAGTCATTTGTTTCATGCGAGTTCAACTGCCCAAGCTACCGTGCAATAATGGTCTCATAAAATTATTCTCTGGAGGGTCTTATTTCTACTATAATGTGCTTTTACTTAAAGTTTAGTTTAATAGCAACATTTTTCCTTGTATATCAACTGTATACAAGTAATAGTTACCAGAAGATCTAGTGGTTAAAGAGTTCTTGGTTTTCTTTACTTACTACTGGGAATTGTTTATTTAAGAAAAGAAGGAGGAAGATTAATTACATATTACATTAATAATAACTCCTGGATTTACTATTTATATCTAATCATCTTTTGCAGTTCTCTCATTTAAATCACTTGGAGGTATTTTTGCCCTATGCATGTTTATCTCATTCATGTACTGGATCCCTGTTTAACCTTAGATAGGCAATTTAGAGCAACATTTCCTGGTATGTACCAGAAGATAGTCTTCTCTTCACTGGAGACCTAATTCCAATTTCAAGTAAACTTCTAATCTGTTAAAGAAATCTTATCAATAAAGGTATGTAAATATGTATAATTTAAACTAGTGTGTATGGATACATTTTTTATATGCAAGAAATGTCTCTTTCTTCATTATTCTAAAACTAAACTTAATTTCTACCTTGAGCAATACTCCTTGGACCCAGATAAGAGTGATCCTTGCCCAGAACCCTATATTTCAGATAGCCTTGAATATCTTAAATACATGTATGCACCAGTTTTGAAGAACATGTAGGATTTTTCTATCGGATAGAATTTAGCACTCAATGCTTATACCTCTGTAATCCTAAACATCTTTTCTCCTGACTAATATCACACCTCCTCCAGGGTGATATTTTACTACATCTCTAAGAAAGGCAACTGTGTCCAAATGCTGTGAGGGTTATTGGTTTGACACCTGACATTGGACATAAAGCAACTGCTTTATCGTGAAGGGGAGCTCAGAAAAGGAAGGAGCTTTCTAGGAGAAAAAGAAGATGCTTTGATCTGTCAATGATCTTTTTAAATGGAATAAACACAAAAGATTCCTATAAAATATAGTATCATTTCTCAGTAGGACTGAGCATGAATTTTCTGTTAAGTTTTTGTGTTCAATTTGTATTTTTAAAGGCACTCAAAAATAGCAGGTATTCATATGTGGTAGAACTTAAACTATTTTACAATATTAAATAACTCATATTTCTCTTAAATTTCCACTTGCCTAGGTTTAGATATAATTTTCCTGACATATTTTGCTTCGGTGACTGGATGGACATTAAATGCAAAATCGTGGTGAATTCTATCTAAAAACATATTTAATAATATTTACTTAACTTTTCAAGAATTTTAAGTATTTTCGTTGAGAACTGATATTCCTTACTTTTAATTATTCATTTTGAAGATTTAGAAAATTTAAAATAACAAGAGAAATAATTATTTTCTACATTTCAATATACTATAGATCAAAATATTCTGATTCTGTGTACTTCAGTTTCCATTTCAGTTTATTTTTAATCATAGAAATCACTGAGAATGAGTTCCAACTCAGATTCCGGTAGAAATAGAAAATACAAAAATAGAGCTCAGAAAGATTTAAAAATTGGAAATTAAAAAAATCATCAAGATGATGAGAAAAGATGGCGGCGAGGGGAGTGCATTGCCCCCGTGTGCTGCTTCACTGTGTGGGAGTATGACAAGTCAGGACGGCTAAAGGATATCTTGTTAGGAATTTCCAGCAATAGTGGGGTGCTCCAGAACCTGGAGGAAGGATTTCCATCGCACGAGGATCAGCTACGGGGACTCAAACGCGAGAGGTTTGTCGCACTGCTTATTCAGCAAATCGGCCCGAGGCTAGAATCTGCAGCGTGCGCTGGGATAGAGACGCAGGGTTACAGCGCTGCAGTTTCTGCCAGCCGTGCAAGCACCGTACTCAGGGCTGAATTCTGGGTTCGAGACGGGGGAAGGAAGCGGTCCATCTCGGTTCTCCACACCGGTCAGACCACAGAGGAGGCCAGCAGCCACCATGTTGGTAAACTGACGTCACCACCGCTGTTTTCGACTGACCGCAGCTCATTCAGACATAGAACAGGTAATTTCAGGCTGCAATTCGCCTGCGGCTTGCAGACAGATTGCTAGGGCTCAGCGCCTGGGTGCTTCTTAGAACCTGATCTTATCGGAGTGAATACCCAGCGCGGGGCGGCCGAGTTCCGGCTCCCGGAACCGCCCTGGCCCAGGGCTGCTGAGCCTGCGGAGGCTGCTTCTTGGACCCTGCGCCTACCAGAGCATACAACAAGCACTAAGCAGCCGAATTACGGCTCCCGGAACTGAGCCCGCGGGGACTGCTTTTTGGAGCTTACATTTATAGGAGCTTACACCGAGCACGGAGTGGCCGAGTTCCGGCTCCCGGAACTTCCCTGGCCCGGGGCTAGGAGCCCACGGAAACTGCTTCTCGGTCCGGGTCCTGCTGAGGGCCGGTCAGGACTCACCCGGTGCTTTGGTTGCCCGGCAAGGGGAACGAAATGCTGCCATTCGCATAGGATACCAACATGGCAGAGATCTGATGTCTGCAGAAAGCAGCAGAGGAGGGAACTTCATCAATACCAGTGGTGACATAAGCAGTTGGTCTCCTGGTAGGGGGGGTGAGGCACAGTCACCTGAGTCTCCTCAATTTGTCGTCGAGCCAGAGGGAAGGAGCCGGGCCGCCGCCAGCGCCCGGAGCAGGCCCAGTGGCTCGCCAGCGTGGTGACCTCGTGACCCCAATTGGAGAGGGGGCGGAGCGGAGCCGCCACCCGCAACTGCAAGGTGGGCAGACCCGCGACCCAGTGGTACATGGGCGTGGTAGGAGGGGCAGGGCAGAGCCGCGGTTCGCGCTTGCAAGGTAAACAGACCTGTGACAGCCAGGTGGGTCAGGCCCAGTGGCCTGCCAGTGTGGTACACACGTCACCCCAACTGGAGTAGGGGCAGAGCAGATCCTTCTCCCACGCCCGGACCAGGCCCTGCTGGTGTGGTGGTCACGTGACCCCAATTGGAGTGGGGGCGGAGCGGAACCGCCACCCGTGCCCGCAGGGTGAGCAGACCAGTGATCAACCTGCAGATCAGGCCCAGGGGTCCGCAGGCGTGGTAGGAGGGGCAGGGCAGATCCGCCGCCCGCGCCTCCAAGGTAGGCAGACCTACAACAGACCGGCGGATCAGGCCCAGGAGCCTGCCGGTGTGGTACAAACACCACCCTAATTGGAGTAGTGGCAGAGCAGAGTCGCCGCCAGTGCCAGGAACAGGCCCAGCATCCTGCAGGCGGGGTAGTCACGACACCCCAATTGGAGTAGGGGCAGAGCAGAGCCTCCACCCGTGCCCGAAAGGAGGGCAGATCTGCGACCGACCAGCGGGACAGGCCCAGTGGCCTGCCGGTACGACAGACACGTCACCCCATTTGCAGTAGGGGCAGGGTAGAGCCGCCGCCCGCGCCTGCAGGGTAGGCAAACCTGCAACCGACCGGCGGATCAGGCCCGGTGGCCTGCCGGCGTGGTACACTCGTCACCCCAATTGGAGTAGGGGCAGAACAGAGCCGCCGCCAGCTCCCAGAACAGGCCCAGTGACCTGCCGGCGTGGTAGTCATGACACCCCAATTGGAATAAGGAGAGAGCAGAGACGCCGCCCGCACCTGCAGGAAAGATACGCAAGCAGTATGAAAAGACAAGGAAAGAAAGGACCACAAGCAATGCAGGTCAACGCAACTTTAGAAGAGGTAACAGCTGCAGCAGATGGAATGTCAGATAAAGAATTCAGGATATACATGCTTCAGATGATCTGGAGTATCAAGGAAGACATTAAACAGCAAAATCAGACAATGAAAGATCACTTCGACAACGAATTACGCAAACAAATCCAGGAAGCAAAGGATCAACTATACAGGGAGATAGAGGTTATAAAAAACAAACAAACAGAAATCCTAGAAATGCAGGAAGCAATAAACCAACTTAAAAACTCAATGGAGAATACTACCAGCAGAGTAGAACACTTAGAAGATAGAACATCAGACAATGAAGACAAAGTATTTCAACTGGAAAAGAACATAGACAGCTCAGCAAGACTGTTAAGAAACCATGAGCAGAACATCCAAGAAATATGGGATAACATTAAGAGACCAAACTTAAGAGTCATTGGGATACAGGAAGGTACAGAGCTCCAAACCAAAGGAATGAGAAGTCTATTCAATGAAATAATACAAGAAAACTTCCCAGACTTGAAGAATGAGACAGAATCCCAAATCCTAGAAGCCTACAGGACGCCGAATGTGCAAAATCATAAGAGATCCACACCTAGACACATTATAATGAAGATGCCCAACATACAGAATAAGGAGAGAATTTTAAAAGCTACAAGAGAAAGGAAGCAGATTACATTTAGGGGTAAGCCAATCAGGATAACAGCTGATCTTTCAACACAGACTCTGAAAGCTAGAAGATCCTGGAATAACATATTTCAAACACTGAAAGAAAATGGGTTCCAACCAAGAATTGTGTATCCAGCGAAATTAAGCTTCAGGATGGAGGATGAAATTAAAACCTTCCACGATAAACAAAAGTTAAAAGAATTTGCAGCTAGAAAACCATCTCTTCAAAACATCCTCGCCAAAGCATTACAGGAAGAGGAAATGGAAAATAACAATGAAAACCAACAGTGGGAGGTAGGACAGTAAAGGGGGGGGGGATAATCAAAGAGGAAAACAAACCATGTTTAGTAACATAAATAAACAAATATGGCTGGAAGAACAACCCATATCTCAATAATAACCCTAAATGTTAATGGCTTAAACTCACCAATTAAGAGACACAGGCTAGTAGAATGGATCACAAAACAAGACCCAACAATATGCTGCCTACAGGAGACGCATTTGATAGGAAAAGACTTACATAGGCTGAAGGTGAAAGGTTGGGAAAAATCATATCACTCATATGGACTTCGGAAACAAGCAGGAGTGTCCATACTCATATCAAATAAAATAGATTTCAAGCCAAAGTTAATCAAAAGAGATAAAGAGGGACACTACATACTGCTTAAGGGAACCATACACCAACAAGACATAACAATCATAAATATTTATGCCCCAAACAATGGTGCAGCTATGTTCGTCAAACAAACTCTTCTCAAGTTCAAGAGTCTAATAGACCACCATACCATAATCATGGGAGACTTCAACACACCTCTCTCGCCACTGGACAGATCTTCCAAACAAAAGTTGAATAAGGAAACTATAGAACTCAATAACACTATTAATAACCTAGACCTAATGGACATATATAGAATATACCACCCAACATCAAGCAGTTACACTTTTTTCTCAGCAGCACATGGATCCTTCTCAAAAATAGATCATATATTATGTCACAGGGCAACTCTTAGACAATATAAAGGAGTAGAGATAATACCATGCATCTTATCTGATCATAATGGAATGAAACTGAAAATCAACGATAAAAGAAGGAAGGAAAAAGCATACATCACTTGGAGAATGAACAATAGGTTACTGAATGATCAATGGGTTATAGAAGACATCAAGAAGGAAATTAAAAAATTCTTAGAGATAAATGAAAACACAGACACAACATATCGGAATCTATGGGACACATTGAAAGCAGTTCTAAGAGGAAAATTCATTGCTTGGAGTTCATTCCTTAAAAAAAGAAAAAACCAACAAATGAATGATCTCATACTTCATCTCAAAATCCTTGAAAAAGAAGAGCAAAACAACAGCAAAAGAAGTAGAAGGCAAGAAATAATTAAAATCAGAGCTGAAATTAATGAAATCGAAACAAAAGAAACAATTGAAAAAATTGACAAAACTAAAAGTTGGTTCTTTGAAAAAATAAACAAAATCGACAGACCCTTAGCGATGCTAGCGAAGAGAAGAAGAGAGAGAACTCAAATTACTAGCATACGGGATGAAAAAGGCAATATCACAACAGACACTTCAGAAATACAGAAGATAATCAAAAACTATTTTGAATCCTTATACTCCAACAAATTAGAAGATAGTGAAGGCATCTATAAATTTCTTAAGTCATATGATCTGCCCAGATTGAGTCAGGAGGATATAGAAAACCTAAACAGACCAATATCAATTGAGGAAATAGAAGAAACCATAAAAAGACTACCAACTAAGAAAAGCCCAGGTCCAGATGGGTATACAGCAGAATTTTACAAAACCTTTAAAGAAGAACTAATACCAATACTTTTCAAGCTACTTCAGGAAATAGAAAAGGAGGGAGAACTTCCAAATTCATTCTACGAGGCCAACATCACCCTGATACCTAAACCAGACAAAGACACTTCAAAGAAAGAAAACTACAGACCAATATCTCTAATGAACCTAGATGCAAAAATCCTCAATAAAATTCTGGCGAATCGGATACAAAAACATATCAAAAAAATTGTACACCATGATCAAGTAGGATTCATCCCTAGGATGCAAGGCTGGTTCAATATACGGAAATCAATAAATGTTATTCACCACATCAATAGACTTAAAAATAAGAACCATATGATCATCTCGATAGATGCGGAAAAAGCATTTGACAAAGTACAGCATCCCTTTATGTTCAAAACTCTAGAAAAACTAGGGATAACAGGAACATACCTCAATATTGTAAAAGCAATCTATGCTAAGCCTCAGGCTAGCATCATTCTGAATGGAGAAAAACTGAAGGCATTCCCTCTAAAATCTGGAACTAGACAGGGATGCCCTCTCTCTCCACTTCTGTTCAACATAGTTCTCGAAACACTGGCCAGAGCAATTAGACAGATGAAAGAAATTAAAGGCATAAAAATAGGAAAAGAAGAACTTAAATTATCACTATTTGCAGATGATATGATTCTATACCTAGCAGACCCAAAAGGCTCTACAAAGAAACTATTAGAGCTAATAAATGAATTCAGCAAAGTGGCAGGATATAAAATCAACACGCATAAATCAAAGGCATTCCTGTATATCAGCGACAAATCCTCTGAAATGGAAATGAGGACAACCACTCCATTCACAATATCTTCAAAAAAAATAAAATACTTGGGAATCAACCTAACAAAAGAGGTGAAAGACTTATACAATGAAAACTACAGAACCCTAAAGAGAGAAATAGAAGAAGATCTTAGAAGATGGAAAAATATACCCTGTTCATGGATAGGCAGAACTAACATCATCAAAATGGCGATATTACCAAAAGTTCTCTATAGGTTTAATGCAATGCCAATCAAAATCCCAACGGCATTTCTTGTAGAAATAGAGAAAGCAATCATGAAATTCATATGGAAAAATAAAAGACCCAGAATAGCAAAAACAATGCTAAGCAGGAAGTGTGAATCAGTCGGTATAGCGATACCAGACTTCAAACTATACTACAGAGCAATAGTAACAAAAACAGCATGGTACTGGTACCAAAACAGGCGGGTGGACCAATGGTACAGAATAGAGGACACAGAAACCAATCCACAAAACTACAACTATCTTATATTTGATAAAGGGGCTAAAAGCATGCAATGGAGGAAGGATAGCATCTTCAACAAATGGTGCTGGGAAAACTGGAAATCCATATGCAACAAAATGAAACTGAATCCCTTTCTCTCGCCATGCACAAAAGTTAATTCAAAATGGATCAAGGAGCTTGATATCAAATCAGAGACGCGCCGTCTGATAGAAGAAAAAGTTGGCTACGATCTACAGTCGGTGGGGTCGGGCTCCAAATTCATCAGTAGGACACCCATAGCACAAAAGTTAATAACTAGAATCAACAAATGGGACTTACTCAAACTAAAAAGTTTTTTCTCAGCAAAAGAAACAATAAGAGAGGTAAATAGGGAGCCTACACCCTGGGAACAAATCTTTACTCCTCACACTTCAGATAGAGCCCTAATATCCAGAGTATACAAAGAACTCAAAAAATTAGACAATAAGAAAACAAACAACCCAATCAACAAATGGGCCAAGGACCTGAACAGACACTTCTCAGAGGAGGACATACAGTCAATCAACAAGTACATGAAAAAATGCTCAACATCTCTAGGTGTCAGAGAAATGCAAATCAAAACCACCCTAAGATACCATCTCACTCCAGTAAGATTGGCAGCCATTAGGAAGTCAAACAACAACAAGTGCTGGCGAGGATGTGGGGAAAAGGGTACACTTGTACATTGCTGGTGGGACTGCAGATTGGTGCAGCCAATTTGGAAAGCAGTATGGAGATTTCTTGGAAAGCTGGGAATGGAGCCACCATTTGACCCAGCTATTCCCCTTCTCGGTCTATTCCCTAAAGACCTAAAAAGAGCATGCTACAGGGACACTGCTACATCGATGTTCATAGCAGCACAGTTCACAATAGCAAGACTGTGGAACCAACCTAGATGCCCTTCAATAGACGAATGGATAAAAAAAATGTGGCATTTATACACAATGGAGTATTACTCTGCATTAAAAAATGACAAAATCATAGAATTTACAGGGAAATGGATGGCATTAGAGCAGATTATGCTAAGTGAAGCTAGCCAATCCCTAAAAAACAAATGCCAAATGTCTTCTTTGATATAAGGAGAGTAACTAAGAACAGTGTAGGGACGAAGAACAGGAGAAGAAGATTAACATTTAACAGGGATGAGAGGTGGGAGGGAAAGGGAGAGAGAAGGGAAATTGCATGGTAATGGAAGGAGACCCTCAGGGTTATACAGTGGAGGAGGTAGAGAGAGAGGAGGGGAGGGGAGGGGAGAGGCGGGGAGGGGGGAGGGTGGAGGATGGGAAAGGCAGTGGAGCACAACAGACACTAGTATGGCAATTTGTAAATCAATGGATGTGTAACTGATGTGATTCTGCAATCTGTGTATGGGGTGAAGGTGGGAGTTCATAACCCACTTGAATCAAAGTGTGGAATATGATATGTCAAGAAATTTGTAATGTTTTGAACAACCCACAATAAAAAATTAAAAAAAAAAATAAATAAAAAAATCATCAAATACTTAGTTTGCTTACATTTTTAAATCCTGGAAGAAATAAAACAAAAAGATGACAGGCCCTGATGATTCCTATAAAATTTATGAAAAGGTCAAAGAAACAAAAGTTTCTGAAGAAATGTCCCCTGAATGACCCTGAATAATTTATAGTTTTTTTGCATGTACAATACGAATAATAAAAATGCTCATCTCATTAGGTTTGTTTGAAGGATTGAGTTGATATATGTAAAGTTACTTCTTAGTGCCTAAATCACAAAGATTATTCGAATACTGTAGCAAGTATTAATATTTTGGGTGGAGTAAACATGCTGTGTAGAGTTAAAGTTACCAGATGAGAGGAAACAGGGATATACAGAAGGTGTCTATTTATTTGTGTTTGTGTCTCCTTTTTGGCTATAATTTTGCTATCTGTATAAGAAGGAGCTCATGGAATGGGAAATACATCAGGATTGGATAATGGTCATAGCAATAGCCTGGAGGAACCAGGGAAAGATGAGATGTAAAACACATGTGAAAGAAATGTTGTGGAAAGAAAATCATGTTCCTTTCTTTGACACAGGGGGAAGGTGATATGGTGGTGAGGAGGCAGATGCATTCAATCATCTCCATATCATGAGGCTTAAATGGAGGCAGAGTCTAGCTCATATATTAATCAGAGGAGATGAAGAAAGAGGGAACATGATTGAGCTATCTAAACAGATTGATGTGTGATGTTCAAAGCTTGTAGCAACATCAATTCATGTAATTGTCATATTTTATATGGATGGATCTTCAGAAGTCTGGTTGGAAGAGGAGATAATTCATATGCTCAGATTTATTTAGGTGTTCACATTTCAGGATGTTGAACTACATAGGTATAAAGGAAGAGAAGTTGAAATCACTAGCAAGAGGTTCATTAAATTAATTCCAATCAATTCAGAATGGAGAGGTAAGGACATAAGGTTGGAAATGAGGTGTTGGATAGAGTTAGAAAAGGTTAGTCAAGGGACTCAAGATATCGTGAAGTCAAAGAACATGTGTAGTAGGAGTGAGAGAAAAAAAATCAATCTGTTAGACTAGGGATGTTGAGTTTATGTTTTTAGAGGTGGTAGCTCCAGGCACGTCACTGTAGTAATTCACCCAGATGTTCCCTTTAGAGTTCTTAAAGAATAACTGGGCAAAGAAGAAAAACCTAGGCAAGTGGAAATTTAAGAGAAATATGAGTTATTTAATATTGTAAAATAGTTTAAGTTCTACCACATATGAATACCTGCTATTTGTGAGTGCCTTTGAAAATACAAATTGGAACACAAGACCTAACAGAAAATTCATGCTCAGTCCTACTGAGAAATGATACTATATTTTGTAGGAATCTTTTGAGTTTATGCCATTTAAAAAGAAGCATTGACAGATCAAGGCATCTGCCTTTTCTCCTAGAAAGCCCCTTCCTTCTCTGAGCGCCTTCTCACTCTGAAGCAGTTCCTTCATGTCCCATGTCAGGTGTCAAATCAATAACCCTCACAGCATTTAGACACAGTTGTCTTTCGTAAGAGGTGAGCTAAAATATAGGGTTTCAGATAGTAATCTTGTCCTCTGATGTGAAATAGAACAAAAAGAGTAAGTTCTTCATTAATTCTGTCTATGAATAATGAACTGAAGCTTTTAAATTACACTTGGTCAATTACCATTTTTCAACCTTACTGGGGTGTGAAAGTGATAACACATGCAACAGAAACCATACTTGAATTTTAATCATTTCCTGGGCTAGTGATAAGTGGCACAATACTCTGTGGCCATGCTGAATAGTGTCAGTGAGCCACAGCTCCTAGCCAGACCCATAATTAGACCCATAATGACCAATCCTCTAGTGTTCCATGTTGGTAAGTTATGAGGTTCAGGAGGATAGTGTATTTAATGGCATTTTGATTTACAATATTTTAATTTACCATGGGTTTCTCAGGATATAACTGCATTGTGAATTGAGGAGCCTCTATAGGTGGCTACACCTCATGTAGGTTTAAAGAAAACTCATAATGAAAGGCACACACTGCTAGTATGCTTGCTTAAATATTATGTCAGCAATACTAAAATACAGAGGGCCCAAATTAACAGATGGATTGTTTGTCACGTGGTTTGAACCATCCATCCAGAAGTTGGGTGAAATGCCTTCTACCTCACAATGCAATAGCCCTCATTTGCAAACACAGACCTTTATATAAAAGGAGCAACTGAACGGCGAGCTTGAAGTCATGTGTCAGAAAACAGGCTACTATACTGTCAGTATTTTCTGAGCCAGTTGTAAAATAAGTTAATAAAAGTACCCATCTTATTGTGTTTTAATGAGAATTAAATGGGTAAATATTCATTCAGGACAATGCCAGTTATATATCGGGAATACCTAAATAAAAATATCAGATAAAGAGATTTAGTTAATAACAAAATCAGCAATTATCATAAGCAGAAATATTGGAGTAATTAAAGATTTTATACATAGTTCTCTAGTCTCAATGTCCCATAATGTCTCATGAAATACTTAACTTCCCCAATGAAAATGACTCAAATTTATGTCAGGGTATTAGAGGACCTTTTCCAAGCTCAGAACCCTGAATCTTAGAATGCTGCCCTCTGCCTCTCCATTTATCTTCCTGCCACATCTGACCACTGTTCCATAGTATGCCCAGTGTTTGTTTGGCCAACTCTGCCAGAAAGGATCTGTTCAGCTAATAGGATACCACGGTGCCTTCTTGGCTAACTTGTTGGTATGTTGGCCTAACAGTTACCTCCTTAACTCTCACACCTCTCCAGCTACTGTTGCATTTCTCTGCTTTGTTTACATTCAGTTTTTTGGAAGACATTTCTATATGAGGTATATTCACTCCCTGATTGCCCAACCAGTTTTTAAGACATTGTAATGTGTCCGCCTCCCCATTGTGCCACCAAGTCTATGCTTGTCGTAATCACCAATATTTTTGTACTCAAAATCTATCCTTTTATCCAACTTTTTAGCAGAATTGAGATAATATACTATTTCCTCTTTATAAAAAACACTAGCTTCTCTTAATTTTCATCACAATTTTGTGGTATTCATTCCTATTCTTCAACTTCTCTTTGGGATGAGTTCCCTTCCCTTATTGGATTCCTCTCTACACAAATCCCAATATGCACACAGCTCAGGTTTTCCTCTGGTGTCTTTATTCCTACACATCACACCCAGATAGCACATTTACTACCAAGGCTTTAAATGGTCTACACTCATAGTTGCCAAATTTATTTCTTCTGTCCAGACTACTTTTTGAACCCTAAACAATTTGAAGCTGATAACTTATGAGTCAAGAGTTAGAGATAAAATACTTGAGGTTGAGAATTTTTATTTTGTGAGTAATCAACAAATCTCTATCTGCCCATTTGTGGCTGTTACATGTAATTTATTCATTTCTCTGCTATATTAGAAGGAACAGGCAATTTTGTGGTGGTCATTTTGGGGTAATCTGACATGGAGAGAGAGGTCAATTAAATACAAATTTCAACTGGATTTCCTGCTAGGGCATCATCTCATGTCAAAGGAGGGATTGAGGTTAAGTTACATGCACTGCTTCACATCTGAGTTCAGTTGTAAAAGCTACATAAAATTATATGGACTTCCTGTCATACTGGGTTCTAGAATCTCTAAAGGTATCCTGTAATAGTCAGGAATTTTTGGGCTTCATTTCTTGAGAGGTGCTTGGCAAAGAATCTGTTACCTACAAAGCTACCTGAGACAATAGGTACTTTTATTAAGGAGAGTAGTGAAGTAAGATCTCCTGAGGAGAGAGATTCTGTAATTTATCATTCTTAGGTGGCTTACAGTCATCTCATGCTTATTATAACCAAACCAAATGCTCAATTTCTGCCCACAAAATCAAATCTCTAGTTATTGGCACTGTGATCAGTTAATACTATATATGTAGTTATCCAAGCCAAAATCCTTCTCATTTGCTTGCCACATGCACATTATAGGATATCCCTACTCTTTCTACTTTCAGAAGAGATCCCAAATCTCTCTTTAATCTCCACCTCCAATCACCACCAGTCTTGTCCAAGAGAGACTCATCCCTCTTCCAAACTAAGTCAGTTACCTTATTGATAGTCTCTCTTCTGCTTTTGCCCCTCATTTGTTCTATATTTTACTCAGCAAAGTGGCACTGCTGGAAAATATGTCAAGCTTTCAACTATGTACTTTGTTGATATCATTTATGACCATAATCTCATTTATTCAGTCACTTATCCTTTCACCAACTCATTTATTCAACAAATGCTAAGTATGTTCCAATTATATTCCAGGCACTTTTTTTTTTTTTTGGCAGGGATTGAACCCAAGGGCACTTAAACACTAAGAGTTTGGGGGCTGAGCCCTGGAGGTTGAGAACTTTGTGGGAGGAACAAATTTGGTGGGGTGGGGAATGGGATCAGAAATATTTTTGACAAGTTCAATGTGAAATGTTAATTAGAAATTAAGTAATAATCTTTTAATTTTTTTTATATTTTATTAATTTTATTTTTCAAAATACTCGACAGCAGTGGAATGCATTACAATTCTTATTACACATATAGAGCACAATTTTTCATCTCTGTATATAAAGTATATTCACGCCAATTCATGTCTTTATACACGTACTTTGGTTTTTCTTTTTGCATTACAATTATTAATACACATATATACCACAATTTTTCATATCTCTGTTTGTATATAAAGTATGTTGACACCCAATTCTTCATACATGTACTTTGTATAATGATATCCATCACATTCCACCATCCTTGCCAATCCCCTGCCCCCTTTTCCTCTCCCACCCCTCTTCCCTATCTAGAATTCACCTAATCCTCCCATTCAGCCCTTTTTTTATTTATGTTAATTAGTTACACATGACAGTACAATGATCTTGACATATCATACATTTGAATCAGATGGGGTATAATTTCTCATTTTTCTGAGTGTACAGGTTGCAGAATCACATTGGTCATGCAGTCACGTATATACATACAGCAATAATAATGTCTGTTTTATTCTGCTGTCCTTCCTATTCCCCCTTCCCCTCCCCTCCCCTCCCATCACTTCTCTCTACTCAATCTAATGTGACACACTTCTTTTTTTTCCCTCACATCGTCATACATGTATTCTGTATAATGATGAGGGTCTCCTTCCATCTTCTGTGCAGTTCCCCTTCTCCCTCCCTTTCCCTCCCACCTCTCTTCCCTATTTAGTGGTAATCTTCTTCTCATGCTCTTCCTCCCTACCTCATTTTGAGTCACCCCCCTTATATCAGAGAAGACATTTGGCATTTGTTTTTTAGGGATTGGATAACTTCACTTAGCATAATCTGCTCTAATGCCATCCATTTGCCTGCAAATGCCATGATCTTGTTATTTTTTAGTGCTGAGATGCTGAGGGCCATTGCTAAGTAAGAATGACGCATGGCATGACCCAGGTCATTTGCAGTGTCATTGCATGTAAGGTGACCTTGCTCAAGGATCAGGGCGGATCTGGGTTTAGGGCGGATCAGGGTTTAGGGCGTTCCCGGTTTAGGACAATCCGGGTTTAGGGCGGTTCCAGGTTTAAGGTGTACCCTGCTGGGAATAGGGCGTATCCTGCTGCCTCAGGCTCGCCCGCTCCTAGAGTTCCCATTGATTTCTCGTGGGATTCAGAGAGAGTATTTGGGATTTCGCCCAGAACGTGAATGGGGCGGAGAACGTGGATTTTCCCAGAACGTGTGTAGAGTGCTGGTGTGAGTTCGAGAATAAAGAGTTGCTTTTTGAATCTACAGGGTGTGTGGTGGCTCGTGATTTTGTGCCCAGCCAGACTGCGGCACTGAGTAATATTCCATTGTGTACAAATGCCACTTTTTTTAATCCATTCATCAATTGAAGGGCATCTAGGTTGGTTCCACAGTCTAGCTATTGTGAATTGTGCTGCTATAAACATTGATGTGGCTGTGTCCCTGTAGTATGCTCTTTTTAGGTCTTTTGGGTATAGTCCAAGAGGAGTAATAGTTGGGTCAAATGGTGGTTCCATTCCCAGCTTTCCAAGGAATCTCCATACTGCTTTCCAAATTGGCTGCACCAATTTGCAGTCCCATCAGCAATGTATCAGTGTACCTTTTTCCTCGCATCCTCACCAGCACTTGTTGTTGTTTGACTTCATAATAATTTGATTCAGATGTTTTATGATGATTCTGTAGATGACAGAAGAGATTTGGACTGAAGATATAAATTTAAGACTATTATGGTTTAGATATTAGATATCTCCCCCAGACTCATGTGTGATACAATGCAAGAATGTTCATAGATGAAATGGTAAGATTATGAGAGCCTTAAGTCACTCAGTGAACTAATTGCCTAATGAGGATTAACTGAGTGGTAGTTGAAGGCAGGTAGAGTATGGCTGAAGGGGGTGAGCATTGGGGGCATGCTTTTCAGGTATGTATTTTGTATCTGTTAAGTAGAGTCTCTTTGTTTCCTGGAGTGACAGCTTGTACTGCTTGCCTCTGCCACACTCTTCTGTCTTGATGTTCTGGACATTAGGAGCCCAGAGGAATGGAGCCAGCTGTCTATGGACTGAGACTTCGGAAACCATGAGCACCCAAGTCAAGTTTTCCTCTTTAAAATTGTTCTTTTCATCACAGTGATAAAAAAGCTGATTAAAACAAATTATTGTTATTATATATAGATAATAGTTAATGCTATAAGATATGTTAGAGTTGAATAAATTTACAATTGTTTGAATAAGTAGAAAATTGAAGAGGTATGTTCTATTGCTTAGATAAATGAAACAAAATTTAAAAAAAAATGATTCCTGGATACCCAACAATCTCCAGACATTCAAGAAAAGAAACAATATAAATATTTTTAAAAAGAAATGAAATCAGAGGATATAAAGATAACATGATGAATAAAACAGAAATATTAAAATTATCTAATTAAATATATTTGAGAAAATATTGCAGCTATAAAACAAGAATATGATGCTATGCAAACAAACCAGAGATGGGCCAGGAACAGAAAACTTCCATAACTGTCCTGCTGGATGCGTAAAAATGAACTAGAACATACTGTCATATTTTAGAACACTAAGGGTAAGGAGATAATCATGAAAGCTTTGTGGATAAAGACAAAAGAGATGAAAAATAAATGAGACTGGCAACAGGAAATGCTTAAAAGATCTAAAGAAAAATGGCTTTCAACCTAGAATTCTTTTTAAAAAATATTTCTTTAGTTGTAGATGGACACAATGTCTTTATTTATTTATTTATGTATTTTCATGTGGTGCTGAGGATCGAACCCAGTGCCTCCATGTGTGAGGCAATCACTCTATCACTGAGCTACTGTCCCAGCCCTCAACCTAGAATTCTGTACCAGCAAACATTTTATGTTGCTCATTCAAGCATTCAGATAATAAATTTATTTTTTACTTTTTCTTTGAATATTAGTTGAAGTAATAGTCTCATGTTGAAACAAATGGGACTCCAGGAATTTAATACTTTTCTCAGAAATTTAGAATAATTTAAAGAAGTGATATAGGTAATTAATAAATATGCATATACTAAGCAAGTTAGTAATTGTAGGAAAAAATAGAATCATAATAATCTCTACAAGACAAAAAAAGTCCTACTCATAGCCCAGTATGTGGTTGGATGGTAAATAAAATCTCCAACATTATACAGTCTTTACTGATTTTCAAAATTTAGAATCAATCCTTAAGTACAATGGAAATTTGGTCCTAATTATAGAACTAACTGTAAATATTACTAATACAGAAATGTAAAAAGTAGAAATGACCAAAATTAGAAGCTAGACAATAAGAAAGGGTAAGATAGTCTCATATAAGAGCGGTTATATTTTTTAAAATAAGTAATAAAACTATACACAGATTTTTAGTTATGAATTAAACAAATAAAGGAACTAATAATATTACAATATTGTGGCAGGGAGCAGAGGTCAAGAGGTAATAGACTTTAGTGTAAATTTTGTATCCTTGAATAGCTCAGTGAGAAGGCAATTAAGTCTAAATTTGATTATAATTCCTGCTTTGCTCTGTTTTATGTAGCTATACCAACATAGAAGAGTGTGGTACTTTGTAAAGAAAAAAAGATATAGCTAGCTCATAGTTTTGGTTCAAAGACTAAGGCCAGGTGGCACCATCAATTTAGCCTCTGGTGAGTATCTTTTGGTTGTACCACAACATGGTAGATGGCATTATGGTAGAAGTATGTAAAAGAGGGAGAGATCACAGTGAAGCTGGAGGTATTCAGAGACCATCTTTGTTCTATTTATAACAACCTGCTCTCAAGGGTGCTAACCAGGATCTTACAAGAACTACATTAATCTCTTCTGGTGGTGGCATCTTCGATGATCTATCTTCTATTAGGCTCTACCTCTAGAGTTTCCACCATCCCCTACCACCACCTCAGTGGGAATCAAGCTTCCAGCACATAAACCTCAAACTGCATCCAAATCATAGTTTTCTTCCTTTTGTCCTAAAAGTTTATGTCTTGGAACCAACTAAGTCCTGTGAGAACTATAGTAATACCCGCTAAAGGAGTCACCCCCATGAAATAGCTGTTTTCTACCTGGTCCCGCCCCTTAGAGGTTCTAACACCTCCATCATTTCCACAGATGAAATGAAGCTTCTCATTCATAAAACTCTGGGGGATATATGCAAAAGATATCCAAACAGTAGCACCTTGCCAAAAAATGTTTGCGTGAGTGTATAATTCATAAAATGAATCACAGGAAAAAAGAAACCAATAATGACAAAAATTTTTACCTTTTAGGAATAAAACTAAACTTTGGGAAAGGAAGATAAGAACTGATAATTTTAATTATGAGTTGTTTTATACATTTTGATTTTTTTTCATGTGAGCATTAACTTAATAAAAAGGAATTTAAATTTTTCAAAACCATACCAAAAGTTAAAAGCTTTATTGGACAATTTTAAGTATTTCAATTTGAAATTCCTATATAGAACTTGTATATTTGCATATGATGTAGAAGCTATTTAAGTTTTCTTATTTTTTATATATATGCATGCACATATATGCTTTATATACACACATACATTTGCATAAATGCATATATATGTAGTACATTATATAAATAAGTATGTATATATTACATATACATATAATATAAGCCTTTATCTGGGCTATGTTGGGAGGTTTTAATGTAATTATGTAAATGGTATAAAAGAGATACAAATGGAATACTTTTCTGTTCTTGTTCCTTATTCCACTGCATTGTGAAGCTCATCATGTATAGCTTGCTTTTATGTTAATATGGATTTATTATAAAAAATACTGAAAGATTCTGCTTCGTACAGTATATTATTGTGCTCTTTTTGGGAATGTTAAACAAAGGTGGTACAATATATGTTTTAGTTTTAGATTTGATTATAAATACCAGACTATTAGATGTTGCAGACAGTTATTCAGAATTTTTCTTTGTTCAGAATGGCTAATGTCTTAGAATACATTTGAAGGAAGAAAAAAAAAATCATGTTCTGTTAATGTGGACTGTGCTGGTGGCTGTTAAGCTTGCCTGTTTTACTGGAGCAAAGACGTCATTGTGAAAAACAGAGGGCTTCAGAGGGGAATGATTCTCAGGGTTAGTCTCCTGTGTTAACCCTTCTCCACCATTTTTCATGCAACCTTCAGGATGGAGCAATTCACCCTGAGCAATGAGAAAGTAAAAAATCTCATTTTCCCCCCTATGCCTCTGGCAGAAGACTATGAGCACTCTTCAATTCTGTTTTCGTACTTTGGATTTCTATCTATCAGAGATTTGTGAGAGCAGTTTTGAAAGTCTTTGTTTTCTGTACTTCTAGTTCTGGTATTATCTGTGAAGATATTCCCTTAAAAATGTCAACAAAACATCCTGTGCAGAATATAACTGAGATATAATTTAATTTTCATTAGCTAAATTTTACTAAGCAAGTTATTTGTTTAGACACATCCCTGAAACAAGAGGTTACTAAATATGTCTGATTTGATTAATACATTTGGCTCCAAAATAAAAAGTTCAAAAGATAAATGCAATCTTTTCTGAGTGATTGTAAACAATATTTATGGTCTCTTCTCTTTCATTTGCCTTCATGACAATTTCTCTACATGTACCTGAAATCCTTAGTTTCCAGGATTCATATACATTTGTTCAATGATTATTCTTTTACAGGAATGTGTGATGGGTCACCATGCTGATGCCTCAGTGAGCTTTGACAATTTTGAATTTTAATCTTCATGATCTCTTAAGTCTTTTAAATCCTCAACTTTCCCAATATATTCAAATTCCTTAGGGAAATGGTTAATAACCTGCCTATATTAATGATCTCAGTTTGGAATTTTTCTTTTTGCTTTAGTCAGCTTGTGTTTCTATATAACAGAATACAACAAACCTGGTGGCTTAACAAACATTTCTTTCTCACAGTTTAAAGACTAAGAAGTCCAAGCTGAAGATGGCAACAGATTCCTGGTGAGGGACCCCTTCCTGCTTGCAGATAACTAGTTTCTCATTGTGTCCTCACATGGTAAAGAAATAGAGAGTTCTGATCTCTTTTCTTCCTTTTACAAGGATCTTGATTGCACGATGGGGTTCCTACCCTCATATCCTCTTCCAAATCTACTTACTTCTCAAATGACCTCCCTCCAAATACTCTCACATTTAGGTTAGGGATGCAACATATGAATTCTAGGGGGAATAAAAACATTCAGTCTACAGAACTCTGCCCTTTGTACCCCCAATTTTATGTCATTCTTGGATATAAAATATATTAATTGAATTTAACAACCTCCCAATTTTTTTATTAATTCCAGCATCAACTCTAAAATCTGAAGGCCAAAGTCAATCATTTAAGTATTGTCTAAATTGAGTACAGGTGAGACTTGAGATATATTTTACCCTGAGGTAAAATTTCTCTCTAGCTGTTAATCTGTGAAAGCAGATAAGTTTTGTGCTTCCAAAATAAAATGGCAGGACTGGCTTGGGAAAGATGTTCCATTCCAACAGGGAAAGACTGGAAAGAAGAAATGGGTAATGGATTCCCAAGCTCTACAACCTAGCAGGAGAAAAGCCATTACATCTTGAGGCTCAAGAATATTCCTCTGGTACAATGCCTTTCCCTTCAGACTCATTGGGGTGGCTATATCACCTCCATAGCTTAGCAGGACCCATTGGCTCTGTGGAGAACTGTCCTTGTGGCTTGCTGAGAGGGTGCACCCGAGTGGGCACAGTCCAACTTTTTGATACAAGGAGGAGGCAGCCTTTCCTATGGGCCTGTGGTGCATATAGTAGTTCTCATGATCTTTCAGTCACCTTTAGAGTTTTTTCCTCCCATTTCTTTTTGAAGAATAATGCATATTCACAGCCTTCCCTCATTTGCTCCTATTTTCCCTATTTAATCATATCTGGCAGTGTTTCTGCTTGTACAATCCCATTTCTATTCCTGGCTTTTGCTGAGATGTCTATGGTTTACATTCACACTAGTAGCCATATCCAATGTACAACCAGTCATACATTAGTGTCCTCTTAAAAGTATTCTTTCTTAGTTTTTGCACTGGGACAGGTTGAGAATTTTCTAATACTTCAGCACTTCTTCTTTTCCCCTTTTTCTTAACAGTTCCTTCTTTGATTCATTTACTAAAATCAGTCAGGAGGAACCATGCCATTACTTCAATACTTTGCCTAGAAATCTGTTGGACTAAATTTCCTATTCCATCATTCATAGGTTTTACCTTTCATAAAACACTAGAATACAGTTCAACTATTTTTTTTCTACTTTATAAGAAGGATTTTCTTCTTTCCAATGTCTAATAATGTATACCTCATTTCCATCTGAAACCTTATCAGAATCTCCCTTGATGTTCACATTTTTAGTACACACAATAAAACTCAGCCTCTACCAATTACCCAGTTCCAAAGTCATTTCTACATATCTATTTGTTTGTTTCAAAAACATCTAGCTTCTTTGGAACAAAATCTGTACGAGTTAGGGTTATCCAAAGAAATGTTATCTTTAGAATATTAAAGGTAGAGCTGGGGAAGGGGAGAGTGAGAGAGATAAGGAATTGATTCACATGATTTTGGAGGACGAGGAATCCCACATTCTTCAGTTAGCAAGCTGGAAACCCAGGAGAGCTACTGCAGTATTTTTCAATCCAAGTCCAAAGACCCCCAAATCAGGAGAACTAGTGGTATAGTTTTAGTTTGCATCTGAAACTCTAAATACCAGGAGGACAAATAGTATATGTCCCAGGGAAAGGGGTTGAGAAGACAAATATCCTGGTTTAACAGTCAGGTGGAAGGAAGGAGGAAGAGAGGGAGGAAGGGAGGAAGGGGCCAGCAGAGGAGAGGGGAGGGAAGGGGAGAGGGAAAGAAGGGAGGGAAAAGAGAATTCCCTTCCTTCACCTTTTCATGGTTCTGCTCTATTGAGGCCCTCAAAGATTGGCTGATGCCTGCCTACATTGCAGAGGACGATCTGCTTTATTCAATCTTTCAGTTCAAATGCTAATATCATCCAGAAACAATTTCTCAGACATACCTAGAAATAATATGTAATCAAATGTCTGCATATACTGTCTCAGTGAAGTTGTTACACAAAATTAACTATGATGCCTTTTTATTTTATTGGATCACTGATTCCCAGTCTATGATTGACCATATACTTCTATTTTTTATTTAGCACTGAAGATTTTAGAAAACTATTTCTGCTACCACTTATTTTCAACCAGGCAGGTCTTGGTTATAAGGAAGTAATTGTAAAGTCAACCATGCTGGCCTCTACACCATCTCTGACTATAAGCTTTGGTGAAATATGATACATACTTTTTGATTCCTAACTTTGAATTTATAATCTTCCTAGACATATATAAAATATATTGAGCTTAAGGTACCTACACATATTATATGTGTATTTTAGATGCTCTTTGGGAGAAATTAAGATATTATTCTTAAAAGTATCACTTGGCAACAAAGAGAAAAATATTGCATTTGCCATCAAGAAGGTATAATTTCTCTGGGAATTTTGTATTTCATTTTCATTTTTTCTATTAATTTTCTATTTTCTCTTGAGCTATTATACCAATAGCTGAAGAAAACTGTGGAAGCTTTAAGAATTTAGTAAATACATACACTTAATAACTTTTAAGCTTTTCCAGAATAATTTGAGAAGAGTTATATTATTCATTATCCTTTCTTTGAAGACATCAAACTTCAAAACAACAGCAAATGGTTTTGCCAAAAATTATTTCTAAGATTAAATGGCAAAGGCTCTTCTTCCCTTGAGCATATTTGGAAATTGTCCTCTCATGGTCTCTAAATGTATGCTCATATTAAAATAGCACACAAATAAAAGAATTTTTTTTATTAACTAAAGCAGGGATGGTAATTAAATCACTGTCTTTATACATGCCATCAAATTAAAGAGAAACTTTTGGGTGTACATTTGCATTGCACATGACTTTTTGGTGCTAAGTCATGAAATGTGTTATGAAAAAGTTTAAAGTTTGCTAGTTTAATCATTGATTCTCATAAAGTAGTATAGTAAAGGTATTCTTAATGTATTAATCTAGAAAAAATGAAAAATAGGCCCCCAAATCGAACAAGCAAACAAAAACAATGTGCCTGATATAGGTATGGAAAATTTGGAATTCTATAGATATCCCAGATAAATAATAGACATTTAAAAAGGATTGCCAAGCAAATGCAATAGATATGTGATATAGTTATTCTCATTTTACTAAATCTCCTTTCGAAAGACAGTGGGCTTTTTTTCATGTCCATTCTTCCCTCTTTGACCTTGGTGCTATAAAGACATTCAGCAACTGTTCCTATGTGATGGGGAAAATACCTGATTGGGCAAGTATGTACTTTATGAAATGTGATATAGCATCAATCATCATTAACCCAAATATCCCCATCACATGCAGGGCCTGACCCCATCACATCTGGTTTCCTGTTTGAAAATCCTTCACTTTGTGGAGGTTTTGCTGATAACAATGCTCCGAATGATCTCTAGGCAATGGAAACTGACAGAAGATGAATTATCTGTCACTCAGGAGGATGCCCTGACCATGGAAACAATCAAGTACAACTGTCTATTATTATTATTTTTTTCCCTTTGGCTTTCTTTATTTCTTGGATTAGATTCTAGCTCAGCATCTGCTTTAAAAGCCTATTGAAAAATCTCAAGAGAAAATATGAAATAGAAAATTCCTAGAGAAATTATTCCGAGTTCATGGCAAATGCAATATTTTTTCTCTTTGTTGTCAAGTGATACTTTTAATAATAATATCTTAATTTCTCCCAAAAAAAGCATCTAAAAATATACATATAACATGTATGGGTATCTTAAGCACAGATATTTTTGTTATATGTCTGGGCAGATTGCAAATTTGTGGTTAGAAATCACTAATTTTATTCTCCTACTGAAAAATCTTAGATAATGAACAGTGTGGTATCAGTAACTGAAGATGGCCACATATTTGATCTCAACAATTAAAACAAACTATCACTCAAAATAGACCAAAAGAATTAGTTTTGCTTACTAAATACTAATTCTGTGCTTTTGTACAAAGAAACCATAATACTACCTTCTCTTCATAAAAACAGGTAAAGCACCACTATTGCAGTGAGGTAACAGAAAATCATCTTTATTTGTTATGGTTTGGATATGAGGTATCTCTGAAAATCCCATGTTAGGCAAGGCAGGAATGTTCAGAGGTGAAACAATTAGATTATGAAAGCTGTAACATAATTAGTGGATTAATCCATTTCATGATTTAATAATTTGAATGGATGACTGGGTGGTAACTGAAGGCAAGTGGGATATGGCTGGAGGAAATAGATCACTGGGGTGTGCCTTTGGGGTTATATTCTCTCCCTGTATCCTTGCTCTGTCTTTCTGCTCTCTGGCTTCCATGAGCTGAAAAGCTTTCCTCTGCCAGGATGTTCTGCTTCACCTTGAGCCCAGAGCATTGGAATTGCTGAGCGTGGACTGAAACTCTGAAACTTTAATTCCCAGGTATGACTTCTGAACCACTTATTAATCTTATCACTGGAGATATATAAAACGAGAATTTTAAAACCCATTTGGTAGGTGAGAAACTGAGACAAAGGTGCTTTAAGTGACTTGACATTTTTCACATTGCTATTCAGTGAGCGAGAATTAATACAGGTCTCTTTTTCTGTTGTTGTTCCCATGCATTTACCCCTGTACCCTAAAGGTCATCCAAGGAGTTAATTTCATATTAACGGAATTCTCTAACAGTGGATTCTTTCCTGTCACATAGCAGTTTAGTTATTCTTTATTTGGATGTAATCGAAATAAAGTCAATATAATCTTAGATGATGAGATAAATGTATCCCAAACAAGCACACTGATATCTGATATGCATAATGAATTAATGTTCTTGATGCTTAGGATAACAACTAATGGTGCATCTCTTCCCAGTTAGTGAATTAGAAAGCCAGGCATTCATCCAAATATGCAGATGTTTAGCCTTGTGTAGTCCAAACCTCTGAATGACTGACACAGTTTTCCCTTTGAATTAAATTATTTGGTTTTAAACAGTGGCAGAGTATCAGAAAGATAATTATATGACTTTAAAAAGAATTCCTTCAATCTTGACCAACAGCAGCTTGAGTTGCATAGGGAAAAATTGTATTTTATAGTTTTAATTATTAATTTTATATTGTACTTATAGAAACTTTAATTAGTCCTTTTGACTTTTCTAGTTATCTTCTACTGAACAGCAATTAAGGTCCTCAGTTCTGTTTACCAGATGGAGGAGTTTAAGTGATCTCAACAATTAAAACAAAACTTCTTAGTTTTCTCTGCTTCTCTTTTTCCTATTCAATCTGGTCAGAAAATCATAAAATATTCAATGCAACATTTGAAATTAGAGAATTGTAGACTTGTCTCTTGAAATAGGTTAGAATCTATCAAGCATTTTATTTGTAGTCTTGCTTCCTAAATGTTTACAGTAAAAATGGAGAGGCAGCTTTATTGTATTTTTGCTAAATTCATTAGGCCTTCTATTCAGTCTGTTAATTGTCCCCTCCTGTTGTGTGGTCTTAATGAAAAGAATCCATTTTTAACCAGCACCTTCCATTGTGGCCCTGACGTTACCATGGAAATGAAATAGCTTGTACTGAAATTGTCTGCTGTACATATTTACAGAACATTAGGTAACACCTGGGCATTAAAATCTTGCAATACAATAGGTTTTTATTTTTTAAACTTGCCAGCAATACCATTTTTCTTTCACATTAGTTTCTATCCATTGTGGTAGATGGACATTCAAGTAATAATTACCAGTAGGTTGGCAGTCTAATTATATATATATATATTTATTTAAAATATTATATATATTTTAAATTAGGTTGTCAGTCTAATTATATATATATATTTATTTAATATTATATATATTTTAAATTAAAAAATACTATATATATGTATTTCATATATGTAATATAAATATCAGATATAATATGTATATATAACAAGAAGAAAAGTACTAGAATCTTTATAACATGAAAAGAGCAAAATTAATCTTAATGTATTTTATGATACCACAAATGTATGTTATTATCTTAGAAAGTGTCACAAATATATATGTAATTATATTTCTATTAAATATTTGTGTTTGCCTACTAGGTAGATACTGTGATACTAGTTCAGGATACAAAGATGGATAGGATACCTTCCCTGACCTCAGGGAGTTTATATTCTAGAAAAATATAACAAGTAAAAGTATGTAGGTAAATGTCTTCCAACTCAGCCCAGGAGGCAGAAAGTAATTTCACATTTAAATTGCTAGGAAAGGAATAAAGATGAAATGTCAATTATTCCCTTCTCTTTTTTGATATGATTTTTAGATGCTTTCATGCCAGACCTTGGTATATCATGGATGGTAAGAGAAACTACAATCCCTGCCATGGAAACAATCAAGTACAACTGTTTATTATTATTATTATTTTTCCCTTTGGCTTTCTTTCTTTCTTGGATTATCATGCCTTTTGGCCTCTTGGTAATGCATTTGTGCCTTTCCTTTATCATTTTACTGCATTTCACACATTAATTTTTAACAATTATTTAATTCCCCCAATTGATAATCAGTTCCCACATTGCAGTAGACAATATTAAATCGTACTTTTCTGAGGTTATCTGACAGAATTGTTACATCAAAATTTTTATTTATCTTAATAATACTTTATTTTGTTCTTTAAAAATAGAAATAACTTTCCTATTCAAAGTTAATATTCTTTACCCATGGTCTGGACTCTATATATTCAACTGCATTTAGGCCGAAAACTGCATTTGGCCATGGAAATACTGTTCTTCATGTTGTCACTACGGCACTGATAGCAGCATTTAACACAGTCCCAAAGGAACTCTTGTGCTGTCTCCATAGTGTTAACACTCACCAGGGCAGGATTTTAGGAAAACTCAGAACTCCTCATATCCCCCACTGTCCTAACACTGTGCCACCACTGCTCTTCTTATCATTACACAGTTTTAAGAGACCACACCCAGGAAGGAGACTGTAGATCAAGTTTATTCCCCACATTCCTCAGAAAAAAATCAGAATTAAAATCATGTTCTGCCTTGATCACAAACTCAAGTCTAAGCCTCCTGGACCACCCACCATGGTTTCAGCTTCTTGTGGCTCTGTGTTTGATTCCCAGTTTGATTCGGTCTTTCTGCCTTCCCCATTTGTCCACACCCTTCCACTGTGTTCTCTACAAAAATCTCCTGCATCTTTTTATCTCAATAGTTTCTCACTGTTATCTCTAGAGGAAGCTCAGATATCCTCTTAGACCAACTCTGAGTTGTGACAGCTTTTCTTCCATGCTTCATGTAACATGAGGTCCCAGGGTAGATTGGATGCCATTTTTTGCTTCTGATCATTTCTCCCTGACTCCCAGACTACTGTCTTTACTGTTTTGTTTTTCCTTTTTGTCAAAACCTGTAGTTCATTTGATGCACATGACTATTGATGCTTCTATACTCTTGAGCACTTAATTTGCAATCTTCCAATCTTCCAATCCCTGGAGATTTTATTGCTTTCTCTATGTCTGTTATTTTTCTTAGTATCTGAAACATATTTGTAGACATTTTTATTAAAATCCTGCACCCTCAGTTGATTCAATTCATTATATTCAATGGTTATATCTTCTCAACTTATTCTGAATTATGCAGTTTTAGATCTTATTCTCAATTTGCCCTAACCCAGGAAGGGCAATTTTCATAAAATTTTGGTAATAGGAATTCCATTCTCTGATCATCAGGTACTTTGAACTCACATATGCTTCTCCAATTCTTCCCCCACAAGTAACCTCTGACCATGTCACTTTTCAAGTTTTTATTGTCTTGATGGTACTGGGGATTGAACCCAGCAGTGCCCTACCACTGAAATATATCTTTAACATTTTTTTCAAAATTCTTAAAATTTGTTCTAATTAGTTATATATGATAGTAGAATGCATTTTGACACATCATATATAGATGTAGTACAACTTCTCATTCTTCTGGTTGTATATGATGTAGAATTTCACTGGTTGTGTAGTCATATATGTCCATAGGCTAATAATATCTGATTCATTCTACTATCTTCCTACCCCCTTATCCACTTCCTTCCTTTCACTCCTCTCTGCCTAATCCAGAGTACCTTTATTCTTTCCTAGCCCAGGCTCTTTCTTGTGAATTAGCATTTGTATATCAGAGAGAACATTCCACCTTTGATATTTTTGTATTGGCTTATTTCACTTAGCATGATATTCTCTAGCTCCATTTATTTACCTACAAATGCCATCATTTCATTCTTCTTTAAAGCTGAGTAATATTCCAGTGATTATATATATATCATGTTTTCTTTGTCTATTCATTTGTTGAAGGGCATATAGGTTGGTTCCATATTTTAGCTATTGTGAATTGAGCTGCTATAAATATTTTTTTAACCATATGATTTATTTTTATTTTTTTAGTCATACATGACAGCAGAATGTATTTTGACATATAATACATACATGGAATGTACATACATCAATCATATTTTCTATTCTATTCTGCTGCCCTTCCTATCCTCCCTATTCTTCCCCTCCTCTCCCATCCTTTCTCTCTATCCAATCTAATGTGACACACTTTTTTTCTTTTTCTCATTACAACATCATATATGTATTCTGTATAACAATGAGGTTTTCCTTCGATTTTCCGTGCAACTCCCCTTCTCCCTCTTTTTTTCCTCCCACCTCTCTTCCCTATTTAGTGGTAGTCTTTTTCTCATGCTCTTCCTCCCTATCCCATTTTGAGTCACCCCCCTTATATCAGAGAAGACATTCAGCATTTGTTTTTTAGGGATTGGCTAACTTCACTTAGCATAATCTGCTCTAATGTCATCCATTTGCCTGCAAATGCCATGATCTTGTTATTTTTTAGTGCTGAGTAATATTCCATTGTGTATAAATGCCACATTTTTTAATCCATTCATCTATTGAAGGGCATCTAGGTTGGTTCCACATTCTAGCTATTGTGAATTGTGCTGCTATAAACATTGATGTGGCTGTGTCCCTGTAGTATGCTGTTTTTAGGTCTTTTGGGTATAGTCCGAGAAGGGGAATAGCTGGGTCAAATGGTGGTTCCATTCCCAGCTTTCCCAGGAATCTCCATACTGCTTTCCAAATTGGCTGCACCAATTTGCAGTCCCACCAGCAGTGTATGAGTGTACCTTTTCCCCCACATCCTTGCCAACATTTATTGTTGTCTTTATTCTTGATAATTGCCATTCTGACTGGCATGAGATGAAATCTTAGTTTTGATTTGCATTTCTCTAATTACTAGAGATGTTGAACATTTTTTCATATATTTGTTGATCAACTGTATATCTTCTTCTGAGAAGTGTCTGTTCAGCTCCTTAGCTCATTTATTGATTTTTTTTAATTAATTAAATTTTTTTGGTGTTTTTTAAGTTCTTTATATATCCTGGAGATTAATGCTCTACCTGCGGTGCATGTGGCAAAGATTTTCTCCCCTTCTTCAGGTTCTCTCTTTACATTATTGATTGTTTCCTTTGCTAAGAAGAAGTTTTTTACTTTGAATCCATCCCATTTATTGATTCTTTTAAAAAAAAAATTTCGTTGCAGTTGGACATAATGCCTTTATTTTATCTATCTATCTATCTATCTATTTATCTATTTAATGTGGTGCTAAGGATTGAAACCAGTGCTTTGCACATGCTAGGTGAGTGTTCTACCACTGAGCCACAATCCCAGTTCCCCCCACCCCCCGCCCATTTAATGATTCTTGATTTTATTTCTTGCTCTTTAGGAGTTTTGTTAAGGAAGTCATTTTGTAAGTCGACATGGTGAAGATTTGGGCCTACTTTTTCTTCTATTAGGCGAGAGTCTCTGTTCTGGTGTATAAATCTTTGATCACTTTGAGTTGAGTTTTGTGCAGTGTAAGAATAGGGGTTTAATTTCATTTTGCTACATATGGATTTTCAGTTTTCCCAGTGTCATTTGTTGAAAAGGCTATCTTTTCTCTAATGTATGTTTTTGGCACCTTTGTCTAGTATGAGATAGCTGTATTTATGTGGGTTTGTCTCTATGTCTTCTATTCTGTACCATTTGTCTACATATCAATACCATGATGTTTTTGTTACTATGGCTCTATAGTATACTTTAAGGACTGGTATTGTGAGGCCTCCTGCTTCATTCTTCTTGCTAAAGATTACTCTGAGAATTCTGGGTCTCTTATTTTTCCAAATGAATTTCATGATTGCTTTTTCTGTTTCTATGAAGAATGACATTGGTATTTTAATAGGAATTGCATTAAATCTATACACTTTTGACAGTATGACCACTTTGACAATATTAATTCTGCCTAAATAACAGCATGGGAGATCTTTCCAATCTTCTAAGATCTTTAACCCTTTTTAAAATTTTATCTTGAGATAGGATCTCCTGAGTTGCTGAGGTTGGCCTTAAACTTGCCTAAGCATCTTGATTAGCTGTGATTCCAGCATGGCCCACCACATCTGGCTTCCATGTCACCTTTTTCATCTAGCAGTATAACCTCACAAATCTTCGTTTCTCTCTTATTCAGATAGATTACACTGCCTTGTTTCCCCATGACAGTCCCTTCAATTTTCTTGCCTCTCTTTTTTTTCCCATTTATCCTGGTAAAATATCAACATCCTCTTCAGTCTCGCTGCACCATAGCATCCAAAAGTAGCTAGAGAAAAAATACATGTTCACTCGCTGTTACATTTAAAAATCATAATGAAAAACCTCATGTATTTCCTTAAGACTATCTGGATCTTCTACTCCATTTTCCTAACTAATTCACCCTCTCCTTAAAACTTACTTCACATTTTATTTTTATTCTGAGTTTCCATATCCTTTTTACCTTCTTGCTCTGAGTAGATGACCATCTTCATACAGCACTAAGAAAATAGGATATATTAGAAGATAAGTACCTCCTCTGCTTTACTCAGTATAATTGTCCTGCAACTTTCCCTTTTCTCTTTTGATTGTAAGTACAATTGCTGCATTACAAATTATACCCAAATTTAATATCTTAAAGCAACCATTTTATCATCATATACGGTTCCTGTTGAACAGGTATTCAGGAAGTGATCAGCTGGGAGGTTCTGGCCCAGGATCCCTCATGCGATTGCAATTGTAGTCAGTTCATGGCTGGAGCGCAAACAAATGGAGCAAAGGGTGGCCTAGTGTTTCTCTCCCTTCATAAAGCCTCAGAAGTTCCCTCCGTGGTAGCTCTGCATGGTAACTTTGGGCATCCTCACAGCACAGTAGCTTCCAGGAGTCAGAATGCCTACAAAGCAGTTTGGGGCTACAGTGGGAGTGTTGTAGGGATCAAGGAGAAGGTTTCATTGCCTTTTCTGTCCTCATCTCAGAACAGTGAGATGCTTCACAAAGCATCTATTGTGCTCATCCTTTTGATTACAGGACCATCACAAACCACACAGATTTGAGGGGAAGGGACATAACCTCATGTCTTAATGAGAAGAGTGTCAAAGTCCCATTGTAGAATAGCATGTGGGATGGAAAATATTATTGCAGTAATTTTTTTTGGAAAATAAAATCTGTCTCATAGTCTAATGAATATTTTCTTTGCTACTGACACTTATTTTCTATCTGAATACAAATTTACTGCAAAAGTACCCATTAAAAAAAAAAAAACCACCATATGTCCATATGCCCTCTGCTTGTACCAACTTTACTCTTCTTTACTGCAAAAATTTTCAAAAGCATTTGTACTCCTTTTCTTTCATTTGTCTCTTTTTTTTTTTTGGATCATATTTTATCATCACCCACCAGTAAAATAGCCTTGAAAAGGTCATTATTTTTTCAAAATCTGTTAATCCTTGTTATTTTTTTTACCTCATGACTTAGCATTAGTTAATACAATCAATTACTCCCTCTTATTCTAGTCCTCATGTCCACCACTCCTGAAATTATCTCCAGCTCAAAGATCTAAATTTCATCTTTTGTCATCATGTCCCAATTTTCAGCTCCAACCTCAAACTCTCCTTGTATTCTGGTCTTTTGTCTCATTGCCTATTTGATGACTACTTGATTGCTTAATAGTCATATCACATATGTTCAAAAGAGTGGTCTATCTTAGCTTTCCTTACTCTTCCTGCCCCCATAACCAAGCATATTAATTTCTCAGATTCCCTCATTCTGGGAAATGACCACAACAGTTACTCCCAGTTTGATACCAAATGTCTAGGAATCTTACCTGAGTTCTCTTTGTCTTCTGTCTCCATATCCTATTCATTCAGTGTGCATTCAATTACACTTTCAAAATATACCCAGATTGACAAATCCTTATTATCTCCACTGCCACCCTTTCAACATGTTAAACTGTCATCAATTTATTGGAGTACATAACAAATATTGTTTATCTCACTTCTTTCACCTCAGTAGCAAATATTATTTTAAGAAATATTGAAACACACTTTTTTGGTACTGATCATTCAAAGTCTTCTTGACACATTCAGAATAACTGCACTGTCTTTATTATTACCTACATGGTTGTCCTAATATGAGCTGGTCCCTGTCTACCTTTCCCACATCATTTTCTGCTTCTTTATCCCTTGCTCACCTCTTTCTTACCCCTGTTGCCTCCTTGGTCTTACACTCCTGGAAAACTCCTTCTTTTGCACATATTTGAACTTACTGTTTCTTTTGCCTTGAGCATCCTTAACAATTTCTAGTGTCCTGTGGCAGTCCACAGGCTAGTATTTGGGAGCCTAAATGGTTCTAAAGGAAGCCTTAGTAAGAGCCTACTGGGTCCTCTTCTGACTTGTCACGTATCTTGGTTTTAATTCCTTCTCATTGTTGCTTTTACACTTCCCATTTTAACAAATATTCTCCTTGAAGGTAAAAAAAAAAAAAAAGGCAGGGAAATAGGAGCTAAAACTAATTTCTTTCTGTTTTTAGTAAGCCATTCAGCAACTTGAGCAGATAATACCTTTATTTTTATAAATTATAAAAACATAAAATATTTGATTTGTCATAATTTAAAGAATATTGTTGTTTTGATAAAATTTCAAAAGATTCAACTTTTGTGAATTTTGCTTTTCTTCTTCATGTAACACATCATTTGTATGCATATCTGTATTTTATACATTATGTATTTTCTACATTACTCTCAAAATTCTGTTTCAATGTTTTCATATGTTGCTTTATCTATTTCTTTAGGTAGATAGGTATTTTTTTAACCTCATCAGCATACTTGTGTTTCATAGTTGGTTCTTTGTCTTTACATATTCCTATTCCTGAGTAGATGACCATCTTCATGCAGCACTGAGAAAATAGGATATATCAGAAGATAAATACTCCCTCTGCTTTACTCAGTATAATTGTCCTGCAATTTCAGACATGGAGGATATGCTTACTTCTTTGGTTTGTAAACAATGGGTTTTGTTCTAATTTAGCGCAGTATTTTTACCTTTTTTTTTGCATACAAAAACAAATTTTTTGCATTAGCATACTGTGTTTACTTTGTGTTGTGATGGTTATCCTTCTATTCTAAATATCCTTCTGTGACATTTTTCTTTTATTTGTTGAGGAAATCCAAACATATGTGTAGATTCATGGGTCCAGTTGCTGCACGCTTAACGATGGGTCTGTTAGAAATTGAGGTGGGAGAGAAATTGCTGGTACTAGACAGAATTAAAATTGTTGAAGCTTGTCAGTTGCCCTTGCTGCTCACATGATTCCTCCAAAATCATCACAATGAAAGTTGAAATAGTACTTTCTATATTAACGATCTAATAACTATTATCTCTAGTGAAAGCATTGGTAGGAGGGAGAAGGAGAATCATGTTGAAATTTAAGTAGGCTTTTTCTAGACTCTATCACTTCTTTATAGGAATCTTAAAAAATGGTCCACTTTGGCTAGCTCCCTGGAAGAAACAAGGTTAAGATGGAGCAACTCGTAGGATCTGCCAAAGCGCAGGTCGTAAATCGGCTTACCCTCATAGCTATGTCAAATCAAGAAATCAGGAAAGAGAGGGACACAGCCTGGCATAACTAGAGGAGGCTAGTCCTGGCAATGTCTGCTTATTATATGGGAGAGGAAGTATAATATGGGTCCACTGGTGTGTGGCCTACTAGTCTCATGAAGACTACTGAACTTTAAATATTATATCTGCATTTCAGGGAGGAAGAGGTAAGGGGACATACTCCAGTGAATACATTACATTACAACAGGAATTCAAAAATATTCCAAGAAGTTCCTCCAACTGAAAGCTACTGATAACCAACTGGATAGAAAAAAGTTTGATCATAAAGTCATGACTTGGCATGAAGCTAAAAAGAAGAGCACTATATTGGCTAGAAAATATGACAGTCACATGCATTAAGCTGGTTAGTAATTGTCCAAGTTATTTTAGGTATTCATTTGTATACACTGAATCTGGATTATATTATAAAATTACAAACAACTTATTTAAGGAATCTTCATTTATCCTATATTCAGGTTGTTTATAATTATTTGATGAAATATCCTTCTACCTCAAATAACAGTTTTACTCATGTTTTGATAAGTTCAGCAGCATTTCCAGAATCCATTACCTCTCTCCTAAGAATGTCCAGGAAGAAATAAAGCATATTATAACAGTAAACATGCTGATAAATGTGCAAATGACCTTTTGATAAACATGAATGACCTGGTCAAACCACTAGCAATATTTATAAGTGGAAAGATAATGGTAACTTCTTGTCTATAAAAGGATTTTTTTAGCAAGAAAAAGGTTATTCTGTTAAAGTTGCATATTGTAAATGCACCTGGAATTTATAGATTTGGGGGAACTGGTTACCTGATGAAGGTTACATAAGCTGTGCAATTATTATAGGATAGCTGAAATGACTTCCTCTGTGTGAGCAATGTTTCTGTGTACAACACTCAAATGGTTCACCTGTCAACCTGGAGCCAAATACAACCCCTTATAGGAGAAGAAAGTCCTTTTATATTTGAAGCTGTGTTTGAGGCCCTCAGATTCCTTTAAGGGAAGAATTCTTCAGTGGTGTCTATTAATTTGTTGGTGAAATTTGATATTGGGTACAAAATTTATGATTTATATAGTCAGATTTGACAAGATGATTCTTTGTGTAACTGCAGATAAAAACTAAAATTTCTTTGTGAGGGGGAATGCATTATTTAGGAACTATGGTCTGTGTAACTGGTTATTAGATAATCAACCTCATGGAGCAACATCACCTCTGTCTGTTGTCCTTTTCCCTTCCTCAGGGACATCTTGGACCACTCTTCTGTCTTTCTCATTACATTGAGATACAGTTGGTCCCCAACTTATGATCTTTTGACTTTACAATGGTGCAAAAACAAACCTATATAACCATTCTGATTTTCACTTTCAGACTGACATTGATAAATTACACGAGCTATTTAATACTCTGCTTAAAAATAGTCTTTTGTGTTATATGACTGCCCAACTAAAATGGCTAATGTAAATGTTCTGAGCACATTTAAGGTAGGTTAGGCTAAGCTATGCTGTTCAGTAGGTTAAGTGTATTAAATGTATTTTTGTGTTACTTATGATCTTTTCAGTTTACAATGGGTTCAACAGGATGTAGCCCCATAAAAGTCATCATACTTAAAGAAAAATTTGGTCAACTCAAGTCCACCTTAAATATTCAGTTGCATATTCAATTTATTGTACATCTCCTCTCTTCCTAGCACAAGCTAGGCTTCTTGGGTGACTCAAGTAGGGATGGAAGAAAATCTGCTTTTAAGGTATCTATTCCATCTCTACTTCTCTTCACCTTCTTTTCCAGCAAGTGCAATGGAAGATCTTTTGAGAGAGAAGAGAGAGGGGGAGATATTTTTAATTTTATAGTTTTTGTTAGGTTATCTCTTGGCTAACATCTGCTAGCTGATGTTTCCCCTGTTGTGTCTGGCATTCATAAACTGGCCCTTTGGGGAGCTTGTGTGATCCTAGTACGTAATCTCAGTGCCCAATTCCTTGACTTGGGAGATCTGCTCCATTCCTAACTCTTTTCAAATACACCTTAGTTTGTTCTTCTGGTTGTTAACATAGCCTTTTGCTTTGGGTCTTCCTTGTTTGGTAGCCTGCCTTCATAATTTAGGACAAAGAGGATGTGCCAATCAAGCCTTGCTACTTTCTGTAATGTCCACTTTCTCCAGGAAAAATTGACCAACCTTCTATTCCTCCTTCTAATTTTTTCAACTTCTCATTTCCTCTCCTCATTTTCTCTCTTGTCTGAGAATGGTTCAATCTGTTTACATAAGACACTCCTCAATTAAGACTTGAGAAACCAGTCATTATGCTATAATGTATCTGTGTGCTATGATCTTATTATAATATTACTGATTACTTGAGTGATAAGGTAAACATAGTCATAAAAATTCAACTGATTCTTTCAGAGATTCCTTGTTTGGATTGAGGAGAGGAGCAAGACACAACTGTTTTAGTCAGATTTCTTGCTGCTGTTACCAAAAGGTCAGACAGGAACAATTAGAGGAGGAACAGTTTATTTGGGGGCATACTGTTTCAGAGGTCTTAGTCCATAGATGATTGAGTCTATTCTTTGGGGCTCAAGGTAAGGCAGAATATAATGGATGAAGAGTGTGGTGGAGGAAAGTGGCTCAGGACTTGGTATCAGAAAGCAGAGATATAAAACTCCGCTTACCATGAACAAAATATAAACCCAAGGCACTCCCCCATTGACTCACCTATTTCAGTCAGACCCTGTCTGCCAACAGTTACCACCCAGTTTATCCCTATTAGGGATTGATTAGGTTAACGTTCTCAGATTCTAATAATTTCACCTCTAAACTCTTATTCATTGTATCACACATAAACTTTTGGGAGACACCTAATATCTAAACCATAGCAACAACTTTCTATACATACTGATCATCGTTGAGTTTTTATGATGAGCCGAGACCAAACATTCTAGTTGTCTTGTCTGGTTTATGTATAAACTGGCAAGAGATGGGCTTCCTAATATATTTCCTTGTGTTAAGAATGTACATTTTACTTCTTAATAAGTGATGAAAAGAGTATCTGACCACAATTGCTTTGTACCTGATTCCAATTGCTTAATTTCTTGTGCTTTTATATCCCAGGTCTCAAAACTTCAAATATGGGGGGGGGGGGGAGTATCACTAAACTTCCTATTTCATATACGTGTGTGTGTGTGTGTGTATATATATATATATATATATACACACACACACACACATATATTGATTGTCCTTCCAAAAATTACACTGATCAATCCTTATAATTGATAATAGTGAATATTATCATTTATATTACTTTTACTCATTTGATAGACTAGAACTTTGTTGTTGTTTCAATAAGAATTTCTTCATAGGTTGAATTTTTAAAAATGTATAATATTGATTATTTGTATTTCTGCTTATGTAAATAACCTATTCCTGGAATTTAGCTAATTTTTTTCAGATGGGTTATTCAGACTTTGATTATAATGAAGACATTGAATATTTGTTTGTCAGTTTTCAAATTTACAGTTCAAATTCTCAAACATTATGTGTTTTATTCTTTTAAGTGTCTAAAATTTATTTTTCATCCTAACACAGTAATATTTTTTTTGGTACTGAGGCTTTAACTCAGAGGTGCTTTACCACTGAGTTATATCCCCATTCCTTTTTGTTAATTAAAATTTTTTATTTTTCATTTTGAAACAGAGTCTCATCAAGTTGCCCAGGGTCTCACTAAATTGCTGAGAATGGCTTGGAACCTGCAATTCTCCTGCCTCAGCCTCCTAAGACATTGGGATTATAGATATGCATCACCATACCTGCCTAATAGTTTCTTTTTAATATTTAAATATTTGGGCTATTTTGAACTTATTTTGGAATAAAGTACAATTTGAGACTCTATTTTCCAATGTTCCCAATAACATTAATTTTTTTAAAACTCACCTTTCTTAATTGATAAAGAAATTATTTTTGTTTTATTTATGTGTTTATTTAGATGTAAATAGATCATGTTATAAGAAATCTTACATTATTTTTACATTAACATTTTATTAATAATTCTTGAGCAGTTATATTTCATTATGAATGGTAAAATATCTTTTTCAGTTTTCTCATTCCAAAAAATCTCTAACTCTTTCATCACTGTCTCTTTTTCTGACTAATCAATAGTCATTTTTTTGATGTTCAGAGAATTAGCACACCATATTTCTTATTTTGTTAATTTTAGTCTTTCCTTACTTTGCATATGATTATTTCATTATTCACTTTTAAAGTTTTACTGAGGTATAACTGACAGAGAAAAAACTGCACATGTTTAATGTATACAATTTGATGAGCTTGGGTATATGAATATACACCTATAATACCATCATCATAATTAAGGTACCGAACATTCATCATTTCCAAAAGTTTCTTTGTATTTCTTTATCTTTGTGAGTATGTGTGCATGTGTGTGTGTGTGTGTGTGTGTGTGTGTGTGTTAAGAACATGAGATTCACTTTTTTAAACATAATTTTAAGCTCATAATACATATTGTTACCTAAAAGTAGGCATAATGTTTTATAGTAGATCTCTAGAACTTATTCAATCCAATTAAGAAAACTAGAATCATGCCTGTGACAAAATCCCCAGATGTCACATTCTGTCTGCATTGGGAGCAGTAGGGGACAGGCCATGAGTCAGGAGTGTATAGGGAAATCATTTCTCATGGAGAAAAAATAAATCCTCCAACACAAACCACATTTATGTTGATCCCTTTGATCTGTATAACCCTTTTAGAGGTAAAATGTAGTTATTATAGCTCAATCACACTTTGGTATAATTTACCTCATTAGTTTCTTTCCACTATGGTCCCTAAAGATGTACACTGTGGCCTCTGTGTCATGTGGGCATCATGAACCAGGCAGGATCTCTGCCTGGTTCTAAAATAGGCACCTGCTCTTGCTCCTTGGCTCTTTTATACTGCTGCATTTAGTTCTCCTGCCTCCTTTTCTCTTTTGGTACCACTTATGAGAGGAGACAGGCCCTCCCTTATTCCTACCTAGTTCTTTTCATAGCCAGAAAAATTTAGGTAATGAGAGGGCAGCAAGAGTATGAAGACCCTGGGAGCAAGAAGAATTTCTGACATGAAAAAGACATTGTAGATATCAATTATTATTGCATGTTAATATGGTCAAATGAAGCAGATAGATATATATGGATTTAAATAATCTATATAAACCAAAAAAATTCCATGAGCCTGTTTATTGACATCTCCTCAGATAGAATCATAAAATAGGTTTTTCAAAGTTATTTCCTTCCCCTATTATTAATATTATTATGCTATAATGTATTTGTGTGCTATGATCTTATTATAATATTACTGATTGCTTGAGTGATAAGATAAACATATTCACAGGAATAAGTTAAATGCAATTACAGAGCAAGAGAGAGAAAGAGAGAAATAGATACGGGGGCCTGCCTGTTTTTGAAAACATTGGAACTGAAACTGTTTTTTTCTGTACATTGTAACCCTTTCGCTACCATTTATACAAATGCAACTGACCTACATTTGAGACTCTGCCTCCTCTGTTGGAGAGTCATTGTTGCCTTTTTAAAAGCAGCCATTTCATTATAGCTGGGCATTAGCTTGAGCCATCTGCTGAGCAGGTTTCCCAGTGGTCCACTGCCAAGACACAGTGTTTGAAGTTATGCTTCAGGGTATCTTTAAAAACATTGTGTTTCTAATCTCCCTGATTGTATTACCCACTTCACTTGTCTTCCATAAACTACTTGAATATCCTGTTCACATCCATCCTCCCACAAATCCAACTCAGTAGATCAACAAATCAGCCTCTATTTATTGAACTCCAATTATATGCAAGACACAGAGAACTGGCTATATTTTATAGAGTTTCAGTGCAGGTAGATTGGCTATATTTCAGTCTCTGTGTCAGTAATTCTACTTGGCCATTTAATGATGAGTAGAGCTGTTAGATGTTGTTAGTGAACTGTTAAAAAATTGTTCTAAAAGAAGCATATGAAAATTGTAGAAAAGAAAAATTATGAGATTGTCTATCTTAGAAAAAGCAGATGGGTGTTTTAATGAAAGTCAATGTTATCAAAATTATTAAGGTTAAAAAAGTGAACTATGGTTTTTCAAAACAGAAATATCCAGGAAACTTTTCAGGATGAGTACAGTCTTAAAATTGAGTACCATAAGCTTGGTTTTGAGATTTTGCACAGTGAGATAAAAATAAAATACACTAATTAATTAATCCCCTTGCATTTTAAATCTCTCTAAATTTTATGAATTATAAAGTTAGGATGAAGCTCATGATTTAAATATTGATGAAGAAAAAAACACGTCATGATACGATTTGTAATATAAAGGTAAGTTATAAATGTATTGATTATTCAAATGTTCTACTCTCAGGATGTTTTCTTAAAGTTTGTACTGGTAATTTGTGGGACTGATCAATTTTTAAAGACATTTCTATAACAAATATTTTCAACATGAAAAGAGACTGACACTTCAGCTATAAATAGGAATATGATACCATTACCTAATTGAATTATTTTCAAGATTATTTTAGATCATATAGGTTCTTAGTAATTTCCTTAAACATGTTAGGTATTGTTTCCATTTTTATTATTTTAACAAGAATTTCCATAAAAAACAACAAAGGATTCACAAATGCAACATGCCAAGTTATCAAAGAAAACAAATTTTGAAAAATATTTACTTTCATTTATTATAAATGACTGATAATTTTAAGATGAAAGTTAGGCAATACCGGAGGGTATTAGTGCCAATGAAGACAGTAAAGAGCAGACTGTGTTGTGTGACTATGGGAGAGTTATTAAGCTTGGATTGCCCAAGTTTCTTATATTATAATCATAGTCTCTACCTCATAGACTTATATGTGAGTTCAGTTGATTGATATATGTATATCATTTATGAGCAGCCTTGTGCTGGGTGCATGGTGAGTGTCAAAGCATGACAATGAGTTATCAATCATTGTCATGATTAGCATCATTTTCATTGGTGGAACCTTGTGCACTGGGCATTCTTTATTGGATTGATTTATATGGTAGAACACAGTGCTGGTGGTGTTTCAAATGCCACCTTACTTCTATATGCTGAATGAATTAAAGGATAGTCTTAGAAAAAGACCAAAGAAACAGCTTCATTACTAATTAAGCTGGGCTAGAGGTCACCACTTAACCCTATAACCAAATCAGAATTTCTGCAGTTTTCCCACCTCAAACTCCAGATTTCTACCCTTTCTGGATGGAGCCTGCCCTCATGAATTCTCACTGGAGCAGAGGACTGTTTGTTGTTAGTGGTAGGCTCTATAGGAGAGTGTACCAGTAGGAGGTTGAGCTATTCTTGCTCAGAGCTTTTCTTCTAAGATGAATAATTCTTCCTCTCCAGGGATGCAGTGAATGAGAGAATGACAGATTAGAAAAAGTAACCAGATAATTCTCCCATATGTTCCCTCCTGGGCAGGCCAGTGTGTGTGTCTTCACCCCTCCTTGAAAATGTGTGGCACAAGAGGATAAAGGCATATGTAACAATCTGGGCTCACACACTTCAGATCCAATGCCTATTTTTTTCCCTCTGGATCATTAAGTAAGACTTAAACTTCTTGCAGTCATGAATTTACTATCTGGAAAACGGGGCTTTGATGGCCAGCACTTTTCTATATTGCAGCAATAGCTAGGAGATTAAAGAGATGACTGCTTTGGAGATTCTCCAAGGGACTCACATAAAAGGGGCCATTATATTCAGGTAACATGGAATAGATTATGGGCCTTATAGAATGCTAACACTTTTAATAGCCAGTTTGTTTTTCTTTTGCAACGATTCTTCTGATATTTCCCATTTTTAATCAAGCAGAAGTTACCTACAAGTTCCCTTTGTTTGTTAGAAACTTGTTTTCTCAAAAAAAAAAAAAAGTCAAAGCATCTTCCAAGATTAGAAAAATATAGTCTTTAAGACTTTCTTGACATTTATACCAAAATAGCAACGTAGCTGAAATCAAGTGGGAACATTTAGAAAGCCAGAATGATAATTGCAAAAAAAGGGGAGGAAGTGGAACAATTTTCACTGCTTTTGTTAAAAAGTTTGTACTTGTCATACTATTCTACATCTTATTTTTGAAATGCATTGAAAGTTGTCTTCAGTTTTATCTCTCAGATGGTGTGGCTGCCAATTCTTTCCCCAGCGCTCTGTCACTTGGCTTGTTTCCAAGGATGCCATGTGTAGTTTCCCTTTCCCTCCTCCCTTTTCTAAATAGAGAGGGAAACAGGTCCATCCGGCATTAGCTTGCAAGCTGTATAATTGGAATTAAAATTCAAGGCATCAATGTCTTTAACTCAGAGGGCCAATTGCATTCACAACTGCTCAAGTTTCTGTTGCAAAGAATGTAACTTTATATTTAAACCTGATAGTCTCATAGTTTATAAAAGATAGTAGTCTGTGTTCAAGCTAAAATTAGAATAATTTTTCTTTATCAATCTTTGGCTTATTATTTTATTTTCTAACAGTTGTCTTAAAAGTGAGACTCAATTGCACTCATCACTGATTTCTAATTTGTCAAGTTCTTTTCCTTTTTAAATCTATTATGTGCTTACCAGATGTTCTTTATCTAGTGGATTTTATAACAGTTGATTTATCTAGTATGTGAAATTTAGGGAAGGACCTCAAATTTTCTATACCTTAAAAATATCCAAATACATTTTTCTCTAGTAAGCACAGCATTTATTACCTGTTTTCAGAGATAGTAGCTTTTTTTTTTCTTCTTCTAACCTTGTCATTTATTCTTCTGTATTAGTGGGCAATCCATCTCATCTGTCTATGTGTTGATAGGTATATCTACATATCATGGGTAGGAGTCAGCCACCTGCTAAATCCTAGGGAAAATTAATGTCCTTTTATTTCACAAGACTTTCCATCTAAGGAAATTGAATTGATCTATACATATGTCATTGGTCCTCACTGAATCTTGAGAAGAGAGTTGGCAGATGTCTGTATGTTACAGATGGTTCCTCATGAGGCTGTACTCTTTGCTAACCACCTGGAAAACTTGCAGTGGACACAGTAGATCTGTCACCAAGACAGGTGGCAATGTCTCCAAGCCTCAGGGGTACAGGATTGCTATATGCACAATGGGAACACATTCCCCTTAGGTTTTACAATCCCTTGGTGATATCTTCACTTATTTAATTAGCCATAAACATTTATGCCTTCACTATTGCTCTTTATAAGAACATTTGCTCTTCATTCAGGGACTTTAGGAGGTGAAAAAGAGTCAGGTAAAGCAGACTCTAATTTTCCTTCTCCAAAACAGTAAAGTTAAGGTGGGTGAGAAAAATAAGTGGGTATCCAGGCTTGGGAACTGCTGAATCTAGAATGTGAAATAAAAGACTGCAAATTTAGATATGCAAGAATTAGAAACCCTATCCTCTCCAATGCTTTCTCTGTATTAAGTCTAGTATAAATTTATATATTATTTACACTGGTCTTATGTACAGGGAATCAGAGTACATAGCATATCTCTTTGAACGTAAGAATGTCAGAAATTCAGCCCACAGTAGCTGAGCTGCTAGGCTGAGAATCAACAAACATGTTACCTGGGTAGACATTCTGGACAGTTCATATAAGTTACTGGATGCTCCTACCATCACTTGTTGAATAAGCTTAGAATGTTTTATCTCCAAATTAAAAAAAAAAAAGGAAAGAAAAAGAACCTCTCTGCATGCCAGAATAGCTGGTCTGCCTCTGAGTGTTACACGTAGGAGACTGGCTGTCTGTAGGTGTAAGTGAATTTGAGAAGCAGTGAAGTGGAAGAGACTCAAGGACTGTACCAGCTTGCTGCTTTGGAAATACTCCAACACAATGTCAAAACAGTAGGGACTCTCTGAGCACCTGCCCAAGCTGCACTTAAAATTAATGATTATTTGTGAGAACAGACAAGGAGGAAAATCTACTTCGTTCACAAGTTAGTGGTGTGGATTAGCTTCATGGGTATCTAATGGCTGACTGCCACTGAACTCGTCTTTTTTGTACTTTTCTGGCTCCTTCTGCAGGATGCCAGAAGCTCCTTGTTTAGCTAGTGCTTTATCTAATTCTGGCACAATCAATTCTACCTTATTCTCTATCAGCACAATTGGCAAGACTATACTGTTTATAGGGAAAGTATTTTCCTCTCTAATTTAATACGTGAAATCTATTTTCCTTCCATTACAAAAATCTTCATGTGTCACTTTCTTGTTTTCTTCCTCTATCTCTTCTCTTTAAGCTATATACATATCTATCATGTAACAGAATTCCCAACATCGGTGGTCTTTTACTTTTGAGATCTATAGTCTCACTCCCTTTAAGATAAAAAAAAAAATTAAAATTGTCAGTATATTTCTTTTGCTTTAAAATGCACCAGTGAAACACTGATTTATGTATAAGCAGATTTACGCATACAGTTGGCTCATTGTTTAGCAATAAATGTCCATATTATATAATGAGACTGTTGTATAAAACGTTTTAGTGGTACAAATTAAAGGCCCCATAATAAGTACAAAGTTATCTATTATGATGTCCCATAAATATGTTTTTATTACAAGTCCAAGAGGAATCCTTCTTATCATTGTGTTTGCCTTTAGTGAGTACCTGCATGATATAAAAGACTCGATAATTGTTTATCTCAGTACACTTTAGCCTAGGCTTATGGTCTACCATCAATGAAAGTCTTTGAATGTGTATTTCCCAAATACCTCTTAATTTAGAAATTACAAAACCTTATGCATGTAACATATAATAATATAATAGAAATTACATATGAACATTACATATAATCAGGCATTTAAAAGTCTACAAAGGAAATAATAGAAACAGAAATTCTGATTTTTTTCTTGTGTTCCGGTAGGTTATATTCAGATACTTAAGGTGTGTACTTAAAAGACAGGTGATTCTCATATCTGAGTGATAATTAGAAGATCCTGGAAGGAAGTTTTAAAATTAATTTTACAGGTCCCCTTCCCCATACCTGCTCAATTTGAATCTCTAGTTGAGATCGGAGGATAATGGTATATATATTTTGTAAATACTTGCCTGTGTTTCCAGTGTTTTTGATGATCTACGTGTGGATTACTTAGAGGAGTTTGCAGTTTGGAATATCACTGTGAAACTCCAGATAGACACAATGAATAGAATTTTAGAATTCCTGAGAGACTTTTTACATTAATGAGGTATTATGGTTTGAACTGTGTCTGCCCCAAAGATGTTGAAGTGAAAACTCTCAGACCACGTGAATGACATTATTTAGAAATAGGAGCTTTGCAGATGATCAAGATAAGACGATATTGTAAGGTTAGGTCATAATTCAGTTTTACTGATTTTCTTATAACAAGACTAAAGGTGAACACAGACACAGGCATGCACATGTATAAGAATTATGCTGCCAAAAGTCAACAGTTACCAGAAGGTAGGAGTGAGGTCTGGAATCAATTGTTCCCTTAGAACCTCTATAAGGAACACAGCTTTGCTGATGTCTTGATCTTGGATTTCTTGCTTCTAGAACTGTGAAATAATAAGTCTCTATAGTTTAAGCCATCTAGTTTGAGGTGCTGGGAAACTAATGCAAAAGGGAAGAAACTATCTGTGGCCAAACCAATCGAGCCAGTCGAACCCAAACCCCAAATGCCAAACCGCCTTATCCTCTGCTTTTTCTTGTCTTTTTAATTTTCTTTCCAACTTTTCTCCTTGGAGACATTAACTTTTCTAATGGAAAATGTCCATACATAATCTGAATTGTGTATTAAGAGAATAAAGTTTAACTTATATTCTAATAGAAAAGAAAAAGAAAACTGCACATTTTCAGAAACTTACAAAAAGATATACAATAAAAAAATAATAAGAGCAACCATACCAATATAACCACTGTAGACATTTTAGTGTATTCCCATGTATTACTTTTCTCCCTCTATGTACCATTTCAAAAGTTTATTTGAGAACTTATTAAATATTATATATTTCATAAGCATAGTTAGAATGAAAAATGGTATTATCTACATTCTCATACTTTAAAAACTTCCATAGGCCTCTGGTTGATCATAAGAGTAACAGAAAAGAGAATAAATCCAGATGGACAAAATGAATAAGAGAAAAGATGAGAGCACATTAGAGGTGTCAACAAGATTATGGAAGATGGAAAACAAAGGAGAAATGACAACTGACTTTGGTTGCAGAAAGGGGAACTCTATCAGCCTGCAATGGAGAGATGAGTCATCTCTTTCTGAAGAAATCTTAAAATGCTCAGGAACTAGAGGCAGCAGATACATCTAAAATTGGAGAGTAGGATTTAAAATAGGAAGAGCTGTTAAATATTCTTATAGGAAATGTCTCACAGATCATAAGTAAGGGGATAGCCCTCTTATTTATTGCAGGGTGCTGATTCTAACCAAATGAAGTGTTGACTTAATGAAACAATTCATAATCAGGGAAGTGGGATGTCTTAGAAAATACCCACAGTTATTTCTGATTCTAATTCTTCTGCTTTTTAAATTACTGGTATTTTTTTATTAACCTGGTACAGCTTGCTAATATGCAAACCATGATTGTAATTTTTCTATCTTAGATATGAAAGGAGAAATGCAGACTAGAACTTGATTAGAACTGAATACCTTTATGTATATGGTTAAACTATTTTAATACCAGTTTTTGTCAATAATTCAAATAAAAATATTTTTCAGTTACTTTTTGAAGTTTGACTCAATATAAAGGTAATTCTTGAGGAGTATTTTGGACATTATGAATTAAGCTATATGTTAGAATCATGAATTTGCAGATTTTGAGGGTAAAATTTTCTTGGAGTGAAATTCTTCTAGTTTACTCACCTGCTATTACAGAGATAACACAGTTGCAGTATTCCACATCATATACAAGAAAATAGCTGTTACCTTTATCATGGTTGCATAATTGAAAAGATTGGATTGAGATTTTCAAAAAGAATCTACATAATACATTGTATCCAAAGTTCATGTACTTGTTTTATATGCCTTAGACAGATCTAGAGACTCCACAATTCTGAATTGCACAACTTTTTTTTAGCATGAAGTATCTTCAGTATTTCTCTAAAAGCATTAATATGCGTAGGAATGTGCAGCATTACATGTAATTAAGTATCAAGTGGTGAGCTGTACCAACTATCACAATGGACTCTTTCAACTGTTTGTTTCTTCTTTGAATTTAGCAGAATATTCCTTTAAAATAATGTGACTCAAAGTAACTGAACATCTTTGTAATCTGGTATTTTCCTTTACCCGCCTTTGTGTGATGGGTATTTAACCCAGGACTAGTATGCTCTAGGCAAGTACTTTACCACTGAGTCACATCTCTAGACTATCCCTGACTTTTTGGGTAGGGCTACGTAAAGCTATGGAATTTTTGATTGTTAAAATATGTGAGTTACAGGTAGGAGCAGAAATGGGAGAAGATGATGAACTGTAGGTGGCTTTCCTTTGGACTGTAAAGGTTATAGTTTACACACTGACTAAAACTATTGGAGATGTTACCAATGAGATTGGAATCTGCTTAGAGGAAGTATCTATTATAGAAAGTAAAAATCTATTATTGATTAGGAAAAACTATTTCCTTTCTCTTTCTTTTTCCCCAAAAGAGATCAAGTGTATCTATTTCAATGTATTCTGCATTGCTAACCCTCCCCTTTGCACTGTTGATGCAGCAAACAAGATTTCTTAATGGGTAACTTATTCCTAGCCAAAAATTACACTGATGATTAGTACAGTTTTAATTTTAAGATATTTCAGTGGCTGTGATTTCTCTCCTCTCTTTCCAATCATTTACTTTTAGATGATATTTGTACATTATCATGTTATAATTTCATCAGGTTTATGGCTTAGTATAAACACACTGGTATAGATCATCTTTAATAAAATAAATCAGATTGTTTTCCTCTCTAAAGAGCATATTCTGGACAATTACAGATTCTTAAGAATTTTTTTGTGAGTTATTTAAAATATAGTATAAAATAGGTCAGATATTTGAGTAGAACTAAACTTTTTATTTGAGTGTGTTTGTGTATATTTTATAATTTCAATAAAGTAAATTTATTGGGGGAAGAAAAAAATGACATAAGGGAGCTAGACAAATCTTATTGAAGTCTGTTGCCTGGAACTTTTTCACCAGGTATGTCATCCATCATTCATACTGGGTGAAAGTGCAGAAAATAGTTATGTAGTATCAGCATTAAAGTAGATTTTTTCTGAGGTAGAAAGTTAAGAGCAATTTTTTAACATGAAAAATATAAAAGAACAGATTAATACATCAGCACAATTTAAAAAGAGGGAATTAGTTTCTTAAAAAAACATTTAAAAGCATTAAATTATGACCTTTTAGGATTAGTTATTCTACTATGAGTTAAAATATTTGCAAAGTACACATGCTCTCTTGCTCTTTATTATTATTTTATAATGTGGGAAATAAACAATAAAATAAAAAATAAAAAATGAATCACAAATTGTAGCAAAGTGTTATTAATATAAGAATTATGGTAGAAGGGTGAATAACAGGAAAGAATGTCTTTATTCTTCCTTTCTTAACATCTGACCCTCACTTTAGACAAAGACCTAACTTTGGCAGTGAAATTTTAGCAAAAATTGATGAGTGAAATTGAAATAGTTATACAAAGAGAAGGAGAAAGTGTTTCCAGCAGAAGGAGTATTATGTTCAAAGAATATGAATTTGGAAAGGCTTGGTGTTTTCAACAATAGAGGGAAACATGGAGCTGAAGTAGAAACAGACAATGTGACAGGCTGGAGACTGAGGGCTGAAATGGGAGATTGGATAGAAAAGATAGTCTATGGGCCATAAAGGAGGCTTTAGGCTTTTATTCTAAATGCAGTGCAAAGGCACTGACGAGTTATAGTGTTTTCCAATTTGAGACTTAATGCTGTTTTTCTGCTTTGTGGAAAATAAATATGAGGGAAATAAGAAGTATAGGTTTAATTTTGAGACATTTGCTGAAACTCAGTCCAGAGTTATTGGTAATCAAGACTACAGAGATGTCACTGGAGCTCAAGTTAAGAGGAGAAAACACATACGTTTTAGAATCAGAATCATAAATAGGAATTGTTGCAATAGGGCATGATGCAAGGGACTGAGCCAAAGAAGAGAAACTAAGGATGACTTAAGCTCCAGATTGTCAAATTGAAGTCTAAAACTGAAAGAATAGTGAAGAGTAGGTTTTAAGATGGGAAGAATAAAAATTTCTCTTTAGCTTTAAGCAAATGAGACATTTGAATAGAAAGTCAACAAAGAGGTTGAATATACAAATCTGGATTTCAGTGGCTGGGTTGTTTTGACATCATAGGAATGGATATATTTACCTTAGGAGGACTATAACAAAACAAGAAGCAGGTCCAGGATCAAGGTCTCTCCATCATTTAAGGGTGTGGTGAGAAGCTGTAGCTAACAAATCAAAGTGAGCTACACAAGTTTGGGAAGGAAGTTGTACCATATCTGATGAAGCTGCAGAAAGAGCACATGAGATGAAGGAGCTGTTTTAGTGTCATGTACCTTCAACATTTCACCAGGCCAGCTCCAGGCATCTCTTTACTAAAAATAATAGCAAATGGTAACCTCAGGCATGCCTGTGGAATTGCCCAGGGGAGCTATAGTTCTGTGTGAAAAGGAAATAGTCTTTTTCTTTGTTTGAACACAGCTCTAATCATAATTGACCAACCCTCTGTCTGAACAAAAGCCTTTGCATTCAAAATTTGATTCCAGAAATTTGGATGAAAATAATTTATGAGATTTTTTTTTTTTTACTTGATTTCTCTAAATTCATGAGCCTTTTCTCAACTTGTTTACTAAAACATGTCAGATTATTACTAACACCATGATGAACCCTCTATTAGATCTAGATGGAATGGCAGAGTCAAAAAATAGGAAAGTGGTTGAACTACTGTTTTGTGTCCTATTTCTATTTACTCAGTTGCAGCTAGAAGCACAATTCATCCCAAATAATTTAAATGAAGAGTTTAAATGAGTGAATTATTTGAATGAAACATACAGTAGCAGTGAGATACAAAGAGACCTTCAACAATAAGAAATAATTACTACCTCTAGAGTGGATGAGTTAAGAAGAGAAAAGAATGTTAGGAGCCCAGAGAGCTAGCTCTGTGGAGGACTGCTCAGTGGAAGCAAAAGTCCTAGGACATGGAATAGTTTCAGGGACACTTCAATGAAAGAGAGAGAGACAGACAGACAGACAGGAAAATAAATAGTTCCTTTTATTTCTTTTCTCATCCTCTCATCTCCTTCCTGTGCATCTAAGTGAATATAAACAAAGGCAACCCACAGAAGTTCTCTGTTGATACGGATGGACAAAGATCAGCCACTCAGAATTCAGAACAGTAGGGAGAAAGGTAGAAAAAGGATTTGATTGACTTCTGGCATCTGCTTCAGCATATAGGGATCGCTCCACCTTGACAAGTAAAATGCTGAAAGAACTGAAAATCTACAACTCTTGTTAGGATCCTAGGGAAAACTGTTGCCCCTGAAATTGAAGAGATATACAGGTAGATACTGAGAATCACAATTTATCAGAGTAGAAACCCGTAAGCAGAAACCCCTATGGAAAAATACTGTGGTATTTAAGAAAAAACTAGCTTATAACTGACAAAATGCTGGAGGCCCCATGTGGACAAATCTGAGAGTGAGAAATGCCAGAGGAACTCGGGCTCCTGGTAGGCTTGTCTATACTTCTTTGAGGTTTTTTTTTTTTTGTTTTGTTTTGTTTTAATTAGTTAAACATGACAGTACAATGACCTTGACATATCATACATTTGAATCAGATGGGATATAATTTCTCATTTTTTTGAGTGTACACACTGCAGAATCACATTGGTCATGCAGTCACATATATACATACAACACTAATAATGTCTATTTCATTCTACTGTCCTTCCTTCCCCCCATCCCCTTCCCTCCCCTCCTATCATTTCTTTCTACCCAATCTAAGGTAATGCTATTCTTTGAGGTTTTATGTGCAGAATCTCTACTAGGTTATCCAGGTGAAGATGAGAGGAAAAATTCCCTCATGTTTCCAAAAGGAAGAAGGGAAAGTAACCATATGAAATATGCCAGAACATTGTGCTCTTAGCAAGGTTTGCATTCAAGGGAAAGTATTTTACCAGAGTGTAACTGACTTGAGGGAAAGATAAAACATTCAACTCTTGTCCCTCTAGCCTTCCAGCCCCATGGAGGTGGGGAGGGACTGAGATACACATGAGAGTTAGTAGGGCACATCTAATTATAGGAGTATGGAATGCTTCCCCTCTCCCACACCTTACCACTACATTGCTAAAGACATGCATACCCCAATTTCTTCTTCATACATCCTGTCTATCAGCAATAACAATTTAGAAAGGATCCTAAAAGACAAAATACACAGTTTAACAAGACAGAGTAAGTATCAGAACTAGACTGAGATACAATGGGAGAGTTAGAATGATCAGTTTAGGGATTTTTAAAAAGTATGATTAATACACTAAGGATTCTAATGGAAAAAGAAACAGCATGCAAGAACAAATGCATAATATAAGCAGAGACATAGAAATTCTCAGAACAAATCAAAAAGGAAAGCTAGAGATGAAAAACACTGTAACAGAAATGACTAATGCCTTTGATAAGCTCATTAGTAGACTGGAATGTCAGAGGAAAGAATCTTTTGAGTTTGCAGACATGTCTGTAGAAACTCCTAAAATCAAAGATAAAAGAGACTAATGAACAGAATAGCCATGACCTGAGAGAGAACACCACAAGGTGTAACATATGTATATTGGTAACAATTTAAGAAGAGAGAATGGAGCTAAAGAAATATCTGAAAAAGAACTTGGGATGAGTAAATGAATTTTTGATGGAAAATTGAGAATAAGTAGGATATTGAATTATTTTACTCCATTTATTGATAAAAGAAAAATACCTACTTTAAGATAATTCTTCCTTTTGACCTCATTGAAATGTATGAATCAAGTAAGGTTGATAACTTATTAGCTACACATCATGATAACAAGAATGAAGGAAAAGAAAAAGGGGGTAGAACCTATTTGGTAGTGAAAGACTATGCAATGTAACGTCACTTACCTTCTGCTGTACCTCCCCAAATCATTAGTAAAATATAAAATTCTTGAAATTCATGGTGTTAGAGAATCATTTCTACAAATATATAACAATATTGAGACTTGTGCCTAGATTAGCAATGAGCAGGCATAACTTGGAAATACATAAATTGAGAGAAATAGAACCATAAGGACTTTAGATATAAGCCAAAATCACGATTTGGTTTCTAAAACCTCACAGGTTGGCAAAGATCAGGTTAGAATTCCATTTACTTAACACGGTGCCTGGGTTATTTAAAAATCACAGCCCTTCTTGAATATCACATTCCTCTGTAAATTGAATCAGTATTTACAAACCACATTTGCTTATTTTTAATCAAGAATCCTGCAGTAATTATAAAACTAAATAGGGTTTCTAGGCAATATTCTTCTTCTTTTTTTGAACTTTCCTTGTTTGTTTATTTATTTATTTATTTATGTGGTGCTAAGGATGAAACCCAGTGTCTCACATGTGCTAGGCAAGTGCTCTTCCACTGAGCTATAACCCCAGCCCTAGCAATATTCTTAATAGAACATCATATAATTTAAATTGAAAAAAATCAACAGGCATGTTGAAGCTGATTCTTTGGAATATTTTGTGTATTTCTATTATAAGATTTTAACACCATTAGTTATGTTTCAACTAAAAATCTGCTATTCAGTTTTTTTTCCTGTTTTTCCTGAGTTTTGTCAATCTAGTTTGATAACTTTTACTTTAGGCTTCATAAATATGTGTACTAATTAATAGTCTGAAATGCTGCAAAAAATTTGAAATACCCATTTATAGGATCACCTGTGTCTTGAGAGTACAACTGTACCATTGCACCACTAAAGGACAATTATAGAACTCTATACTCACTTAAATATTTCTTCCAAAAGATATTTGATTATATGATTTTTTTGAAGCACTGGTGCATTCATGCCTATGTTCAAAATCAAATTGAGGACTAACGACATATAGTAAAATAGAAACAACAACAACAAAAAGGAATAGATTAATGAATTTCTCATCTGTTTTCCTGGGAAGTTGACTCCTAAAGGTATTTTCCCAATTGTTTATGTGATTATTAATTCAATTTTTTATTTACAGTGTGATTATTGATGACTTGCATTTATCTAACTAAATTATGTTTTTTAATATTAATGACTATATTTATTTTTTTCTGATCTACATAAAATAATACTTTCATTATAGGAAGATACAAACATTAAGACAAAACCATAAATCAAATGTAGCAGTTCAGATATTCTTATTTTATAGATTTAACATTTAGCTAAATGGAATTTTAATAATACATTAGTAACACATTGAATGTTTGAGTTAAATTGCTGTGGGATAGTTTTATTATTTGCATTTTTCTTTTGTTTCCGTGATAGTAATGGTGACGCTGGTTTCTAATTCTTTAAAGCATATTTGTTTATGCTGTTAGATTCTTTACTCTTTTGCTAAAAAGCTTGAAACTCCTCATAGAAAATTTATTTGTTGTTTATGTTAAAATTTCAGTCAGTAGTTTGACTGGAAAAGACATCTCTTCTTTATCTCCTTTAAGACTTTTACTGCTAGGGTTTGGCATGGTAACCTATGAGAGTTACATTCAATTCAAGTCTAGCTGGCAAATTAATACATCAACTAATTATGCGAAGGCTTTGGGCTTCAGCTCATGTTGGAAAATTTATAGATTTTCATTAACTGAAATGGAGAGACAGGAAAAGAGACAATTGAGGGCATCAGGGTCAACTTGTACTTCATGCTTAGAAACAAGAGAAAGAGCAATTTCAGTTCTATCCATTGATTCCTCCATGATCAGCCCCCTGCCCTCTCTCATACATACACACACACACAAACACATATTTTCTTACCATTGTTTCTATTATAGTTTGAAGAGACTATCTTTTTATAGTTTTTTAACCTTCCTTAAATTTACTTAATGTAGCACCATTTATCTAATATTTACTTTTCTTTGTAGAATGTTAAATAAATATGAACCAGGAAGTAAATTCCCTTTTCTTAAAGTTGTTCAGATATACACTTGCAATTCTTATCATATATTCCTAGAAGTTCTTAGCATTCCATAATTTTGAACTTAACATTGTTAGCTTGGAATGGCTTATTTTCCTAAATATCTCCTTTTATATTTTTATTTTTTGCTTCTGGAAAGGAAGCAAAAAATTTTTTTGAAATTCTTTTAATATAAATTAATGACTTATATTTTGCAATAATAAATATGAGAGGACTTAGAAGTCAAGTTGTAATTCCAGATCACTTTTCCTAAAAATAGACTTGAAACATCTTGATATCTTTTGGGCAAGGTTCTTTGCAATGTTCTGTCATTTTTTTCCTCTACCCAGTTCATGTAAATTTCTTAAAATGTGTGTACTAGGCTATGCCACACTGTGGATTTCTTGGAATCAGGAATTCTATTTCATTCTTTATATCTTCCCCAACATATAGTTTAGTGTTTTGAACATGGTACAATATGGCAACATAGAAAAATGCATGTAAACCAGATTTTAGGATTTGAAGTAGATCACAAAAGATATCCTAGAATAGGTCAGACTATACTTGAATTCTAATGAGAAAAAGAGGTTGTAGGAGCATATTTTAGGCATGGAAGACCCACTACTTGAGAGCATTATGGTAAAGGACAACACTGACTGTTCCATGAATTGCATAGTGTTTGATATGACTGTGGTGTCAAGTGGATAGATGAAGCTTGAAATATTCATTGAGGAAAAATTACAGACAGTTTGCTTGCCACACTCATGGAATTTGAATTTTATCCTGAAAGCAATGCAGTCACTGTTTTAATTTTAAGCAGATGGGTGATTTAGATAAGTTGCTGTCTCTCTCCCTCCATGACTTCCTCTTGCTCTCAATCCCTCTCTCCTTTCCTCCTTCCCTTCCTTCTTTTTTTGATGTTTCTAAGCTACACATATATGGTTATATGTTAGTCAAAGTTCTCCAAGGAAGAGGACCAATGTGATGCAGATAGGTAGGTTAGATATTTATTAAAAAGGAAGTGCCTTACATTATTATGAAGGATGAGAAGTCTCAAGATTTTCAATCAGCAAGTTAGAGACTCAAGAGAGTGAATGCTGTTAGTTCCAGTCCCCAAAGTAGAAAGTTTGAGATTCAAGAGGAGCAGATGTTTCAGTTCAAGTTTGAAGATAAGGAAAGAGACCAGTGTCCCAAGTCAAGCCACAGAAGCAGTAAGTTCACTCTTACTTGTAGAAGGGCCAGACTTGTTTTATTTTTTTTCAACCTTTACAGCTGATTACATGAGGGTTATCAACATTGGGAGAGCAATATGCCTTCCTCAGTCTACACATTCAATTCTATCCAAACACCCTTACAGACCCTCCAGAATACTGTTTGGAAACCTCAGGGCCCAGGTTATGATGACCCATAAAATCAACTATCACCAATCCATAAGATTGAGGGAGAAAGGCTTTAGCAAAGACCAATTATTGCAATTGAGACAGTATGTGATTAGAACCTAAACCAAGTTATGCATCTTAGTAATGAATGAAATGGGGAGATTTGGGACATTTTTAAAAGTTGAAAATGAGAGGCTTTGGTGATAATCCATAGAAGACAGAGTAATAATAAAATTTTAAACCATACTTGACCATTTTTCCCTATGACATTAGATATCTAAGCTAGATATTGGAAAGAGATGCATTTCCAGCTTAGGTTGTTTATAGAATATCCAGTGTTAGAAGCTTCAAAAACTGTTTAATTTGAGGTTTTGGATTTGAATATAAATAGTTTGGCAATTAATCTTAGGAAGTGCTGGTAGGGAATAGAGAAATGAGAAAGGAGAGGAAAGGAAGTCTATATAGGGTGTAGTATTCATAAGTTACCTGTGTGGGCATTTTTTTTTTCTTCTAACTGGAACTCTATGAAAGAATCTCTAGAATGTTTGTCAGAGTAGCTCCTCCTAAAATGTGAGGCTGTTGGAGTGGTCATTCACCAACTCTGTTCTGTTATTGAGACTATTGCTTGAGAGCTAGCTCAGCACACCTATAGCCTCACATGCTTCTGTCATCAAAGACAGCAGTCAAGCAAAGAGATGCCAATAATAGCAGTGAGAAGCTGTGCCAAGTGTGTACCTGTGTTGGGAAGCAATAACACTCTCTCCTTAATATGAAGTCAATCTTTTCGGGAAATCAGCTATCAAAAGATCATTAAATCTAATGCAATATAATGAGATTATCCAGGGAAGGTCTTGAATAAAATTCTGTAGGACTACTGAAACATAAGAAAAATCCCTGGGAAAGAGAAATCTATGAAAGTCTACTATCTCTATATAACAAGAGACATGATTTTAAATATGCTGAAAACCAACTAATATTAAGCAAACTAAAAGCTGTCACCTTTTATCCACTGTTTATATTTCTATTTGACACCTACAAATTTATTAGCTTCATAGTGGCTACAGTCATGTCTGACTCATCAATATGTCATTAGTACTTAAAAATAATAAAATCATGGCATTTGCAGGGAAATGGATGGCATTAGAACAGATTATGCTAAGTGAAGCTAGCCAATCCCTAAAAAACAAATGCCAAATGTCTTCTTTGATATAAGGGGGGGCGACTCAAAACAGAATAGGGAGGAAGAGCATGAGAAGATTACCATTAAACAGGGATGAGAAGTGGGAGGGAATGGGAGAGAGAAGGGGAATTGCACGGAAGATGGAAGGAGACCCTCATTGTTATACAAAATTACATATAAGATGGTGTGAGGGGGAAGAAAAAAAAAGAGAGAGAGAAATGTGTTACAGTAGATAGGGTAGAGAGAGGTGATGGGAGGGGAGGGTAAGAGAGGGGGGATAGGAAGGGTAGCAGAATACAAAAGACACTAGTATGGCTGTATGTATAAACATGGCTGTATAACCAATGTGATACTGCAATCTGTACACGTGGAAAAATAAGAATTCATACCCCATTTGAATCAAATGTATGATATGTCAAGATCATTGTAATGTTTTGAGCAACTAATAAAAAAATTTAAAAAATGATACTTAACATATGATATATCAAGTACTTTTTTCTTTTAAACAGATTATTTGGGGTCACTGAATTTATGTATAAACATTTTTTTCAAAAAAAAGTTAGAAAATAGAGTTTAGAAAATGTTGATATAATAAAAATATAATTATTTTATAAAAAATATTTTCCATACTTTGTTTCTGATTACTCTTTTAAATGACAGAAACTGGGACTCATTTCTCGTTTCCATTTCCGTACATTCACTTCATGGACTTAAGGATTTATTCCAAGTTGAGAACACAAAACTAGGACATATGAGTGGAAACACGTTTAACCTGAACTGAAGTGTTGGTTTCCTCAGTGTATTCTCATGTGTTTGATAACATTTGCTTTATGATATTTCTACCAGTAAATTAAAATTAACTGTGAAGAATATATACAAATATTTCTGGCACAATTGATTGTGACTTCTCTGCCAAAATGGTTCTTTTCCTTTGATGTAAATTCTCTATATCAGTCTGTTTTTTTTTTTCCTTTAAATTTCTGCATTCTAATTCAAGTCATGTATTTATACATAAAATCTTCATGTAACATTTTCAGTAGTAACTTGGTGAGTAGAGAAAACCCCTAATGGTAATTTCTGTGCATTGTTATTACTGTGAGAAATGATACTCAAAAGAAAAATATATATTGGTACCAGACACAACTAGAATGAATTATTTTTTTTCTGAAGAACTGTCTAGCACTTGTAGTTCTCTTAGCACCCTATTGCAGCCAGAAGTGAATTAGTTGAACAATACCAGGGAATACATCATAAACTAAAAATTTACAACAAGATGGCATTTTTGAAAGGAATTATGTTCTAATTTTTATTGAGAGTCAAGTCAACTAATGGCTTTGATAGATTGGAACAAAACGTGTTTTGAAGATTTGTGGCATTTTCAGAAGTAATAGGCATTTTAAGTCTGTTTCCTCTTATGCTGAACCAAGTGAGTATTCTTTCATAAGTGCAGCATTATACATTTTTATGTACTCTTTCTACAACAAAGTTAATCTATACATATATGCTTTTCTGAAAAAAAAATAGCCTGAGTATTTTCTTCTTTTCCTAATTTGTTGTGTATTCTCACTTCCTTTTAAAACTTTATTTTTCCTTTTACTTTGCTTGAGCACATCAAGCAAAGGTTGCTATTGGCTTCTGATTTTTGTAGATTACAGCAGTTTGACTCTTAATTTCAATAGTGTTTTTCAGAACTAACAGATCATTGAATTAAGTTGACACTTGCTTGCAAAAATTTAACAGCCCAGAAAAATCCTTCTGAGAAGTTATTAGCAACAGCAAATGCTTCTGCTTTTTTATTCTTTAGAGACTTGAAACTCATTTATCATTTTCTTCCCTGAAAATTAAAAATGCTGGAATAAGGAAAAGATCACCATTTTTAGAATAGTGAAAATAATTTTTTAATTTTTTTATTCAAACTTCTGTGAGCCTTAATTTCCTCATTGTTAAAGTGAGATTTACTTTGAAAAATTATTATAAAATAAAAATATGTGTTAATTACCTAATGCACTATCTAAGTCTAATGCACATGTTTTCATTAAAATTATATGATATTGTTATGGCTATTATTATTCTTGTTATATGTTTGATCTAAATGAAGGATTCTCAAACTTCACAAACCAGAATCATTTAAAGGGCGTCTAAAACACAGATTTCTGGACCTTCCCTCAGTCATTGGTTCTCCAGTGGACTTGAGCATGTCTGTTTCTATGAAGTGGCCGACCAGGTTATACTGATACTCTTGGTTTAGGGACAATACTTTGAGAAGACCAACAATGAAATACAACTCAAATGTAGTGAGATAGAGCTTTATCACTAAGAATACTTTTTTCTTATAGTTATCTCTGATTCCTAATACTACTTTCTATTTTGAACATTAATTTGCATATACTTCCTTAAAATATTCATTTATCTACTTCTAAATAACTCAGCATTTCCATTTATTTCAGGTATGGTATGAATTTTGCTGTTCTGAAGTTGTTCAATATTTTCATGAATACATAAGAGAATGGACAAAAAGAGGTCTTTCCTTAGTTGGACATATTTGATAAAAAATATAAACTAATAGAGCTTTTTGGCTTTGTTTTCCCTTTTAGGTGATTGGGCAACACATAAAGGTTGCCTGACACTTGAAGAATCCATTTTCTATATTTTTGTATTTTTATTATGAATAAGGATGTTTGGTTACCACAATATGCATTTTTATTGCATTTGTGTGTATTTTAGATATTAATTATTACTTAAATTAGATGATATATCTAATTTTATTTTATCTACCAGATTTACTTACTTTGCTCAGAGACCTATCATGTCACTGTTAATGAGGATCCAGATAACATAATTTAATTTATAATAAGCAGTAAGAAAAGATCTCTTAAAAGATCATGTTTAATCAGAAATATCCTGGGGGAGGAAACAAAACAAAAACCTCTCACACTTAATATCCCACCAGCAATACTACCAGGATCACCAGTTTGAGGCCAGCCCCAGCAACTTAAGGAGACCCTAAACAACATAGTGAGACCCTATCTCAAAATAAAAAAGTAATAAGTTTGGGGATGTAGCTGAGTGTTAAAGCACCACTGGGTTCAATTCCCAGTTGCCCCCACCAAAAAAAAGAAATATTTGATATTTGTTCAATAGTTGGATGAGTATTTCACAACATCTTTTGAAAAAATGTCTGGAGATTTTACATAATTGATAAATTTTTGAAATTTGGTGTAAATTATAATCCATAAATTTCAGAAGCTTGTTGAATCCCAAGCACAAGGTACCTAACACTTTATAATTCAATTATTTAATACCAGGTGAATTAGTTAGAATTGTCTAGAAGAACAGAATCAATAGGAAATACAATTATAGAAAGAGAATTTATTAGATTGGCTTACTTGACCAGAAGCTGGATAATCCACAATGGCCATCTGCAGGCTGGAGAGTTGAAGGAACAAGTAGCTGCACAGTTCAAGAAGCTGAAGCCTCAGAACAAGAGAGATCAATGGTGCTACCCAGTCTGAGATAGAAGGCTTCTGAAAACTCCCTGGAGAATCACAGGCAAAGCCAGCTTTGAAAAGAGTGAAGGAGCAAGAGTCTGATGTTCTCAGGTAATTGCAGCAGCAATCAAGCACCTATTCAAGGAGAATCAAACTTGCATCTGTTTCTGTTTTCTTGTTCTTCCAGTTGAAGCCACCCTGCCATTCAAGCCACCATTCTATCAACGGTGCTGCCCATGCTTAGGGAATGTCTCCATCTCAGTTCTCTATCTCACTTGGGAGTCCTAGACACACCCTTTATTGATATACCCAGAAGCCTCTTAGTCTTTGGCATCTCTTAATCCAATTAAGCCGACAATTCAGATTAACCATTACACCAGAGAAAAAGAAAATTCTAAAAAGCAATCAGAGAAAACTTACATGATAGCTATAGATGATAATGATAAAAAAATCATTGCAAAATTTTCACTGAATAAGCAATAGGAGACAGGGAAGCAACATCATTTTTTAAGGAGTGTGGTACTGGGGACTGAATCCAGGGATGCTTTACTACTGATCTGTATCCCCATCTCTTTTTATTTTTTGTTGCGAGACAGGTTTTTGCTAGTTGCTGAGGGTCTCTCTAAGTTGCTTTGAACTTGCAATCTTCCAATCCCAACTTCTGAGTTGCTGAGTGGGGGAAACAACATCTTAAATAAAGAAAAAAAAAAGTAAATAAAGAAATCCAAATTCTATACTCAGTGAACATATTTTCAAAATCAAGGGCAAAATATAAACTCTCATAAATATAACAGCTGAAAAAATTACAACCATTTAGTACTAACTACAATATATGTTGAAGCAATTCTTCAGGAACAAGGAGAGAATAGAAAGTTTCCTTACTTTCAATTAATAATAACGACATGGTTATATATGTAAATATACCAATGGAATCTACAAAGGAGGTATTAGAGGGCTGGGTTTGTGGCTCAGTGGTAGAGTGCTTGCCGAACACCATGAGGCTCTGGGTTTGATCCCCAGTACTACATAAAAAAAAGGTAAATAAACAAAATAAAGGTATTGTGTTCATCTACAACTAAAAATATTTTTAAAAGAAGGTATTAGAACTAATAATTGAGTTTGGCAAAGTTGCAAGATATGAGATAAATATATAAATTCAATCACATTTCCATATGCTAGCAATAACAATTAGAAATTGAAATCATAAAAATGTTGTTTACTATAACATAAAATATGAGCTATCTCAGGGTAAATCTGACCAAAGTAATAAAATACATGTGCACTAAACACTGAAAAATATTGCTTAGACAAGCAAAAATGACCTAGATCAGAATCTAAACATTGTCAAACTATAAATTCTTCCCAAATCAGTCTTTAAATTTAATGCAATTTTAATAAAAATCCCAAAGGCATATTTTAATGTATAAACTGACAAATTGTTTATAAAATCTTAAGAGAATGCAAAGGATATGGAATTTCAAAATAACCTTGAAAACAGATATTCAAATCAGAGAAATAATATTACCTGATTTCAAGACTCATGATAATAGTACATGTATCCAGACAGCATGCGAATGACATAACAATCAACAAATAGATCAACATAACAGAGAAGTGATTACAGAAATAGACCCAAACATGATAACTGATTCATGTCAAAGATAAAAAAGAATGATATTGATATCCCATGCAAAAGGGATATCATTTTCAACAAATTATGCTGAAATATTTAGATATTTATATGTAAAAAGAAACTATAACTCACACCATATTAAAAAATAGCTGAAATTAGATTGGACACCTTAATATAGAATATAAAAACTAGAAAATTCTACAAAGGAAATTAGGAGAAAATATTTGTGACTATAGTCAAAGATTTCTTTAATAATCCCTAATAATAAAAATTGTATTACATCAAAATTAGCAATGTCTGTAATTTGAAATACAGTATGGGAAGAGTGAAAAAGAAAGCCATTCACTCAGAAGGAATATTTGCGAATTATATATCTTATAAAATACCTGTACTCAGATTATATAGAGTTCCAAAACTTAGTAATAAGGTAACAAGAAACCCAATAGAAATATGGGTCAAAAGTCTCAGAGATTATACAAGAGGTGCACCAAAGAACAAATACAGATGATCAACAAGCACATGAAAAAATACTTAATATCATCAGTCATCAAAGAAATGCAAATTAAAGTCACAATAAGACACCACCACAAATTTACTAGAATAACCGAAATGAAAAAGACATCAAATGTTGTCAAGGATATGGAGAAATAAGAATTCTCATACACTGCTGATAGAGAAATAAGATAATACAGACACTGGAAAACAGTTTGGCACTTTCTAAAGGTTAAACATGCATCTATCATATGATATAGTCATCCCATAACTAGATATTGACTCAAGATCAACAGAGACATATGGCCAAAGGCAGGTACACAAATGTTTATAGAAACTTACAATAGCCAAAAGTCTGGAAACAACATAAATACCTATTAACAGGTGAATGCTTAAACAAATTGTTTTTCCATTTCATAGAATACTACTCAGGATAAAAAGGATGTTATTGATACCTGCAACTATATGGATAAAGTTCAAAACAATTATGCAGAATAAAAAGAGTACATGCTATATTTTTTCATTAATATAAAATTCTATAAAATAAAAACTAATCTATATTGGCAGAATATAGATCATTGATTGAGTGGAAATGGGAACGGGACCAAAAATGGCAGGAGTGTAGGAACTTTTGAGGGTTGATGGATGTATTCATTGCCTTAATTATGATAATGGTTTCACAGGTGTATATATGTATGTGTGTGTGTGTGTGTATAAAATCTGATCAAACTGTAGACTCTAAATACACATAGTTTACTAAATGCCAATTATATGTCTTATGTTAAACTAGGATTTTTGTATTTAAAGCATTTCCTTTTATTCTGATGGTCAAATAGAAAATATGAAAGACTTTATGATTAGGTATATTGTAACCAATAACACTCATGTGCTTGGTTTTAAGAAGTATACTTTTCTTATAAAATTATATTTAAGTAGAAGGATCTTATAAAATATTCCTTTACATGTGTATTTTTTTCTCTACAATGATATTGGATTTTAACAAAACAATATGTTTGCTGCATTAACTGTAGCTTGCTGATAATATACCCACAGAGCAATGCCATGTCTAAAAAGCACCAGATTTAAAGGGAGGATGCCAACATCCAGTTCAACATTCAGGGTAACTAGTAGCTCCAGTAATGTGTAACCTCAGGAGGGCTGTTTAACTTTCCATATCTCAGAGTCCCTTCCGGTTTCACAGTGATTGCAGTGTTGTATATTACTGTGAGGACAAATCTGATAACAGATGAGCCTTTGGCCATCCCCTTACATAAGGTGAGTGTACTAAGGAGATTATTGGATAATAGCTGCTTCCTACTGTGAGTGTCTGAAGTTCTAGTGGTTGCAATTTGGACTAATTTAAGTACTCCAGAAGAGACCTAATCCAGGTGTAGGTAGCTGTTGTCCTTGAGATAAATCATACATACTTCTATTTAGTTTTCCCTGTGTGACTTTTTATGAAAATATTATGGCAGAGGTATCTGATCTGGGGTTCTTTATTTTATAATAGGGAATTATATTAAAAAGATTATAAATTATCTTAACATTAAGTATTAGTATAAAATAAAGTATATTCACTCACAAAGAAAGTATACTCAATATTGCTTTCAATGTTATTTGAACCCCTGATGATATACCCACAATGCTTCTGCATGATTATGATTTGAACCATTTTATGATTTAGAATAATAGAAATATGCTTAACCTTTTACCATGCACACATACCATATCCTAAACTGTCATGGAGCTTTCACTGAGGATTAATAATTTATTTGAAACAATCTTGTTAATGTCTTGTTTTCTTGAATCTCTTTCTTCAGTTTTCACCCTATAATCTCTCTTAATTTCCTGTGTTCCTCCTTTCTCTACTACCCTATGTCATTTAGGTAGCCACATACCTATCTCTGACCCTGGATATTTCCTTGTACTTAAAATTTGATTTCTTTCTTGACCTTAAAGAAATATATATTTATTGATTTCTAAGTTCAGACCTTCTTGTGTTAATGATATAAATAAATATTTCTCAAAGGAAGATATACAAATGGCCAAGTGTGTGAAAAATGTAGTGCTCAAAATTCTCAATATCATTAATTATCACGGATATACAAATCAAAACCATAATTTGCTCCAGGAAGCATAACTATAAACAAACATGTGTGCACACACACACAGGCACACACTAAATTCTGAAGGTAAAGAAGCAAAAAGAGGAAACTTATAAACTGTTGGTAGGAATGTAAATTAGTATATTCACTATGAGAAACAATATTGAAATCTTTCAAAAAAAGTGAAACTAGAGTAACATTTATGTGTGTTTATAAGTCATTATTTCAAAAAGACACCTGCACTCCGTGTATATTACAACACTATTTATAAGAGCTAATATATGCAATCAACTGAAATGCTCAGCAGTGGATTCATGGATAAAGAATATTTGGTATACAACCACAATGGAATGTTATTTGACTACAGAAAGAAGAAATCTTATTATTTGCAGCAACCTGAATGCAACTGGAGGACATTATGTTAAATAAAATGATCCAGACACAGAAAGAAAAATACCACATATTATTGTTCATATGTAAAGGCTCAAAAATATTTCATATAAGTAGAGGGTAGAGTAGTGGTCACTATAGATTAGGAAAGATGGGTTGAAAGCATATATAGGAGGAAATGTAGAGGCTAGTTATCCTGGATAAAGGATTCTAAAATATAATTTTATAGGAGAATAAGTACTGGTGTCTTACAGCATAGTAAAGTAACTATAGTTTATAATTTGTTAAATATTTCATGAAATACTAGTAACTTCCCAATCACAGAAATGATAAATGTTTGAAAAGATGGAAATGCTAATTAACCTGATTTGATTACTATACATTATGTAGAATTACCACACCGTATTCCATATGTACAATTAAAATAATCAATTTAATTAAAACAAGACAATTCAATACCAAACAATAACAAAAAGAAACAGAAATCAGGATTAACCAATTGTAACAATGGCCAGAACTGATTTCCAGTGTAGAAAAATTAGTAGTAGAAATAAAAATGATCCTATTCAATGTTTCTTCCTTTCTCTGAACAATCCTATTGTGAAACTGCTGTAAGTCAAGAAATTTGACGATGATACTGAAAGTTATTTAAAACCTTCTTAATATATATTTTCACTCTGCATTTCTTCCATGTTGTACTTATTTTTAAGATTTTCACCTGTAGCTCTAATTTGTTAGTTATTATTCTCTTTAAAAATTATTTTATGAATAGACCATTTAGGCAAACATACTCTATTAGCTGACATCTTAATGCCCAAATGCACTAGATGAATTCTGTGTACCTTAGCTGTTTGCTTTGAAAATGCCTCCACATGATTATAGTTAATTCATATGGTGTTAAATATGTTTTCAAATGGTTTGATGGATGTATTAGTCACTTTTCTGTCACTGAGACAAAATATTTGAGAAAAACAACTTAAATTAAGGAAAGATTTATTTTGCCTCATGGTTTCAGACATGCCAATTCATGGTCACTTGGCCTTGCTTCTTTGGGACCTGTGGTGAGGCACAGCATAAAGGTTGTAGCCCATGGCAGAGGATAGCTGTTCACTTCAAGGGGCCAGGCAGGTAAAAGAGAGAACTCACTTCTGTATCAAATCAATTAAGCTATGAATCTATAAGTAGATTAATTCAGTTGTGAAGTCAGAGTCCTTATAATCCAATCACTTCTTTTAGGACCCACCTCTGAACACTGCTACATTGGAGACCAAACTTTCAGCTTACAAGCTCTAGGTGTAATTTTAAGGTTTAAATCATAACAATGAATTGTGGAAGAACTCTAGTATTTGTACAGTGAGACTGTGCAGTTAACTCCAATTTTTCTATTCTTTCCTATGTATGAATCCTTAATTTCACCTCTAGTCTGGTGAGGACAGAACCAAAATCAAATCAGCTTACCATCAGGTGCCTTACATTAATAGTTTTCAATAGGGAGGATCTGTGATTTGCATTTTGGAATGTGTGTGTGTGTGTGTGTGTGTGTGTGCATGCACATGTGTGCAATAAGTATAATGTGTGTAATAAGCTGCTTAGGATCAGTCTGTAGGTTTGAAAAAGATTGTGTAATACAACTGCAAAAGTATTTTTTCTTAAAAATATTTTATCATATGGAAAGGCTTTTCAAATTAAAAAAAATATAATGTTGAAAACAAGGGTACTCCTTTTGAGTGTCAAAGTTGTGGAAATTGAAGAAAGTCCCATCAGTGCTTTCATTTTGAGAATAATTTTCCATGCCAGTTGCCATTTTATGCCCTGCATGAGTGACTCAGTGTGCACCTAAGGACCATTTTAATGTGTGGCATCTGGGTGGACACCTGGAAGCTCTGAAGCTTTGAACTAAGGAGCCATTAATGCTAAAAAAAAATTAACATTAATGTTGATTATCCTCTTTAACTTGTTTCACCCACAACTGCTCAATCATTCTGCAACCAGATTACTGCCGGTTCCATATGTTTCTGTGTCACTTAGGCTTGACTAATTAAAATGTTCTGTTATAGGTGCAACATAAATTTTAAAACTCTGACATGTCTTTTTAGCCAATTGAAGACACTTCTAATGTTTTATGAAAATTAATATATAAATTTATTTTAACCTACCAAGTACCAAACGTACAGCCTAACATTTTATATACTACTTTGATTCAGAGAAACAAATCTATGCACATCAGCTAGGTTCCAAGCTTTGCCAAACCTTAAACTCTATAATCTTGATAGATTTTCTCTAATATTTTTCTTTAAATTTGCCTTTCCTAATGATATAGGAATATGTTTTGTCAAGGGATCAATAAAAAAGATTAATACTTATCAATAAGAAATTAAAACTAAAACATCAATCAAATATTATTCCCTCTTTCAAATTGTCAATGATATAAAAAGATAATAACCAGTGTTGGCATTCTAAAACACTGCTAATGTGAGTGTAAATTGGCAAAATATTTAGAAGACAATTTGGCAGCGTGTAGCAAGTGCTTGGATATTTTCGTATTCTCTCATTCAATTCCCTTCAAAAAGAATCATGAGGAAGTAGATATTTATAAATATTCATGAAAAAAGTTTTATCATAGTGTTTTTCAAAACATTCAATCTTAGAAATATAAATAAGTAGCAATATAAAAGATTTCATAAACCTTTTCTTCCATGTGATTGATGCTATGTTTAAAAGCCATGTTTTTGAAGACTAATTCAGGAAAAAGAAAATTTTTCTTAATACAATAAATTGTTAAGTGAGAATAAATTTTGTGAACCAACCAACCTCTCACATAGGCATGTGCAGAAGTACTGAACTAAAAGACGACACACCAACATTCTTTATATTCAGTATTATTTATTGTTTGATTGATAAGTCTATTTACACATATTAATAATGAAGTTTTGGAAACACTTAATGAAGTTATCAAAACACTTATGAAAAATTTATTTCATAAAGGTTATTTTTAAATAATTTAAAATTTATCTTTTAGTGAGTAAATTTAGCATATTTATATGGTCCTATTTAAATTTCTACGCTTTAAAATATTTTTTTGTCCAGCAAAATTCTAAACTTCTTGAAGTTGAGCCTATGTTATTAACTTCATTTTTGTTCTATCTATGTAATTTGGAATGCAAGACACTTCAAAAAATTTTGCTGTGAATCACGATCAAGTATAATTCTTTGTCAAGTACATCTGCCCAGAACTACTTTTGAGTTTCTTATTCTGTATGTCTATTGAGCCATTAGTGATTTTGATGTTCACAAAATCTCAGAATCAGTTTACTTAGTTACTTATTTAATAATCCAAGCCAAAGATATTGCACTATTCCATATTATTTCATTAATGGCAAATATATTTGGTCATTCTTAGTTCAATTAGTTCAAATAGGGTCACTTGGACATTGGTTCAAATTGTAGTTGATATCGGGTTAAAAAGATAAATTTAAAATAATAGTCATCTCAGTTGCTTTGGGATGTTAGAAGGGTAAAAATAGATATACAATAAAAATAATTTTCCTTCATTTTGAGTTTGGACTCTAAGTCAGGAGTATTTCTGCAAGAAATACATATAGAAATAAAAGAATCAGTTCATATGTTATTTGTTTGCTTAAGAACACATACATAATTTTAATTTTCTGTTATGGAGCAAAGCCACATATATCTGATTTTTATTTTCTTTTCAACCACTTCTTCCAGCATCACAAAGAAAACAGTTTTTACCCAATTTTCTGATATCTTTTCATAAAATAGAACAGCAGCAAGGATCAACACAATAGCACAATACTCAATGAATTCCATTATGTAATCAAATGATTGAAACTGCATCTTCCAAACATACACAATAGTATTAGTTATTTTCTACTTTTGTTTATTATTCTAATGGCTTGTACTAGTAAGAGTTGACCAACTAAGGAGTTGAGTAGTTAGGTCCTGCTCTGGTCAAGCACCAGAGTGCTCAACTTACATACAGTTTTAAGTGGCCAAAGGAGATTAAAGAGGTAATTTCTTCCCATTTTGCATGAATGGGAACATATTCTTTTTAATCATAGTAGTTTTCACATTAAGCTGTGGAAATGAGCAAACTGTTATTAGTTCATGGGAGGAACTAAAACCCAGAATGATTGAATTATAAAAGGTGATTAAATTTCAAATCTTCTTGCTAGTTTTACCTTAAATTTATCATATTTGAGCTATTCATAAATTTTATAAGTGAGCACTTAATACCAAAAGAAATTTATTTTTATTTATATATGAAAAATAGAAAATTGTATCACAATACTTAGTGCTGAGCATGTACTTGCAAACTCATTAATAAACAAATAACAATCTTTTTAGAAAATTTCTTTTTTGAAACATTTTCAGGGATGTTTATTTTATAACTCTATCCAAATTTTAAAATACTAGTGTTTTTAAATTCTCCCTTTTGGGCTGGGGTTGTGACTCAGTGGTGGAGTGCTTGCCTAGCACCTGCGAGGCCTTGGGTTTGAGTCTCAGGACCATATAAAAATAAACAAAATAAAGGTATTGTGTCCAATTACAACTAAAAACTAAAAAAATAAATATTTTAAAAATTCTTCCTTTAGTCTGTCTAAGTAAACTGCTGATTTCATTTCAAATCTGCCAATTCCAACTTTTTGTTCTTGTGTAATAGAAACACATCTCACCATTTTTACCAGAACACAGTAGAATTTAAATGTAAATGAGATGTGGAATGTTCCTAGAGATGAATGGTCATAAATCTGACTAGTAAATAGTCTTTTAAAAACAGCATCAATTCACACTAACACATTTTAGTAGCTAAAGCAGAAGCTCTGGGTAGAGAGGGAAAAACTAAATTCCTACCAAATCTCCAGAGTGGCAGGAAACACAAAGGGCATATCCAAGACCCAGTAGTGAAATCTGAGAAAGCTTATTTAACTAATACTCTTTGGTGAAATACAGAATAAGGCTTTGATGAAAATAAGGGATTTCTACAAAAGAGGAACATACTTGCTTCAATATGTTAATTCCATATAGGTTAGTTTCATATACAAATATCTGCTTCTGAATACCAAGTATTTGAAGGATATGCAGGTAGTTCTTGCTTTGCACACCAGAGCAGGACCCTGAAATGTGATGGTAAAATCTGAAACCAAGAAAAGTGATCCTAATAACCTGGAAAAAAATCATGAGTGTTATATAACATTTACAAGTGATTTTTTTCCCAAAAAGGTATAAAACTCTCTATTTGGCATGAAAAAACCCTATTAAAACATTTATGCATTGTACAATAATTTTAAAATTAGAAACAGAAAATATTTTTTCGTTAAAAATCCTAGCAAGAATAGTGAAGCAGGACTTGTCTTTTGTCATATACATTTTGAAATAAACAGCATTTTGTTCTATATATTGGTAAATTTTATACTCTTTTCTAAGATTGGATCAGTTTCTGATGCTATATTCTCTGCATATTCAGTGTTATGAAGTAACTGAGAGAGTTCTTTTAAGGTTGAATTAATTCCTTCCTTCCTTCCTTCCTTCCTTCCTTCCTTCCTTCCTTCCTTCCTTCCTTCCTTCCTTCCTTCCTTCCTTCCTTCCTTCCTTCCTTCCTTCCTTCCTTCCTTCCTTCCTTCCTTCCTTCCTTCCTTCCTTCCTTCCTTCCTTCCTTCCTTCCTTCCTTCCTTCCTTTTCCTTCTAATACTGTAAAGTTTCCCTTCTGTGAATTCCTCTGGCTGTAGACCTAGAGTATCTTTGTTAGATACACTGTCAACATTACAAGGTCATCTATTTAATCTATAACTCTATTCCTATACAACTAAAATCTTTTAGCTTTTTGTACAATGCAGTAATGTTTTGGCCATATTGCAACCTTTTATTTTCTACCATGATCCTTTTATGTTCTGGTGTGCATGCTTTATGTTATACTTTATGCCATATTTCTTTCCCAAATCAACTAAATAAATGGCACATTCTTCTGTGGCAGTATCAGCTATCTGTCCAAAAGCCCATCTAAGGCTTTGAAAACTGAAATAACTCCTTGGCCCAGTGGCTGGATTAATGAAATTGTGTTTGGTAGTTTAAAAGTACATAAAAAGTACATTTTAATATTTTCATTCAAGTGCTCTAGAGAATTACCTGCAATATTATTCACCATTGATAGTGCATTAATAGTCAAATTATTTTGCTCAAAGTATATTTATACCACTGGGAGATAAGGAAATAGCACAACTATTTTGTTGTTGTCTGTATAACAGATGTGTTGTGGCCAAGCACTAACAGACCATGAAAGAAGTGACGTGATTTGTCCCTGATCTTGATGTACACCTGTTATTTATGTAGTGATTTGTGGATTGAAGAGGTAGTAGCATATTTTGTTCTTTACAATCACTCACAGTTAATGTACCTTGGTAGCTGAAATTTGAACCATGTTTTTGGTGCACTGGGCTTATTTAACTAAACAGTGTTACTGGAAAACTGTGCAAAACAAGAACTACCTTTATTAAGTTTCAAAAATTGGTCTCAGGATTTTCTCCTTAGTTTATTTATTTATAAAAATTAGACACTGATTTTTTTCTTCTCAAATGATAGCAGTAAGCTTTGAAATGAAATACAAATTTAAATTAGGTGAACCTTGAAGTACAACTTATTATTTTAACTTCTTTACACCAATACGGATGGTGGTTCGTGGAATCTGGCATTCATCTTTATGTGCAGCTCAGGAAGGCAACAGGAAAGAGATTGTATCTCCCCTTGTACCTGATCATTTAGATACATGAACAGTTGCATCTTTGGTGTTCTTATATATACCTGAAGACTGCACATCAAATTACACACCAGTCTTCATTGTTTATCCTACCTAGAGTAGATTTTTTTTAAAGAAGAAAACATGCCCATGATTACATGCATAGTATTCTTAAAAATTTGTGAAGATCTTTTGGGGTGGGGGAAAATTCTCAATCTCAAAAATGAACAATTAAAAGCTTTTCTTAGGTTTTAGTAACTTAAAAAGAAAACTTCTTAACAGGTATATTGACAAATAATTTGCACAATACAAAATTCCCCCATTATAAAAGTACAGTTCAATCAGTTTTAAAACAGGGAACACACAATATATTTGCATGTGATCCTTAAGCAAGGCCATGCTAATTTTCACCAAGTTGTTCCAATTTTTATTTCAACATGTGTTGCCAAGTCAAGCACTCTTTGAAATTTAATTCTTGGCAGGCAAGTACATTTAATATTTTTCAAAAACATAGCGGGGGCAGGGGTACAGCACTGGGGATATAGCTCAGTTGGTAGAATCCTTGCCTCACATACACAAGGCCCTGGGTTCAATCCCCACCACTTAAAAAAAATTGGGGGAAGGATACCTTACTATTACTATTATGTGTCTAATTTGTTTTGGAAACTTTTAAGAAAATATAGATAAATAAATATCTAAATTTGACAGAAATCTACTGAATTTTCATGTTATTTTTATAATGCAGTTGTTATTCTTAGTTTATAAGGAAAGGAAGAAATTATGGTAAGGTAACTTAAAAGCAAAACTGGCATATTTGGTGTTAAGGATAATCTTGCATCTTCTGGCTTACATCATATTGGGATAGAAGGTTATCTCTCTGATGATGATTCATCAGCTGTACAGATAATAGGTTAGTATTTATTGAGGTCCTATAGAGCCATGTGTGATTCTAAGATTTTTACATGAGGCATTTCATTATCTTTAAGAACCCTATCTGATAAATGCTATTGGTTTTTTTTTAATTTTTTATTGTTGGTTGTTCAAAACATTACATAGTTCTTGACATATCATATTTCACACTTTGATTCAAGTGGGTTATGAACTCCCATTTTTACCCCGTATACAGATTGCAGAATCATATCAGTTACACATCCATTGATTTACATGTTGCCATACTCGTGTCTGTTGTATTCTGCTGCCTTTCCTATCCTCTACTATCCCCCTCCCCTCCCCTCCCCTCCCCTCTTCTCTCTCTACCCCATCTACTGTCATTCATTTCTCCCCCTTGTATTATTTTTCCCTTTCCCCTCACTTCCTCTTGTATGTAATTTTGTATAACCCTGAGGGTCTCCTTCCATTTCCATGCAATTTCCCTTCTCTCTCACTTTCTCTCCCACCTCTCATCCCTGTTTAATGTTAATCTTCTTCTCATGCTCTTTTGTAGTGCATAGATGAGGAAATTGAGGTACAGTGAGACTATCCTTCTTCACCATGGCCATAAAAATGAGAAGTGGAACACGTGGGAGCCTGGTCCCAGACTCCACTATAATATTTCCTTCTGATTTTCCCTCTTACTGTCTACCAAGAAAAGTGGCAAAGGCTGGGATCCTTGGTAGAACTTTCCTTCTTGAGTAGAAGGGGACAATAGAAAGCTTATCACATGCATCTGATAAATCACACTATCATAACGAGTCTTTTCCATGTAAATATTTTCCATGTAAATTCTAAACTTTTATATATTTGAATTTGAGATCTTGATTTACAAATGGAAATACATTTTTAAAAAGATAAACACATATAAATATGAGATATAAATAACTTTTTGAAAAATAGCCCAAAGTTTAAAAAAAATGAAACCATTTCAGGACACTAAAGACAGAAATTACAAAGACAGCTGTGCCCAACACAGTGATTCCAGGTGGTTTAACCTGAGGGTCTCTCTGAGATTGCTCTGTCCCACACATGATGTGACTTATGCCCCTCACAATTCATTCTCTTCCCAAGTCTCCTTTCTTTACCCTTTTAGTTTAAAACGGTATCCCTCTTTCCATTTCTGATCCCTTATTCTGTTTGCACCAATGACCACCTAACCTAAGTTCAGACTGACACATCTACTCAAATCAAGACTGCAAAGATTTTCCTTTGCCTCTTCTTTATTACATATGCATCTCATTAAGAATACTAGCTCTGTAGGACATGGAGAATTATAGAAAATCTCATCATTGCTTGCTTATCCTACTACTGTACCTCCATCAGCCTCAAAGTAGCAAAACTAATACTACCACCAATATGACTTTAGAAACCATTAGCATTATAGAGCTTTTGTGCTCTTATATTTCGTAGTTGTTCTATACTTACATTATCTGAGACTATGACCACTTTATATCATCTTCCCTCCCTCTTGGCCCTCAAATCTCAAAGATATATGTAACTACACATAAATGGATCTCTTGCCCTTAGGTCAATGTCTCTGTATTCATTTGGTTTGTCTGAAGCTTGTTCTCTACTAGATTTCTTTATAAGAGCTCCTGGGGAAAATATTCCTGGAATTTGTGTACATTGATTAAAGAGTTTGTCTATGTCATTTGCACTTGAAAATCTGTTTGTTGAATCAAAAAAAAAAAAATCATTGACACCTGCTATTTTTTTCCTTAATTATCTTAATATGTTATTTCATTTTCTTCTGGCATTAGGCATTGCTATTGATAAGTCTTATGACAGTACGATTTTACTTTCTTAATATATCATGAGCTCTTTATTTTCTAGGTGCCCATAGATATTTTTGCCTTCTTTTTTCTTTCTTTAGTTAAGTCATGTAATTTTACTGGAATATTTCCTGGTGCTAATTGTGTTGGGTCAGTACTCTCAGAAACATCATGTTCACTTTCAATAAGGAATTTAAAATCTTTTATTTCTAGAAGATGTTCTGGATGCCTGGATGTTCTATTTGTTTTGTTTCCTTAATTTGGCTTTCATCTGCATTTATCCATAGGCTCAAACTTTTTTTTACCTGTCCTCAGTATTTTTCATTTTTCACTGAATACTTTTTTTCTTCATTCTTTTTGGATTTTTAAAGTTTTTAAATTTTCATTTTACTAAGTCATCTCTTATATTTATTTTTTATTATATTTTTTGGTAGTTTGGTCTTCATTTTTGGAATCATTTTTTCTTCTCTTACTTCTAATTATTCCAGAGTCAAAGTGTATCATTTATGAGCTTTTCTATTTCTAATTCATATTGTTCTTTTATATCTTGTACCATTTTGTTAATTTTTCTTAGCTAGTTTTGAAATAGCACTTTTTTTTCTGTTTTGTGAGCATATTTTTCTTTATACTTTTATGTTGCTCATGTTTATGTAAATTTTCCTAAGGTGCAGTGTAGGATAGCTTATGTAACTTACACAGCTTCCTCTTCTGTTGTTTTTATTATGTGTTTAAATGTGGCTATGTACGTTTTTGGATTCAGTCTAGACTTGTATTTTCTTCTGTTCTCTTTGTTGTTTCTATCTCACTCAATTCTGTTTCCCTTCCAGCAATTTTTCTTCAGTGTGTGTTCCTGTCTTTGAATGAATCATTGGTGGACTATTTCTGAGAATTAACAAGTATACCCTGCTCTGGATTGTTCAGCCCTTCTTGGAGAGAGAGGTTGCGATGACAAATTCCTTGGTGCCCTATTGGTCCCGGCTTTCCTGTGAACATCGTTGACCGGTTTAGCCTTCTCCTGATCTCTGGCCCTTGAGACCCTGCCTGTTGTCTTCTTGTTATTCCTGCAGATATGCTGTTTAAAGTCTGTCGGTGATTTGTTTCCAACTCCTGTGTTTTGGAGCTTATTGAGAATAACTATCCATCAGTTTTGTTTTGAATGGCAACCCTAGATTACTGTCTTGATATGTTCTGTTTCTTTGTAGTGATTTGGAAAGATTTAAAAACTTCACTGCCACTGTTGCCAGCTTCCAAGTGTAGTTTTTCAATGTGTCACAAATACTAATGACCTTTAGTAAAGGTTATTTAATAATAATTTATGGCTCCTATGATTCATATGTATATGTTAATACATGAAAGTAAAAAATCACCTAACCTGAGTGGGCATTCATTCATACTAGTGCTATTCGGGCAAACCTGAGGTCATCTTGAAATAATTTGATGATTTTTGCTTCACAAAAAAAAAGAGTAAATTCTTTTCTTTTTCTAGGGATATAAGAATAGGACTTTAAAAACTATATTTTTCCCTGGTATAAAATAATTTTATTGGAGGGGGGGAAACTTCATTTAAACAGATTGAAAACTCAGATTTCCTTCCAAACAAGCTTGAAGTGTTTTAAAGGCCAGTTTTACTCAGATGAAGGATACATAATGAAAAGGAAAGCATTGGACTTACTGGGGGCAGTTCTCTTTTTAGAGCAGTGTGTATTTTGTAGTCCATAGGAAACCATTAGCTTATTCATGTCATAATAACTATTTCTAGACCACAGAAGATTTACACAAGTAAGATGTGCTATGAAATGATCCAAATTGGAAGGCAAAGAAATGGAAATGTATAGTTGCTTGAAAAACTTGTATGCTCATAAAAATGGTATAGTAAGGGTGAAATGGGATTTTGTCTGAATTAGATGAGATTAGTGATGGGTTATTAGACATGTTTCATGGAAGAATAGGAGGTGAATAATAACCAGGGCTTAAAATGAATAATTAAATAAAGTAGAAGGTGAAAAATTGTATGACGGTGTCCTTGTCAAGTGAAAATCCCCCTCAGATTCATTCTGTTGGTTAGTGCTGATATATGAAATAGCAATAATCAGTTCGTGATTATCATTTCCTCAGAACAATCATCCTGATGGTAAGAAATAGCCCATGTATACTCTAACATTTAGTATGATAGTTGCAATGTTTCAGTTTCTAGAAAGGAATATGGTCCATAGGTTATGCCTTGACCTATGTGGATAAATAAGCAGATTAATAATATGGATGCACTATGGTCTTGTGTTTAATGATTCAGCTGAAGTTTATGTATTGGCAGAAATATGTGACAAAGGAAAATGCAGCTATTGAATTGAATTTGTAGTGTATAGGAAATAATGATCTGTAGGACTAAACAAATCTCTAGAAGTGAATTGAAATTTTATCATGCTGAAATGTTTGATGGAGTTGATAGATTAGTGAATGAATAAATGGTTTTGATTAAGGAGTGGGATTTTTGAATATTGGTCATTAAAGTTATAGTTGAAGTATAACTATGATTTTTATAACAATTGTCATATTCCATATGATAATTATGATACATAGTGTATTCCGATTTAAGTGTTATTTTTTTGTTGCAGATTTTGTGAGGTTCTCTTCAAAATCTGTACTCATTTATGGTGGTTTGGGTGGTCTCTCATCTTAATTCCAGCTGATAAATGTGATCTTCACAGTATTTGCTAAAGTCCTCTTACCTCACTTTTACAGAGCAGGAATCATGATTAAGAACAGGACAGGTATTTTGTCAAGTTGCTATGGTGAAAAGATAGGAGAAAATGTTCCAATGTCTGTGAAATTGAAATCTCTTTCTGTCAGCTATTTCCTGATAAACCATATGTGTGTGTGTGTGTGTGTGTGTGTGTGTGTGTGTATGAGATATATATATCTCACTTCCACAAATAGATTTGTATATTCTGTGGGCATATATACAAACTAGCTTTCTTATTTATAATAATATATTAAATTTAGCTTGTTATTATAATAGCAATAGAAATATTCTTCATTATATTATAAAGTTTATATTAATTTTGTTTTACTCTGCCAAGTATCTTTGTTAGCACAATCATTACATGAAGAGAGAAATTCTCTCACATACCACCAAGTATTTGTCATCCCAAGTACTTTATAGTCTTAATTCATTTTTTCCTCTAAATGAATTAGATTCCTTTGAAGGAAAAAATAGACTTTCTATCTTTTCACATTTATTGCCTTAGAGTTTTATCTATTTGTTTCTTTCTCTTTGAGGTACCTATGTGTCTGGATATAGATGCAATTAATAAGAAAATGACTGTTTTTTGACTTTTCTCACAAATTGTAAGATGACAATGGGGGTTGAAGAGAAATATGTAGTTGTTATCAGGTACAATTCCTGAATTTTTCATGTGGAATGTGAGAGGTGCTTCTGAACTATTCTAAGACTAATATTAGCAATGACAAACTCAAAAGATAATATTTTCAAGTATTTAACCTGAGAGTCACATTGTTGAACAATATTTTCCTGGATATTTGAATATTCAACTTGAATATTCAAATAGAATATTCCTCAAGATTGATCATGTTTGGGATGAGACCAGTTACTTTATGGATTCAATGAAGATTTTACAAAGAGATAAAAGGAACATAATACATCCATTTATTTACCCATTCAATTAGCATGTTTTAACTGTTTGTTTTAGGCTTTATTGCAACATCTTGCACATTTTCATTGTGGAGTTATTTACTTATTTTTTTCCAAGAATGGTTTTATTTTATTTTTTTGTTTGTTTGTGTTTTTGTTGGGAGTGTGTAACTGAACTGTCTTGTGTTAATAGTTGTGGTACCTGATTCTAGATCTGTTCACTACTCTCAGATGTAAATAGGGAAGGAAATTACTCCAACTATTGTGGTATCTGGAAATATGATTCATTCAGGTATAGGTTTGCCAAGGGTTGGAAGGTACTTCATATTTCTCAAATGAGTGACATACAAGAGTAACAATTATTATGGGAGTTAATATCTTTATGCTTTAGAAAACAAAACTGAACGATATGATTAATTGTCTTTATGAGAAATGACTTTGGAAAAAAGTATAAGAATTTCCCTCCAAAACAGGTTTTGGATGACAGCAGGACAAGAAAACATGGAACTAGAGCTTAGCATCCTTTCTTCTTTTCTGTTGTATTTTCCTCTCTGAATCTGTAGAGACATATGGAGGAAAAAAATATGACCAAGGCAGAAAGAAATGATGACCACTTCCAACTCTAGTGACAAAACTCAAAGGACCAGAAGAAAGATAATGTCACAGGGAGGGGACACTCTCTAATTTGTTTAGAAATAAATATTGAATCTGCTTGAAAAATTCCTAAAGGAAAAAACTGCATTGACATAGAAAGTTAGTGACAGAATTGAAACTATCCTTGGATAGATATTTGCCTTGCTAAATATTTTCAGTGAGGCAGTAAAGGATAAGCAATATTCCTTGTTGGCATTGTAAAAATATGGCTGTTGTAATTAATTAAGATGATGTATTAAAACATTGGCAAAGTTTAGTGTTTCTTAATATATACGTGGCAAAATTTCAGCCAGTGTTCTTGTTGTTATCTCATCTTACAACATACGCTTTTAAGGATTGTCATCTTTTTAAAATTTATAAATGATATTAAAATATCAGGCTATTATCTGACTTTTGCTCCTGAGGAACTAATGAGCAAGAGTCATTACTCACAACAGAATAATTAATTGAGTTTTCATTCCGTGCCAGACAGTGGGCTGGTATCTGGGCTTGCTTAGATAAGAAACAGGTTTTTTTTTTTTTTCTCATGGAACTCACAGTGTAAGAAGAGACATATAAACAAATCATTGCCATGTAAGTTGATGAATGCCATAATAAGGGTATGAACAGATGCCACAAACATAGAAGAGGGAGAGCTTATATGCTCCCAGCAGAAAGCAAAGGTTTCAGAATAAGCTGGCACTTGACTTAAAACAAGACTTCAGAAAGCTGAAAGGGAAGTAGCAGGAAGACCAAGTTAGAGGTATCAGCATAGGCAAAGACACACAAATTCGTAAATTTGACACTGTAAATTCAAGGAAGATGCTAGGATGGGAAAACAAGAGTTGTTTACATTTATCTTATACCTACCTTACTTACAAATTCCCCTTTCTTAGCTACTTGGTAGTCATACTTACCAGACCATAACCTAGTATTCATAGTCATTTAACACAGTGGTTAATATTTGTTGGATTTTACTGACCTAGGACTCAATACCAGGTCTGGAATAAGTTTGAAGAATGTATTTTTTTTTATTCTGTTAATTAGAATTTAGAAAGAGCCATTTAATCTGAGTTTAACTAACAATGGCTGTGGTAGTAAACTGTTTGTTGCTATAAACAAAATATCTGATATGAACAACTTAGAGGAAGAAAAGCTAATTTTGGCTCACCGTTTGGCTCAGTCCATGATCAGCTGATTCCATTGCTCAAAGCCTGAAGTGAAAACATAACATCATGGTAGAAAGACATGGTGCATGAAAGCTGTTCAGCACATTCCAGGCAGGAAACAGAGAAAGCATGAGGAGTCAGGGACTAAATATAATCCCCAAGTGTCCCCAGTGACAAAGTTCCTCCAGCCATTCCCCACCTGCCTACAGCTACCATCCAATAATTCATTCAAACTATTAATCCTTCAAATGTATTAACCCACTCATTTAGTTATAGGTCTCCTAATCTAATCATTTCCTTTTTGAACATTCCTGCATTGCCTAGCATGAGGTTTTTGGGAGATATCTCATATCTACATTATAACAATGGGGTAAGGAGGATAGGAGTATTATAGTAGAATTCTGCTACTATTGCCTAGCAAAGCATAGAAAACATTTCTGGCAAGAAAAGAAACATAGTGAGAGAATAAAGATGAACACACAGGAAATGCTGCCTGGGACCCTGATGCCTTTGCCGTTTCTGATTCCCATACCTTTTGAAGTCTGGCTCTATTCCTGCCATTCATTTGATTCTGTGAGCTGTACCTGCATCTTATATTAAATTTTCCTTTTATGCTTGAGCTAGTTTGAGTTGGCTTTACTTGAATCCCAAAGGGTCTTATGAAAGACTAGATCAAAGGACCAGAGGTCTTCACTAGTGAAAGAAGAGATTTATTGCTAATGGGTGTTCTAGTGAACTAAAATGATAAGAAAGTTTCTAAGAGAATTGTTATAATGATCGAATAAAGTTAAATAGTTTTCCATTTTGAAATTTTCAGAAGTCAATTAAGAATCTTTAGATGATCACAGTTCAGTGTAGGGAGGTAGAAGGTGCTGCTGAAGAGGAATGACGTTAAGTTACTTAAGTAAAAGAATACAAGTAACTAATAAACTACGTAATATAAATAGATTTCAAAGTTAGTTAAGAGCTACAGTAAAAAAGGAGTTGTGAATTAATTTACAAAAAAAAAATCATTGAATGTGGGAGCATGGTTTAAATTCAAAGAATATAATGGTAAATAATATAAAAGTTATGGAAAGTGGGGCCCTGATGGAAAGAAGATTTACTGGGAGAAGTAAAAATCACAGTGGGATAGTGAAAGCAGTAAGGAAGGACCTCTCTTACATTGCAACCATAGTTAGTTTGCCATGGGAGAGTAAATAATCTCCAGTGAATTCCTTCCAATCAGAGAACTAGCTGACTATCAGCAAGCACCAAGGGAGTCTGTGGGATACCAAAGCACTGAGAAACCCTCAAAGAGGAGAACTCACTCAAGAAGATATCTATTAATGATAACATATCATCTAGCCTATGGGGTCATATATATATATATATATAGTCTATATAGAAGCATCTGTACTTCAGGGAATATATTTATCTGTGTAATTTCTGAAATGAGAGAATTACTGTTCCTCAGGGTATAAGCTTGGAAGAAGTCCTCCCTGGGAACAAAGTTAGGCATCATAAAATGAGCACTCACATAAACTGTACTGTTCAAGAGGCAGAGAAAAGCATTTTCCCTGTAATTATTTACTTGATTCTAACAGTTGCCTTGCAAAGTTGTTTTTGATGTAAAGTAGTCAAAGAGAACAAGAGAACAAGAAGGAAAGGAACAAAAAAGTTTTCTGAAAGTTGTGACTCTGTCTTTAAATTTAAATTAAGAACTTTATGAATATTTTAAAAATTTACTTTTGTAACACTACTGATTTATTCTACTTCATCCTCACTTCTCCATCAATCCGTATATTTGGCCTTGCTTGCTAGGCTTAATATAATCAATATAATTCATTTTTAAGGTTTTTAGGTTTTTTTTTTTAATAAACATATAGCTTGTTTATATCAATGGAGCTGTAATGTTCTCATGGCAGAGTTTTACTTTCATATTCATGCAGTTTTTAAAACCATGTTTGAGCACATAGTAGGTGTGTAGCAAATGGGTATTGCCTAAGGGGTTAACTAACTAGTGGAATTAATGTATGCGAGGCAAAGGCCTCTAGCGTCTATGATGAATGGACAGGAGAATGTCTAATCGCAGCTAAACTGTCGCAGGCCTATTTCATGCTGATTCATTAATACATTCCCTGGGAAGAGAAGAATTTTAAGCAAATCTGAAATTGCTAACATCCTTCTTTGGATAACTAAGCAGTCAAGTAGCACAAATGCAGGTTGCAGTGAGAATATTTAGGAGAGGGAAGAACAGTTTCTTTTTAACCTTTTCTTTGGTAAATATAGTGAGGTTCTAGAAAGACTGTATTGTATCATGTGACTTATGCTCATATTTTTATGATTTAGAAATCATCACACTAAAGTAAGTGATAGGAAGAGGCATTTTAATTCAAATCTGCACTTCTAGTCCAAATACTAGTAACCAGTCATAGTAATATAATTTCATGATATCTTTATAATAACAGAAATATCATTTATTATAAATGCCTTTATTGTAAGGACTAAGAAAGGCAAGCTACAGAGGTTATTTGACTTTCCTGAGGTCACACAGCTAGTAAATAATAGAGTAGAAGTTTATGTTTAGAGTTCCTGATTTCAAAAGTTGGTTGATTTTATTGCCTTGAACTGTTGGAGACAATTCTGTATTCTTCTTTGAAGGGTTTACTAAGTTTGTAGCTGGTGGTAGAAGTAGCAGTAACAGCAGCAGCAACTGTAGTACTAATAGATATTACACAAATGTTTCTACATGCTGGGGACTGTTCTGAATACTTGACATGCATTAGCAGTGTGGGAACCTGATGAAAAGAGGCCATGATCTGGGATCACAGCTTAGCTTAGCCAGAGATGGGTGTTGTTTATCTGAAACCTCCCTTTTATCTTTCACAAGTAAATTCACCGAAGGATGTGTTGTCACATACGTAATTTCCTAGGATTATTTTTCTCCTAGTCTCTTAAATTTCTTTCCACTCTTCATGTATATAAGAGGAAAAAAAATTTAAAAAGGCAGCATGTTCTTGTTTCATGTGGCTGTTTAGAAGGGATTTGCCAGGATTCTGTTCCTAATAGTCAAGGGCACAGATTTCATTTCCGTGCCCATTATGCATCAATAGCCTGAATCATATATATTATGAGTTGCGGCCGCCTTACATTTCCTAAGCTGCTGTGTTAATGTTCCTCTGCTTCAGACTGCTATGTGCTTATTAGTGTCCAATGGTAACTGATTCCTATTGAGCCAATGCATCACTAAAGAATTATCAAGGATGTTATGTGCTGAGTTAACAATGAGTATCACTCTGGGCTGCCATAAAAGCCACAAAAAGACAATCATGTACAAAATTGAGAGCCTTGCAAAGTGTGAAAAATAAGGAACTCAAAATTACATGAAGTGTTACACATATCTATAGAAATCCCTCTCTTTTACTATTTGTGAAAATGCTAGATTTCCTTCTGCTTTCCAGCCTTGAAAGTATTTCAAAACCAACATACACCAAATAATACCACCTTTCCCTGGTTCACAGGCAATCTCATGTAAAACCTATTTCACCTACAAAATGACCCTCCTTAATGCTGACATCCTTGTAGACAAAGCAGTGAATGGAGAATAGGGGAGAGTTGCTAGGAAGTTGGAAGATCCTAGAGGTGGACTGTGGATGGAAGGGAAAACTAACCCTGCTTGAGATCTTTAAATAAATCTGATAAAAAGCAATGAAGAAAAACTGAAATCATTTATGAGATGCGCAAATGCTATCCAAAGCAGCTCCCTCTATTTGTGTTGTTTTGGAGATATGTACTAGTTTATGTATTCCATTCTGTTTATTAAAATTTGTCAGTTTACTGAATGTCAACAAAAATATTGGAAACACTAATATTTATTGTTTAAAGATGAATGGTATTTCACTTTGTATCCATTCTAGAACATGGTGGTATAGATCAAAGGGAGTATTAAATAGCACTTTTTGGAAACAAAAATGATTTAAAAATTCTTGTTTTTTATTTAAAAAACTTTAATTTTTAATTGGAAAATTGTAATTGCATGTAAAATTATTTTAACTAAACCTAATATTTAAAGTTACTATCTATAATTTGGTCTTATATAAATATATGTAACTGTTGCTAGTACTTAATTTTCAAGATGTAATACTATTTATTGGTCTATTTAATCCTATCTAATCTGGTAAAGTTTCTCGCCTGCTTTTACCATCCACGATATTGGAGATTTCACAAAAGTGTGTTTGATCTCTCTTGGTGTTATTCTTTCAAGCAAAATGTGTCCAGGCCTTAAAAAATATAAGTATCTGATATAATCATTAAGAAGGGCATGTGTTCACTGGAAGCAAATAAACCTACTATATAAAAAGGAAGCCTGGTCAAAAACTTGAGTAGATCTGGATTCTGAACTTAATTCTAAAAAAGGAGGAATGTTATAAATTTGATCTAAATTTAAGAAAAAAATGTATATGTATTCTAGACTCAATGGGAAGCATATAGCACCATGTGCACCATGCTTATCAAACATTTCCCTGTTCTAATCCCATAAGTAGATAACAACTGACAAAAGAGATTTGCCAGTTGGGGGAAACCTTCTTTCTGGGTGCATCCTAAGACAAAAGGAATTATTGTCTATGATGTCAAATAATTATGTGCTCCAAAACAATATTGCCTCATTGGTTTTTAGGAATTGATTGTACCCAATTACTATTCTATACTTTTTTATAGGCAAAGTTATAGACTTGCAATATTATTTCTTTTAGCATTTTTATAATGAATATCGTGGATTTTTCAAAACATTCGGCTCATGGTAGCATCAGCCCTCTCAGAACAGTTGTGCACTTCCATCGTTTTGTTCTTTCTGTATATTTGTACAACTGTGATGATAGTCTTATATAACACTTCATCTGGAAATTTTTATTTTACATTAAGATTTTTTTTCATAAAAGAGTACTTTTTATAATACTTGTAAGGCCTTTTATACTATTATGTGCTATGGATGTTTAATAATTTCCATGAGCATTTCCATATGATATAATGAATATCTTTATACAAAAAGGATTTCCTATTTTATATTATCTTCTCTGGCTTGATATCCAAAAATAGATCACTGAACTAAGTGTAATGAATCTGTTTTTGACTTGTGATATATTATCTCTAAAGCTTTTCTAAGGTACTATAACTATTATTTTTGCTCAAGAAAAATAGAAGTAGTCACGTGCTACCACACTTTCACTACCTTAAGGAATTAACCTTTTAGTTTTTTTTTAAATTTTTTGTTTTACCAGGGATTGAACCCAGAGGTATTTAACCACTGAGTCACATCCCCAGCCCTTTTTATTTTTATGTTTTATTTTGAGACAGGGTCTTGCTAAGTTGCTTAGGGCCTTGCTAAATTACTGAGGCTGGCTTTGGCCTTGAGATCCACCTGCCTCAGCCTCCCAAGCCACTGTGATTACAGGCATGAGCCAATGTGCCTAGCTAACCTTTTAAATTATTAAATATTTCTATTATGGTTTGGATAAGTGATGTCCCCCAAAAGCCCATTTGTGAGATAACAATATTCAAAGGTGAAATGATTACATAACAAAAGTTATAACCTAATTAATCAGTGGTTCAATTCACTGCTATGAATTAACTGGATGGTAACTACAGGCAGGTAGGTAGAGGGAGTAGGTCACTGGGGGTGGGCCTTTGGGATATATATTTTGTCCCTGCTGAGCAGAGCTTTTTCTCTGCTTTTTGGTGGTCAAGTTCTGATCTGCTTTTCTCTACCATGCCCTCTCCCATGATGTTTCTTGGGTTCAGAGATATGAAGTCAGCTGACTGAAACCTCTTTGAAACCATGAGCCAAAACTTTTTATCCTTTACTTGTTTTTGAATGATCTTTTTGTCACAGTGACCAAAGAAAAATTGACTAAAACTGGTAAATATGATACAGTTTGATTAAGATTTACCTTTCTTCTATTCGTACTGGTGGATATTTTCCCCTGTGTTTATATACTAGCTTATGTTTCCATGTTTATGAATTGTCTGTTCTCATATTTCATTTACAAATAGGATAAAATACAGTGCTATAGATAGAACACAGGTTAAGAAAGCTCAAATGCAATTTAATACCCTGTTGGCTATGTGGCCTTTAACAAAGAACTTGTCCTCTTTGATTCTCCATTCTTTGTCTGCAGGATAGAAATAATAATATCCACTTAATAAGACTGTATTGAAAGTTACACACTAACATAAATATCTAGTGCAACAACTAGCAGGTGCTTAGTAAATGTTGACTTCTTTTCTCAGATAGAATTACTCCTGGACTTCACTTTCATGACTACTAAAGGGACTATAGTAATAATTTATGTATATACTGTATCTACTAAAGAATTACTTATGGTTATCCTTATTTACCTGTGCTATGGTATTGTGTTTTTGGTTTATTTTTTTCCCTCTCCTTTTTATATACAAAGTGTGAAAATACTCAATATTTAGCTTTGGGAAGATAAACATATTTTACTCTTCTAGGATTAACAAGTATCAAGTGTGATTTTAATATGCCAACACACCCTCATAAGGACAGGCAGCAATAGCTAAATGTGTAAGGCATACAAGGAAATAAATATATTAAGCATGACACAATTTATTATTTTGCCCATCACTGAGAGACATTAGTGGGTTGATGGATTTCCAAGCATTAACATACACCAGGACCACGAAGGGCAATATTTTGTGAAAAGAAAATTGGGCAATAGTTTCATTGGGTTAACAAACGGGATTCTTCCAGACAGCTTAGTTAAGTGTAATCAAACTGAAGCTTAAAAATACTCAGAGTTAAAATGACAGGCACTAATTAATTTTCCAATTAGTTAAAGATTGATTCAGCATGTCATTCTTAAACTGTGCTGCCATTTAAAGAACCAATCATTTATGTTGACAGAAGTTGCTTTGTGTTTAACGTTCCCATTAGGTGTGCAGCCTCACCCTATCTCTATCAATCATCCTAGTTTACACCCAGCCTGTCCTAAGTGAAGTAGTGAATGGTTGGTCAACTTTCATACATATATCACTCTTTTGAAAGGTAGATAGTGATATTAGCAACAATTTTGATAAAGCACTAATTACAAAGGAGAAATTTTTTTTGAAATAGAGTTTTTAGATGTTCATGCAGCACCCTTGAACAGAATACTTTCTAAGAGGCAGGGAACTCAGCTTCTAATGTGTGATTTTTCAGACAGAATGTCATGTTTCCTGAATAAGTTTTTTCTCTCCTAAAAAAATTTAATATTATTATATTTTTATTTTAAATATTATTACTTCAAAATGCAAACATATGTGTAATAATCTTTCTTTTAGCTTAGTACCTGACACATACTAGGACCTCAGTGGAAATTCCCAATGAATGACTCTTTCTTGAAATTTCTTTAAACTCAATGTAGAAGGTAACTAAATTAAATGTACAAGTCTTTTTCATTTGTTAAATTGATGTGACATACAGAGAACACCACAAGCTCACAAACTTATGCATTTTTGTAGGATTAAACATTCAGCAAGAGAGCTTTGGATCTGCCAGAGGCAGACAAAATGCAACATGTGTATGAAGATGGGCAGGAATGAGGCAGAGAAAGAAAAAAAAAACAAAAAGGAGGGGGAAAAAAAACTTGACAAATTTAAATCCTTGGTTGCACACTTACCTAAGGTTCTGATTATACATTTTCCTTTTCTACTAATGCCAGCAAGATTTGGTTTCTGATAATTAAAATCTAAATTATAGCACAAGTATGATAATGTGAAGAAAAGTAAACAATCATGGAAATAATAAATAGCAGATCGAGACAGGTTGAAATTGAGAATATAGGCATGCAAATCTATGTTGCTATGTAATTAAGACATTTGAGCTACAAATTTCACTGTGTAACCTTCCTGGTGGCCAAAGAAAATTTAATCAAATACATTATTTATATTATACATTGGAAACAAAATGCAAATTGACTTACCAGGTTTTGATTCATAAGAAGTTTTGTTTTTTAAAATAGGTAATACCAGAATGATATATTGAACGATGTCTTCAATAAATCTTTAAAATAAATGAAATGCTGTGCTTTGTTCAAGTGCTTGAGCCCTTCAATATTAGTGAGGATATAACAAATTAAGTTAACTGAGTGAAAGAAATTGAGAGGCTAATACAATTCTGCATACATTAGAAACTTGCCTGAAGAATAAAGTCTAGTATAAATGGAGCAGAGAATGGTTGGCATATGCCTTAAAATACTTTCCCAATATAAATTCTTCCAAACCGATATTTTAATAAAAGTGATATATGAGACAATTCAATTAAGTTTGGTATGGTATGTCTGAAATGCAGGTATGTTGGGTGGGAATATTATATATCACATTATTAATTAATTAAGGAGATTAGCCAAGGTTTTTTTCTGGCAAGATAACCATTCATATTGTCATGAAACTAAAACAAACAAACAAACAACAACAACAACAACAAAAAAAACAGAAAACAGTGCAGGGATAGATAGGATTTCTTTACCAATTTTTTATCTGAACATTGACATAATCTATGTAAGTGTCCAAGTCATAACATCAATATGTTTTATTTTTATTTTTAAAAATTTTATTAATGTATAACTTACCTACTAGAAAATTTCTCCATGGTACATGTACTGTTTTTATAAGTGATTCCCACTTTTATTACCTAGGTTTTGGCCACCATCATTTCTCCTCTGGGTATTTGAGTTGTTTCCTAGGTGGTCTTCTTATTTCTAGTTTTGCTTTTCCCAATCTTATTCCATACTGCAACCGTGTCAGACTCACAAAGAAAAAAAAAAAAAGCAAGTCTTACTGTCCTAGTATCCAATGCTTCCTCACAAACCATAGTGAAAGACAGACATCTAGTTATTTCTTCTGCATATAGATATCTAGATAGCCGTTATTCCTAGCACCATTTATTGCAGAGATTGTCAATTCTCCAATTTATAGATTTGGGGTAACTTTGTTAAAGATTAGCTTGCTACAGGTCTGTGGATGTATTTTGTTCTGTTGGTCTCTGTGTTGGTTTTTATATCAGCGCTACGCTGTTTCGGTTACTATAGTTGTGTAGCATATTTTGAGGACATGTGTTGTGATATTCCATCTTTGTTCTTTTTGTTCAAGATTGCTTTGATTTGGGGGGTTCTTTTGTGGTTCATATAAGTTTTAGGATTACTTTTTCTATTTTTGTGAAGAATGAAATTAGCATTTTGATGAGGATTTAATTAAATTTGTAAATTGCTTTGGGTATTATGGACATTTTAGCAATATTAATTCTTCCAATCTTTGAACAAACCCACTACCACTACTACTATTCTTTCTCCTCCTCCCCCTCCCTCTCCCCCTCTTCTTCCCCCTCTCCCTCTCCCTCTCCCTCTCCCTCTCCCTCTCCCTCTCCTTCTCCTTCTCCTTCTCCTTCTCCTTCTCCTTCTTTACTGGGTAGTACAGGGCCTTGTGCATGCAAAGCAAGCAATCTACCAACTGAGCTATATGCCCAGCCCATGAACATTCCTATTCCTTAGTTTTAACAATAAAATACTTGAATAAGACTTTCCTCTGTTCAATTTATGGTCCAATCAGAATGAGTTACATGCCTTTTCATGACCTGTGTGTCCTAATATTTTAATAATATTAATTCTATCTATGCATATGAACAATCTATTTTTTGTGTGTCATTTTTAATATTTTTCATCTATGTCTTATAGTTATCATTATAAAAATCATTGTCATATTTGACTAAATTTATTTCTAAATTTTTTTCTATGGTCACTGCTATGAATGAGATTGCTTTCTTAGTTTCTCTTTCAGCAATTTCATTATTGGTATATATAAATGCTACTGATTTTTTAAAGTTGATTTTGTTTCCCACAATTTGACTGAATTTCTTTAACACTTTAAGAGTTTAGTTTGTGAAGACAGTCATTTTTTCCCTATATATAAAATCACATCATCTGAAAATAGGGGTAATTTGATTTCTTCCTTTACTATTTTGACACAATATTTTTTCTCTTGCCTTATTGATCTCAGACTCCCAATACTATGTTGGAAGACTGGTGAAAATGAAGATCTTTTCCTTTTTCTTGATCATAGATGAAATAATTTCATCTTTTTCCATTCAGTATGATGTTGGCTTGGTTTTGCCATTTATGTTCTTTATTGTGTTGCAGTTCATTCCTCCTATACCCAATTTGTTGAGAGATTTTATCATGACATAAATGGATATTGAATTTTAGTGAATTCTTTATCACATTTATTGCAATTACTTATACATATTTTATCTTCATAAAATAATATTTTATTATTATTGATATTTCAACATCTTATGACTAAAATATAGAGAAATTATAACTAACAAAAATGTTTGTTAAAATATTTGTATTAATTCAGATTATTGCAGTTTCAAAAGACCATTATTTTTCCAATAAGGATGCTTGAAGAAAGTTTTCTGTTCTCTTTTTTACATAAATAAGCATTTCTAAATGGAGGTGACTAGTTGGTGTTAATTAAAAATAAAATTGCATATAATTTATTTCTGTAAAGGAAAATAATATCAGCGCAAACTAAAGATGAATTTTCTGGGTATTTTGATAAAGTATTAAAATTGATTTATTACAATGAGTAAAACTACCTGTATTTTATAGTTTTGCATGTAGATTGTGCTATTAAAATGGTTTTCAGGGAAATTTTGGGTGTAAATGATATTTAAGAAACTGGGAATGGATTACATATGGATCTGCCTAACTGAAATATCCCCTATGAATAGTATATAGATAAAGTAGAGATACATTAAAAAGTTGCACATCACTAGGTCATATTAATTCCTGTAAATCATTTTCAAATTTCTAACTAGAATTTTCCTCAGTGCTTTGAACTCACATTGCTCTATGGGAGAAGTAATTACAATATCTGTTCTCTGATTTTTTAAATTAATTAATTAATTTCAATTAGGTATATATGACAGCTGAATGCATTTTGATTCATAGTACACAATTGCAGTACAACATTTCATTTCTCTGATTGTACATGATGTAGCATTGCACCATATGTAGAGTCATACATGTACCTAGAATAATGATGTCCATCTCATTCCACCATCTTCCTTGTCCCGCTGCTCCCTTCCCACCACTCTCTCCCCTTTGCTCATTGAAAGTTCCTCCATTTTTCACATGGACCCACCCTCCCTCATTATGGATCAGCATCTGCTTATCAGAGAGAACACTGGGATTTTGTTTTTTTGGGACTGGCTTACTGTGCTTAGCGTTATATTCTCCAACTCCAAGAACTGTACTCTGATTCTTTGGCTTAAAATTGTAGGTAGATTTTTGTAATTCAGATTACTGCCACTATAATCTTACAAGACAGCTTCCTGTTCATTTCATAGTAATAATGTACAATACGTTCTGTGTGTCAGTCCAAATACTTGATATTTTCTGGAATTTTTCAAAATTTATTTGGAATATATTATGAGCATCTATGATTACTTCTAGCAAAGTAGTTATGATTACATTTGAATGGATAAAACTGAAGACAAATGTATTCAGGTGTTGCAAATTTAAAAATCCAAGGTTTGTATATATTATATTTGAAACCCTTTTAAAATCACCTGTTTTAAATAAACAAGTGACTCTGAAGAACTCTCGAGATTATTTTTAAGGTCACTAACACTATATAGAAAGATTTCAAACTGAAGGAAAATCATTTCCTGCCATGTTCTAGGACATTTGGCTTTCTTGTGTAAGTACCAGTTTATGCTAGAATGCCACTGGAAGGAATGCCACTCAAGTTCCATTTGCAGTAAGCCATAGTGAATAAAACCCTATATCTCTCTTAAGTCATAAAATACATCCAGTAGGAATTGCATTAATAAGAGCTCTATATTGGTATATTTAAGTACACTCCAAATCAAAAATATATGTAAATTTGACCCAGGCCTGATTACTCCTTCCTAAAGTAATGCAAAGATTCCCTAACTTATGGGAAAATAGCTAACCTGTCATGAAAATATAGGAGGCTAAACAACAGCAGTAAAGAAACTAATAGGACACACTAAATATTTCTTTTAAGATAATAGAATTTTATTTTCAATAAATATAACTACATTGATTTGGAAAATAAGTGATTTGTATCAAGAAAATCCAGACTGGATCTGGGTTTTATAGACATTTCAAACCCTCTAAGAGAAAACCTTGTACTCTATTTTCACTTTCCATCCCCTCAGAACTGCAAACAAAAGAAAAATACATACATAATTTTTCCAGATAAAAGAGAGTATCTACTAACCAGCTAAACACAATAGGTATAATAAAATCAGAGAATTAGTCTGGCTTTCATCTGATAAAATACTTCAGAAAGGCCAGTGATGCTTTTAATGAGTGGCCTTGAGCTATTCATTTAACATGTTTCAGCCTCTATTTTACTCTTTTTCTAATCTAAAGGATTAAGACGCATCTACTTCCCAGCAATGTTGAGGCTTAATTTCATTTGATTCAAAAGCCTTTGGGCTGTTTCCATGATCAGCTGTGTTTGGTTTCAGAAAGTTCTGAACTGTCAGAATTAGTGACACAAAAGTGATGTCATGGAATATTTCCTTTACTAAAAGTTCTGATTCCTATAACTTTAATTTTCATGCTGGATAGGTACTCTAAACATCTCTAGTGATAGGTACATAAATCACCTATCTCTTTGATATAGGCTGCACTAAGAAGCTCTTTGTGACTAATGTGGTTTACTTCATGAGCTGGAATTGCCATTCACTCCACCAAGAGGAAAATATCAGTACTTTTTTCAGTTCCCTTTGTTAAAGCCCTAGGGCATTACCTGTGAAGAACAAATTCTCAAACTCTACCACATGGAAGAGAATATGTAATGTGCTGTGTCATTTTTAAACTTCAGTGTAATGACTAAGCATGCTAAGCCATGTATAATCAATATCCTCAGACAAAGGGTGAAAAATCCAATTTGGTGCAGACAAGATGATAGATAACTGTTAGGCTGGGAAAGAGATACGCATATTTGTTTTAATCAGCAATGATCTCTGCCAAAATCACAATAGGTAACGTATTCATCCACCTCACTGAAGCTGACAATATACAGAACAAGTATAGCTGTTTCTCTGAATTGTTTTATGTTTTGAACTTGATGTTTGTTATTCTTTCCCAATTTATATGTTGAAGCCAATTTAATCCTCAGTGTGATGGTATTTGGAAATGGCCTTTGGGAGGTGATTAGATGAGATTAGGTTGCTGCCTTTATGATAGAATTAGTGTTCTCATGAAGAGGAGAGACATCAGAGAGCTCACCCTCCTGGATCATACCAGCAAAAAAGAAGACACAAGAGCACAAAGGGAAATGGTGGCTACCTGCAAGCCCAGAGCAGGGCTCTCAAAATGAAATTTACCCACTGACACCTTGCTGTTGAACTCCAGACTGTGTTATTAAAGCTACCTATTCTCTGGTGTATTTTTTATGGAAGCTCTAGCTATCTAAAACATTTGATGTTGTCTTTAGTTACTCTGAAGCTCCAAATCATTTTGTAATAGAAGTTTTCTTTTGTTAGCATGAGTACAGTGAGCTAAACCTCCTTGTTAGGATAATCATTTACTCAGTTGTGCTTTGATTTACCAGACAGTAAAAGTCACCTTGAGTGGATCATTTTTAACACCCCTCATATAGCAAAATTATTCTCAAACATAATTAGGAAATGAAACAGACAATCATCACTTTCTGAAAAGAAAATCAAACAGAATTTTTCCTAACTGTACTTCATATATATATATATATATATATATATATATATTATATATTTTAATAAATGATATATATAAACAAATATATAAACAAAATATGTTGTATGTTAATACTTTATAATTACTTTTGTGTATTTTGCATAGTTTTTGAAAAGACTTGGAGCTAGTTATTTGACTGCCACTTTATAGGTGTATGTTGGATATTGGTTATGAAAGTTGGAACTTACAAAAGTAATTTAACATAAAATAAAGGTTTATTAAATGACAAATAATATCAAAATCTTAATTGGAAAATAACATACTACCAAATCTCAGTTATACGCACAACAAAATTCAAACACTTAAGTAAAGTTTTTGAGGGAATATTTTGTCAGTGATAGAGATGGTATAGTAGTTTAAAAAAAAGATAAAACATTTTAGTAGGTATTGTTTGTAAATTTTCTCACATACAAAATACTCATTTACTGCTTTTACTTGGCTGTTCAGCTGATTCCTATTTCTTTTATTGTAATTAGATTTTATAACTAAAGTGCATCACAATACCATAAGCATTCAATAAATGGCATCTTTAACTACTATAGTGTTATTATTTTAAAAATTAGTCAAAGAGAACATTCTTATACAAAATATTTTCTGAATCTACAGTATTTCTTTTCCTTTTTTTAAAGAGAGAGAGAGAGAGAGAGAGAGAGAGAATTTTTTAATATTTATTTTTTATTTTTCGGCGGACACAACATCTTTGTTTGTATGTGGTGCTGAGGATCGAACCCAGAGCTGCACACATGCCAGGCGTGCCTGCTACCACTCGAGCCACATCCCCAGCCATACAGTATTTCTTTTTGATAAATTACTAAATTAAATTTAAAATAAACAAAAAAATGTTCCTATATGATTGTTGCTATATGAAGATTCCCTAGAAATGTACAGTGCTCCTAGAAGGTTTGTATACTCACAGTGGGAATTATTCTGTAAGAACATTTGCTAACATTGCAAGTAAAAACTACCATCTAATTTGATTTACTATTTTAAAAAACAAATCATGAATGGGATTTTTTAAAATGCATCTATTGGTTTCATTATTTTGAGAGGCTATTTTCAATACTCTATAACTCTCCTACTTGAGATAATACTTTTTACTTATGCATTTTTATAATGGTTATAACAGTGATTTTTAAAATTAGGAATTGTAACAATTTACATATCTTTTGGTCAAATTTTGGAACTTCTGGAGCAGACCTGGATTGTACTGGATACAGAATGTGGTTCAGTTTTAAACAATGGTAAAACTTTGTCTTAAACTCTTTCATTCTCTCTGTCATGCGTGCAAGTGCGTGCACATGCACGCACGCACGCGCACACACACACACACACACACACATGCACCAGAGACCTACTTAGAAAATGACCCCAGATAATTCCATTACCAAAACATTTTACTCTCAGGATTACTGAAGTAGCATTTATTATAGGAGAAATATAATAAAATGAAGACAAAGGCATCATAAGTGATAGAAAGACTTTAGTTTTATTTGGGATAATATGAACAGTCATAAAGAGAGCCCTTGATCTAGTTGACATCTAGCAGATAAGCACTCAAGTAATAATGGGTGAGTGGAAAAGCTTCAAGAACCATCATATATAGAATGGACCCATAAATACTTCTGACATTGGCCAATTTGTAGTATTTTGCTATATCTCACCTTCTGCATTCAATCATAGTTAGTTGTTTTTGTATTTCTCTCATTCTTCTTCTGTGTTATTACTATCTGTTTTACCACCTTGAATTGAAATTTTTGCTAACATTTTTCATATAGTAATTGTTCAAAAATGTTGAAAATTTTAATAAATAGTCCAATTCCAGATTTAGTGCTTTTCCAAATGATTCTTGTTTCTTATGATGACTAGGGCATTGGATATTCTTTTGCTGATCTCAGGTTCATAGGTGCTGGCACTAGCAAAGAAAACCCACAGCAACATCAGTTTGGCCATGGATGCTGCCTAATGGTGTGTTAAAACTCTGCAGTGAAGTATAACTTGCTGACATGATACCTCCTGAAGGGACACACACAAATGCTGACTCCTTTGTTTTTTTTTAATTGGTCAGTTGCGTCCTATAAAATTTGGCATGAAAAATAATATGTCCTTTCAGGTTGCCCTGGACATAAAATCCCTAACCTAGCAAAATCTAGACTGCTCATGTGTGATTGAATGCATTCCTTTCCTTTAGGGGAATGATGCACTTTCCTTTTAAAGCTGTATTTAATGTTCTATTTGGTAAACATGTACCAAGGTGATCCTCTGGTTAACCAGACTGAGAAGTTCACTGCTTTACATATAGGAAAGAGAAAAGCAAGATAATCAGAGATGCAGGCAGTATGAATGTAAGAGAAAGAAGCCATCTGTTGACACATGATATTTGAAGGAAAGATTTTCACTGGAAAAATGGAAATAACCAGGGACCAAAGTTAAAATAACCAAAACAACAACAACTACAATAAAAAAAAACAAACTACCATCTGGTTTTATAAAGACGAATGAAGTCATTCTATTCCCAGTGTTTGAGTGACTGCATATCTCATTGTAAATATATATATAGCAGTTGCTATATATATTAATACAACAAATATTAAAAGTCGCTATATATATAATCATACAATAAATATTAAAATAGCTTATAGTTTATAAAGTAGAAACCTAATGAAAAGAGATATGAGTTTCTAATATTATGTTTAAATATTAATAGGTAAGGAAAATGGAAGAAAACCTTTATTGATTGATTAAGTAGCATATGAAACTTTGAAAGTGTAATATTATATGAATTCTGTAAAGATAATAGCAGAGATGGATAAACCTAGGTTATGTAGTCATGCTGCTGTTAGGAAATAGAAGAGGTGAAATTTTTACTCAGGTCTTAGTTTCTAGCCAACAATTTTTATCATCTTACATCTTCTGGGTAGGATTTAAAAGTACCTTTCACCTTTGTCTCATCGTAGAACAGTCAAGACAATTAACTAGAATGCATAAAATATACAAATAACTCCAACAAAAGGTGGACTATAGTTGATTCAACCATAGAAGCACACCTTGGAGGGCGGGCTTACCTTGGCCATGGCTTCCCTTCTAACCTGAAGTCTGAATATCAGCTTAGAAAGAGGGTATAGTTAAAGCTCATAAAGATTGGGAAAGAGGCATTTTAGGCAGAAGAACAAAGAGTAAAATTGAGATATAAAATATGGTGATTACCAGAGAATAGTAACTAATTGTCTTACCGGAAGTCTAGCTATAAAAGAGAGGATCAGTGAAAGGTAACCTTGGATAGATAGACATAGATGGAGTATGGAGAACTTTTAGTTCCTTGGGAGAAAGGCACAGATTTATTCTATTGGTAATTGAAGTTTTCTGACAATTGCAATACCATGCTCAGAAGGCTCTTTTAGGAAGATTAATTTAGCAATAGAATGTAATATAGATGAGAATTGGGAGATGCCAGAGACAACGTTAACAAGTAGGTGCTCTTACAAGGACATCAATTGGAAAAACTTACAATAGTATGAGAAATCTTATGGGAAACAGAAGGTAATTGGAATTGAAAGCCTACTATGGACCAACACTCTAGTGGGTGTACTGAATGATTAAATACACCACATAATTTATATTTCGTCATCCCTGCATTAGGGTGGTATCCTTAGAAATGGAGACAAATGTATGTGGATGATACTACAGAGAGAGAGAGAGTGAACATAATTGATTGAATGTGATAGGTTATAAAAACTAGTCAAAGATAATTCTGAAGCTTTACGTCCAATGTTTGAAATGTGCTTGCATCAAGATGGTTTTCTTTTGCAGTAGATGAATCCACTCTTGGAAATATTGAATTTGAGACATTAGGTACTTTCTCTTAGGCATAGTGGTTAAAAAATGTGTAGCACTTGGACTTTGTCTCTACTCAGGGAAGCTAGGGTCAGGAAGGGGCATTCAGTCAGCAACAAACAAAAACAGTGATAATAACAAAAGCACAGACATTGAGAAAAATGCTTTATCTCATGTATTTCCCATTATAATCCTATGAGATATACAATATTGTTTTTTTTTTTTTCTTTTTTTTTTTTTTTTATTGTTGGCTGTTCAAAACATTACATAGTTCTTGATATATCATATTTCACAATTTGATTCAAGTGGGTTATGAGCTCCCATTTTTACCCCATATACAGATTGCAGAATCACATCAGTTACACATCCATTGATTTACATATTGCCATACTAGTGTCTGTTGTATTCTGCTGTCTTTCCTATCCTCTACTATCCCCCCTCCCCTCCCCTCCCCTCCCCTCCCCTCCCCTCTTCTCTCTCTGCCCCCTTTACTGACATTCGTTTGTCCCCCTTGTATTATTTTTCCCCTTCCCCTCACTTCCTCTTGTATGTACTTTTGTATACCTCTGAGGGTCTCCTTCCATTTCCATGCATTTTCCCTTCTCTCTCCCTTTCCCTCCCACCTCTCATCCCTGTTTAATGTTAATCTTCTTCTCATGCTCTTCGACCCTACTCTGTTCTTAGCTACTCTCCTTATATCAAAGAAGACATTTGACATTTGTTTTTTAGGGATTGGCTAGCTTCACTTAGCATAATCTGCTCTAATGCCATCCATTTCCCTGTAAATTCTATGATTTTGTCATTTTTTAATGCAGAGTAATACTCCATTGTGTATAAATGCCACATTTTTTTTATCCATTCATCCATTGAAGGGCATCTAGGTTGGTTCCACAGTCTAGCTATTGTGAATTGTGCTGCTATGAACATCGATGTAGCAGTGTCCCTGTAGCATGCTCTTTTTAGGTCTTTAGGGAATAGACCGAGAAGGGGAATAGCTGGGTCAAATGGTGGCTCCATTCCCAGCTTTCCAAGAAATCTCCATACTGCTTTCCAAATTGGCTGCACCAATTTGCAGTCCCACCAGCAATGTACAAGTGTACCCTTTTCCCCACATCCTCGCCAGCACTTGTTGTTGTTTGACTTCATAATGGCTGCCAATCTAACTGGAGTGAGATGGTATCTTAGGGTGGTTTTGATTTGCATTTCTCTGACTGCTAGAGATGGTGAGCATTTTTTCATGTACTTGTTGATTGACTGTATGTCCTCCTCTGAGAAGTGTCTGTTCAGGTCCTTGGCCCATTTGTTGATTGGGTTGTTTGTTCTCTTATTGTCTAATTTTTTGAGCTCTTTGTATACTCTGGATATTAGGGCTCTATCTGAAGTGTGAGGAGTAAAGATTTGTTCCCAGGATGTAGGCTCTCTATTTACCTCTCTTATTGTATCTTTTGCTGAGAAAAAACTTTTTAGTTTGAGTAAGTCCCATTTGTTGATTCTAGTTATTAACTTTTGTGCTATGGGTGTCCTATTGAGGAATTTGGAGCCCGACCCCACCGACTGTAGATCGTAGCCAACTTTTTCTTCTATCAGACGGCGCGTCTCTGATTTGATATCAAGCTCCTTGATCCATTTTGAATTAACTTTTGTGCATGGCGAGAGAAAGGGATTCAGTTTCATTTTGTTGCATATGGATTTCCAGTTTTCCCAGCACCATTTGTTGAAGATGCTATCCTTCCTCCATTGCATGCTTTTAGACCCTTTATCAAATATAAGATAGTTGTAGTTTTGTGGATTGGTTTCTGTGTCCTCTATTCTGTACCATTGGTCCACCCGCCTGTTTTGGTACCAGTACCATGCTGTTTTTGTTACTATTGCTCTGTAATATAGTTTGAAGTCTGGTATCGCTATACCGCCTGATTCACACTTCCTGCTTAGCATTGTTTTTGCTATTCTGGGTCTTTTATTTTTCCATATGAATTTCATGATTGCTTTCTCTATTTCTACAAGAAATGCCGTTGGGATTTTGATTGGCATTGCATTAAACCTATAGAGAACTTTTGGTAATATCGCCATTTTGATGATGTTAGTTCTGCCTATCCATGAACAGGGTATATTTTTCCATCTTCTAAGATCTTCTTCTATTTCTCTCTTTAGGGTTCTGTAGTTTTCATTGTATAAGTGTTTCACCTCTTTTGTTAGGTTGATTCCCAAGTATTTTATTTTTTTTGAAGATATTGTGAATGGAGTGGTTGTCCTCATTTCCATTTCAGAGGATTTGTCGCTGATATACAGGAATGCCTTTGATTTATGCGTGTTGATTTTATATCCTGCCACTTTGCTGAATTCATTTATTAGCTCTAATAGTTTCTTTGTAGACCCTTTTGGGTCTGCTAGGTATAGAATCATGTCATCTGCAAATAGTGATAATTTAAGTTCTTCTTTTCCTATTTTGATGCCTTTAATTTCTTTCGTCTGTCTAATTGCTCTGGCCAGTGTTTCGAGAACTATGTTGAACAGAAGTGGTGAGAGAGGGCATCCCTGTCTTGTTCCAGATTTTAGAGGGAATGCCTTCAATTTTTCTCCATTCAGAATGATGCTAGCCTGAGGCTTAGCATAGATTGCTTTTACAATATACAATATTGTTTTAAATTTACACATGCATTAACCAAGTTAGAGAATAGAAGCCATGTAAGTATTTTAGCAGGAAATGGTTTAGTAGATTTTATGGTAACAAAATTTTGGTAGGGCTGGCAGTAAGGTCCAAAGAAAACCACTACTGAACACAAGGACTGGAGGAATTGTTGAATTGACAGGTAAATGCTGATAATCTATATTGCTTAGCATATTGAAACTAGTGATTTTCAGTGCTCTCCTGGAAGCTAAAATCTTCATTGGCATCTTTTGTTCTCACCTCAATGTCTTTAAGAATAGAAAAAGAGTGTTTTCTTTTTTTCTATCTTCCAATTCTTGTACAAATTCTCCCATTGATTGGAATGGTGAACCTGATCCCTGATGGCAACTGTGTACAGGAATTTATTTTCTAGGCTACCAGACACACACACACACACACACACTCTCTCTCTCTCTCTCCAAGGGCACCTTGAAGCTTAGTAATTAATTTAAATAAGAATTCTAGCTGTCAAGTAACAAATGCAGATTTTAGGGCAAGTTTATTTAACATCAAATGTACTTATTTAACAGTTACATGGTATATCCAGTGAACCAGGGACAGAGCCACAGTGAATGCATGGCTAGGTTAGTAAATCAGCACTTTATCTGTGACATGAGATAGAAAAATGAAAGTTTTCAGCAATGGGATTCTAAAGGACCCATGAAAGTCCTCCTTGAGAGAACCTAGAAAGCTCCAAAGCACCCACAGAACTTTGAACTGTCTTATACCAGTTTTTACTCCTTCCCCCTGATTCTATGTGGTTAATATAATAATATAAAATGTCACTTAGGAATGAGGAAAGAGGTTGGTGGCTTAAGAACTGAGGCTGACCACATCTCTTCCCCTAGTGAGGCAACATTTATAGGACAAAGCAGGTAGAGTGAAGAGAAGTCTTACCTTTGAATTAAAATTGAAGCATGGATGAATATTTAATGTTAGAATTATTGAACTGAGACTGCTTTGTGGTCTAAAGTTGGCTACAACTTCCCATTACCTAAGAGTGGGAATAAAACTCATAATATTAAATCTATTTTACCTTTTAGATCAAGGGAAGATTAACTTCACTGAGTAAGAGTTAAAGAAGTTATGAAAAGTGAGAACACAGTTGACTTTCGTCATATAGTTCATAATTTGGTCAATAAAATGGTTACATCGATATATAGGAAATTTAGAACAGCACAGAATATAGGTACTGGCTATAAATACATAAAAATTTAAAAATGGTAGAGGAAAAAAATCTTACTGCAAGACACAGATTAGCATGTGTATTAAGAGTACCCCATTGTGGTTATTTTGGTGAAACCAATTTTGAGAAATAGAGACAAAGTATACAATGTGGCCCAAGGTCTAATGTTACTCCCATATAACATGACACAGAATTTTTCCTTTTATTTATAATTCTTTAAAAATAATATTCTGCATTTCTAAATATGAAGTGGAATTTTATTTACCTTAAAGTACATAACTTCTCATCCTCATGCATTTTCCCTTGATTTTTAAGTTCAAATTAGTAAGAATTTTGTTAAGCAGACATTTCTGCTATATCTTGTCTTTTTTTACTCTAACTTTATTTATTAATTTATTCTTTTTTATTTATATATGACAGCAGAATGCATTACAATTCTTATTACATATATAGAGCACAATTTTTCATATCTCTGGTTGTATACATAGTATAATTACAACAATTCTTTTCTTCATACCTGTACTTTGAATAATAATGATCATCACATTCCATCATCATTAATTAACCTATATCCCCTCCCTTCCCTTCCAACCCCTCTACCCTATCTAGAGTTCATCTATTCCTCCCATGTTCCCTCTCCCTATCCCACTACGAATCAGCTTCCTTATATCAAAGAAAACATTTGGCATTTGTTTTTTTGGGATTGGCAAACTTCACTTAACATTATCTTCTCTAATGCCATCCATTTACCTGCAAATGCCATGATTTTATTCTCTTTTATTGATGAGTAATATTCCATTGTGTATATATGCCACTTTTTTTATCCATAAATCTATTGAAGGGCATGTAGGTTGGTTCTACAGTTTAGCTATAGTGAATTGTGCTGCTATAAACATTGATGTGGCTGTGTCCCTGTAGTATGCTGTTTTTAAATCCTTTGAGTATAGATGGAGGAGAGGGATAGCTGAGTCAAATAGTGGTTCCATTCTCAATTTTCCAAGAAATCTCCATACTGTTCTCCATATTGTATATCTTGCCTTTTTTTGATAAGGCAAAAATTTATATTTTCATAGTATTACACAATTACTGATAAAGTTCCATTGACATGTTTTATATTAAAAAAAAAACCTTTAAAATGATGCCCACTGTGTGGCTTAGCTATAAAACATGCTAATGAATGCATTCTGGTTTATTCATTTTTCTAACAGCTTCTGACTACTTTCAAATGAGAAACATTTGAAAATGAAAAGAGGAATCAAGAAATGACAAACCTGAGTATTTTCTTTCTAAAAGTTATATAGGCGTAAATCAATTTGTGAAGTACAATTTTGATTTAAAGTATGCATAGGCATACACATATGTACTTGAATATATATGTATACATGTATACATATACACATATACACATTCATACATACATATATATAAGCTTATGTATATCATATATTTACATATGTACATGCCTTAATTAATATACATGTAATAATCACATACATACGTATAATTTATCCATCATATTTATAAATCAACCCACCCTTGAAATGTAATAATTTAAATGAAATTAATTCCTTTCTCTTTTTTTCACTTATAAAATACTAAAATATATTATTTAAAAAATAAATTATATGTAGTGATTATTGTTAATACATATATTTTTACTGCCTTGAAAGAAAGTGTGTACATTCCAAGTAGACTTTCAATTACTATTAAATAATTAGCAGGGTTATATAGCTAGTACTTACTGGTTATGACATTTCAATAGCTCTGTTCTAGTTGTTAAAATTGCACTCCCTATTTCTGGTGATTTTTCACCATCCCAACTGCCACCTTCCCCCTCCCTGACACTGGCTGGACTTTATCATAATGAAGAAACTACAGATCTTGCTGGTGCATCAGGGCCTATACAATTCTTTTTTAATGTGTTCTGATTGGCTGATGCTTAGACTACGCCAGTTGTTAGTGGTTTTATAGATTGCCACTTAAAAAAATAAAGGAGAATACTTACAATAAAATTATGTATTTTGCACATTAAACAAAACATTTTATAATATGTTCTTTAAGTCATCAATGTTATTCAGCTGCTTTGTAATTCATTCCCCCCCCCTTTTTTAATACTATAATTCTCCCTATACTGTAATGTTTTTTTGAAAATGACCACAGCAATCTTCTGTAGCATATTATACATCAAATAGCATATTATACATCTGTCAAAACCATACTCTATTACCATATAACTGCATTTATAAAGCCTCTCCAAACCCTTTTGTATTATCCTGGCTGCTTGCTCAATGTTCATTTCTTTTTAAAAAGTGTTTATATATTTGCAGTCATTTATATAAATGAGAATGTGCTAAAATGAACACAGCCTTATTCCTCTGAGGCCCAGTCTAAGTTTCAAGGTTGGCATTGAACTTGTTCTTTACTTCAATATGATAGCAAAGCTAAGTTTGAGGTGAGACACTAATAATACATATTTCTAATGAAAATATTGTATTTATGAAATCACTACTACTACAGACAAATATGTACTTCTCATATTCCTATGTCAAACTTTGACCTCCATATGATGGTATTTGGACACAGGGCCTTTGGGAGAAAATTAAGGTTAGGTGAGGTCATGAAAGTATAGCACTCATGATGGAATTAGAGCCCATATAAAAAGAGGGAGACAGAGGGAGAGAGAGAGAGAGGGAGGGAAGGAGGGAGGGAGGAAGGGAGATGACAGGGATGAGGCCATATGAGCACATAGCCACATGACAACCATCTACAAGCAAAGAGAAGAGGTCAGAGAAGAAAACCTACATATTTTGGGGAACTTCAGTATTGGACTTCTCAGCTTCTAAACAATGAGGAAAAAAATTCTGTTCTTTAAGCTACCTAGTCTATGGTATTTTACCTAGTCTATGATAACCCAAGCAGGGTTATAATAAACATAAATTACAATAAATGTAGTACATTTTAAAGTTATGAATAGAATGACCATTAGGAAGTCCATAGTCTTAATGGTGAATTTTACTTTTACAGAATAATTGACTCAAGTTTTAAATTTTCTTCTAATGATATTTGGAAAATTTGCCTTGAGATAATTGTAGGTTATACTAAGTATTCACTGAGACATCACAGACTACATATTTTTCTTAAGGTTTTGGATTGACTTTCATTTTAAGGATAAAGCGATGTTTCTTAGAATGTTAGAGCTTCTGGAGTCTGCTTTAGACTTATAGCTACAAAAGAGGCTTAAGAATAAAGTGACCATTTACAACTGTTGTGACTTTCCAGTTGCCATCAGGCAGCATTATGCCTTCTTTTTCTAGTGGAATTGGGGTATGTGATCACTTAAAATTTACCTGATCCAAAAGGAGATGAATGCCACCCACTCAAGAAAGAACAGGATTAAGATGGATATTCAGAAAACAAAGGATATATGGTTTAAGATTTTATTATGTATTCATTTATTTATTATTTTTAATGATGCTATTACTTTGGGACAAGGATAAGATGAGAGATACAAGTGGCATTAAAAATAAATATAATAGGAAAAATGTCAGCCATGACTTTTAAGGATAAAAAAATAATAATTTAGAATGCATTGAAAAATATCTTCATAAAACTAGATTTGGGGATATCTTATAAGAGGAGATATAAGACCAAAACGTTTGTATATGTATATAAATTATGTAGAACAATTTTTGTTGTAATAAAGATCAATGGATAAAGAGTGGCTAAGGAGGGATCAACAATAACTGGAATTAAGTACAGAAAGATTAAACTTTGAGGCTCTTATGAATAGGATAGTTTTTCTGATTTGTCTTTTAGGTGCTTTGTCATCCGTGAATAGGAATGCAATTGATTTATAGGTGTTAATTTTATATCCTGCTACCATGCTGAATTCATTTTTGAGTTCTAGAAGCTTTCTGGTGGAGTTTTTGGGACTTCTAAATATAGAATCAATACTTACAAATCAATCTAACAAAAGAGGTAAAAGACCTCTACAATGAAAACTACAGAACACTAAAGAAAGAAATCGAAGAAAACTTTAGAAGATGGAAAGATCTCCCTTGTTTTTTGGATAGGAAGAATTAATATTGTCAAAATGGCTATTACTACTAAAAGCACTCTACAGATTTAATGTATTCCTATTAAGTTTCCAATGTTGTTCTCCATAGAAGTAGAAAAAGCAGTCATGAAATTCATTTGGGAAAATAGGCCCAGAATAGGCAATCCTTAGTGAGAAAAGTGATGCAGGAAGCATCACAATACCAGACTTTAAATTATACTATAGAGCTATAGTAACAAAAATGGCATAGTATTGGCACAAAACAGTCATGAAAACCAATGCAACAGTATAAAAGATACAGAGTCATACCCACATAAATACAGTTATCTCATATTAGACAAAGGCACCATAAACATACATTGGAGAAAAGACAGCCTTTTTAATAAATATTATGGGAAAACTGGAAATTCATATGTAGCATAATGAAATTGAATTCCTTTCTCTCACCCTGCACAAAATTCAAAGTGGATCGAGAATCTAGGTATTAGATCAGAGATGCTGTGCCTTCTAGAAGAGAAAGTAGGCTGAAATCTCCATCATGTCAGCTTAGTAACTGACTTCCTCAACAAAACACCTAAAGTGCAAGAAGTAAAACCAAGAATCAATAAATGGGATGTTATCAAACTAAAAAGCCTCTTCACTGCAAAGGAAAAAAAAATCAAGAGTATGAACAAAAGAGCCTACAGAATTGGAGAAAATCTTTGCCATCAGCACCTCAGATAGAACATAAATGTCCAGGATATACTTAACACCAAAAAACCCAATAAATAAATGGACTAAGGAATTGAACATGCATTTTACAGAAGAAGAAATGCAAATGTTCACAAAATATATGAAAAAATGTTCAACATTTCTAGCAATTAGAGAAATGCAAATCAAAACTACACTGAGGTCCCATTTCACTATAGTCAGAATGGCAATTATCAACAACACAATAACAGTAAATGTTGGCAAACATGTGGGGAAAAAGTTTTACTCATACATTGCTGGTGGGACTGCAAATTGGTATAACCACTCTGGAAAGCAGCATGGAGATTCTTTAGAAATTTGGAATGGAACTTGCATTTGACTCACTCAGTTATCCTACTTGTTGATTTGTACCCAAAGAACTTAAAATCAGCATACAAAGTGATGCAGCCACATTGCTTATTACAGCTCAGTTCAAACTATGGAACCAACATAGGTGTCCTTCAACAGGATAAAGAAATTGTGGTATAAAGACACAGTGGAATATTATTCAGCCATAAGAAAGAATGACTTTATGACCTTTGCTACTAAATGGATGGATCTGAAGACTATGATAAGTGAAATGACCACAAAAACCAGTTTGAATGTTTTCTCTGATATGTGAATGCTAACACACAACAATGGTTTGGGAGGAGAAAAATAGAAGTTTATTGGATTAGACAAAAGGGAATGAAGGGAAGGGATGAGGGATTGAAATAGGAAAAACAGTAGAATGAATAGGAACTTTTTTTGTTCATATATTAATACATGACCAGTGTAACTCCACATCATATACAACTATAAGAATGGGATCTTGATTACAATAAGTTATATACCATGTATTTCAAAATATATTTCATTATCATGTATATCTAAAATTAACAAATAAAAAATGGTTGTTTTAAAAATAATGTAAATTTAAAAATAGTTTTGTTGAAAAAAAAGGAAAGAGATGCAATATGATCTTAAAGTAAATGATGGTTAATGAAAAAAACAAAACAACATTCTCCCATGATAAAAGCTAGTATATAGTATTTATAGCTCAATGATTGCATGGTCTAAAAAAGTTAAAACAAGTTAAAATATTATGTAATATACTCCCACAGGTAAATTTAAATCCTGAAGAGTCATTAGTTTCAAACTATGGAAAACAGTTTTTTGTTTTTTTTTGTAGAAGAATAGCATTTAAATTCCACATACATTAATCACTCTTTCTTGTTTCAAGTCCCTTAAGAAATGAGCTATAATATCCAACAAAGAATTATTTTCAGAAAATATAGGAAAAAGATCAATTTATGACAGACTAAAAAACAAATTTATGAAAAAATTAAATCTTACTTCAAAACTCCAAAAGCCAAAAGTAGGGTTAAGGGGAAGCTACTTGATATAATCTTAGGACAATTGGCGATGGCAGGACATACTACATTTTTCCTGAAGAGTAATTATGAAAGCCATCTGAAGTTAAATATAAACCCCAAACATATACTAGCGATTCAATAATAAGCCTTTCATTCGAGAAAATCTGTTAATAGAAGTGAATCAGTTTTAGAAGAAGTGAATGAACCCTCTGGTTGCACTTTCACTGGTTTGCCCTGATGAATGTTGCTATCTGATCACCATCAAGAGCTGAACACTTACTGCCTGATTTATTCAGGTAAGAAAAGTCTTCCATAAAATAATTTTGGGTTGCTTCTCCTCCGTTTAGTCCAGAGAAAAATGAAACGTTATAATAATATCTTTATCCTTTTACTTATAAAGTGACTATTCCTAGAGGTTTTAGGAAAAATAAAAATTATTATCTTCTAGAAATATGCTAATGGCTATAGCAGTTATATTCTGCCTATTTATAATCTGACTTATTATTCACACCAACTCTAATAGTTAGATACTACTATTACCATTTCCATTTCTCAGATGAGAAAGCTGAGGAACAAAACAGTGTTAGTAAGTCTCAAAACTCAGGTAGTCTGGTACAATAATAGACTCGAATATGGCTCTGATCATCCCCACCCCCTGGTACACACATTGTATTAATTTTCTGTTGATGGCATGACAAATTACAAATTTAGTGGCTTAATATAACATGAATATATTGTGTTATAATTAAAATCTCCTTGGGATGAAATCTGGGTACAGTGTGGCTTTGCTGAGAATCTCACAAGGTCTCAATAAAGGTGCCTGCAGTGCTGTGTTCTATCTGGAAGCTCTGGGGAGAAAACATTTCTAGGTCCCTTGAAGTTGTTGACTTGAGTCAGTTATTATGCCTTTGGGAGCAACGTCCCTATTTCCTAATTATCTATAAGTCAAATATGTTTATATAAGTCATATATGTCTACATATATAGACAGTCTCTGGACCATAAGTAGATATATATTTTTAAATAAATATACATTATTTATTTATTGTCCAGATACTGTCTACATACCCCAGCTCATTGTTCCTTTTCTGTCTTCAAAGTCAGAAACATTATGTGAAATCTCTTTAACCTCCCCTGATTTCTCTCCTCTTCTAGGCTTTTCTAGCTCAACTCATGTCTCTAATATCAGCTAGAGAAAATTCTTGGTTTTAAAGATTTTATATGGTTAGATTGTGTCCACTCAGATGATCCAGGCCAATAATCATCCTGTTATTATTCAGGTTAGTAAATTTAATTCCATCTTTGAAGTCCATTTGTAGTGATATTTAATATTTGATTATATTGCTAAAGGTTGAGAATCTTTTAGGTCATCTTTTAAATTTTATACCCCACATTTCCTTGTATAATCATCTCTCCATGAGGATGGGCTGGTCTAGTGGTAGGTATCTGAGCATACACTGCAAACATGGAGGATGTTACTTTTGTGATTAGAATACGTAAGATTGTGACTTCAGTCTTGGTAGCAGATTTTAGCTGGCTTCGATGAAGCCAGCCAGGTGCTATTTATGGGAGGTTCAAGTGGCAAGGAAGTAAAAGGGGCCTCTGGCCTACAACCAAGCAAAACAATTGAGTGGGATCCTTTGTCTAATATTCTGCATGGAACTAAATCCTGCAAATAACCACACAGAAAAAGATAGTAAACCTAATCAAGCATTCAGTCCTCATCCCTGGCCAACATGTTGATTACAACCTTTGGAAATCTCTGAAGCAGAGGACATAGTAAGCCATGAATGAATTCCTACTGCATGGTTAACTGTGTAATAATAAATGTTTAAGTCACAAAATTTGTGATAATTTTTATGCAGCAATGGTGAACTAATAAGCTTGGCTTCAGAATTATTCTGTTTCCTAATAAACTATACTTCCAATATGATGCAATTTAGCTCTTAGACAATGGTTTAAATGGATTTTTCTATTTTTTTATCCCTATAGTAATTCATCTGTGCAATCAGCAAATATTAAGTACTATGATTGGAAATGTTTGTATTTTGGGGCTAGAAAGAAAATAATACAGGGCTTATCGAATAGTATCAAAGGTAGACAAAAAAATAATACCATGTGCGACAGTACAGATTTGTATAAAAGGCTGTGGAAAGAAAACTGTGAAAATACTTCCCTCTCTTCAAGAAAAGCTTTCTGAAAGGGATGGCATTTTAATTTAGTGTTTGAAAGGATATTTGAGCATACTATAGACTGGCCAGGCAGTAAGAATTCATGAAGGAAGAATGAAATAGCACAGAGATGGTGGATGACTCAGGCAATTAGATTTCCATTATAGACAATACTAGGTGGGTAAGGATCAGCTCATGAAGGAGCTGTTTGGATTTTCATTGACAATCACTGAAAGATTTTCACCAAGGTAAGAGTAATATGAGATCTAAGTCTTAGAATTATCTGAGAACCGTGTAGGGAATAGATGGCCAGAGTGGAAATGGGAATGGAGAGATCAGTTAATGTGGAGAGATCAGTTAATGGTCTAAGCAAGAAGTTACCAGAGGGCCTCATGGGGTAATATAAAAGAGGTGAAAAAAAAATCAAGAGAAACCTTGACTTCATAGGTAAATAGAAAAAAAATAAAATAATTGAGTAACTAATTAGATGTTGCAGTGAGAGGGAGGCACTGGTCTTTATAAGATTTCAATTGGTTGTTTTGGGCAACTAGGTGTGTAGACTTTAATAAAGATGGGGAAAGTGGAGGAGTAACAGAGTTTTCAGGTTGAATTTCTAGTTCATTGAAGGAAAATTTCAGTTTAGGAACTGTGGAGAGGCCTGTGGGCCAGTGGATATTTAATAGGCATTTAGAACCTTGGTATAAAGAAGGGATTATAGATTTGAAGTATAAAGTTTGTAGAGGTAGGTGGGTGTGCATGAAATATCTTAGAGATGCGTTGAGAGAGAGAGAGAGAGAGAGAGAGAGAGAGAGAGAGAGAGAAAAGAAGATGGATAATGATAGAATTCAGGGGAAATAACAACATATAAGAAGCAAACACAAAAATTAGGGGAAATAGTAAGATAGAGACTATGTACTGAGACAGGTAGAGGGAGCTCAGGAAAGAATGGCCAAAGATTGAAAGAGATATTTTCAAGAAAATTTACTATCTTTCACTAATTTATCACATTGCTTAACAACACTTTATGCTAATTTTGAAAAGACAGTATCAGAGTAGACACATCCAGAGTAGTTTAAATTATAGCATGACTCATTCTAAAGAAATCATATACACATATTTCATTTTTATGTTGTTATATTCCTTGGTTCATTCATTTTGAATACAAACTAGTATACCTTAATATTTAAGAGTCTGTGTATCAGACTTACACAGCCAAGGCCTATCAGTTACTAATCATACAGATTGGGAGAATTTTCCTAGTTGAGCCTCATTTTTTTTTCATTTATTAAAAGGGAATCAATATGCATCACAGGTTAGAAAAGATTCAATGAAAAACACTTAATCAGTGCCTGTAATTAGCAGTTAACATAAACTCTCATATATATAAGTATATATTTAAATATGCATATCTATCAAAATCATACATTAATTGAAATAATAAAGCCCCATAATCTCAAAAGTGGTTAGAACAATTGCAACCTTATTTTACTGTACATATTTTCTCACTGGATCTGTAGAAATACACTTTATTAATGTGGTTTACACGGATCCCTTAAAGTTAACAATTAGCCAACAGCTGGAGAGGTGGTATTAAGTTTGGTTTCCAGAGTCTTCCTGGAAAAATACATGATAAACATGGACATTATGATGAGTCAACAAAAGTAGCAGTTCGGCCCAGGTGAGGCCTGTCTATTCATTAGAAAATGTCATTTTCCGAAGTCACTATTCAGATAATCATCCTGTAAATATTCAAGAGGATTGAAAATCATGTTTGAAAAATTCCAGTAAATCTCTTAATAATGATTTATAATTGTAGAAAAAATATTTGTGGAACATATTACAATTTTAATCAGGATTACTATTGGCTTACCATACAAGATTTTTATAAATGAAAAAACTATATAGAACCTATTTCAATTGTAGGGATAGGGAAAAGAAAGAAAAATTAGTGGACTGGTCCATCCTAGTCTGAGATGGTTCAGCCAAAGGAAAATCCTCTTGGAAACATTGATCTCTAGAGAACTTTCAAAGTAGGGAAAATATTATGATTCTTTTGTTCTTAAAATAAAATCTAAAAATCTATTTATTTAAAAACCATTTCTTTTTAATCAATAATGTTTATTTCTTTTCTTTTCCTTGAAACATATATATTTGCTGAATGAATTTTCATACATATGTCAGAAGTACGATCACTTATGACTTACAAAATCAGATGGATACAGAGATCAATGAGTTTGGCAAAATTAAAGTCAACCCTGTATGCTTATAATACATTCTTTAAAATTTTTAAAGTAATTTTCTATAATGACTTTGCTAACATATTAAATTTAGAGTTATATATTTTCTCAATTACTTTTAGAACCATAATAGAAATATGCAATAGTTATGGGAATACATGAAAAAGCACATCTCAGTTTAGTACACAAATTTAATTAGTTAAAATGCTCAAGAATGAAAGCTGCCTAAAAATAGACTTGTTAATTGACTTTGTTATCAATTAGAAAACTTGTATTGTAATAATAAACCATTGTGCTGTAATTGACTAAAATGCCCATGTATTTAAGTGATTCATTTGTGGAGAAAGCAGAAATAACCAGGTTAGCCACTTCTGTGGTTCACTTCATTGTATGTATCTATAAACTTATTCTTTTTTTTTTTTTTTGCCACTCAGCTGTATCTTAAGCTCTATGGCTAAGGTTATGTAAAGTGAGTCATATCTTGCTTATACTACACATTTCTTAGTATTTATTTCAATTTTATTCCAACAGTAAGTAGTAGTGGTAATAATTCCAGTCATCTTTTATTAATTAAGAAATTTTTTTCTTACACTATTTAGTCAAGTCAATTTTTCTTGATACATTCTGTCAGTGAGGAAAATATAACAAAAATGAAAGTTTGGAATTAATATTGTATTACTTATAAGACTAATATGTTGAAATTTTTGAATTTTCAAAAGAATAAAATTTATGGGGATTCCTTTTTTAAAAATCTCTCCTGAGAAAAAATATATTGTACTACATTCTAGTACAAAGTTTTCACAAATTGATAATTGCCCTCCTAGTTACATGCACTTTCTCATTTTTGCAAAGTGCAAACAAGTTCATTAATAAAACTTAACAAATCTTTGGTTTTAACTTTTCGAGTTATAGACCTGAATGAGTTCTGAAATAAAGAATTATTATTTTCCTTCTTCCCCAATTCTCTGCTGTTTTTACTGATTTTACTGTCAGCATTAAACTCAACTGTTTGACTTTCTCTACTATTCTCAGCATTTGAATCATCTTTTCTCCATCTCTGCTGTCTCAAGTGGATCTCACTATTCATTGGGATCACTCCATACAAGGCTTTTATCTTTCTTCTTTATTCACAGCTTCAGAGTACCCTTTCTCTTCACAACCCATTTCTACTCAAGATGTCTCTTACCTCATGATCTACTTTGTGTTACTTTGGTTTTTCTGATTTTTCTTGATTCTTAACCTAGATTATCCTCATGTGGTACCTTTTATGCCTGGCTTTTGATTTTCACATATACTGTGTTTGCTCTAAATTTAAATGGAATTCCTGTTGGCCTTATCAATCCCTAAGAACTTTCTATAGCATCAGTACTCAGTTAAATTTGTTTTCCCTCATAGATTATAGCTCTGCTCTAAAAATAATTCCCCTTAGCTTTCATAGAGTCTGAGATGGTTTAGCTGCAGTGAAATGGAGCTACGTGGTGTACTCTTTCTTTCCTTTCCTTGGAATTTTTTGATGCTCTTTACATATTTGAAGAGCCTTATTTCCTTCACCAAAATCACCTGTTCTTTGTAACCATTCTATTGCAAGTGTTAAGCAAATTTATTTTGTTTTCAACGAGATCCTTTCAGTTTAATCTACTAACACCATTTCAATTTTCTTTCTTTATGAAGGTGATTCCAAGTCTATGTACCTAGCATTAATCTCCTTCCCAAAACCTAGATATCTACTTTATATTGTTATATGAAGATGTATTAAGTATGTACAAAAATAAAACTGACAATTGCTTAGCAAATAATTCATAGAACCTGAATTGATGCAGATGTCTACAATGTCTTTTTAATTAATGGAATCTTCAGTATAGAAACCAAGAGTGACCTGTCATATTATTGCTAACTTTCCCCTCTGTGTCTAATACTCCCTGCCCAATAATATCTAACAAATTGTAAGTCCTATTGATTTGTCCTTTGTCAGAGGTTTCATAGCTACACTTCTATAAACACTCACACAGACATACACAGGTACTACTCTTTCATTTCTTCTCCTATCGCTATTGCTCATCTCTAACTACTTCTTACCTGGATTATTTGCAACAGTATCTCATTTTCCAGCTGATCTACTCAGTGCTCCAAATGAGCAAACATGGAATAATTCAATAAGTCATAGTTCTAATAATCTTGGTGTCTTATAAATAAACATTTCTTGATTTTTACAAATATTCTTTTACAATTTATATTTCATTCATCTGCTTCACTTCATTTCAACTCAATTTTCCATCTATCTCTTCCTATAAAAGTCTTCACTGTTGTAGGGCAGCTGAAACTATTTTTAAGTATGCATTTTTGTTTTTGCAAAAAAATATGTAGAATCCAATCTCTTACATCAATCTGAATTAATATTTACTTCCATTGAATTGGCATGTAGCAATACTCAAGAAATTAACATATTTTATGTAATCTGAATATTCATACATATTTTTTCTCTTGTAGAATATTAGTCTTAGCCTGATAAGATGATTTCTAAGTGGTTCTTCATGTTTCCCATATTATCCAAAAGAACATATTTTGTATTTGGAATACATTAACAATTATTTTCCAGTGATACTGACAAGTTTTACATAGATACACAAATTTCTTAAAACAACATATTCAGCCAATTTAATTAAAATGGACAATTTAGCTTAATAGTCATACACACTGATATTTTTCATAAATGTCAAAAAAGCAACTGGTTAATTGATGGACTGGTGTGGTAAGCCATTCTTATAGACCGTGGCCGCCATTAGAAGATGGCGCCGGCTTCCACTGTGGCCTGTGGTAAACAACTCCTTTTATGGAAAGTTGGCGCGCAATCCCTGACCACCCTATGAGAAAGATCCACGTGGCGGTTTAAGATTGGTATGCGGGAGGCTTTATTAGGCTATGCTTGGGCGCTCGGCGGGGGGTCGCTAGAAGATGATACTTGAATCAAGGCCTGAATAAACTGCTGAAAGAAGAATCCTGTGTCGTGTGTTCCCTTGCCGGCGAGGGGTCGCGACAGACTGGTTTCATTCTTAGTACTGATTTGACATTACAAACACATAGGAAAAATGATGACAATGAAGAATATAATCTGTTAACACTGAGGAATTTTGCTGCTATGATGTTTTATATGTGTCATGGTAGTTTCAAGGAAACAGGCCACTTCTATTGAATTACATTTAATACTGTTTGAAAATAAACCAAAGACCACATTTTAAAATATCTTGGAAGCATGAGTCTAATTTTGTTGCCAACATTCTGCTATCCCATTTGTTATCAGCATCTATTCTTGTCTGTCATTTTAATAGATTTGAAACAGATCAGAAACACATTTCTGATGGCAGCACTGAAATTGACTAATTGGAAATGACTTTCATTAAAATACATTTATTTATCTGAGTCATTGGTGGCATTTTGTGTTATAGAAATTTGAGGCACATACTTTTTGTTTTTACAATCAAAGCATTCTTTTTTAAATATGTGTGTGACTGATGTAGGATCAGCTGGTCATTTTCTTTTATGTCTTTCTTCATCTGTAAAATGAGGGTAATAATTTTTATTCAATTTGTGAGCATAAAGTTTCATGCATGTAAAGGTTTTCAAATGGTTCTTGGCACATAGTAAGGATTCAATAGGCAATAATAAATATAATGATACTTATTAATAATGGTACTCATTTGCCTTTTGACTATGCTCTGCTGACATTCAAATCACTGATTATTCTTTTCAGCCCTTGATTATAATTGGAAATGGGCACACATTTTCTAATTTTGAGTCATGATATTACCAATGGCAATATTTGCAATAATTTCTAGATTGTATGAGTTTTACTAGTTTAGTTCCTATTTTTATATAAATAGAAAAATTAAGAGTTGTTTTTAATCAATATTACCAGAAGCAATATATGACTTCATTCTTTTTACATTGAGTAAGTTAGTTAATAACATCTGAATATCCCTTTTTATTTACTCTAAAGTATTAAATTTCTAATGTAAAACTATCAGTTCCACATTTTTTTAAACTTGGGAGTTCAATTTATTTTTTTATTTTTATTTTTTTTAATTTTTTTATTGTTGGTTGTTCAAAACATTACATAGTTCTTGATATATCATATTTCACACTTTGATTCAAGTGGGTTATGAACTCCCATTTTTCCCCCGTATACAAATTGCAGAATCACATCAGTTACACATCCATTGATTTACATATTGCCATACTAGTGTCTGTTGTATTCTGCTGCCTTTCCTATCCTCTACTATCCCCCCTCCCCTCCCCTCTCCTCCCCACTTCTCTCTCTACCCCCTCTACTGTCATTCATTTTTCCCCCTTGTATTATTTTCCCCTTTCCCCTCACTTCCTCTTGTATGAAATTTTATATAACCCTGAGGGTCTCCTTCCATTTCCATGCAATTTCCCTTCTCTTTCCCTTCCCCCCCACCTCTCATCCCAGTTTAATGTTAATCTTCTTCTCATGCTCATCGTCCCTACTCTGTTCTTAGTTACTCTCCTTATATCAAAGAAGACATTTGGCATTTGTTTTTTAGGGATTGGCTAGCTTCACTTAGCATAATCTTCTCTAATGCCATCCATTTCCCTGCAAATTCTATGATTTTGTCATTTTTTAATGCAGAGTAATACTCCATTGTGTATAAATGCCACATTTTTTTTTATCCATTCGTCTATTGAAGGGCATCTAGATTGGTTCCACAGTCTTGCTATTGTGAATTGTGCTGGTATGAACATCGATGTAGCAGTGTCCCTGTAGCATGCTCCTTTTAGGTCTTTAGGGAATAGACCGAGAAGGGGAATAGCTGGGTCAAATGGTGGTTCCATTCCCAGCTTTCCAAGAAATCTCCATACTGCTTTCCAAATTGGCTGCACCAATTTGCAGTCCCACCAGCAATGTACAAATGGATCAAGGAGCTTGATATCTAATCAGAGACACGGCGTCTGATAGAAGAAAAAGTTGGCTACGATCTACATACTGTGGGGTCGGGCTCCAAATTCCTGAATAGGACACCCATAGCACAAAAGTTAATAACTAGAATCAACAAATGGGACTTACTCAAACTAAAAAGTTTTTTCTCAGCAAAAGAAACAATAAGAGAGGTAAATAGGGAGCCTACATCCTGGGAACAAATCTTTACTCCTCACACTTCAGATAGAGCCCTAATATCCAGAGTATACAAAGAACTCAAAAAATTAGACAATAAGATAACAAATAACCCAATCAACAAATGGGCCAAGGACCTGAACAGACACTTCTCAGAGGAGGACATACAATCAATCAACAAGTACATGAAAAAATGCTCACCATCTCTAGCAGTCAGAGAAATGCAAATCAAAACCACCCTAAGATACCATCTCACTCCAGTAAGATTGGCAGCCATTATGAAGTCAAACAACAACAAGTGCTGGTGAGGATGTGGGGAAAAGGGAGTTCAATTTAATGTGTTTTTTTTTTTTTTTTAATTTTTACTATGGAGGCAAAAGAACAAAAAAATTACCAACCAAATTAAAGTAAAAATAATAACAAAATTATTCAGTAAATCTTAAGGAGCATGGCTATATAGAATACTGGTTGGGGTTGGGAGGCCTGTGTTCTTGTCTAGCACCTGCCTTTAAGTAACCTTGTTTTCTCAAGATAGCAATTATTTATGCTTCATTTTTTCTCATGTGAAAAAGAACAGATTGAGCTGAATGCAGTGGTGCATGCCTATAATCCCAGTGATTTGAGAGGCTGAGGCAGGAGGATTGCAAGTTCAAAGCAGCCTCAGCAATTTAGGGAGGCCCTAGAAACTTAGTGTGACCCTCTCTCAAAATAAAAATTAATTAAATAATTAATTTAAAAGGGCTTGGGTTGTAGCTTGGTGGTAAACTGACCCTGAGTTCAATCCCTGGTACCAAAAATTTTAAGAAATAATTTCAAAAATAATAACAGACTGAACTGTGTGACCCCTGGAAATATTTTTTAAAGGCTTATCCTGTCCAGAAAGGTCCTACAGGGGAAGCCTTTAATCAAGAGTAGCTCCTGACTCACTCGTAAGGACCCTGTCTCTTGGTCCTAGGAAATGGTAGTTAGACTGCTGAGGATGCCCTGTGAGGAGGGACATTTAGCTCTCTAAGGCTAAATGCTTTGCTCCTGACTGTATCTGAGTTCATTGGTCCTCTGTGATGCCTATAATGATCTTCTTAGAAAGGCTTCAAGGGACCCCAATGGATGATTCAGGATGGTTTAGTACTGGGGTAGATTTTATGACCATTGCTTCAGTTTGGGCAGGGCATTATGAGATTAAAAAGGATGGGAAGACAAATATTGTCAGAAAAAGGATATCTAAGTAGAAGGGCCAATGCTCCTATGTCTTGATGGGAATGCTGTATGGCTTATGACAGAACATAATTCCCTTAACTGAGAATAAAGATCGGAGAGAGCCAAGGGGAAGTGCTAAGAGGATAAGGCACTCAATCCTTAATCTCTGTGAAATGGACTAAAACCCAATGAAGTGTCTTCAATATACATGGATTTTTAAAATCACTTATTATGAAATTTTGAGGTTGTTTACATGGGCCCCTCTATTTCACAATATTTTCAAGTACTTAAGATCTGTCTTTTCAGTGTGCTATGCTTAGCATATTGGTACTTTGTCCTTATGCAGGGAACTTAGTGCTTTAAGATACAGGTATCCTATTCCTATTCAAGAAGTGCAGAATAGGAGACAATTATGTTGAGTTTTCTATTTCTCAGAAGCTACAAGAAGATTTTTGCTTATATTTCATTGCCCGTTTTGACTGAGAATGTTAACTTCTAGTTGTAAAGATGGGTGGGAAAGTAGATATTTAGCTTTCTAGATTTTATATTGACTAATTGGAAGTGACTAATTGGAAAAACAGGTCTGGAAAACATTTGTTGTTCCAATCAAGGAAAAAGAATTGCTATAATAAAGGATTTGTAAGCCTTGTCATTGTAAGAACTATTACAAATTTCCAAATGATTGACCAGCATATTTAATTAGAGAAGGGAAGATTGGAAAAGGCATAAAATATTTCCAGAGTTTTAAATTTATATTTTATAAAATAAAGATCATTCACTATTTCTGTAAAAATTATTTCTCTGTCAGGAAGAAATTTATAGCAAAATGACTCATTACAGATGGAATGGATTTGCCTATAAGAAAGAAAATTCTGATGATTGAAATTCAGGCAGAAAAAAACTTTAAAGAACAATCTATCATAGATATTACAGATGGAATTCTTTTATTAGTTCAAGGAGAGGACAACTTTACTGTAATTTTCTTTCCAAGATATTTATAATATGATTCTAATGTTTCCCAAATCTCTTCAAGTTATTTTAACATCACTTGTAGATTATAGAAGAAATTGCTAATATAGTGGTAAATTTACATTAGGAAGAATTTTGAAATTACTATTAACCAGGACTTTCATTTAATTTTCAAAGAAAAGATTTATTATTTCTATGATTTTAATTAAGCATTTAACCAGGTGCATTATATACAAAATCACAATCCACAAATGTATAAAGTAATAAATAGTCAAGATGACATATGAGAAATATCAACTGTTTTATAATTTTTTACGTTATAATCTGAGTATTGGATGTATTTCAAAGTTATACTGTTGCTCTCATAACTCATGGAATATAGTTTGTAATAACAATCATCTTCTCAAATTGGTCATTACCAAAGTTAATGACCTGGTTATTAGAACATCACCCTTGGCTTTGCCTCAGTCTCTTAATTAACACATCTGTCATTTATTACTAGTGGCTAAGAATTTCTGTGTAAAGGACAGCTCCAATAATGATGGCACCATTAAAGCGACATCTCTATATATTTGAATGGATCATCAAATTTGCATTGGCCTATCACAAACAAGATCCTGTGAGGCTTTAAGTAGTTTTGGCAGCTGCAAATAGTGAAATCCAAATATCAAATAGAATAGCATCAGCCTCCTTTGTGGAACATTTGCATTGAAAATTATTTATCATCATTGTTCAGAAGGATAATCTGACAAAACCATTTTCTGTACCTTTACATGCAGATAGCCACCTCTACCACTGATAAACAAACCTGCACAAAGTATAAGCTCTTCTAGGTGCATATATACTCTTCTGCCATAGGCATTCTTTCTATCATTGGACAAATATTGTGCAGTTACATTTACATAAATGCCATTAGCTACTTAATAGCCTATCAGTGTTTCCAACAGAACATGCATAATACATCCAGGCATTGAAATACTAGCATTTTTCTTTTTATTTTTTTCATGCTTTTACATAATTTTAATATTTTTTATTAATACAAAAACATTTATTTAAATAATAGTGAAAACTCCCTAGTTTTTCTTCATTTGAATTTTTTGAGAATATACTGTGCCAGATACTGTTCCAGGCAATGAGGACATATGAAACACTAGCCTTTTTAAAACAGAAAACTTAGCATTATAATTTCCTTAAAAAGAACTGGTATTCAGTTTTTAAATACTCATTTGAAAATTCGACTAGCAGATCACAACATATTGACAAACACAACAAAATAAAACAAAAACAAAATAAAACTCAGACTCCTATATTAATTTTTGTTCTTTAAAATGTATTGAAAATTAAATCAATAAACATCTAGCAAAGTTCTAATGTCAAAAGAAAAATGATGTTAAACTCTCGTGTAACATATATCCTCTCAAATAATCATGCAAAAAACATAGGTCACTGGCAAATTATGTTTTACTGTCTTTTATAAGGGATAAATGCATTTCATTATTATTTAAAATCCATTTTTAAGTATCAGGGAAAGGCTAATTCATTAAAGAAATTTTGCAAGGTGCAGTATCCTGAGTCCATGTGTTCCTTATGAATCCAGGATTCCTGGGGCTTTGGGAAGGATACAGGTCTATAAAATCATACTATTGACTTCAAATGATGTTATAAAATTTAAATAATGCAATGATGCCAAAGTAACTATTTATGCGGGCCAGGCTTTTAACTCTGATGAGCTCTGTATTAGAGAAATATAAGAAATTTATTAATTTTCTATTAGCATACTTTTAGGAATTAATTTATATAATTAAATATTAAAAGGAAACACAGTGAACAAATTATTTCTATTTGTAATTATCAAGGCAGTAGATAGACCGGAAATCAATAATACAGTGAATTGTAAGTATAATTTTTCTATCTACTGCCTTCAGTGACTTCTAGACCCATGACCATTGTGCATGATTTGACCCCTGTCTTATCTCTTCAGTCTCATTTTCTTCCTCTTCCTTTGTCTTAATCAGTCTACTTTTGGCCCCTTGAAAATACTAGGTTTACTAACATTTTACCTACAGCCCTACTAGCCTAATGTTTGTAATACTTCTCTCTACTTCATTAAGCTCTTCTTTGAAATGTCAACTCTTTAGGGATTTTCTTCACAGGATTAATTTCTATATGATATTATCTTATTTACTCATAAATTGTGTTTATTCTTTTTTATCCACTAGAATATAAGTTCTTTTAAAGCAAGGTCTTTGACTCTCAGGCCTAGTACCTCACATCAAGTCTAACAGAGATTAAAACACAGTTACAAAAATATTTATTTTCAAATAACTGATGTTTTTACAGTGTTACAGAATTTTTAAAATTAGTTATAAGTATATATATTCAAAGAAAAAATATTAATTTTATAGTTAGAAGTGTTTTGGCAAAAATATATATATAAACCTCCACACGACCAACAACAACCCAATCAAGATAGAGAACATGGATAATAACTTTTGAAATGGAAATGGGAACTATTTCTTTTAAAAAGCAACTCTGGATCAGATATTTTGCTTTCAAAATGAAATTATGGAAATCCCTAAGGTAAAAGATAATATCTTGCCTAGTTGGTTGACTTGGAATTATGACACGGAAATATTGCTTTTCTTTGGAATACATCTTACAAATCAAAGCTAAGAAGGTGAAGAAAAAAAAAAGACAAGTTAAAAAAGAATGAAAAGAATGTGAAAACCCCCGTAAGATTAGGTTCATCCTTCCAGGTTATTTATTTTGATTGTGTGAGTGTGGTTGGGTTGAGACTTTTGAATTTTTAAAAAACATATGTACCAATGTGAGTTACTTGAATAAGTTTCAGGGGTCCATTGGGCTCAAAGTTTAACTGAAAATCTAATCTGAAACTTCTAAAGGTTGTCAAACTGCAAAGAAGAGAATACTGTGTTTGATGTTCTTTTCAGGTAGGGTAACTTTATATCCTGGTTTGCCCAAGAGAGCCCTGTTTGAGTATATCCACTCCATTGCAACTGTTGGTAATACCCCCTTCTGTTCTAAAAAAGTGTCTGGATAATAAATTATATGTTCATCCAACTTTTTTGCACCCTTTTTTGAGAATGATAAGTACTGATCTTTGGGTTCAGTGAAGCTCTTTTAGCTCTCGACTGCTTTTTTACTAGATCATAGATTTTGATTTTAAAAAGCAGTTGCACTTTCAAGAACAGGAGACAACACAGCAGACATTGATTGCTGCCTTGACCTCATTATGTTGATAAGGGCATTTGTGAATATTGTCTAAGTTAAGGTAATAAACACCCCAGGTGGAAGGTTAATGACACATTTAGCACCAGTGGGGTGCCGGACAGTTTTTCACAGAAAAACCAGTTCAAGCTGGTAAACCTTCTGTCCTGTCCATGTAGAACACAAAACGCATCAGGTTTCTACAAATGGGAATACAATTTAAGAAGAGGCAAACAGCATGCTGAGAATTCAGCAATTGGCTGACTACATTGTTTTGCCAAAGAATAACAAACTTAAAATGTTGTCAAGTCATTTTTAACAGCAATTTTCTATAATCTTTTGAGCCTCCTGCTATGACTGTGCTAATCTAGATCTTACAGCTAGCTGACACCAAAGAGAGCATTATGACAAATTTATGAACTGATGAGTCATTTTCTATATTCATTCAGCTAATGAGCAAAACAAGTCATTATTTTTTAAGCCTGATTATCACTCCCCTTTTTATACAAGAAGTACATACTAATTCTGCTAAGCTGCTTTCCCACAAAAATCACCCTATGCTAACAGTTTCTATAGGCTAAAGATACCGGGCATCCTCAAAATTGGAAAGAACTGTATGCAAAATGTCTCAATGACAAAAAAAATTCCTACATTTTGGCCTTAGAAAACACTGCTATCACTACAAATTAGAATTTCAATACTTAAAATCATATTAATTATCAGTAGCTTTCACATGCATGCTTTTGAACAATTAGTCAAAATACCATTGACTTCTTACTAAAAGGGATAAACAATCTGAAATTACACACTGGGATAGCACAACAGAGGAGAAAAATATGATTGGTCCTTCTTATCTTCAGGTTCTACATCAGCAACTTCAACCAACTGTGTCGAATATCTATACTAAACATGTATGGATTTTCCCCTCGTTATTATTCTGTTACATTGGATTTAGTTATTCTAAGTAATCTAGAGATATTTTAAAGTATATAAGAGAATATACATAAGTTACATGAAAAACTCTATACCATTTTATATAAGGAGCTTGGTAATTCATGTATTTTAGTATCCATAGGGGTGGGGAGTCTTGGAACCAATTCCCCATGGATACCAACCAGAGCTGTGCACACTATGATTTAGGAAGATATGAATGTAAAATGTAGCAAGAAATGATGCAGTAAAGAATATGAAGTGAATGAGTGAAAATGGCAGGACATTTGGCAAAATTCAAGGGAGAAGGGGGTTCCCTGTGAACTTGGACCAAGTTGCACTTCATCTAAGGTAACAGTAGTTTTCAATTCTACTCAAATTTCTGCAACCTAGGGAAGCATGACAAACACAATGCTCTATTTCATTTGGACTGTATGTGTTTGTTTGTTTTTTTAAATACAGGATGTGAGTTTGATGTGAGAAGGAAAGAGGAATACCTTGAATGACCAATTTAATTTTCAGATCTTTACTATCTTTGCAGTGAAAAATTATTTGAAACTATCGAATTTTTTTGAAATTTATTTGAAACTATTCTAAAGTTAAAGAGAATCAGTGTTTGGTGGAAGCATATAAGAATACAAGCAATTACATATTTGAAGAGAAGGTATTGTAATTAATGATTTTAATTAATTCAAAACATCATTAATAGTATTAAATACCTTTCCAAATATGAACATTTTGTGTTGGTAATAACAAATAGAAGAATTGGGCAACAAATACAATTCAATCTTGTTTATAATACCAGATCTTAGATTAAAATTTGTCTGTACATCATTTTTGGTAGGCAGAATAATTCTCCTTTCTGTCCCTTAAAGATATCCACAGCTTAATTCTTAGACTCTGTGAATATGTAAATTTACATTTCTAATTTACACTATAAAAAGGAATTTTCAATGTGATTGAGAACTCAGAAATACATTATCATAGATTAATAGGGTGGGTGTAACCTAATTGAATACATTGTTAAATTATACAACCTTTTCCAGTTGTGTCTAGAGAGGGGAAGACATGACTGAAGAAGAATCATCAGAGAAATACAAAGTTATGGCTTTAAAAATGGAGGGGAAAAAAGCCAGGGTTAAGAAATATGGGCAGCCTTTAGAATATGCAAAAGCCAAGAAATTGCTACGATTCTCCTTTGAGCTTCCAATAGTTATCATAGATTTGCCAGCACCTTGGTATTGGTCCATTGAGATCTATGTTAGACTTTGCCTTGGTATGATCTGGAATGTTCCCCAAAGGTCCACTGAAGACTTGGTTCTTAATACAGCAATATTCAGAGCTGGGTCTTTTGGGAAGTGATTAAAACATGAGGATTATGACCCGATCAGTGGATTGATATCTTGATGGGATGATAAACCAAGATATTAATGCCTTTGGGGTACAGGGAGGAACATATTTCTACTCACCAAAAATGCTGATATTATAGATAAATTGAATGGACTATTGGGAGGTGGTGGAAACTAGGAGATGAGGTCTAGTTGGAGGAAGTAGGTCACTAGAGGTGTGACTTAGAATGATATATCTTGCCCTAGCCTCCCTTTTATTCCTTTCTCTTTCTTCTGCCTCCCTCCCTCCCTCTCTCTCTCTTTCTTTCTCCCTCCCTGCCCTTCCCCACTGCCCCTCCCCACCACCCCTCCCCACCACCCCTCCCTCCTCTTCTCTCATTTTCTCATTCTCTTCTTCCTGGCCACCATGAAACAAATAACTCTGCTCTGTCATGATATACTGCTTTGCCTCAGGCAAAGAAACATTGGAGCCAATAGACCATGAACTGAAACTGCTGAAAACTTGTGGCAAAATAAATCTTTCCTCTTCTAAATTGATTTTCCCAGGTGTTTTCTCACAGCAATGGAAAACTGACTAACACAGACTTCTAATCTGATGTCTGCAGGAGCACCTCCAAGTGGTAGAAATCCTCTTCCATGTGGACAGAGAGCAAATTTTTTTTTAGGGAGAATAAATATGAATTCATTGAAATCAGTGCTAAAGTGCAGAATTAGGCACCAAGAGATTTAATAACTCATCCAAAGAAAGTGAAATAGTATTACTGCAAAGAAGTAGCAAAGGCAAGACTTGAATCCATGGCTGACAGATTCCAAGACTTTTATAATACCTATCTTAAGTAGCCTGACTAACAGAAATACAGACATAGAAAGTAGGTAATAAAGTAGAATGTGAATAGATGATAAATTTAGGTTAAATCTTTAATTTTCCTGCTAATGTTTATCTAAGAGAAAAATGCTGGTTAAAAAAGGGTTCCCATTAATCACTTAAAAAGAATTTCTACTATAACACTAAAGAAAACCTTTCCTAAGAAGGCATCATTAATTCTAAAAGAACATCAGAGCTTTTCATAGAAAAAAAGAAATATAATGTTAATGGCAAAATGTCTATAGAACCACACTTTAACTGACACTCAGATATTAATAATGATCTATGGAAATATTTTTTTCAAGAATATCTTCAAATGGTACATGAGTTGCTTTATAAAAGTTATTAAATGGCCTCAGAAACAGATTTTGTTCAGGAACTGAGAATTAATAAATGATAATTGAGACATAATATAATAGTGGACTGACCTGGATCTTCCTGTTTCACTTGGGTTCACTGCAGTTGATTAAATATTACCACAAAAGAGGTATGCCAGTCCTTACCAAAAGGACTAAAAAGAAAACAGGAAAAAGGATCATTTTTTAAAATTTTTAACTCAGTGGTGCTTGACCACTGAGCTACATACCCAGCCCTATTTTTGTATTTTATTTAGAGATAGCATCTCACTGATTTGGCTGGTTTTGAACTAGAGATCCTTCTGCCTCAGCCTCCTGAGCCACTAGGATTACAGGCCTATTCTGGGTCTAGTTTCTTCCTTTTATAAATAAAATTGAGAAACTCCTGTGAGTTTAACATTTGTAAAGACTCAATAAATGCATAGTATACAAAAGATCTTTACTTAACCTGCCTTACTTTATCCCCACCTTTTACATATATATCAATAACCTCATCTAGGTGTATTTAACTTAAATTTCTAGCCAACAAATTTACACATTGCCAAAAGTTCTATAAACGTTTACCAACAAAATTAGAGTTGCAAATTCCACAGTTACACACTATTTTCTATTATTTGTTTCTTATCATGTACAGTGTAAATTATTTAAAGTAGAGAGTGACTTAAAAATCATCCCATTGGAAAGTAACAAATGAAAATTTCTAGATGATTAAAACCTACAAGGATTATTTTTGTAGCAATTGTGTCTATGACACTTTGGGATCTCTTAATTATTATTCATTTCTGATGGAGCAGTTGCTCAGTCTTCCAATTCTTTCACTCTATTATCCTGTAATGTATTTTAATATGAGAATTGAGTCTTAGGTGGTGGTAATGACTCCTAAAACATTTTTTTTCTTAAAAAACTATCTCATTTTATAGAGACAGGAAGGAAATCTAAACCTCTGAATGAGTGCCTCCTGGCCACATGGATCAAAGCATTAGAAGAAAGTTTTTCTTTTTCTTTTTCTTTTTTTTTTTTTTTATCTTAGACGTGTTGCTGTAAGCCTTGAATTTCAGAAGTAGTCCTTGGAGCAGAAACATGTCGACTGATATTATATGGTATACCCTGGGAATACAGGTAGAGGCAGAATTCAAATGCTGCTTTTACATCTTCCATTCACATGCCAAACATCATGTAACTAAGATTGACCCTTGAAATTGTTTGCCACTTCCCTAGTTCTGTCCCCAAACCACCTAATTTAATATCACATGACCTGGGGGCTGCCCAATACACTTTAAATCATCTAAATAAAATGTGTGAGCTGTGAACACCGTGAAAAATGTAAGAGTAATTTCAGAAATATTACAGATTTCCAGGAAAGTCTGTAGCATGTGCTTTGATGTTACTAGGTTACATGTTGCCTGTGTTTTATTTTAAAATCCTTGCTTATCATAATGCCAAACTTATGATCTAGTACTCATTTTGATACAGTTTTTGGCTCCTTATAAATTATATTTATTTTCTGCTGATTTTAATACAGTCATTTAAAGCATTATTAGGAGTTTTTCCATATGTTCATTCAAAGGTCTCTCGGTTCACAAATCTTTTTACTTGTCTGTCCCTTGCAATAGTGTTATCAATAGCCACAAGTTTGGGTTCAGCATTAAGGGAACATGTAAAAAAAAGCTTTTATTTGCCACATAAGACAAGAGGATTAGCTTTCATTTTTGATAATCTATTTATCTGATTACTTCTAGCATCTTAAAATTATACCCAATGTTTCTTTCAAGTATTCTTTAACTACCTTGAAATGGATCATTTTTCTCTTGAGAAGACTTGTTACCACTACTGATACATCTCTTTGGTAAAAAGCATACCAACCAATGCTTATGGAATGTGCTACTTGGAGGATATGTAGAGAGACAATGTATTCCAAATGAAATGTACAAACACCTGTTCATAGTAAAATCTGGCTTTCTTTACTTGAACTGGTGAACCCTAAGAAAGTTCAGCAAACCATTTAGAACTAAATTATAGGTTATCATTAATCTCAAATACACAAAATAAATTTAAGTTTATTGTTCATTCATTTTAAGATCCATTATGTATTTATCAAATTCCTACAATCTGTCAGAGATTGTACAAACATTCTACCAGATGCTGAGCACCTGGCCAGGTATAATACAGGGAAAATGTGGCTCATCTGGCTTGGCGACACATCTGTTTCTCTCTTCCTGTTAATTTTTGATGTGCATATATTTCTAGGAGTATAATTATAGTTTTTGCATTATCATATATATTATTACATAATAAAATTATTACAAACATGCTTACTTAATTGATAAAGGCACTAGGGCCAAAGAATCCAGGGCTTCATCGTGGCAACAGCAGGCCTTCTTCAGATTCACTGTTCACAATTTACCTCCAAATCACCTTCTTTAACCACTCTTCCCTTCCCTCATGTAAACAGACTCTTCTGATTTGGTCTATCCCTTTATTTGAAATGTAATTTCTCATTATTTTCAAAATATACCATTCCCTAAATTCTTTCTTTAGTTGCTTTCTTCTCCTCTCTCTCTCTCCCTTCCTTTTCCTTTCCTTCCTTCCTCCTTCCCATCCTTCTTTCTTCTCATTCTCCAGTTCCTGCCTTTTTCGGGTGGGGGGTACCAGAGATTAAACTCAGGGGCACTTGACCACTGATCCACATCCCCAGCCCTATTTTGTATTTTATTTAAAGATAGGGTCTCCCTGATTTGGCTGGTTTTGAGCTAGAGATCCTCCTGCCTCAGCCTCCCGAGCCACTGGGATTATAGGCCTGTGCCATCGCACTGAGTCTAGTTCCTTCCTCTCATAAATAAAATTGAGTAACTCTTGTGAGTTTAACATTTGTAAATATTCAATAGTGCATACATAGTACACAAAAGATCTTTACTTGCCATGCCTCACTTTATCCCCACACTGTTACATAGATATTAATAACTTCATTTTATAAATAAAGCAACTAAGAAAAAGTTAAGTGTCTTGTTTAAGAGTACAGAACAAACTCTACTGCAGAATTCTGTAAAAAAAATTCTAGAAAAAGTGCTACTTAGTAGCTTTAATGCATGGAGTAACACAGACTTTCAAAGTATCCGAGTTCCTCAGAACATTATTCATGCCATAACTACAAAGACTTACTAGTTGGAAAGTTTATTATATTTTGATTTGATTATAAAAAAGTAATGATTTAGTGTACTATTTTATCAGTTTTCAGAAATAACTTGTGCCAGTATAATTGTTGTTTAATCTGCAAACTATTTCTTGATCGTTTCAAATATTCTTACTGGGTTTTAACCTACAAAGTCATCTATTTCTCGTAACTTAACTGTACTGTGATATAAATAATATAAAATAGGAAATAAACAAAAATTTTCCATTTAAAATAAGATATACTAAAATAAGATATAATAAAATGCAGGAGATATATATATATATATATATATATATATATATATATATATATATATATATATATATATTTTAGTTGTAGATGGACATGATACCCTAATTTTGTTTATTTAGTTTTATGTGGTGCTGGGGATCAAACCCAGGGCCTTAAACATGCTAGGCAAGTGCTCTACCACTGAGCTACAACCCCAGCCCTATAATATATATTTTTAAATCTTTCCAATGAAACTGATGGATTTTATTTTTATTACTCTGGTTTTTATTACACACTGATTTATTATATATCTAAAAATTTTATGACTGTTTTTCTCATGATGTGTTTTATATATTGCCTGAAAAATTGTTTTTAGAGTTTAGACATACTGTTACTTAATTCTCATATTCACAGAAATTCAGGGAATTTACATCTTAGTTCTTTCTGTGTCCCTTGAGAGAAAAAAAAAATCTACTTTTTTTAATGTAAATTCTTCCTTTTCTCTGTTAAGAGCGAGACATAAATGACTTTCTCCTAATAATTTAAGTGCTATTAACTCTTGAGAGCACATCTGAACATTTTTTTTTAGTTACTGCAACATTAATCATTATTACGTTCATTATATAAAGCCTGGATTACCTTGCAAATTTTTATCCTTCCTGTAGATATAGTATTAAATACTGATAATTAGAAGTCTGCATAGTATTTTTACAGTACACTCTGAGTAATAGAAATTCCACTTCAAAGGCCTTAGCTCTTATGATTGTATAGTAAAATGTGTTTTCTATGTATTTGATAATAGATTTTTTTTTTTGTGGTGTTGTGGATTGAACCCAAGGCCTTGTGCATGCAAGGCAAGCACTCAGCCAACTGAGCTATATCCCCAGCCCATGATAATATAGAGTTTTAAAAAAGTATTTTAAAGAGAAGAGATTCCCTAATACAGTTTTTCACCAATACAAATATTTCCATTTATATGAAAGCAAGAACCATGGTGAGTATTGCAAGGTTTTCTAAAATACTATCAGATCATCAGACATTAAAAGATTGAAAGAATGAACAGATGTGGACAAACCAATGTAAAACAATAACTTCTGACCCCTTCAGGTGATGTTTCCCAGGGTTCAAGGATGTGGGATAATGATGGTGGTAATATCCAACTCCCTGTCAGGGTTCTTAGTGGTATTATAGTCTTCACCATTAGTGGACATGTTTCCCGTGACTCATTGAACATCAGCTACTTATTTTCAAGGCAACATGGAACAAGGAAACTCAAGAAGAACCACAAATAGGAGAATAGGAAGATGGCGGCGAAGGAAGAGCATTATCCCCATGTACCGCGTCACTGTGTGGGAGAAGGACGAGTTAGAACGGCTAAAAGCTATCTTGTTAGGAATTTCCAGCAAAATTGGGGTGCTCCAAAACCTAGAGGAAGGATTTCCATCGCACGAGGATCAGCTATGGGGGCTCAAATGTGAGAGATTTGTCCGCACGGAGGGTCACGCTGCTTATTCAGCAAATCGCCCCGCGGCTAGAGTCTGCAGCGCACGCTGAGAAACGAGGAGATAGCAATGCAAAGATACAGTGCTGCAGTTTCTGCGGGCTTCTGCCAGCTGTGCAATCACCGTACTCAGTGCTGAATTCTGGGATTGAGACGGGGAAGGAAGCGGTCCAATTCGGTTCTCCACACCGGTCAGACCACAGAGGAAGCCAGCGGCCACCATCTTGGAGAGCTGACGTCACCATCCCTGTTTTCGACTGATCTCAGCTCATTCAGCCATAGAACAGTTAATTTCAGGCTGCCATTCGCCTGCGGCTCGCAGACAAATTACTCAGGCTCAGTGCTAAATAACCCATGGAAACTGCTTCTTGGAGCCTGCTCCTATCAGAACATACACCGAGCACAGAGCAGCCGAATTCCGGCGGGTCCTGCTGAATACTGTGGAGGTAAATACCAACCGAGCCTTCATAGGCAGTGGCAACAGGATTGAGACGGGGCTTGTGAGGGCCGGTCAGGACTCACCCGTTGCTTTGGTCACCCAGCAAAGGGAACGAAATGCTGCCATTCGCATGGGATACCAACATGGCAGAGATCTGATGTCATCAGAAAGCGGCGGAGGAGAGAACTTCATCGATACCAGCTGCGACAGAAACAGTTGGTCTCCTCGTAAAGAAAATGAGTCACAAACACCCGAGTCTCTCTCACTTTGTCATCAAGCCAGAGGGGCAGAGCAGAGCCGCCACCCGCGCCTGGAACAGGCCCAGCGGCCCGCCGGCGTGGCAGTCACGTAACCCCAATTGGAGTAGGGGCAGAGCAGAGCCGCCACCCGCGCCCGAAATGTAGGCAGACCTGCGACCGACCAGCGGAACAGGCCCAGTGGCCTGCCGGCGCGACAGACACGTTACCCCATTTGGAGTAGGGGCAGAACAGGCCCAGCGGCCCGCGGGCATGGTAGGAGGGGCAGGGCAGAGCCGCTGCCCACGCCTGCAAGGTAGGCAGACCTGCGACCGACCAGCGGAACAGGCCCAGTGGCCTGCCGGCGCTACAGACACGTCACCCCATTTGGAGTAGGGGCAGAGCAGAGACGCTGCCCATGCCCGCAAGGTAGGCAGACCTGCAACCGACCGGTGGAACAGGCCCAGCGGCCGGCCGGGGTGGTAGGCACGTCACCCCAATTGGAGTAGGAGCAGAGCACAGCCTTCACCCGCGTCCGGAACAGGCCCAGCGGACCGTGGGTGTGGTAGACAAGTCACACCAATTGGAGGAGGGGCAGAGCAGAGCCGCCGCCCGCGCCTGCAACGTAGGCAGACTGCCGCCCGACCCTGAAAGAGAGACTTTTCAACTATACAAGGGCAATATAAATGTATAGGGGGAAAACATTTTCAAAAACACAACAGTTTCACCAAGCAGAAAGAAACGCAAGCAGTATGAAAAGACAAGGAAAGAAAGGACCACAAGCAATGCAGGTCAACTCAACTTTAGAAGAGGTAACAGCTGCAGCAGACGGAATGTCAGATAAAGAATTCAGGATATACACGCTTCAGATGATCTGGAGTCTCAAGGAAGACATTAGACAGCAAAATCAGACAATGAAAGATCACTTCGACAATGAATTACACAAACAAATCCAGGCAGCAAAAGATCAACTATACAGGGAGATAGAGGTTATAAAAAACAAACAAACAGAAATCCTAGAAATGCAGGAAGCAATAAACCAACTTAAAAACTCAATGGAGAATACTACCAGCAGAGTAGAACACTTAGAAGATAGAACATCAGACAATGAAGACAAAGTATTTCAACTGGAAAAGAACATAGACAGCTCAGCAAGACTGTTAAGAAACCATGAGCAGAACATCCAAGAAATATGGGATAACATAAAGAGACCAAACTTAAGAGTCATTGGGATACAGGAAGGTATAGAGCTCCAAACCAAAGGAATGAGCAATCTATTCAATGAAATAATACGAGAAAACTTCCCAGACTTGAAGAATGAGACAGAATCCCAAATCCTAGAAGCCTACAGGACGCCGAATGTGCAAAATCATAAGAGATCCACACCTAGACACATTATAATGAAGATGCCCAACATACAGAATAAGGAGAGAATTTTAAAAGCTACAAGAGAAAGGAAGCAGATTACATTTAGGGGTAAGCCAATCAGGATAACAGCTGATCTTTCAACACAGACTCTGAAAGCTAGAAGATCCTGGAATAGCATATTTCAAACACTGAAAGAAAATGGGTTCCAACCAAGAATTGTGTATCCAGCGAAATTAAGCTTCAGGATGGAAGATGAAATTAAAACCTTCCACGATAAACAAAAGTTAAAAGAATTTGCAGCTAGAAAACCATCTCTTCACAACATCCTCGGCAAAACATTACAGGAAGAGGAAATGGAAAATAACAATGAAAACCAACAGTGGGAGGTAGGACAGTAAAGGGGGGGGGAATAAAGAGGAAAACAAACTATGTTTAGTAACATAAATAAACAAATATGGCTGGAAGAACAACCCATATCTCAATAATAACCCTAAATGTTAATGGCTTAAACTCACCAATTAAGAGACACAGGCTAGTAGAATGGATCACAAAACAAGACCCAACAATATGCTACCTACAGGAGACGCATTTGATAGGAAAAGACATACATAGGCTGAAGGTGAAAGGTTGGGAAAAATCATATCACTCATATGGACTTCGGAAACAAGCAGGAGTGTCCATACTCATATCAAATAAAATAGATTTCAAGCCCAAGTTAATCAAAAGGGATAAAGAGGGACACTACATACTGCTCAAGAGAACCATACACCAACAAGACATAACAATCATAAATATATATGCCCCAAACAATGGTGCAGATATGTTCATCAAACAAACTCTTCTCAAGTTCAAGAATCTAATAGACCACCATACAATAATCATGGGAGACTTCAACACACCTCTCTCACCACTGGACAGATCTTCCAAACAAAAGTTGAATAAGGAAACTATAGAACTCAATAACACAATTAATAACCTAGACTTAATTGACATATATAGAATATACCACCAACATCAAGCAGTTACACTTTTTTCTCAGCAGCACATGGATCCTTCTCAAAAATAGATCATATATTATGTCACAGGGCAACTCTTAGACAATATAAAGGAGTAGAGATAATACCATGCATCTTATCTGATCATAATGGAATGAAACTCAAAATCAACTATAATAGAAGGAAGGAAAAATCATGCATCACTTGGAGAATGAAAAATAGGTTACTGAATGATCAATGGGTTATAGAAGACATCAAGGAGGAAATTAAAAAAATTCTTGGAGATAAATGAAAACACAGACACAACATATCGGAATCTATGGGACACATTGAAAGCAGTTCTAAGAGGAAAATTCATTGCTTGGAGTTCATTCCTTAAAAAAAGAAAAAAACCAACAAATAAATGATCTCATACTTCATCTCAAAATCCTTGAAAAAAGAGCAAAACAACAGCAAAAGAAGTAGAAGGCAAGAAATAATTAAAATCAGAGCTGAAATTAATGAAATCGAAACAAAAGAAACAATTGAAAAAATTGACAAAACGAAAAGTTGGTTCTTTGAAAAAAATAAATAAAATCGACAGACTCTTAGCCGTGCTAAAGAAGAGAAGAAGAGAGAGAACTCAAATTACTAGCATACGGGATGAAAAAGGCAATATCACAACAGACACTTCAGAAATACAGAAGATAATCAGATTATTTTGAATCCTTATACTCCAATAAATTAGAAGATAGTGAAGGCATCGATAAATTTCTTAAGTCATATGATCTGCCCAGATTGAGTCAGGAGGATATAGACAACCTAAACAGACCAATATCAATTGAGGAAATAGAAGAAACCATCAAAAGACTACCAACTAAGAAAAGCCCAGGACCGGATGGGTATACAGCAGAGTTTTACAAAACCTTTAAAGAGGAACTAATACCAATACTTTTCAAGCTACTTCAGGAAATAGAAAAAGAGGGAGAACTTCCAAATTCATTCTACGAGGCCAACATCACCCTGATACCTAAACCAGACAAAGACACTTCAAAGAAAGAAAACTACAGACCAATATCTCTAATGAACCTAGATGCAAAAATCCTCAATAAAATTCTGGCGAATCGGATACAAAAACATATCAAAAAAATTGTGCACCATGATCAAGTAGGATTCATCCCTGGGATGCAAGGCTGGTTCAATATACGGAAATCAATAAATGTTATTCACCACATCAATAGACTTTAAAAAAAGAACCATATGATCATCTCGATAGATGCGGAAAAAGCATTCGACAAAGTACAGCATCCCTTTATGTTCAAAACTCTAGAAAAACTAGGGATAACAGGAACATACCTCAATATTGTAAAAGCAATCTATGCTAAGCCTCAGGCTAGCATCATTCTGAATGGAGAAAAATTGAAGGCATTCCCTCTAAAATCTGGAACAAGACAGGGATGCCCTCTCTCACCACTTCTGTTCAACATAGTTCTTAAAACACTGGCCAAAGCAATTAGACAGATGAAAGAAATTAAAGGCATAAAAATAGGAAAAGAAGAACTTAAATTATCACTATTTGCAGGTGACATGATTCTATACCTAGCAGACCCAAAAGGGTCTACACAGGAACTATTAGAGCTAATAAATGAATTCAGCAAAGTGGCAGGATATAAAATCAACACGCATAAATCAAAGGCATTCCTGTATATCAGCGACAAATCCTCTGAAATGGAAATGAGAACAACCACTCCATTCACAATATCCTCAAAAAAAAAAAAAAAAAAAAAAAAAAAAAACTTGGGAATCAACCTAACAAAAGAGGTGAAAGACTTATACAATGCAAACTACAGAACCCTAAAGAGAGAAATAGAAGAAGATCTTAGAAGATGGAAAAATATAACCTGTTCATGGATAGGCAGAACTAACATCATCAAAATGGCGATATTACCAAAAGTTCTCTATAGGTTTAATGCAATGCCAATCAAAATCCCAACGGCATTTCTTGTAGAAATAGAGAAAGCAATCATGAAATTCATATGGAAAAATAAAAGACCCAGAATAGCAAAAACAATGTTAAGCAGGAAGTGTGAATCAGGCGGTATAGTGATACCAGACTTCAAACTATACAACAGAGCAATAGTAACAAAAACAGCATGGTACTGGTACCAAAACAGGCGGGTGGACCAATGGTACAGAATAAAGGACACAGAAACCAATCCACAAAACTACAACTATCTTATATTTGATAAAGGGGCTAAAAGCATGCAATGGAGGAAGGATAGCATCTTCAACAAATGGTGCTGGGAAAACTGGAAATCCATATGCAACAAAATGAAACTGAATCCCTTTCTCTCGCCATGCACAAAAGTGAATTCAAAATGGATCAAGGAGCTTGATATCAAATCAGAGACACGCCGTCTGATAGAAGAAAAAGTTGGCTACGATCTACATACTGTGGGGTCGGGCTCCAAATTCCTCAATAGGACACCCATAGCACAAAAGTTAATAACTAGAATCAACAAATGGGACTTACTCAAACTAAAAAGTTTTTTCTCAGCAAAAGAAACAATAAGAGAGGTAAATAGGGAGCCTACATCCTGGGAACAAATCTTTACTCCTCACACTTCAGATAGAGCCCTAATATCCAGAGTATACAAAGAACTCAAAAAATTAGACAACAAAATAACAAATAACCCAATCAACAAATGGGCCAAGGACCTGAACAGACACTTCTCAGAGGAGGACATACAATCAATCAACAAGTACATGAAAAAATGCTCACCATCTCTAGCAGTCAGAGAAATGCACATCAAAACCACCCTAAGATACCATCTCACTCCAGTAAGATTGGCAGCCATTATGAAGTCAAACAACAACAAGTGCTGGCGAGGATGTGGGGAAAAGTGTACACTTGTACATTGCTGGTGAGACTGCAAATTAGTGCAGCCAATTTGGAAAGCAGTATAGAGATTTCTTGGAAAGCTGGGAATGGAACCACCATTTGACTCAGCTATTCCCCTTCTCGGTCTATTCCCTAAAGACCTAAAAAGAGCATGCTACAGGGACACTGCTACATCGATGTTCATAGCAGCACAATTCACAATAGCAAGATTGTGGAACCAACCTAGATGCCCTACAATAGACGAATGGATAAAAAAATGTGGCATTTATACACAATGGATTATTATGCAGCACTAAAAAATGACAAAATCATAGAATTTGTAGGGAAATGGATGGCATTAGAGCAGATTATGCTAAGTGAAGCTAGCCAATCCCTAAAAAACAAATGCCAAATGTCTTCTTTGATATAAGGATAGTAACTAAGAACAGAGTAGGGACGAAGAACATGAGAAGAAGATTAACATTAAACAGGGATGAGAGGTGGGAGGGAAAGGGAGAGAGAAGGGAAATTGCATGGAAATGTAAGGAGACCCTCAGGGTTATAGAAAAATACATACAAGAGGAAATGAGGGGAAAGGGGAAAATAATACAAGGGGGAATAATGAATGACAGTAGAGGGGGTAGAGAGAGAAGAGGGGAGGGGAGGGGAGGGGGGATAGTAGAGGATAGGAAAGGCAGCAGAATACAATAGACACTAGTATGGCAATATGTAAATCGATGGATGTGTAACTGATGTGATTCTGCAATCTGTATACGGGGTAAAAATGGGAGTTCATAACCCACTTGAATCAAAGTGTGAAATATGATATATCAAGAACTATGTAATGTTTTGAACAACCAACAATAAAAAATTAAAAAAAATACATAAATTCTAAAAAAAAAAAAGAACCACAAATATATTTTCAGTTAACAAGTAAAATGGGTAGTTACACCTATGTTGCTGCTCTCCTCTTTTGCTAAAGAGTATTTGAGGGTATTAAATGAAAATGACCTGTAAATTCCATTTACCTGTAAACTTCTTTGGTTCACATGTACTCTACTTCTAAAATGACTTTTAATTCTGGAAGCACTAGGCAGATGTTGTTTTGAAAAGGCAATGCTAAAAACAGAATTATTCTGTTACATTGTCAAATAAATCCATGGCCATTTGTTCCAGGGGCTCCCTGGGAGTCATTACAATGTTTCAGAAGATTTTTTTATTCATTGGTTTGATCAATAGCAATTGAAAGTCAGACTTGTTTTCCCTGGAAGGTGCCCTGGTTCATGAGTGAACAATTAAGAGTTTCATACAACTAGATTTTGTGTGTGTGTGTGTGTGTGTGTGTGTGTGGACTTACATAAAAGTAACATCACTCAGTATATTTAAAAACCGCCAAAGGAAGTTTTTCATCTGTTGTTGTTAAATGCCCTGGAGGATTCTAAAGCTCCTTCCTCAATAATAATCTTATCAAAGTACTGTTGCACAAAAACAAGTGGGGTTGGATGGTTGAAGAGAATGAAAAGGATGTTTGAGCTACTCAGCGTGGAGAGAAAATAAGTTGCCAGAATAAGCGAAGAGAAGCTAAGGAGCAAAGGGTAAATACTAGTGAAAGTACTTCTTTCTGTTATTCTTTGTATCATCGGGTGAGCTTTCTTGGTTTTTATGCTGTAGTAGCTACATTTTTTAGTCCTTTTAGGCTGCCTGAAGGTAAGATGTGGTAGTATTAGAGGCTGATGCACAGGATGGGAACTATTACCCAGGAAAGGATGATGATCATTTAACTAAAGTAACCCTGCAATGTTATGTTGGGATATTTCTTGTGTTTGTTTCCAAGGGCTACTGTAAAAGATGATCACAAAGTGAGTGACTTCAACAATAGAAACTTTCTCTCGCAGTTCTGAAATCAGAGTGTCAATTGATGGGCTCTTCCTAGAGCTCTGAGAAGAATCTCTTCTAGGTCTCTACTCCAATTTCTGGGGTTTGCTGGAAATCCTTGGCATTCCTCATCTGGTAGCTGCACCACTCCAATCTCTGTCTCTGTTGTCACCTGGGCTTCTTCTGCTGTGTGTCAATGTGTCCGGATTCTCTTCTTTAGGATACCAATCATTGGATTTGGGGCCCACCATAATGAAATTTTGTGGCATATTAAATTAACTGACTAAATCTTAAAAAACCCTATTTCCAAATAATGGCACTCTCTGAGATTCCAGGTAGACATGTATTTGGAGGGAACACATTCAACCTTATTAATTCTTCACACTCAGCACCATGAAGATTATCTGAAAGAACACCAGATCCATTGCATTCCTAATAACCTCATATGGCCTTTTGTCAGTGATTGTGGAAACAGATTTTCCAGGTATTCTGATTCTGTTTGTAGTGTGATTCCTTACTCTTGCCTCTATGGGCTATGTGGTATGTCTAGAAATTAAATATCTATCTATCTCTGGGTTTATCCTGGAATTTTCGAGATTCTCTGAAATGGTAAAATGAAGTAAGTATCCTTTTAATAATCTTGGATGAGAATTTATTAAAAGATTCCCTGATGTAATTTTATGCTTATAAATTTATTAGAGAATATTTTTGTATCTCTTGTTATATTAGGACATTTTCCTGATGAAATAAGAACAAAAGCAGCTTGTTTCTTTTCACTGTGTTGAATGTACAATAAATGATAATGGAAAAAACAGTTTTTATAATTTTTTAAATGAACACTCTGGACTCTTCTACAGAATATATAGCTGTGGCTCAATTCTGATTGGAACACATAGGATTTTTAGATTTGTATAAAACAATGGCAAACTCTTTCAAAATTCTTATTGAGGAACAGGTTTTTAAAAATAGGTGTAAAGCAATTTATTTAAAATAGTTTGAGTTTTGAGGGGGCTAACACCTCACACAATTCCACAGAATTCTAATTTCAAGGTTTGTTGTTTTGTTATAAAATGTAACTATTCATGTTGAACTAGAATCTAGCTTTTTTTTACCTTTTGACAGATACATTTAATTGCTTTGCTGTTTAATCCCAACAAAGAACTAACTACTTGTTTATTAGTGCTTCCTGTTATTTCAAAATAGAGAAACAGGACTTTGAGTCAATCAACTCAAGGGCAATAGATACAGTCTTATGCAGTAATAATTTTGGTACTAAGTGCCTATGATAAGTTCATATACAGTGAATATAATTCAGTAGAGTGCCAAAACATCCCTCAAGGAGACTAATGCTGCGTTCTTCAGCTGGTAAAGGGTTATTAAGTTATTAATACTCTCAAATATAAATCTTTATCTTTAGTATAAAATAAAGAATTTCCACTATTACTTTTTTTAAGTTTTGGTACATTGTAAAGTATAATGGTAGAATATAGGTTAGGGGTTAGAAATTGATTAGGCATAAGAAGATAAAGCTTCCTATAATTTCTTTACTTGATAATGTATATTGCCAGTATATTTTTACTTTCCTATTTCTTTATTTCTAAAAGTTATAATAATTATACAGACATATACAAATGTATAGATGCATTTTGTTCGTTGAATTTCATTCTCTGTATAATATCACAAAAATATCACTTCGGTGGGAGCCAAATTGACTCTCAGCCAGCTATTTTCATCAGTTATAAAATATCTGTTTTACAAGTAGGAAACTGGAAGGTGGTCTCATCTGGTTAATGTTGGATTGCTATTTACAAAGATTCTTAAATTTTCTCTCCATTCTTTTCATCAACATGCTTAGCCATTATCTATGTGCATGCATCTACCTGTCACTCAAATTAACTGGTCAGGTTTTGAACACAGATATGAATCCCCTTTGTGCTGAGAGATGCAGGAGGGAAGCTTACTCAGCAACAAATTCAAAGTCATAGAGTTTGCTGTTGTGAGTTAAATAATATCCTTCATCCTACCTTAAATTTCTTCTTAAGGTAGACAGAAGAAGAAAATAAGAGATAATAAAATAAATTCCACCACTGTTTACTGCAAGTATATTCTCTTGCCAATGAGATTAGGCTATTTATATGAGGGGCAGTACAATATTACATTTCAAAGTGTCTTTTTTTGTTTGTTTGTTCTTAATACATTTGTGTGATGTATGAGTAAGAAAAATCAAGATAATTAAATAGCTTCAAATGATACACATTTGCTGCTTTGTAAAATATAAATTCACATAATTTTAGAGCTTAAAGGTCATTGGAGCCCCACTTCCTCATTTAATGGAGGAAATATAATACTCAAAGTGGCTTATTTAAGATCAGAGTGAAATTTTGGATAGACTCCGAATGTCTTACATTTATTTTTGTATTCATCTTTGTTGTTTATTTTTTGACTCATTAGTCCATACAAATTAGTGTTTTTAGTACAGACTTTGAGATGTTTTTAACCCAACATTTAGCACAATAGTGTTCACGTTTTCTCTAGATGGCTGCTCTTAGGAACTCAGATCAAAATAATCAGAAATGGAACATTTTGACTTGCTGTTGTGATTTGAATTCCTAACATTTATAATTACTGTTTAGGTCATCTAATGCAAATAGATCTTAAAAATAAAAGCATTTATCTAAGAAATATTGAGGAAATTATCCCATTGGAAAATGAGGCTATGAGTACATGATTTAATGACGCCATATTTAATACCTTGGCAAAAAATTTGGCCTACTTTAGGCCTACTCTATAAACATGAACCAAAAAAGCCAATTAAAAAAGATATGTAATACAACCTACTTCTCTTTTCACATCTAAAACCTATATTAACTCAGATTTTCTGTTTTCTTTTAACTTTGAATAAGGATCTGAGTTAAAAGTGGCATAGTAGCTTTAATAATGAATTCTTTGGTCTTTGTCAAGTTATCACAATATTAATGTCATTTAAATGTAATGTTTTTGTCTATGAGTATGAATTAAACATGGATTTAATTTATTATCAGCATATGCCTAGTGGCCAGTTTATAAATTATATTGCTGCTGAGTTGAATTATTATAAGTAAGAGTGTGCTAAGTGTCAATTGATTATTCCAGGTAGTCAATATTTTTTAAAGGGGAATTTTTAGTTGAATAATAGCAGATGAGTTTTATTTTAAAGTTGTAACAGTAGATGTTTTTTAAAAATGTATTGATCTAAAAATATACTGTCTTCAGATTAACATAGAAATGTGGTTTGAATAAATTATCTTGTTCTAATTTGCAAACACCATTAGACTGAGCATCTAAAATTATATGTAACCAGGGTTAGTATAAATTATTTTCCCTGTGATGAAGTTCTGTGTCACCTGTCAAACATAAACAAATCTAACCAACCAAGCATTGACATTATGCTAAATCATGTTTTCAGTATTTCAGTGGATAAATTATCATGAGTGGGAGGAAAAGTCCAGACCTTAAACAAATGTTAAAAACAACAACAACAACATAAAATACAGAAAACAAAGCCCATCATTCTTTCATAGTCCAAGAAATGATTGGGAAGTACTATGAATTATAAAGTTAAAAAAATCTAACACTTTGAATCTCTGTATTTGTGCTTAATATTTAATCAAAGATCTCTTGTTTTTTTTTTCAATTAATATGTAATTGAATTGTTTCTAGTACTAATGTAAGGACTATGATAAATAAATATATCTTCCATCATATGCATCACAGATTCTATCATCTATCCATCCATCCATCCATCCATCCATCCATCCAACAATCCAGCTATTTTTTTCTATCTACCTATCTCTTCATTTGTTCATCTTGCTTCTATGCAAGATGTTGGGGATGTCATAAATATTTTTCTACTTAAGCACATTACTTTTTAGAGGTACCTGAAAGAATTTTAAGCTGAGCCATAAATTCTATCTTAAAGATGTTATCGTGCTTCTTGATACTACAGGAATATATTCTAATGTAGTGATTTTCATAGAGTCTGAAAACAAAAGGAATTTATGGAACAAACTTGCATTTTTGGTGCTGAACTGGTAGGAAACCATGTCATCATTTAGTTTGTGTAAGTATTACATAAAAGCATCTATTTAAAGTTGGCTGAGAAAGTCATTTATACATAAGGAAATATCATAGATTTACTTACTTATTATTCAGTGGTTAGTAATCTTTAGTACTTTTTTAAAGATCTTCAATTACTTATTATGTGAACTTGAATCTGGATGGGGAAATTTATGAGGTATGTATAGTACAGGACTGATTATAGTGATCATACTCTTAACTGAGATTGTTGTGCTGGTTTCTAAGGATTTGTAGAATACTGTGAAGCAGTAACTGATTTTGTAATTGTTTTGTTGTTACTAGGTGCATAGCACATTTTTAAAACACCAAGAAAGAAAGGAAAACTTGAGTTAAGATCATTGAAGTGAAGGGCTCCTTTTCATGGGTGAACAAATACACACAAAGGCAAATGCAGTGCCCCACAAGTCATTGTCCTTCCTTCTGTCTTCCTCCAACTGTGGACTGAAAAGTAACCTCAGAAAATGTTATATAGGAAAATATTTGTAAACATATAAGTACATTTCTTCTTCCCACACCATTTTCTCACTGCATCTCCATTTTAAGATGTAGAAAAGTTCTCATTTGCATTTCTTCATTTCTAAATAAATTACTATGAACTAACATGTGCACAGGTAGAAAGGGACAAAGAAGCAGAGAATTTGCAGCTACAGATCCAGAAGGTTTCTCCTCTCCCTGAAGTAATATCTCTTCTTTCAGTTTTATATTTGAGTCTTTTAAAGGTATTGATAAAGGTTCTTTCAATTTTGTTCATCTTTTCAAAACATCAAACTCTTGGTTTCATTGATCATTTTATTTTTTTCTAATCTCTATTTCATTTATGTCTTGTCTGATTATAATTATTTTTTTTCTTTTCATTATCTCTGGGCTGAGTTTTTTTCTTCCAGGTTTTTATGTGCTGGATTAGTTTGTTTATTTAAGAGCTTTGATTACTTATTTGATATCTTTTTCTTTTTTCTTAGTGTACGCATTTATGTACACTTCCCCCTTGGAACTGCTTTTGGTGCATTACATGTTTTGATATGTTGTACTTTCATTTTCATTTGTCTCAAGATATTTTTTTTAAATTCCCATCTGATTTTTTCTTTAACATATTGATTGCTCAGGAGCCTGTTGCTTAATTTTCATACATTATGTACATTTTCCAGATTTCCTTTTGTTACAGACTTCCAGGGTCTAATATATGATTACAAAAAAATATTTCATATAATTTCAATCTTCATAAACTTGTTTAGATTTGTTTTCATGGCCTAACATATCTATCCTGGGAAATATTTCATGTGTGCTGGAAAATAATGTGTATTCTGTGGATACAGAAGCAATATTCTGTGTATGTCTATTTGGCCCACTTGGTCTATAATATAGCATAAATCTTTTTATTGATTTTTCTCACTTAATGATATATTCATTGTTGAAGACAGGGTATTGAAGGCTACTATTATCAGTGTATTGTAGTCTCTCACCCTTCAGATCTATGAATATTTGTATTTGTCATCTGGGACACAATAAAGAAATAGAATAGGCTCTGGTAGGAAAACCTATGGAACCTCAAATGTTTTTTAAATTATCTGTTTTTAGCTGGTGGTGAGTGAAAAAAATTTATTTATTTTTATTTCTATATATATATATATATGTATATGTATATACATATATATTAATTTGCCTTAAACATTCAGCATATTTTAAAATTCTATAAAAATTTTGAAATAGTATATGAATCTTACTTCCATTATAAGTTACTTTCATGACCTTGGACAAATGTGACTCATTTTGGTCTGGCAAAGATTTTTATGAACAGATTCAGACATAATGCATAATTAATGACTTTAAACATTGGATGATTAGGAAATACTAGCCAGAATAAAGCATACTACCACTATATTTAAAAAAAAAACAATACTGATGTTCACTTGTATCTATATATGTTTACTTATAGATAATTATATACAGATCTGTGTTATTTTCAGTGCAGGTATATCACATATCTACATTGCCAACTCTTGCTTTAGACATTTGAGATACGTTAGTGAACAAAACAAAATCCCCTCCCATTTGAGTTACCTGCTATCAGATAAAAAAGACAATAAAATATGAACATGATATAAAATATGTTTATCATAGGTGAGAAAAAATGTTCTGGAAGAAAGGAAACAGGGTATATAAGTTTGGGTGTGCGGGAGAGAGTACTATGATTTTTTGGGGGGTTGAAAGGAAAGGAGAAACCTTTCCTCACTCATTATAAGGGTCAAGGCTAACACTTCTGTAACAAAAGACACATTAACAACAGCAAAGTACAACCAACTATTTAATCAAAGTTTAATGTAACATAAGAGTATTCAGAAATGAAGACCCATAGACCCAGGGAAAATTGCCTGTTTTATTTTTTCCCCAACTTTATTGAGATATAATTAACATAAACACTATATATAATTAAGGAATATAAAGTGATGTTTGTTATACATACCTTTGTTCACAACATTGATCAACCTGCAGAATATTATTTAATAAAATAAGAAAGGTACAGAAAAGAGAAGTATTGCATGATCTCAGACTCTTAAGAAGATGAACTGTAAGAAGCAAAGGATAGAACCATGTTTTCCAGAGGCTGGATGTGAGGAGATGTTGGCCAAAGAGTATAAAGTGTTAGGATGAGTAAGTTCTGGAGATTTAATGTACAGCATTGTAACTATAGTTAATAATATTATCTCATCTACTTGCAATTTGCTGAGAGTAGATCTTAAATATTGCCAAAACTGCCTGTTTTTAAGCTTAGGTTCAAAGAAGGATGGACAACTGTGTAGAAATGGATTTGACAAATGGGTGTAACCAATGGTAATAGACTGAGAGAGGAAGCCCAACAGTGCTTGAATACTCAGTTGTTCCTGGCCTCTCTGTGTAGCATTTCTTTTTCCCCAAGTTAGGGGAGAGGAGAGTTCTAACTTCTATACCCACCTTGGGGAAGGGAAATTTTGGTTTCTGTGCCTGTTTAGAGGGAAAAAAGGAGTAAGAGAGAGAAAGGGATGAAAAACTTGGAGACTTTGCTTCCTGGGTTGCCCCCTGGGGCCTTTTAGTCTTTTTTGTGATTACCCAGCATGTCAAAGTGTCAGACTTTGTGATACCATGTGTTGAACCCAACAGTTTCAAAGAAGATCTTGACCACCAAGAATTTTACATTAAAGTGGGGACTTATTTGATTAATTATTACTAGGTGGGATTAGTTAGCTATCTGTTTAAAACAAGGAGGTCTTGTTAAGAGTGAAATAGAAAAAAAAATGAGAAGGGAGATATGAAGATGAGAACATAGATGGGAGAGAAGATGAACAAAAAGCTTATCTGTATTTATTATTTTGCTAGTGGATCATTCATGCCAAATATTGTCAGATATGTTTGTGAACTATTCTTTAAAATATAGGGTGTTCAACTTTACAGTGTTTGAATTTTGTTACAAGCAAAAAGACCAATTTAAAAAACTGTCAGTGTCCTATTCTCTCCTGATAAAACTATCTACTTATTTGTAAATGGAGGCTTTTTTTTTTTCTCTTAAAAAGTCTAATGTCAGGCAGCATTTGCTGCTTCTTCTACAGATCTACCAATGCCACTAGAAGATGTTCTGGAGACTGTCTACAGAAGAGAAAATGAATTCCACTTTAAAAATGGGTGAATATCAGCAAATGCTTCACCATCCTTACCAACTTCTCTGGACATAAAGCAATAAAGCATTTTAATAAAGGAAATTAGGGAGGGAACCCAGATGTGAAACAACAGAGCCCAGCAGTATGGATGTGGAGAGCTCTGGGAGGGAAGCCGATTTCTGATTTCTGCCATTGTTCATTTCCAAGGCTCTAAATCTTGTGGATTTTCCTTTTCCTTACTTTTTTTTAAAAAGGAGATAGATAAATCTTAAAGATTTTCCAAACCCTAAATGCTATAATTTTAATATGAAATAGCTTGCTTAATTCACATGCAGTTGTCAATTACAGGTCTTTCATTTGTAACCACACTCTCTTGCTCCAGTTAAGGATTCTGTTTATTACAGTGATGATGAGTAGGAGTTAAGTTTTCCTGTTTACTGAGGAATAGAAGGTGCAATCTGATAGTTACATTATGTAAATCTGTCTACTAATATCACTTGTAGAAAATTTAAATATCTACTTAATTCTTAACTAATTTAATAAGTATTCATGGACAACCTCTATGTGCCAAATTCTGTTAAACTGTGGAGGACAGATGTGTGAACTAGTCAGCTGAAGACTTTCTCTTTGTATAGTTTCTGTGAGTTTAGCATAGGTAAAAAGAGTCATTTTTTTTTCAGGCAATCTGAGTTTATGTATTTGAAAACTTTTAACATGACAAATTCATTTACATGTAATATATAGAAGCAGGCAGAAGTGAAGAATTGTAAGTCATTCTATTTGAATTAACGTGCTATATCACCTCCAGATATGTTCTATGGATCATCATATTTCAATATTTGGCTACAGGAAATATTTGGAAAAATAAGACCTGTCAATTGGTAATATTTATGATAAGCTTTAAGAAAGGAAAATAAGAACGATCATGCCAATTTAAAGAAAAGTACCACATTTCCCAGCATGTGCCACAGTAATGATTTACACCTATTATTATCTAAAGTCAAATGGCTACCAGAATCTAATGCTGATTGAGTGTTACCATTGAAGACAACATAGAAACAAATGCCCAGATCAAACCGTTAAGTGCTGTCAGACACTAAAAGTCTTTGACAGATCTTGGTATATGAGCCAAGCTCATATATTTAACTCCATTTAAAGTACCATGGCTACTATCAACAGATCATTTTGAAATGTGAAGTATTTAGAGAAGATATGGATGTTTAAAAATATGTTTCAAATAAATTCATTTGAAAAATCCTATTGAAATGACTGAAAATTTCTTATGCAGTCCATATATTAAAGAAATGTATTAGAACTGGTTGGCTTGAAATACACTAGAATAATTCAGGAGAATTGGGGCTTTTAGAACTGACATAAATCAATGAGCAAACTTACTCAGGGTTATCTATGGGCAGGAAACAATCAATGAGTTTGGTGAAATTGTTTTTTGAAAGCACAGCACCTTTCTTAATTTATACTACAATATTAGTTTCTTTGAAAAAGGAGATTTTCAGACATAGCATTTTAGCCTTATTCTTTTAGGTTAGCTGAGAAGAGAGAAAAATAACTTTTCCCAGGATGACTAGCAAATGCTTATTCCATTTCTAGGCCCCAAATGTGTAAAGTGCAGAGAAGTTTTAATAAAACCTCTGTCAAATCTTTCTCTCCTTTCCTTTAAGTCTTTCCTTGTTGGTTGATTTTTAACCAAGAATTGATTTTAACTGACCTTGCTGTGGGGTAGGCCATTGAAGGTAGGTCCCTGGGGCTATGGGATTCCCGCAGAGGTGAGAAGGATTTTTAAAAATGACCCTTAGAGATAAATCATGGCAAATATCAGGGTGAATCTTATTTGACACTCAGTGTTGACTACTAGGATTTTCTTCCTTACATTTCATTTTCACCTCTCTCTCTCTTTCATTCTTACATTCTTTCATTCTTTCTGTAGCTAGCTGTGTGTGTGTGTGTGTGTGTGTGTGTGTGTGTGTGTCTGTGAGCATACACACATGTATGTTAGAGAATTTTGTTGTAACAATTTGATTTAACAATTCATCAATCATTAGATTATACACGTGAAGCTCAATGTTTACAAGGATCTCCAGCATCATTAAAAATCAATAGCAGTATTATGATTTTTGCTATTCCTAAACATTTTCGTTACCTATAATTGCTCAACTTAGCACTAGACATAGCAGCTAAAATAAAACTGGGGTGGGGGGGGTAGGGGGGACTGGGGAAGTATGCTACCAGGAACTTTGCAGGATCCTCTGGCATCAGCGGGGGTGACTTAGACTGGATGATCCATTTGTAAGAGTGCCTCTTCATTCATGTGTCTGTACCTTGTACATTGTGTTCTTTCTCCCTCGGTACATGGTAGTTCTCTCATCCTGTGTGGTTCCTCTGTGTGGCCTGGGATTCTCCCAGTACAGTTACCTCAGGATAGTCAAATGCTTTGATGTGGTTACTGACTTACCAAGAATGAGCGTTCTAAGAGAACTGGACAGAAGTTCAAGACCATCAGAACTCCAGCTTATCCATCCTTTGTACTCCAGAGCTTGCGCCAGTAGCCCCACAGTTTCTCAGGCCTTTTGCTTTAGACTGAGTTACACCACCAGCTTCCCTAGTTCTAAGGCTCTTGTATTTAGATTAAGTCATGTTATTGGCCACTCTGTTCTCCAGTTTGCAGAAGGCCTAATCTGGGATTTCTCAGTGTCTACAGTCACATAAGCCAAGCCCCCTAATAAATTCTCTATGTATGTATCATCTACCAAAGTTTTATATCTATCTATCTATTTATCTATCTAATATATCTTCATCACTACCTATTCATCCTATTGATTCTACCTCACTGCAGAACACTAATACATACTCTTAACTGAATGTAACCATATGTAATTGGTCTAGACATTTGGGGAGCCTATACTCTATCTTCAGATTGTCTTTTAGACTTACACATACTGTTGCCCTGCTTGAGCCAAGGACTACACTCTATACATTTAGTCAGTAATCAATAACTATTTGTCAAGTATATGCTAAGTTCCTGGAACTATTCTAGATTCTAGAGATTTAAAACATGAATAAAACTTTTCTTTCCTTCTACTACAAATGCATCCTATATTCTCTCTTAGATAAAATTTTGGCTACATCTTCAACCTAATGTGGCTCCCACCCATAGTTTATATTCATAAATACATCTGAAGGAGTACACCATTCTTGGTAGAATTTCCTCCTACCTCTTAATTTTCCTTGACCATCAACATTCCTGTTAATTCTTCTCTTAGTTTTTCATTTTTATTTTGCTATTTTTTTCCTTATAACTTGTGCTACTATCAACCATGTTTTTACCTTTATTTCCTATCAATACAAATGAAAACTGACTTTGCCTCTGTATCCCACCAGTCAAAACTAGCCTTCCATTCAATTTGTATTCATATGTTGCTCCAAGGGTAATTTTTTTCTCCTAGTTAATTTTGTCTTTAAGAGAGGAATTCAGTTATTCTTCCCCCTTTATCTAAGTACCTAAAAAAGACTTAAATCCTTTTTGCCCTAGATGTCCAAAGGATAGAAGCAAATCTCCTTTCCATAGAAACCATGAAACACTTGGATCTCTGCCTTCTATTTTAGCTCTTTCTGTGCATATCTAATGGTACTTATATTCAGAGTTTACTTGGATATATATATATTTAAATCTCTTATAGAAAGAGGGATATTAAGATGCCTAATTAGTATTTGAGAAATAAATAAATAATATTTTCACTCATTTTAAAAAAGTGTATAAATTATTTAGAAAGTTATGCTTTTGTTGTATTTTTTTTTCTGACTGAACACAATGGTACACATACACCTATAATTTTAGCTATTGTGGAGGTTGAAGCTGGAGGATCGCAAGTTTGAGGCCAGTCTTGACAACTTAGTGAGACCCTGTATATATATAAGTGTATATATATATATATATATATATATATATATATATATATATATATACATACACTTATATATATAATAAATATTTTATAAAATGTTAATAAATTTAATCATTATTCTTCTTGAGTTTTTTTCTTAATAAAAAAGTTCTATTTGATGAGTTAGTGGTATCAGCTTACTAAATCACCTACCTCACTGTCCTCACTTTCTTTTTATACTGAAACTATGTCACATTAAAGAATTCTCATGTTGCCAGTTATCTCTGTGAAAGAGAATATATCTAAGACCATGTCACACTTAGGAAGTTTCCCATGTTAATTAAATATAGTACTAAATATCATTTTCAAGGTAGTTTATGCTACATGTGTGTGAGCAAGTATGTATGTTTGGATAATTTCTGAAAAGGTCTTAACTACTTGAAAGGAAAGAATATTTCAAGAAATAATTCTATTTAAAAATTGACTTAAACAAGGGAGGATGATAATTCTTACGAACTATGTCAATAATTTCAAGTATTGCAACAGTTAAGAATAATTTTTCAGGCTGAAGGGCTTTCTGTACCATATAGGATATTTTAAATTTTCCTTCATATAATCTACCTTAATAGGTTGGAAATAACATGAAAAGCAGAATGACTTGGAAGTAAAGACTGTTAATTGTAGGATCATTGTGATAATTTAAATCCATTCTCAAGTACATTTCACATTGGAAACCTAGGAAATATATACTCAGAGTTATCATTTATTTGCTTGTATGCAAAATAATTTATCTCTTTATTCATTAAATATTTCTAAAAGGCACTAAATTAGTTTTTGTGAATGTATGAAAATATATCCAACTTTAAAGATGCTTACAATTTAGTAGTAAAAAATTATATGCTGTTTTTTAAATTATAATATATATTAATTTGCAAAGCGTGTAATCATATATTAAGAATAGTTCCTATTTATGTTCTATGCCCTATAATAATTATTATAGTATATTGTTTTGTTATCAAAAGTTTCATGGATATTAAATTATATCAGTAGTTCTTATATTATAGACCATGGATCCCAGGAGTATTTGAAAGATCAAAATTATTTTCACAACATACTTCAGATTTATTTTTCTTGTAGACTCTTCTTTTTTTTTTTTTTTTTGTGGGTGAGATTTCCAAAGGCTACGTAATGTGTGATTTTGCAGCAGATTGAATGCAAAAACAGATCTGAGAATCCAGCTGTCTTCTATTAAGCAAAACAGTAAAGAAACTGCATAAACATAAAACAAAGCCACTTTTCTTACTAATTGTTTTGTTTGTTTTGGAAAATATATTTATTTTTCATTAAAGTTTGTCATTTATGTCAACACATACAAAATTTATTTTATTTATATTATTTTAAAGTGAATTTATAAATAAACATATATTTTCATTCTCATTTTTACTGTCTACCAGGGTAAATATTCATAAATATAATCCATAAAAACACCCCCTTGGGGCCCTCAAAAACATTTGAGAATATAAATTCTCTTAAACTGATAAGTTATGTTATACTAAAGATTTTTTTTTTACCATTTCAGTTATCAATTTGGGTCTTACTGTTTACTTCAGTTTCTGTTTTGGGGGTCATATCATATTTTTATAGCTATGAAAAACCTCATGAATTTATGCATTCAAGAAATACTATGTGCTTGGTATTATGTTGAAAGCTATTAATACTAATGTAAATTAAATAAATTTTGTTATTTTGTAGGAAGTAATTTTTAATCAAATCATCCTAAAAAATGTAAAATTCACCCAGTGACAAGCTATGAAGAAAAACAATATTTATTTTGATTCTTTAGAGGAAAGGACGGGAAGCCTTTCTCTGGGAATTTGTATTTGAAATGAAATGTGAAATATATACACAGTGTTCATATGATAATGAGTAGAAGGAGTATTATAGAGAAAGGAAAGAGAATATGGAAAGTTGTGGCAGAATGGAGGATGGAGGAAGATGGTGGGCATGAAATATTTGGAAAGTCATGTCTGACAAAAAGATAGAGATGGTAATGTGGATGAAATAAAAATAAGAGATTCAGGTGAATACGAAGGTAGGCAAGGACCAAACCATAAAAGGCTACATGCTCATGGTAAAAAGCTTTTTTATTAATCTTAGGAGTAATATAAAAATCATCAAAAAGTTTAAAGGGAAAAGGGATCACCAGGGTATCTTTTCTTAATTCCATTATTTTATTCTTGGGAATGCAAGCAGGCTTATCTGTGAGATAATGGAGTTTGAATCAGGGTGATAGTGTTCAAGAAATGGAAAAATATTTAGGGGAAAATCATTGTAGTTTATGAATGAATAATATGTGGAAACGAATGAAAGGACTCTGAAGACTTTAAATTAATTCATGATTTAAGGAAATTTAAGAATTTGATAAATTGTTTGCACTTAGAAATTTCTGGACTGTGTAATTGGCTGGGTAAAACATCACATGGGGGAGGAGAAAACACTGACAAATAAAATCCAGAGCCTCTGAGTAGATGACAGTTCCCTAGGGGTTATCTTACTCGGGACTATAACCCTATAATGAAGAATGAAAATGATAAGACTGTAAATTTGAGACTAAATGAAACCAACAGCTTTTTGAAATGAAATGTGTTATTGTATCCTCCTGATTAACAAAATCAATCAAGACCAAACTGAATTTGATATCCTTTGTTTTTATAGTCCTTAATTCATTTATCCTCTTTCACTGTGGCCAAGCATAGCAAGGGTCAGAAGTTGTATATTTTCTTCTTCTAATGAGTTATAATGACCTTATTCTCCCAATTCACAAGAATGAGCATCTAGAATGTATTATGGTACTTGAGGATACTTTATTTTCTTGTTTTTCACTGTAGTGTAGTGCTCATATATACTTACTCATAGCAACATCATTACATCTTTCCAGGTTTCTTGGAGGAACTGGGTGACAATGGGAAGTGTCAGGGTCCAGGCCAGGCCAAATGATTCATATCTGTGGGAAATGATTTTTTGGAATCTGGGAAGAAATTAGAATGTACCCCAGGCAATTCATATAAATATTAAAGTTGGGAAGAAATGTTGAAATCTTGGTCTGTTGAATTATGAAGTCCTGAATGAAGTGACTTCTCACTTTGAGACATGGAAATAAATTTGCCTTTGGGAGCTTCCAGAATTTTATTCTTTTTATGTCTTAGTGATATTTTAAGCATCAAGTTGTGATGTACAGTATGTGAGAACAGCAGCTCTCCTATAATCAATCCATAATTGTCTAGATTTGTGATTTAGAAGTTGATGTGATTGACTTTCTGAGTATCTTGGATTAGAATTTGCTGTGCTCTTAATTTTAATAAAGATTTTATTTGGTAGCTTTATCTGTTTAGCATCATCATTATAGATTACTTTTTCCCCCTTTGTCACATGTAATAATCTAGTATTCTACTTTTCCATCTCTTAGACATCTCACCTGCTATTAGCAAAATAGTTGTTCCAGTGAGATGTTCATCTGTGGCTAGTGATACCTGAGGCACTCTATTCTTTTGTATTAATGAATTTTAACTGATTTTACATTGATCTTTCATGGAATGTAGAAATCTTATTTTCTGGGATATTACTATTTAACATTTACTATGACTATAGCCTTTTCTATTAAATTTTTAATATTTGAATTTAAAAAAATTGTACCTATTTGTCCCACTATAAGTCTTACTATAAGTCAACAAAAACATTAAATTAAGCTACATGGAATTGGAATGTAAGGCAATTCATAAACTTATTGATTGAAAAATGTGAACTGATGAAGCTTTTAAGTTGAAAAACGTTGTGAGCGATATAGTTCTACTGGAAATTAGACTCTTGAAATTAACCTACATGTTTACTCAGTAGCACTGATTTGTGTATTTGTTACTGATGTGACCAGTGTTTTGAGAGATTTGATTTCACCTGTCTTTCAGTAATTTTATAATTAGGACTCTTTTTAGTTATTCAGGAGTTCTCACTCTGCACTCTTATTCTAAGTATGTTTATGATGCTTTAGATGATTTTTCCATTTGAAATGCTATCAATTTTAATATCATACAAGTAAAAGAGGCAAGTGAGTTAGAGTTCTGATTAAGGAAGTATTTGAATTCACATTTTACTCATTTGGTTGGAGGTATTTTTCCACTTTAAAATCACACCGGATGTTATATCATACATGTAAAACAGCCATTAAGAGTACATATAATTTAAATTCACTCATTTTATAAAAACCAGTCAAAGCTAGAGAGAGCTTTATGATTCTCCTCAGGCTTCTAGCTATTCACATAGGTGTGCTGACTTAGAAGAAACAATTGCCACATTGAAGATTGTGTCTGCAAATGTTTTTTTTTTTTTTTCTAACTGTAAATTGATCGAAGTGAAAATATTTTCAGAAAATAAACAAACAAGAAAAAAATCCCCCACAATTTTTAGAGTTGCCTTTTCCTTTGCAGTAAATGAAGCAAAGTGTTTTTTTAAGGGGAAGATGAAAGTAGCAGCAAAGGCATTTAGACTTGAACTCCTCTGCATGAAGGCCATGCACCCCAAGCCTATCAATCATAGATGACTACCAGCCAATCTTTGCAGGCTGTAATTTCTCTAGCAAAAGGTAAGGCAGTGCAGCTATCTCCAGCTTTGATGAAACTTTTATGAAGGAAAATTTATACTAGTTGTACCTGATGCTCAGTGGGGAGCTGATTAAATGATTTATATTTTGCCTGATCAGAAAGTCAGGCACATTAAAAATTGTGGCAATCCCCTTTCAGAGTGCACATCCTTGTCTTCAGGTCATTGCTGAGAGAAATTGTCAATGTGGTTCAAGGACAGCTCAGCGGTTCTTACTTTCTCAAGGCAAGTCATTACTTAAGTAGTTCGATGTGTATTTTTAAGAGCAATGTCTTTGAAAGCTGATTTTCCTCTGTAATTACAGCACTGCCAAATAAGATGTTAATTTAGAGTTGTTTGGAGTTTTAAGAGGCAGGACATAAATTGAGTTTACTTAAACACCCTCTAGAAGTCTTATCTTTCAATTTCAAGACACATATAACTTCAAATTAGGATTTTAAACATGCCGGTAATTCAGAAACTGGATAGGGACTGAAACGCACCTCTGCAATGTAGACAGGACCAAGATGTCTGGCATGGTAGGAATGATTTGCATATGTCACAGACTGCAAAGTCAGTGACTGAGTCTGGGCAGCTGACCTGGACAGATCTTGCCCATTTCTTGTTCTGATATATTTGTTTATTTGAAAACACCGTTTCCAGCAAGTTATTTAAATGAATATCAGTACGAATGTATGGGGGTGGGTAATGGGGATTGACCATAGGGACACTCAACAAGTGGGCCACATCCCCAGACCTATTTTTTATTTTATTTAGAGACAGGGTCAAACTGAGTTTCTTAGTGGCTAGCTCCTGCTAAGACTGGCTTTGAACCTGCTCTCCTCCTGTTTCAACCTCCTGAACTGCTGGGATTATAGGCGTGTACCTCCATGCCTGGCTTGTAGGAATGTATATTGAATAGGTGTTTACTTTATACAAAATACAGTAAATTAGGAGAATTAGGGGAAGAAGTCATAAGAAGCCTCAGGTCTATTACTTTGCAGTGTCATAAGTGTTCTTTACTAAGAGGTAAGTAAAGAACACTTATGACACTGCAAAGTAATCTCAAAAGGAACAGGACTAAAAAGTAGCTCCCATATCTTTTATATCCCTCGTCTTCATGACATTGTTAGAGTTCTTTGCGTGTATTTTTAATTCTACCCTGACTCTCTGCATTGATAATATATCTCTACTTTGTTAGGCTGACTTGTTTTGTTTATTTTCCTTTCAAGTTTCTACAGCAGTGCCTAGAATGGCATGGATCTCCATAGACATTTGCTTTGTGATTAGAGTAATAAATGAAACAAGTCAGTAAAATTCTTGGCAATCAGATGCATCTATTTCCCAGGGGACAGAAATTAAGGCAGATAAAATAGAAATATTGAATGAAACAAGATAGGAAGCCACAAAGGAAAGGGAGACTTCACAGTATGAAGCAGATACCAGAATATCATGTAATTGTGCTTTGAGCTCTTCACGATATGTAACAGTGTGGAAGGGTGTTTTTGCGTATTTGACGTATCAGGGTATTTAATAAAACTTCCACGTAACTAATTTACAATAGTCAGTTATTAAAAAATACAAATATGAACACACATCTTAAAACAGAACAAATAGATAAACATGAAAAAATAAACTTTGGAGATAAAATGAGAATTTGAATATGTTCATCTCTTGTAATTGCCTCCTTGGGTGACTCTGCTAGAACTCTTGTAGACACACTCTTCTTTAGCATTAGGCATAGTTCCTGTATTGGACATTTATTTATGTGGCAACTATTGTGAAAATGTTGGTAAGAACTCCTGTAACATGATTCTGATGTAGAAACAATGTTCTGAGAGCCTTTTGTATTCCATGTTGATTATGGTGTGAAGTCAGTTAAAGCTGCCAATTGACAGCTGCAGGATGCTTGGAAAGTTGGTTTGCAAGCTTAAGTCAGATTATCTGTGGCTTCCCTCAGGAATTTCAGGAAGTTGAGGAGCTTAATTTTATATTTGATTTTTATTGTTCATTTGCTTATTTTGCTCACTCAACTAAGTGATAGTTTTATGTTTGTCAATTAATAAACATTTTCCTCTTCTTATTTAGTTTTGTGCTCTAGTAAGTGTTAATAATGGTGATCTTGCAACCATATGAGACAATAACTGGAGAATTTAAATCTGGTGGGCCTTTATATTGCTGTGTCACATTTCAATTACCCCCTAAAAAAGAATGGGAAGAACAAAATTTAGGTGCATTTTTTAAAGGTAATTATTCCTCAGAATTATTTGTGGAATTGAGAAGTAGATTCAGGGATTTAGAAGAAAGCTGTCTGTCTTGGTGTTGGATAACTGAAAAGAAACTGTAATAGTTCTTGCTTATTTACAGTATAAAATATAAATTTATATATGCCAGGATATATGTGTGCAGATCCTTAAGGTTAATCTGGTTCAAAAAAGAGGAGAGGATAAATGGTGATCATAGTGCAGGATCTCTCAAGGCATGAGTGTCAACTTTACAAGTGCTGTTAGAGATGATGAGCACCTGGAAATGGGATAAGAGGAGAGCTGACATGGATACTGGGTACAATGTATACTGGTGTCCTTTTAAGGGCACCATCAGCATATTTCGAAACAAAATTGAAATGGTATAAATGTCATGCCAGAGTCCTGGTGGATGCAACATTGGACCGATGGATGGACATGTTCAAGAGGCTTACAGAGTAAAGTTTAAAAACTACACCTAAAATCTCTAAATAACTCTTACACTTTTGGTGCTAATATTTTATTTGCATATTCACATATCATTTGAAAATAAGTGCCATGAGCCCTATGATATTAATAAATATTATTTTTATGTCTTGGGCTAGGGATACAACTCAGTTGGTAGAGCACTTGCCTAGCATGCAAGGCTCTAGATTCAATCTCCAGAAACACATGCACACACACAAAATTATTTCTTTTTACCCCAAATTAGTATATTGTAGAGGTATAATGGATAAATAACTGGAAAAATAATTTTAGAGGATGTTATTTGTTTTTTCAAATGTACTCACATTTTTTTATTGAAAAAATATGTATATGAAAAACATCATATTCAGGTAGTAGTAGGAATACATCAATTCTGAATTCCAGCATTTTAATTATTAATTCATATTGATTAATCATAATCAACTAAATAATTTTCTTCTTCCCTCCCCCTTCCATTCTCTTTGGAAATCTATAACTAAGTACAAAGCAACGTAAATGGTACATGTTTTTGTGATTTAGATGATAAACATGGCCACTCAGGCATCTTGGATCATGCAGTGGAGAATGGTTTAAATAACAGTATTTGTGCATCAATTTTCAAAGTTTCAAAGAACTGTTAAATGTGGCATTTAAACACTTTCTGTTTCTGTTTCTGTTCTTTAGAAGATCTTGAATCATTTAGCACCACTTATAACAGTTTGTGATAAATAAAGGTACTATAGTGACAATTTTTAAATTTCTCATTTAATGTCAGAAATATCAATGATAGGGAGAGTATGGTTAAGCATGTAAGATTTAACCATGAATTTATGGATTCAGTTATTAACAATTCTGCTCTTTCATGTTGGAAATGTTTAGAGTTCAACTTCGTATTAATTTATTGGGGATATTACTTGGCATCACATCTGGGTTTGTCTGTTTTGTTGCTCTTAATTTTTTGTTTTAATTTTCAGTTTGATTTGTTATGCATATATACCCTTGTAATGAAAATTGACATAATGGGTTTATTCAAAATTAAATGATTCAAGAACTTAATATAACCATGTAGGGATATAAACCTCCAAATGATTCAACAGAGAAAAGACAAATTGTTTATGACTTAATTTATTTTGAAAGCTAAAAGAATTGGTTCAGCATTTTGGGAAGAAGTGATACTTTTTTTCTATTTTTGGATTTTATAAAAACCCTAGTTATAACTTTTATATTAATCTTACTCTTTCTGTCAGTCATTCAGCTTATATCATCCTAGCTTGATTTATCTTTTATTACTTCTCCCATGAAAAACATTAAGGCTGTATAATATGAAATGCTAAATCAAACAGGAGCCAAGTTGCAATTCAGTATTATCACCTGTATTTGTGAGTTAGCCATAGTCTGAATCCATGAAAACAACAATGGCATTGACTCCTATTTAAGCAAGCTTTCTTTAGACATTTATGGTCCAGATAGCATAGTGACTGGAGTGGGAGAGGAGTGTATAAAAGAGCTCCTGCTGGGTAGTGCATAAAAGCATGTGGGTGAACCATCTGAGAAGGGCTCTCAGGTAGTCCCAGGAAGAGTCAGCTGCTGACATACTTGAGGGAGGTAGGCTCTGTCTATGTGGTTCACTTTCATGTCTTCAAATTTCTAGGATGGTAGTCACTGCAATATCTTTATTCCTTCTTCGCTCAGGAAAAGGGACAAAGGGATTTGTAGATAGGCAGGCAGGAAGGAAAAAAGGAAGGAAGAAAGAAAGAAAAAAATACAAAAGGGAGCGGGGGGGAAGAAAAGAAAGATAAATTTTGGTTCAACTCTAAGGCAGAGGTTTTGTACCAAATCTATAAAATTTGTACAAATGATACACATTAGGTTCATTCATTAATGAGTACCTACTACACATTAAGGGGTAACCTAAGAACATGAATAGCAATATACAAAGTATGACATATTCTGTAGGTCAGAAAAGTTTTTCTGTTAAGGTCCAGATGGTAAATATTTTTTACCTTTGTGGAACTTGTGCTCTCTATCTCAGCTGTGCCTTTGTAATGCAAAAGCAGAAATAAACAATGGTAAGATAATCATCACTAAAAGAAAACTTGATTTACAAAAAATAGGTACTGGGTGGTATTTGCTTTGAAGTTCATAGTTTGTCTACCTCTGATCATTTATTTAATTGATTGTTATTTGAAATATTGTTATATCTCTGGATAAAACACAATACATAAGTTACATTAAAAGTATCCAAGGGCTAGGGATATAGCACAGTTGGTAGAGTGCTTGCCTGGCATGCACAAGACCCAGGGTTCAATTCCCAGCATCACAGCAGGGGAAAAAAAGGGAATCCAAAGTGTAGATTTTGAGTTTTGTTCTATTTGGGAGGATACTTTAGGTTTTAATTATAGGATATATAGTGATTTTTTAAACAAAGGATTCCTCATAAAATAATTAAATTTTGCCTTGATTTCATCACTCATTTGCTATGTGAATCTTGTGAGCTCTTTGTTATTAAAGGTACAGTACAAGTTAGGAAACAAATGTATTTAATTACATCAGTAGACAGCTCTATAAAGTTGGATTTGATGCAATGTCACAGCCTGAAGAGATACAAGTGACTCTGTATCCCCTAAGTCCAAATCCAAATGTTAAAATCTTTAAATAATTTCTCTGATCATTTGATGAATGAAAGTAAAAGGGTAAAGTTCACATTTAGTTTAGGAAAACCCTGTTGTATGACATTGTACCCTAATTATGAGTGGATCAGTCTTCTGAAATTTTTATCAAACAGAAAATTATTCTTCCTCTTAAGAAGAACAAATAAGACATTAATAAAACAAAAGCTTTTTGGTATGGGAGAGGTCAAGGACTTGTTCTCTCTTCAGAGGCCCGCAATTTGACTTCTTTAGTATAAAAAGAAAACTTAGATTCTTCAATGGATTCCCAGGTATGTTTACCAGGATTCAATGGGAGCCCATCCAAGTTAACATAAATACAAAATGTTAAAACCTGGGATGTAGAAATAAAAGTTAGGAGAAACTACTCATTGTTCAGCTGCATTATAAGTTTTAATGCCATTTCTTAAAGAAGACAAATAGAAATAAATAAATGGTTCCACATAGAAAAAGTCTGGCTTCAGAAGGTGATTGAATGAAGCTGCCTCTGCAGAAAAACAATAACGTTCAGATTTGATTATAAGACACAGTCTGAGATCTTGAAGTTCATGTCACTGACGAGTTGTATTAATAATAACCCAAAGAGAAAGAGCAGCATTGATTGCTGAACTAATTGGATGTTGTTTGAAACTTGACTGTGCCAAGCCTGGCTCCTCTCAGAGAGAGAGACCAAGCACCAGCATAATAGGTTTACTATTCCCTTTGGGTTGTTATAAACAGAATCAATATGTACTAATGACTACAGCAATAAATTTGGTCATACTTCATAGGGTAACATTCTGCACTTACCCAGTTGTTGGTTTGACATAGAGTAATAGAGTTTACCCTTTTTAAGTTGTAAATTACTATGAAAATGCTGAGCCTAACAGTAAAATGCATTTGGGGATGTTTTTAAGCTTAGGAAATATTGGTAATACTTCCACTAAGCATACTATTAAAATAAATAAATAGTATTTATTGCTCAGTTCCCAGCTTCAGCTAGATGAAAAGCAATGGGAAAGGAGAAATAAGACATACATATTTATCAAATGCACAAGGCTCATGTTTACTTAATTCACTTCCAAAGAGTTGCTTACACCAGAGAACAAACAAAAAAAAAAGGTTTTTTTGTTTGTTTTCTTTCTGAGCTTTATTCCAGTGAAGATGATATGGAATATGGTAATGACAGTTATAATTCTTGTGGTACTTGAAAACCTAATTGTTATAAAAGACTCCCTCCTAAGATTGTTCGCCTATCATTTATTTTCTACTATTTTGTTAAACACTTTTTGGTTTAAGTTTCATCAACTTTTCTAGATGTTTTGATCTTTAAGGTAAAGTACAGAATTAGTGTCCCATATTTGGGGTTCTGTTTATTTAGGGGTTTAGTTTATTTAGCTTTGTGACATATATACATATATTTGTCTACATATAAATTAGATTTAATAATATATAGAATATAAAAAGTTATAAAACTAGAATGTTATAACTGTATGGGTACATACATCTTCAAAGATACCATGAAATAAAGAGAATTTCAGGCTATATTTTATCATAAAAATTATTTCTCTTACACTAGGTTCAGAAAACTTGTGATTATATTCATAAAGAGATGCATTGATTTTCATGGACTTGACTACTGTAGGAATGACCACTTAATCATACATACATGATTGTGGGATGATGCATTTGTATATGGGGTAGGTGGTGAGAGAGAGAGAGAGAGAGAGAGAGAGAGAGAAAGGTAAATCAATTTATTATTTTTTTCATAGCAGGCTGGGTGTGGTGGCACATGCATATAATCCCAGTAACTCCAGAGCTGAGGCAGGATCATTGCAATTTCAAGGCCAGCCTTGGCAAATTGCTGGGACCCCATCTCAAAATTAAAAGTAAGAATAAAAACCAAAAAGAACTGGGGATGTAGCTTAATGATAAAGCACCCCTGGAACCAATCCCTGGTTTCCAAAGAAGAAAACAAAATTGAAGAAAAGAAAATAAAAAATAGTAGAGAGCATTTAATCTAGGAATAAAATTGGAATTCAGTGTTCTCTCTATCTTCTTCCTCCTGAGTAATTTTCATTACACTTACTATTTATGTGACAAATTTGACATGCAACAATATTTTTTCATGTATTATGATAGGCATATGTCTTAAAACAATGTTGTGAGCTTTGTGAGGGCCAAGAGGAGTTTTACTTTTTTAAATTTCCCAAGTATCTGGAGTAGTACCCAGACATATAAAAATGTTTCATAAATACTTCTAACTCAACATTAAAAAAACACACAGTCAAGTTGCTTGGGTCTGACTTTAGGCATAAGTAGAAAAATTCGAAAGACTAGAAGGGTCAATTAAAATGAAGGAAGATGGGAAATACATTGAATATTTTTCCTAATAATAAAAAATCTGCATTTTTAAAATTTTTTGACAAACATTTATTTAAAATAATATAACAATTTGTTATTTAATACCCTGCAATGTTTTTATGTTTTTTGGATAACAAACATATCCAAAGTGTGTAATGCTAACCAATAAACTGCAGATAAGAACTCCGGAGTGGGGAAACAGATCTGAGTTGCTTTTGCCTTCTGATACGCCTGTTTTAAAACTTGTTCCAGTCATCTCTTTTTGAAATGAAGTCATTACCGTGAAATTTTAAGCAGGCTATATGTTTTTATTAGGCACTAGAATGTCTGTTGATATGCCAAGCATCTGGTTACCTGGAGATTCTGGCTTAACTGAGCAGAAAAAGGATTTTTCTTCTGTCCAATCCACTGATTAACTACAAAAGGATTATTTCATCATTCTGGTCACTGTGCATCCTAAACAAGGTTTTGCACTCAAGTGTTGATACTTATTAGTGCGGAGTCATTTGAGGCTGAAATTGCAGGTGGAGAAGTGTCTGAACGCGGCGTTAAATGTTGACAGATAGTCTCCCTGTAATGGAAAAGTGGAGTGGAGACAATGTGCTGTCGAATGAATTGGAAATGCAGATACTGAATCATTAATAGTTTAAAATGCAAAGTGTCTGATCTATATAATTTTAGGAAATGCTTTTATGAATATCAGACTCTAATCTCCACTCTTTGAAAACATTTCAGTAAACTTGGTATCTCAGGTAACCACAGAACTGTTTCTGGTTTTTTATTGTCTAAAAATCAGGAGCATTTCAAATTAGTAACTTAAGTGCTTAAACACAATAGCTAAATATGTTCCAACTCCTCTCAGACCACACATGTATGGAAGAGACAAAATATATGCAAAAGCGTGCTCTTGCATATATTGTGTGTGGCCTGCCTGGTAAGCAACATAGTATAACAAAGGATTAAATGCAACCATCTCTATCGATATTCAAAATCAAGGCCTGATTTCCAATCTATTTAAGATAGTTTGCCTATGGATCATTTTAAGAGCACCATCCCTCTCTGCTGTAAATTTATTTTTTTGAGACATTAGATAAACTTCAAGAAATAAGCTATACTTGATGCCTACAGTAATTTTCCCTATTGTGATTCTTGTATGCATACTTTACTCACAACTTAGAACATAATATACTCTGCAATACACTTCATTTAGCCAAACCCCACTCCAGAACACCTAGGAAAGTGTCAGGGAAAGAACATTGGAGCTGCTAGAATTTCACATTTCAGTTGTATAACCTTGGGAGACTCATTTAACTTCTGCTGTGCAATTTCATTCTCTCTGAATCTAAGATAATATGCATTACATAAACTTGTAAAAAAAATAAAAAAAAACCAGTCTGTACAAAAGAGCATCAGCATCATAAATACAATATACTTCATAAATTAAATATACCAATATTATTATTTACACATAAAAGACAATGACTTCCTGATAAATTACAAGTGGCTTTTGGTGGTCAGCAGAGTTCTGAAGATTGTAATTCTCTGCTGACTTAACCATTTTCAATATTGAAGCTAAAATATGTAATGTCACTGCAACTTGATTACAGTGTTATATGGGCCCAACTTACTTGACACTCTGGTAAATGGCATTTCTATTTAAACTGGGGGAGACTGTCAGAGAACAAAGCCAGTTCTATGCCTACAGCAACTCCCAGCAATGAATTAATGGTATATCTATAGTACTAGCACGCAGTCTATTTAAATCGGATAGATGGCTGCTTTTCCTGCAGCCCATCTGCAGCAGTCTATAAAGGAATGTAATTCAGCTGAATAACATAAATCTCCCTCTGCTGAGATCCTTTGTTCAAGTCAGTTGGTTTTCCTGCTTGAGGCTGGCTGTTAAGACAACTCAATCTATCATTCATGTTTATTCATATCTTAATGCTATCTATATGCTTACTTTAAAATCACAGAGTGAAAATGAGTCCTTGATATCTTGCATTTCTATAATAAGAGAAATACTTTATTTGCCTGGGTCATTTCTTCCATGATATGCAATTTAGAGAGGCTTCTAATAAAAGCTTTACAAGACTTACAGAGTTGTCATGGCAGCATAACTTAATTAAGGCCCAAGACATTTTGGGGTTTGTTTGTATATTTTTAACAAACATGCAATTTCCTGCTAAGACAAAACTTCTACATTCACCATACACAGAAAACCCATGGTACATTTCTCCTAAACTGAAATTCTAATGACTCGCTTTTACTATGGGGAGTAGAAATTGCTTAGAAACGTAATTACTGTATATTTAAAAATCCACCTATTTCCTTTCTGGTTTATGACTTTTCATATCCTGAGTGCCCCTCCATGAAACACGATAGCCTCAAAAGGTTGAATAGGGCATCCAGTTATAGCAGAAGAACTCAATTTTAAATCTTAGATAAGCTATTTTCTAGGGTAAGCCTGATTCAAGCCTGATTCATTTTTGTTTCTGACTTTCCTTATCAATAAGCTAATGAGTAGTGAAGTTTAAGTAAACTAATGTATGTAAACAATCATGCATTTAGTAGGTGCACAATTGAACCAATAAAATTTGTTTTCTCAAACTTAGACTAAAGACATGATTTTTCAAGAATGAAGTTTGGGGTAACTTTGGGTGTCACAGAGAAGGCAAAAGTTTAGCAGGTAAAGTTAGAGGGGGCTGATAGAAATGGAGGATAGAATTCTTTAAAGTAGTGTAATGCCAGATTTTAGGGACCCCAAAAGACCTCCAGGAGTCAAATCTGATGCAAGCATACAAAGAGTCTTTATTTCAAGCTCCAGCCTGGACTCACAACTGTTTCCGACTCAGCAGTTCTGAGGAGGAGTGAGTCCCGGTCCTTTGTTCAGTGAGATTTTATAGGTTTTCTAAATATCACACAGCAAATCATTCCATACTGAGGGAAAATCAAACAACAACTCTTAACATTGATTAGCACATTCATTGGCGGGAACAAGTTGGGTAGGGGTGATTGGTTAGTTCAAGGGGTGGATATGTTGAACTGATTGGTTTAAGCTGTGAGGGGTTGCAAGGGTGTACCTGCTAAACTCCATGGGTTTCCTAACATGTTATCACTCACCCAGACTACTGGAGGGGTCCCTTGCATTCCAGGTATCTTCCCTGTCGTCGTTGTTGTTGTTGTTGCTAGAGGGTTGCTATGGGTCTTCAGGTCAGGCCTTAGGCCTCAAACATTCTTTGGTCTTTCCAGGAACTAGCATTGCTGAGTTAGGGACACTTGGTGGGCAGCTGATCTCCTGTTATTTACAGACAAATAACTCAGCAGGGTAGCTGTGTGCCTAGGAATGCTCTGTGGGTTTTCCAAGAACAAAGGTCACCCCCCCTCCCTTTAGACAGGCCCTGCTCTGAGGGAGAGGCTGGTTTTTCAAAAATGGAGTCCCATCAGTTTCTCAGTAGAATTCCATCTGAAGACTTATTTTACATAATACTGGGATTGCTATAATTTGCATATAGAATATCTCCCAAAGGCCTATGTTTTAAAGGTTTAGTCCACAGTGTGGTGCTGTTAGGTGGTGGTGGAAACATTTAAGAAATGAGACCTAGTGGGAGGTTTTCTAGACATTATTATCATGTAATGTGCCCCTTCTCCCTCTGCTTTGTCATTTGCTAGTTATGAGACTAACAACTTTGTTCTATTGCATACTCCCTCTTGTGATGTCCTTTCCTGCCCAGACTCTAAAGCAATAGGGTCAACCAACATTGGTCTAAATCTCTGAAACTGTGAGCTGAAATAAACTTTTTATCCTTTTAAGTTGATTATCTCAGACATTTTGTTATAGTAATGGGAAATTGACAAACACAGGGATCTTATTTTTGAAGTTTAATACGTAAACTTGTACCTTAATTTGGTGATCTAAAAAAATGACTGGAATTTAACAGCAGATTTATTTAGATGTATTTTTTTTTCTCTAACCTAAGTTCTCTAGATAATTGCCAGACTTTTCCTATGATACCATATATCTTTTATCCATGATGGATGTGTGTGTGAGAGAAAGAGAAAAAGAAATCTCTTTGAGAATACCTATGGGTAAACTGTACACATTGAAAATCCAGAATACTGTTCTCTACATGTATAATTACTTTAAACATTTTATTCATATCTGAAATAATGTACTTCTGCTGTGTTTTAACTTTCTAAACAGAAAACAATAGACTTAAATGAGATTACTTTTACTGGACAGAGAACAATGTAGTTATAATGAATATGTTCCATTTCCTGAACAGAAACAAAAAGAAGATATGTTTGTTAACTACTAAACTACACAGCTGGAGACATTCTGAAAATTGGTTATAGCAATAGTGAAAATGTCTCTAAAAGGCACTAAGTATCACCCAGTGACTTGTAAAGTTAATTTAAGTCTTCAGCTTAGGTTCTGGTAGTGTAAATAACTTCCTATTATACTTCTTGGGAAGTCATTCCCAGCCCAGCATTCCTTGACTCCAATCATGATGAAACAGCAGAGAGGAGAATTAATTTCTCTTAGACCTGCTCTTATAAGAATCACCCATGGAACACTCAACCCACCATATTCTAAACCCCTCAAGCTTTTTTGCATTGTATGTATTTGCTTGGCTTAGTGGAAAGAAGTAAATTGCAACTCTTGGAAAAGATTTATCAGAAAAGCACTATTGGGAAATAAACTAGTTGAGTTGGACATTAATGGAAGAAGCAAAGAATAATAGAAATGTCCTTTAATTGTCCAGGACAACATGATGAATTATGAAGACATAATCCACATGGAATGGTTTTTCTTCTCCTTTGACCCATCTCCTGGAATATACTATTTCAGATAAACTCAGAGCACCAGCCATGCATCATGTTAATGCCTTTGCATTACCAATGATTGTGTTGGCCAAACATCATTTTCAAAACCAATTTTGCATTCATCACTCATCTTGATAGGAAATAATAGAATACATCACTTCAATTTTAGCAAGTATAAGATTCAGGAGTAATGGGTATTGACTGACATGGCATTTACTTTTTTAAAAAAAAATACTGATGATATGATGAAGGAAAGTTGGAATAGGAAAAGAAAGAAAATCAAGAATGACACACTTTGCTGAATGAACTGATAGTGGCTTTATATATATTCAAGTAAGGCTTTATATATATTCAAAGAATAAATTGAGAGTGGAATTAAATTGCAAATGATAAGCCTATCAATGAAATACAATTTACTTCAAAATATATGAACATGTGAAATCATAGGACATGGTGCATTGGGAAGTGTGAACAGAATAATGTTCCAAAAAATAAAAGCTCGACAAACTGAAAATCCACAACTTTTCTTGAACTAATCAAAAGACTAAGTAAGGTCCCAAGGAAAAATCTGTACAAAATCAGAAGAAACTGGCACTCTTGAGAGCAGTATAGTACCTGAATCTACAGAAGCAGAAGCCACTGGAAACCATAGCAGTCGGACAGTTTCACTAGTATTTGAAGGAAATTGCTAGAGGTTGAGCATTCCTCAGAATGAGAGTAAAAAGCTCCTGGGGACTGCAATCACAGTCCACACTTTCATAGACCTTCTCTACAGGTGCTGCAAAATAGTAGGGTTCTCATAGTGAAGAACCAATGTCCTAGAGACCCTGACAGAGGGAGAATGAGTAGCCAATGTGTAACCTTCCTTAGATTCTTTCTAACAAAGGCCAGCTCTCCAGAGATAAAGGATTCTCAGGAGGGCCATTCTGAAACACTTTCCTACCTGGGTTCCTCCAATTTTCTTGTCACACCTAAGAGATAGAGGAGAAACAGATATAGGAAAAGGAAGACAGGTAAATAGGTGGGGAACATTGTATTCGGGGAAGGGGATGGAGTATAACAAAAGGAAAACACTATACTGATGTAGGAGGAAGAGAAACACTTGTGAAGTGTGAAATGCCTACAAGGGTCAGGCCTGCTGGAAGACAACTTAATCAGGAGATTATAGAATGCATTTCCCCTCACATGCTTTCCCAGCTCCCCAGCGAGTCTTCATCATTATTTCAATGGATCTCAGCTAAAAGAGCTACAAGACATGGATTCCCTCTGAGGAACAGTATAAAGAAAATCTATAATGCCAAGAGGGAAACCAAATACAAGGACACTAGAGAAATGGGAAGCTTATGGTACCTGAGAAAGGATTTAGAATATCAAAAGATTGACATCACACATTTTTTTTTTTTTTTTTTTTTAGCTAGGAAGAAACATGAGGCTATGGTTACCTAGGTTATTCTTGCCTAACATTGTGGGTTTCATAGGCCACCAACAGCCAATCCATGTCCTGTGGCATTCTTGGCAGTGAATACAATTATTACAACATGATTGTTCTAAACTTTATTATTTTTTTAAATCTATAATAGACCCCTTGTACACCATTTCAGGAGCACTTATTAACTTATTCTGGGAAATTAGAATTTATGTTTTTTTTTTTTTTTTTCCCAGGTGACCATCCTCATTTTATCTCTATTAAACTCTCTTCCCATACTCTTCATGCTTCAACTTGCTTTTCGGGTTGACTTGCCTATAACTACAACAAACATTAAGCACAACTCAACTCACAGCCAGATTAGCACAGATCTTCTCTCTGAAAGCCTATTTACCTCATAAGTATATTTTATCCTATACAATACGTTCTACTTTTAACAAAAGATAAAACAAATACCAAAGGAAAGAAAAACACAGTCTGAAAAAAACAACCAAAAAAAGTATTATTGAACATGAAGATGGGTCAAAAATGAAATGTGAAGAGAAAAAGGAATAAAAATTTAAAATGAACAGAACATCCAAGAACTGTAGAAATAGGAAAATGTGTGTGCTTTAGTCAGCTTTAACCCTAATGTGCCCAAAAGACCTGACAAGAACAATTTTAATTTTATTTGAGGCTCACGCCGTTGCTCTGATCCCTATGTGAAGCAGATCATGGTGGAAGAATATGGTAGAGGAAAGCAGCTCAGAACCTGGTAACCAGAAAGCAGAGAGAGAGAGAGACAATGCAGACCAAGGTCAAAATATATACCCAAAGAGATGCCCCCAATGACCCACCTACTCCAGCCACACCCTACATACCTATAGTTACAACTCAGTTAATCCCTATCAGTGGATTAAAACACTGATTAGGTTAAGATTCTCATAACCTAATCATTTCACATCTAAATTCCTTACCTTTTCTTACACAAGCTTCAAACCTTGGGTAACATCTCATATCTAAACCACAACACTGGTAAACTCAGACTTGAAACACCAAAGGAAAAGAGAGAGAGAATATGGGACAGGGAAAATAAATAATGGCTGAGAACTTTGCAAAATTAAAAAGACACCAAACCATAGATCTGGGATGCTTAAACAACACCAAACAAAGATAAAATACCAAATAAATGAAAATTTAAAAAGAAACCCACGCAAATAGACATACCGTATTTAAACTACACAAAACTAAAGTAAAGGAGACAATCTTGAAGGAAACAAGAAGAAAAAGAGCTCCAGAGGAATAAGGATTAAAAATTCTGACTTTCATCTAAAAATTTGCAAGCTGAAAAAATGGAGTGAATGGGAATGTGTCCTTATTTGATGGAAAAAGTCATACATTTAATGTGTTGTTTTAACTTCTAAAATATTGATACAACAATGAAGTACAGTATCTATATGAAACTAAACAATTTTTAACTAAAATCTGACAAAAAATATTCATTAACATTTTTGTGACATCAAATAAAAATTGATTTTCCTAGTATATAAAATACGTTTCTCCCATTTCAACTTATTTTATTTATCTGGTGAGCATATGCGAGGATGTATAGGAGTAATCATCTTGCTCTGTCTAGTCCTTTTTTTGATGCCATACTACTCAAAATGTCTTCTGAAGGTGTTATGACTAGAAATGACATAATAGTCACAGGTGAGTGGGAGTGGGGTGAAGCTCCAAACAGAGGTTTTTATGTCCCAACAAAAAAATTTAAAGTCAGACTAGAAAAATCAAGCATGAGAATTCTATTATGTATGAAAGTAAAGTAAGACTCAAGCAAAGAACACACTCTCAGAGAATGGATCATTCCCAAGGAATGTTCCTTTCAAGTTTATTGCTGTTTTGTGTTTGCCTTGAGAGCTGGGGGAGTTGGAGCACCTTCTGATCATCAGTCATTTAATTCCTCCTTCACATTGGGTGGGGGAGTTTTTGATCCTACTTGGTATTCTCAAGAACTGTCATGTTGACCAACCTGTTAAGGCAAGCTTCATCTACAAGTCAGTTCTATGTGAAAGTGGGTGCTGGGGTCAAATACTAGGTAGATTTTATCTTGATGCGCCCATTGCTACTACGGAAATTTACCTTCTGCAATATATTGAGAAATTTTATGAACATAAATCCTAAAGTCAGGAGTTAGACCCATTGATTTTTCCTTCTTGGTTCCCTTTGTTTTCACTGTGTATTCTCAGGGTTAGCACACCTGTTGTTGTTCCACAAATTACTTGATTGTTTATTAAATGCAATCCAAAGAAACCTCATGACCCCGCTTTGTTACTGGTTCTCATTTCACTGCTCATTTACTAATTACTACCTAACAGAAATGAGCATGTCTTCAATGATCCAAAGATGTTCATAAAGCTCTAAAATTAAGCATCTCATTGACATTACAACTCTTTGAAATAGCTGCTATATCCTTATTTTCTGATTTAAGAAATAGAAAAACTTATATAACTTGTACAAGATCCCTCTTGATTATATTTCAAGATAACCTGCAAATGAAAATCTATGAGAACAGCAATATTCTTAGGCTATAGGGTGGGGTAGTTTAATTCTATTTAAAAATTAAAACAAACAGTCTGGATGAGGTGGTACATGCCTATAATCTGTAATCTTTGCAGCTCTGGAGGCTGAGGCAGGAGGATTTTGAGTTCAAAGCCAGCCTCAGTAACTCAGTGAGCTCCTAAGGAGCTCAATGAGACCCTGTATCTAAGTACAATACAAAATAGGGCTGGGGATGTGGCTTAGTGGTTGAGTGGCCCTGAGTTAAATCCCTGGTACCAAAACAAAAACAAAAACAAAAGTAAACAAACAGTAAAGAATCAGATAATCAAATTCTATTTTTTTTAAAGAGAGAGTAAAACTATTACAGCGTATATGTTCATAAAATATTCTTTTTATAGTTTTGGGATATAATTTTAAAAGAGGTAAAACCATGACTTACATAAATATAATTAATATATACTAAAGATTTTATTCAACTTATTAATTGATGGGGAAACCAGTAAGATGTTAAAAACCAATTGAAATGAGCATTTAATATAAATATTTATAATCTATCACATTATTATTATTATTATTATTATTATTATTATTATTATATGGGGGATTGAGCCTGGGGCACTTTACAACTGAGCAACATCCCCAATCCTTTTTAGTTTTCATTTTAAGACTGGTCTTACTAAGTTCCTGAGGCTCTTGCTAATTTTCTTAGGCTACCCTTGAACCTACAATTGTCCTTTGTCAACCTCCAAGTTGCTGAGATTACAGGGATATGCCACCATACCTAGCTTAATTTATTTAAATTTCTGAGAATAAGAATCATTTTATGGGTAGAATAATAGTCTACTCAAAAGAAATTTAATGAAATACGCACATCCTTTAAGAATTGGGTAATATCCATTTTCTAGGGGATTTCCTAGAAAATGCCAAGCACTCTAATGAAAGAATATCCAGTACACTCTCTTTAATAATTTCCAAGTCTTGAATGAAGTATACAATACATGACTCAAGTTTTCATGTTCAAAGAACTGCACTCAGATGTTCCCAAGAAACAGTATATAGGTACTTGCTCAGATTTAGCATAATTGTAAGATATACTATAAATGATTTCTCCACAAAAAAGGAATATATTACAAAGATAATTTCAAGACTGATTTATTTAATAAGCATATATTGGCTACAATTTTATATAATAGATTTTAAAAAATTTAATTAGCTTTAAAATTATACTTCCAAGCCAAAACTATGGATTTAATATGGGTATATTTTATAAGAAAATGAGAATTTTCTTCCTTCTCTTTTTCATAGCAATAAACCATAGGTGATGTATGATACAAATGGAGGTAAAGCATAAAACACAAGTTGATTTATGTCATGTCTTTATAAACTAGTTCTATTATCCATAATATTCATTATCAATAATGTGTGTTATAAACAGTGAAATAAGATAACCACATATATAAATACAAGTTAAAATATATTACACTTATTGTTATGTGGAAATAAAAACTGAAAACTATATTTTTATTAATTTAGAAACTAAAATAATTAGAGATTAATTTTTTCCTTCTGTGTCATAAAATTTTACTTTTTAAAAAGTAACTTACTTAAAGATATCATTGATAAATTGCTGTATTAGGCAATATATTTCTGAAATTTCTTCCACATTTTAGAAACTAATTCTTTATTTGTAAAATTTTATAACAGCAGAATGTTATCAATCATGCCATCAATCTATCTATCTATCTATCTATCTATTTATTTTAGAACAACACAAATTTATTCTTACAGTCTAGATTTCAGAAAATCAAAATCAAGCTAACAGCAGATCCATATTCCTTTGGAGCCTCTAGGGGAGAATGCTTTCTTGCCTCCACAAGGTTTTGGTGGATGTTGACTTTTGGTTGGTTATATCACTCCAATTTCTGCTTCTATGTTCATCCTGCTTTTTCTGTGGTGTGAATTCTCCTTTAGCCTCTCTCTCTCTCTCTCTCTAATTTGTTGTTTTTAGAGATACATAAAAGTAGGGTGTATTTTGACATATGATACATACATGGGGTGCAACCCATTATAATTTTGATCCCATTCTTGTTATTGAACATGATGTGGCATTACACTATTTGTTTACCCATATATGAGCATAGGAAAGATATAGCCAATTCATTCTACTGTTTTTTCTATTCTCCATCCTCCCTTCCCTTCAATCCCCTTTGTCAAATCCAGTGAACTTCTATACTTCCCCTCCACACCCTCCCTTGTTATGGATTAGCATCCACATATCAGTGAGAACATTTAGCCTTTGGTTTTTGGGGATTGGCTTATATCACTTAGCATGATATCTCTAGTTCTATCCACTTACCCATAAATGTCAAAATTTCATTCTTCTTTAATAGCTGAGTAACGTTTCATTGTGTATATACACTGTATTTTCTTTATCTATTCATCTGTTGAAGGGTACCAAGTTTGGTTCTGTATCTTGGCTATTGTGAATTGAGCTACTGTAAATATTAATGTGGCTGTCTCACTGTAGTATGCTTCTTTTAAGTCCTTTGAGTATCAGCTGAGGAATGCGATACCTGCGTCACACAGTGGTTCCAAGTTTTCTAAGGAACCTCCACACTACTCTCCAGGGTGGTTGCACCAGTTTGCAGTCCCACCAGCAATGTAGAGTGAACCTTTTTAGCCATATCCTCTCTAACATTTATTGTTACTTATATTCTTAATTATTGCCATTCTGACAGCAGTGAGATGGAATCTCAGTGTAGTTTTAATTTGCCATTCTCTAATTGCTAGAAATGTTGAACATTTTGTCACATATTTTTTGACCATTTATATTTCTTCTTTGGTGAAATGCCTGTTTAGTTCGTTTGTCTATTTATTGATTGGGTTATTTGGTTTTCTTGGTGTTAAGTTTTTTGAATTCTTTGTATATCCTGGAGATTAATGCTCTGAGGTGCAGGGGTGGTAAAGATTGTCTCCCATTCTGTCGGCTCTCTGTTCATGGTCTTGATTATTTCTTTTGCAGACAAGAAACATTTCAGTTTAATGCAATCCCAATGACTGATTCTTGATTTTACCTCTTGTGCTTTAGGAGTCTTATTAAGGAAGTCTCTTCCTGAGTCAATATGATGGACAATTGGGCCTAGTTTTTCTTCTAGTAGGCACAGAGTCTCTAGACTAAAGCCAAGGGCCTTGATCCACTGTGAGTTGAAGTTTGTACAGGGTCAGATATAGGGATTCAATTTCAATCTACTACATATGGACTTCCAGTTTTCCCAGCACCATTAGTTGAAGAGACTATCTTTTCTCCAATGTATGTTTTTGGCACCTTTGTCTAGTATGAGATAACTGTATTTATGTGGGCATGTCTCTGTCTTCTATTCTGTTCCATTGGTTTTCATGTCTGTTTTGTGTCAATATCATGCTGTTTTTGTTATTATAGCTCTGTAGTATAATTTAAGCTTTGGTATTTTGGTGCCTCCTGTTTTACTTTTCTTGCTGAGGATTGCTTTTTCTATTTTGGGCCTCTTTCCCCCCCCCCAAATCAATGTCATGACTGCTTTTTCTATTTCTATGAAGTATATCATAGGAATTTTCAGTGAAATTTCATTAAATCTGTATAGTGCTTTTGGTAGTATGGACGTTTTGATAATATTAATTCTGTCTATCCATGTTCTTTTGGGTCTATTAAGTACAGAATCATATCATGGGCAAATAGGGATAGTTGAGTTCTTATTTTCCTGTTTGTATCCCTTTATTTTCTTTCTTTTGTCTAATTGCTCTGGCTAGGATTTCAAGGACTATATTGAATAGATATAGTGAAAGAGGGCATATCCCTCTTGTTCAACTTTTTAGTTTAGTTTTCAATTTTTCTTCATTTAGAATTATGTTGGCCTTGGGTTTGGCATACATATCTTGTAAAATGTTGATGTATGTACCTACTATCACTAGTTTTTCTAGTGTTTTGAGAATGAATGGATGCTGAATTTTGTCAAATACTTTTTCTGCATCTATTGAGATAACTATGTTGTTTTTGTCTTTATGTCTGTTGATGTGATAAATTACATTTATTGATTTTCATATGGTGAACCAACCATATACCTGGAATGAACCCATCTTGATCAATATCTTTTTAATATGTTTTTGTATGCAATTTCCCAGGATTTTATTAAGAATTTTTGCATCTATGCTCATGAGAGATATTGGTTTAAAATTTACTTTCCTTGATGTATCTTTTTCTGGTTTTGATATCAGCATGATATCTCCATAGAAGGTTTGGAAGTTTTCCCTTCTTTTCTATTTCATGGAATAATTTGAGAAGTATTAGAATAAGTTCTTCTTTGAAGGTCTGGTAGAATCCATCTGGTCCTAGGCTGAGAATCTATCTGATCCTAGGCATTTCTTTGTTGGTAGGCTTTTGATGCATCTTCAATTTATTTGCTTGAAATTTATCAGTTTAAATTTTCTATTTGGTTAGGTCACATGTCTCTAGAAATTTGTTGATGTCATCATGATCTCTTATTGGAATACAGATTTTCAAAGTAGTTTCTGATTATCATCTGTATTTCCTTAGTGTCTGTGGTGATATTTCCTCTTTCATTACAAATTTTAGTGATTTCAATTTTCTCTCTTTTTCTTTGTTACCTTAGTTAAGGGTTTGTTGATTTTATTATTTTTTTCAAAGAAACAATTTTTTGTCTATTTTTTGAATTTTTTTGTTTCTATTTCATCGATTTCATTTTCTGATTTTAATTATTCTCTGTCCTCTACTGCTTTAAATGTTGATTTGTTCTTCTTTTTCTAGAACTTTAAGATGTAATATTGGGTTATTTATCTGATGATGTTCTATTCTTTTAAAGAATGCACTTAGTGCAATGAACTTTCCTCTTTGAATTCCCTTCATAGTGTCCCAGATTTTGATAAGTTGAGTCACAATCCTCATTTACCTCTAAGTATTTTTTTAGTTTCATCCCTGATTTCTTCTACTACCCATTGGCTATTCAATAGTCTATTATTTAGTCTCCATGTGTTAGAGTAGCTTCTATTTTTTGTTTTATCATTGATTTCTAATTTCATTACATTATGATATTATAGGATGCAAGGCATTATATCTATTTTTTTTTTTTGTATTTTCTAAGAGTTGCTTAAGATATGGTCTATTTAGAGAAGGATCTGTTGGCTGCCATGAAGAAGTATATTCTGTCCTTGATGGATGATATTCTGTATATGTCTGGAAGTCTAAATTATTAATCACATTCATTAGTTCTATAGCTTCTTTTATTTTTGTTTGAAGGATCTCTCTAGTGATGAGAAAGGCATGTGGAAGTCACACAGTATTATCGTGTTGTGATCCATTTGCTTCTTGAAATTGGGAAGGGTTTGTTTCATGCCCATAGGTGCTTCATTGTTTGGGGCATAAATATTTATGGTTCTTATGTATGGTTGATGTATAAATCCCTTAAGCAGTATGAAAGACCTTCTTGGTCCCTTCTGATTAACTTTGGCTTGAAGTCAACTGTATCTAATATGAAGCTAGAAGCCCCTGCTTTTTTATGAAATTCACATAAATGATATGTTTTTGCCCATCCTTTTACTTTAGGTCTGTAGATGTCTTTGCTTTATGGGGTGAGTCTCTTGGAGATAACACATTATTGAGTCTTGTTTTGTTTTTAAATTCAATTTAGCAGTCTATGTCTTTTGATTGATGAGTTTAGATCATTTACATTCAATGATATTATTGAGATATAATTTTTATTCCCTGTCATTTTGATTTATTTCTTGTTTCAAATTGGAATTAGTTTCTTTTTGATTGATTATTCTTCTAGTGTAGCTCCTCCCACTGATAGTTTTCACTTTTATATTTTATTTCTTACTCATTAAATATTTTATTGAGAATGTTCTGTAGTACAGGGTTTTTAGTTGTAAATGCTTTTAACTTTTGTTTATCATGGAAAGTATTTATGTCATCACCAATTCTGAAGCTTAATTTTGTAGGTATAGTATTTTGGGCTGGCATCAATTTTGTTTCAGAGCTTGGTATATATTATTTCAAGATCTCCTAGCTTTGAGGGTCTGAATTGAGAAATCAGCTGAGGTACAGATGGATTTCCCTCTAAATATTACTTGTCACTTTTCTATCTGATCTTTTAAAATTTTTCTTAGACATTTTCATGATAATGTGACTTGGTGTGGGTAGGTTGTAATTTTGTATATTTGGGGTCCTATAAGCCTCAAGTATTTGGTATTCTATTTCATTTTTAAGGTTTGGGAAATTTTCTGATATTATTTCAGAAATTTTTGAAAAGTTTGTGCATTCCTTTGGTTAATATCTCTGAGCCTTCATCTATCCTAATAAATCTTATGTTTGGTCTCTCATGTTATCTTATATTTCTTGGAAGTTCTTTTCATGGTTTCTTAACATCTTTTCCCCATGGTCAAATTTATTTTCTAGATTATATATTTTGTCTTTAATATTTGTGACTCTGCCTTCCAAGTGGTGTAGTCTATTGGTGATGCTTTCAATTGAATTTTTTATTTGGTTTCTTGATTGCTACATTTCAAGGATTTCTGACTGATTATTCTTCAGCATGTCTATCTCCTTGTTTAAATGATCTTTTACTTCTTTTCTTTCTGATTTCATTCCTTATATCCTCTTTTACCTCATTGATTAGATTAACCATAAACTTTATAAATTCTGTCTCTGACATGTCCTTCACTGTGGTATCAAAGGAGTCTACTGTAGAGGTTCTCTAGATTATTTGGGATGGTTTGTTCCCTTGCTATTTCATATTGTTTGCATGTCTACCCATCTATCTGGATGGATCGGATGCTGTAGAGTATATACCTTATGGGTTTATACTGTCCCTCTATGTTATTAGTACCTCAAATTTGGGGGGTGGGACCTTAATGATAGCAACAATACATGCAAATAACATATAGCTGTAGACTAGGTCCTTAGTTCCTATTTGATGAATATTGTTAATTGGTATGATACAAGAGGATAGTGGGATCAGTAATTTCCATCTCCAAAAACAGCACATAATCATGTATTATCTGGCTTAAAATCAAACAATAGGTCTCGTATATGCCTTTTGCTATAAAAATTATTGCTGTGACATTGGTGGTAGAGGCAGATGCTATATATCTCAATTAGTATTAAGAAGTTTTAAGAATAGAGTTCAGTATGTGTAAAGAAGAAGAGATAGGAGGGTAAAAAATGTATGAAATTTCATAGGGTAAATAGGGCAGATGCCATGGTAATTTAGGATAAGTTGTTAGTTTAAAAGGGAATGAAAAAAGAAAGAATATAAAGGAGGATAAAGATAATGGAACTTAGGTGTCAGGAATAGAGAAATTAGAGAGGGAGACAAGGGAGATAGAATAGTGATAAAGATGATACAAAACAAAATCAAAATAAGCTAATAATAAACCCTAACCCTTAAAATACAAAGCATGGAAAAATAACACCTTCAAAAAAACCGCCAAAAAACACAAATAAAAAAATCCCACAACAACAACAACAACAAAAAAGAAAAAAAATGAAAAAGAAAAGAACAAGAAAAAGAAAAGAAAGAAGAAAGGAGAAAAAAAGAAAAAAGAAAAATAAGGCTAGAAATGGAGAAAGAAACAAATGTGAATATGTGTAAGTCCTTGAATCAGTCAGTACACGTTCAATAAAACAAGAATTCAATATGGGAACCCAAAATAAAAAAGCAAAACAGAACTACTGCCACAACAAACAAGCTAGGACAACAACAACAAAGAAAAAACTTGGTGGAATGTTAAGAGAGTAAGAAATGGTATCCACTATTAGTGGACAAAATAGTCAGTGAGTATGTGTGTTCACTGACTGTGCCCACCTGGTTTTCTTTCCATTTCTTCTGAGGTATGATCTAAACTTTCAACTAACAGCTGTGGGTTGTGTGTCCTTTTGTATTTTGTTGCTCACTGTGTTGCAGGTTGGGGTTTAAGCCTTTCTGATTTCCCTTCTTGGGAGATTAGTGTGGGAGGGACAGGTTGCAAACCTGGAGGCAAAGTGGCATGTCAGGGAAGCTGGGTTGTGGGCCAGAAGCAAAGCAGCTGGACACATCCAGGTGGATGGTGGATCAAAGCTTGGTGCCAGGACCTGCTGGAGGCCACAAAGCTGCCTGCTGGACCAGGGGAGTCTGGCGGCTAAGCTCCGTGTGTGGCAAGTTGGGGCCAGCCATGTCGGGGGCCCAGCTGGTGTATGCCCTGTGGATGTGGATCTTTGGTCTGGCTGTGAAGCTTCCTGCTGGACAAGGTGGTTGATTTATTTTTTCATCAGTGCATGATTTTTTATTTTTTCTAATATCAAACAATATGATCATCTGTAACTTTGCTCACACAGCTTATCTTTATGAATACTCAGTTAAAAATGAATTTTCTTCCATAGGTTTCTATTTTTAATTTTTTTGTTCTTTTTAAATAAACATGACAGTAGAGTATATTTTGACATATCATACAGACATGGAATATAACTTATTTTAATTAAGTTCTTATTCTTGTGGTTGTCCATAATGTGGTGTTTCGCTGGTGTGTATTCATATATAAACTTAGGAAAGTTATATCCAATTCATTCTATTGTCTTTTGCTGGGAGCCATCTGGGAAATGTGCCTAAACCAAATCGACATAAAAGGCATTGGATAGGAAAGTCTGATATCTTGGAACTCCCAGCAGTACGCCTGCTGGTTTGAGACCTCCCAGTTCATGTGACTGCTACTGGAGATGGGATGACCCACTGGAGCCACAGAGACACACAGCTTCTCAGAGATGGGTGTGGCTTGCCAAGATGGCAATCAACCTGTTGACTGCAAGACACCAGGAAGCAAGATGCCTCCTGCTGAAACCTTATCCCTTCCTTTGATGTACTCTTCCTTAAAAGAAGAACTGCAGCCATTTTTTAGTTGTTTGGTTTCAGCTCTTATGTGGACTGGAGGACCTATCAGAAGCTCCCCTTTTGAACCTAATTTCTGGCTCTGTCTCTTATTTCTTTACTAATTATTTCAGACTTTCTTTTTCTCAGGTTGCTCATCACCTTCTGAGTAGGAAACTAACATTGGTGGAGTGCTGGCCTCCCAGTGATAGTCTTTCCTCATCCCATCCCCCCTCACTTTGTTTTATTCCTCTTTGTCTAATCCAGTAAACCTCTATTCTTTCCTCTACACCCCTCCTATTATGTGTTACCATCCACATATCAGAAAGAATATTTGGCCTTTGGTTTTTGGTAACTGCCTTATTTCATTTAGCATGATAGTCTCCAGTTCATTCTTATTACTCAGCCATAAAGAACAAAGAAATGAATTTTAAGAATATTTTGGGCCATGTGTTTTATGTATTATTCAGAGTTAAATTATATAAACATGTGTATGTATGTGTGGTGTGTGTGGTGTATGTTTGGGTGAGACACAAATCTGGTTTTTCATGGTAGTTATGTTCTACAAAGTTGCTGTGAATATTAACTTAGCAAAATTACACCACTGTTCTTAGGGAAAGTGTAGGTGCATATACATACATATCCCACTTAGGTTATGATATTGGATCCTAAAACAATTCAGTATGGTAAATACTATTTTCTTCATTTTACAAAAGGGAAAATGAAGTTTAAAAATGTTAGGTGATTTTTCTAAGGTTCTTGACTAACAGATAACCTTTTGGGTTTCATAACTGGCATATTACACTTAGAGCTGGGACTTATTGTACTATTCTGTTCTGCCTTCTATTTTCTCCATTCTCTTGTCATCTCTGAATAAGAGCTGAGAGAAGGTAGAGAATCTCCATGTTGAACTTCAGCTGGGTACCTGCTTATCAGATGACTCAAAATTTTTTTCAGCTCTTAGAATGATAGGGGAATAATGTTAATGTACTGTGAGTATTGATTTTAGGTTTATAAATAAATTTTAGTGAGTTGGTGAATTCATAAATACAGAAGCCATAGATGATAGATAGGGCCAACCGTGTATGTGCAAGTGTGATTTATTTAAATTATCAACCTTATGGAATGACCAGTTCCAGGCAGACATGATCCCATTTGATCAAATTCTATATGACCTCTCTATAACAAAAGTTCCCAATGGTTTTATGAAGCTTGAAGAATCTGATTTCAACATTCCTGCTGCTTAGACATGATTTCAGTTCTTTTCTAATTACACTTTTAAAAATATTCATATGTTAAATCTAGCATCCAGAATAATATGCAAAGCACATTTAGTGAATCAGAATTTTAGTTATTTTTTGTCCTCTCATTAATTTGTAATATAGTATTCAATAATTCTTATTAAGCCATCCTATTATTTATATAAATTACCAGAATAAAAATAATTGCAAAGTACTTAGAAACATATTAAGCATAAGTACTTGCTTCATACAATGATAATTTTATTTCATAGTATAAAATATAGTTCTGTTGTAAATGTTATTAAAACCAGTAAAAGAACATTTTAAGCATTTTTAATTTCCTGCCACATACTCCCAGGAATTGCAAAATAAGTAGATGAAATTTTATATTTCTCTTATAAAATGTATAGAAACATGGATAATATGTACATGTATCCATTCACATTTTTAAATGTTCTATAATCCATTACTATTTTTGAATAGGATTTAAAAATGGAATGTCCATTCTATTTTTATTAAAATTTGCATGGCTTTGCCATATTTCATGCAGAAATAACAGCAAAAGAATTACATGTTCAATAACACGTTTCAATGATGCCTCTAAAATTAATTTGAAATTTCATTCTCCAAAATCTAATAGTTCCTATTATTATTACTATTATAATCATTATTACCTAGTGATAAAAAGCATGTGACTCACCTTTTTTAGTTATTCTCCTTTGCCATGTATATCAATGTAATATATATATATATATATATATATATATATATATATATATATATATATATATATATACATATATATATAATGTAATATAATTCTATATGTATCACATATAATATAGTGAATATCATTCATTTTCAAGGTCTTTTGAGTTTATTTAGCTTTCTTTACTGTATTTAGCTCAGAGTGTTGGGATGGCAAAATGAATTCCTTGAAATAGATGACCTGCAATTGCTTCTCCACCTGGTGAAGATTTAACAAGAGGACTTGGATTATGTGGAGAAACTGGCTAGGCTTGGAGCCTAGATCTGTGGACTGTGCTTCCTGCAGTGTGATACTGTGGCTAGGTTTTCTGGTTTGGCACATCTCCTGGCTGAATTCTGACCAACTGCTAAGATCAAAAACCTGAGTGTTGTGTGCCTTATTATGATTCTTTGTTTCTAATTGACCCCGGGGTAGTTCAGCCCTGCCAGTATTCCCAGTGTTTCCTATGTGACTAGAGATAAGAGTGACTCTTCTGTGAAGGGTCCAAGAATAGTGAGGGTTGTCTATTACAACTCCCTTTTCCTAATGTGGAAATTGTGAGTCCATACACAGTTCCTGTGTATGATACTATGTGCACTTGGGAGATGAACACGTGGTCAATGAGAATTCTTTCTCTTTTTATTAAATCATGGCTTTTCTCAGTTCCACAGTCCAAGAGTGTCTCAGCCTCACCCCTAGTTCTGAGATGTTTTGGGGTATTATTGCCTATGGAAAGTTGCTATTGTACATGTGAGTGGGAAGGAAAACCAGAAAATTCCTTTTCAACTATATTGGTGTGGTCATGAACAGATGTAGCCTTAAGTGTATTTTGAAATTCTCATGCAAACTGTAAATTTCATATTCTTTTTATATGTTTGCACATTGATATACTAACCGTACTGTTATACTTGACCATTCTAATAATGTATCTGTACATTCTTTTGAATTTGTTACATGCACAATTGCATTATTTACAAATAATGACAGGTTGTTTGATATATTTCAATTACTATAGCATTTATTTTAAATCAACATTTTAACCAGTGTAGTGTTGATTATAACTGTGATTGTGGTGATCCTGTTCTAATTTGCAATCTCTGAAGATATTCTACCAAGATTTCGCACGTGTCTAATGTGCTTTTATTTCTTTCTAGATTACTTTATATTAAATAAATTTTTATTCAATTACTAATTTGCTGATTTTTGTTTTGTTAATTTTGAATTATATTTGATGCTTTTTGTATCAATAGAATAATCATATAATTTTTTATATTCTGTTAAAGTAGTAATTTACATTCATCAATTTTTGAATTAGCACATTTCTTAGTCAGTTTTTTTTTCCTTGCTGTGACCAAAAGACCTGACAAAAAAAGTTTTAAAGGAGGGAAAATTTATTTGGGATTCAGAGGTCTCAGTCCACAGATGGCCAACTGCATTGCTCTATACCTAAAGTGAAGCAGAACATCATGGAGGGAGGATGTGGAGAGAGGAAGCAGCTTAGGCTATGGCAGTCAGAAGGCAGAGAGAGAGAGAGAGAGAGAGAGAGAGAGAGAGAGAGAGAGAAAGGGGAGAGGGAGAGAGAGAGAGAGAGAGAGAGAGAGAGAGAGAGAGAGAGAGAGCGCTCCACTCACCAGGGACAAAATATAAACCCTAAAGACACAGCTTCAGTGATCTACCTCCTCCGCCCATACACTACCTGCCTACAGTTACCACCCATTAATCTATATCAGTGGATTAACTCACTGTTTAGGTTAATGCTCTCATAACCCAATCATTTCATCTCTGAATGTTCTCATGTGGTCTCACACATGAGCTTTCTGAGATACCACATATTCGAACCATAATAGCACAAATCACAACTTGGATTACTGAAATAACATCAACCAGGTCACAAAATAGTTCTTTATTTATATTATTGTAATCAATTTCTAAATAATGTGTGGAATTTCTGAATTTATGTTCATGAGTAAGATTGACTTGCAATTTTACCTTCTTAGAAAATCATTGTCAATTTTGAGATCAGTGTTTTACTGGTCTTACTAAAGGAGATTTCCATTTTTTTTCTGTTTTCTGGAGTACATTGTGTAAGATTAAAATTAATTCCTGTTTTAAATGTTTGATATAATATAGCAATAAAATTTTGGTGTTCTCACTAAAAATGATTTTAATCATAAATTTAATCTATTTAGTAGTAAATTTTTCAGGCTTTCTATTTCTTCTAATATCAATTTTAGCAAGGTTGATTTAGTGCTAGACACAATACTTTCATCTTCAACTTGCTTTCAGTCTCTAGCTCATGGGGCATTACACAGACTATGTGAATGGAGTAGGAAAGAATAATGGATATACATATTATATATACCTCTTCTGTTCAAGCCTATGCTTCATTGTCCCATCAGACTTAATTTTCAAAACAGAAATTCCAAAATAAATTATTAGATATTACAAGATGATGACAACAGTATTTAACCAGGCGTAGGATCCTTATGATGTATACATTCTATAATTGCAGAGGTCACATAATCTATGAAATGTGGAAACTGCTTAAATGCCTATCAAATGGTGAAAGGATGAACAATCTGTGTTGCATGTTGTATAATGGAATACTACTCAGGAATAGAAAAAACACTACTAACAAATGTAGTAGCATTGTTAAATCTAAAATTCCTTTTGTTAAGGAGCCAACTATTCATGTCTATATATCCTATTTATATGTCATCCTTAACTGGGCAAAATTATGGGGACAGAAAACAAATTAATGGTTGCCATAAGTTTGGGCAAAGGAAGGAAACTGACTACAAGGTAGAATGAGAGAATTTTTTGAGGGAGCAAACAGCTATGTATTTGTCAGGGACTTTAGAATTTTCTTCCAAAAAGGGTGACTTTTATTGTAGGTAAAATTGCAATAAGATAATTAATTTACCCACACACTATTGCTTTAAGCTCATCTCATAAAACTTTATATTGCTTATCTTTATTGTCATATATTTCTAAATAATTTGCAATCAACATTTTAATTTTTCCTACCTCAAAGTTTATTTAAAATTATATTTATTAATTTCTAAACAAATAGTAGTTACTGTTTGATGGATTTTTAGCTTAAGTCCTCTGTGGTCAGAGAGCATACTCTGTGTGTTTTTGTTACCTTGAAATTTTTTGAGAGTTCCTCAACATGTCATTAGTTTTTATAAGTATGTGTACTTTTAAAAATATGCAGTATGTGCTGATCGCATATGTAGTTTTATTTAAGTCACTTTGGATATGTTTATCAAACTATTTGTTAAACTTTTCTGTAGCAGAGATTTTAAAATATGTTGGGTCTGTTTAATCTCTTAAAATTACTGAGACCCCCAAAATCTTTTGTTTATGAGAGTTGTGGCTGTTATTAGAAATAAAAAATCAAAAAATAATTAACACTCTGTATGACATATTTTTAAAATAATAGCTCAAATGAATGCATGTTAGAATGAATAATATAATGACATAGCTCTATTTTTCTAAAAAAATAGAGTTCATTATTTTAATTTTTTGTCAATCTCTTTAAAGTCTGCTTTAATTATGAATCATAAGTGATTCTCAATTAAACTTGATGAAGTTTGTGGTTTTGGATTAGGTAGGAACAATGTAAATTCAGGAATATATACTTCAAAAGGGAGTATAATTTGATTACATTTTTGAATTATTGTGGATAATCTTTTTTTATACCATACCACAACTTGAGCATTGGTAGTTTTCTAAGAGTTAGTTGCAATGTGAAATTTGAAACCATATCAATGAAATTTTCAATTACATTTCAGTCCAGTGATTTCTTTTGTACTTTGGTTCTATACCCATGCATGATTTTATATTATGCCTATTCATTAGAAAATACTGATTATATTCAGGTCTTTTAAAAGTTGACATATTTAATTATATAATATTTAAATCACATTTATTTATATCTCTACAATCTACCATAAAAGTCTTCAAATGTCAGAAATCTTTCAAGATCCCAGTGGGGGCGGCAGATGCCTGTTTTTCATTGGCAAAAACACCAACAGGTATTTTCCTTGATGTGATAGACTCATTTAATTTGTTTTTGAAGAGAAAAAAAGTGCCAGTCACATACTCACATATGAACAATACTTTGAAAGTTATTATTTTTTTTTTCAAATAAATGATGCTCACAATTTTGGTCAGCTCACAATTCAAATAACTAACTGCATGATATTCTCCAGATCCATCTATTTACTGGCAAATGTCATAAAGTATGTCATAAAGTCATTCTTCTTAATGGCTGTGTAATACTCTTTTCTTTATCCATTCATCTGTTGAAGGGTACTTAGGTTGGCTCCACAGCTTAGCTATTGTGAATTCAGCTGCTATAAACATTAATGTGGCTCTGTCACTATACTATGCTGATTTTAAATCATTTGAATATATATTGAAGAATGGGACAACTGGGTCAAAAGGTGGTTCCATTCTGAGTTTTTTAGGGTTCTCCATACTACTTTCCATAATGGTTGCAGTAATTTGCAGTCCTACCAGCATATATGAGTGAATGTGTTTCCCCCTAACCTTGACAACATTTATTGTTACTTGTATTCAAGCTCAACAGGCTGAATATGAAATGTGAAGTCACAGGAATGAGAAAAAAGAACTAGCAGAAAACTTCCAATACCAAACAATTTAAGCAGAATTACTCTCATAGAAATTGGCTAAAGTTTACCCTTTCAAGTTTTATTTCCACTTTATAAAAAGCACAAGAAATCTTGAACTCATTTTTGAAGCCCCTTTTGAATAGAATACATGCACTTTTCAATTTAAATAAATTAATGGATATACCCAAAAACCCAGGGCTTGGGCCATTAGTAATGACAAGTAGCTTTTCATTGCCTTGCACAGAAGAGTCTTCCAGAATCTGGTCGTCTCTCCATTGCAATAACTGTCACTGTGGGGAACTTCTTCACGTTGAACCATTCTGTACTGGTATCCATCACTTAAATTGTTTGCTGTTATCTTTACTTTTCCTCTCACTTCATAGAATTTTTACCTTTTGACTATATCCATCTTTCTACATGTTCCTTAGAAGCCATATCAAGCAATACTTTGCATTACTTGTCTATCATGCACTGTATCTTTTAAGAGTTTGGTTGTCTTATCTAAATTCCGCAAGATATAACTCTACTATAAGCCTATACCATATCCTGATAAGCATTAAATGCATGTGAAAACTTATTTTCTTTAGAAAAAAACAATTACACCAATGTTTTAGCTTTAGACAATCACCACACTTTTGTATGCAGAAGTTATTATTTCTGCATAATTCACATTTTATTCTATAAAATAATAAAAAGCAAGATCAATAGATAAGAGTTAATAAAACTAGTAATATTTATTGCTCACAAAGGACGTTTTAAAGTGAAAGTGGTAATTCTTTTTCTTCCTGTAAGTGCATAGCAATGAAAAATATAAGACTTTTAGTACTGTTTGTTGCCATGAAAGAATTATGGGGCTCCAATGGATCATTGGACTACACATTGAGCGTTATTGGATTAGTATGAGTTGTTAATTAATTATGATATTCTTTAATCACTTTAATGCTATCAAAATATTTTTTTTTTTTGTTTTCTTGTGTATTTGTTTTGAATGAGTGGCAGTAAAGAGTACAATAACTCTTACTAAGGTTTGTTGTTACTATGTTGATTTGTGCTAATGTATCAATAGTTTTGACCATCATTGCTTTTGTTCCATCAGTACATATGTCAACATTGGAAGTGAAAAGACAAATATGTAAAAATTGTATAGGAAGATTTTTAAGCCTAAAGACTTCTGAAGTGTTCTCCCCGGGGGTCCCCGACTACACTTGAAACACTCAAAATATGTCAAGAAATTTGTAATGTTTTGAACAACCCACAATAAAAAATTAAAAAATAAATAAATAAATAAATAAATACTGTTCAGACAAAAAAAATTGTTATGGGAAAAGATTGTTTTAACTTTTCTTCCATAATTATTGATTTCGTTATTTTTACTTTTAATTCTGTAGTTTTGGTCCGTATAACTTTGAGACAATTTTATTAGTGGCATGACAATTTAGGATCCCTATTCATTTCTGATAAACTTGTAACATTAAACTGTAACTATTTTTAATAAAATCTTTCTTGTAATATATACTTTGCCTGATATTAATATAGTCACACAAAATTTCTTTTGGATTATATTAGTGTAACACATTGTGTTTATCCTTTTACTTTTATTCTCCCTCTATCCTTACATTATAGATATGTCTCCTATAAACGAAATGTTTATGTTTAAATCAAGAATAATCATTTTTGTCTTTTAACTTGAGTATTTAGAAAATATGGATTCAAACCTAGCATAATATAGTTTTCTTTATATTTGTCTTACCTTTTCTATGTTATTTTAGTCCTTTATTTTATACTTTATAAAGTAATATATGTTTATTATTTTTATTATTTTATCTTCTCTTAAAATTATTTAGTATTATATATTAAAGAACTTATCTGATTTTTGTACCTGATTCCTACTTGTTAACTTCTAAATTCTTGGAATTTCCTGAGTGATGTATTTTTGTTATTTATGGTGAGGCTTCGGATCACAACTGATAGTTTATGCTAATGAGGTGAATCATGGTGAGCTCCAAGATCATTTATGATAATGAGATGACTCAGAATAAAATTTGACCATACCAGGAAAACTAACCATGTGATTAGTAATTTAGGTCATGTGATTTGAGCACAATCTCAAGGCAGATTTCAGGGATTAGAGATTGAGTCATGTGAATAATATTTAAATGTTTTTCTAGAAAATAAACCCCAGTAAAATTTCTAGACATCAGAGTGCTGTTGAGCTTTCTTGGTTGGTAATACTGGATATGGATATGGTAATACTTTGATGATGGAGGGTGGCATGTCCCCAAAGACTATGTATTAACTTTAAAATTGGTACCCTTTCAGAATTTTCTGATGTATCTATTAGCTAATTCTAATTTGATTCATTTCACCATATTAAAACTGCAATTGTGTTTATAATGATTTTCTTAGTTCCATGAATTGGTTTAGTGGTTCATTAAACCTGAGGGTGATGTGGGAAGCTGCAAATTTGAAGCCAGCTGGTTAGAAATGAGTGGAGCCATGGAAGCCCTGGAGCTTGTGATGTACTATATTCTTAAAATGAAAAAAAAAATGTCTAATGATAAAATTTAACAATTATACTCACTTTATAAATACATGTCTCTTTGAGACACAAAGGTAAGTGAAAATACTTATGAGTTAGTAGGAATTGTAAAATTTCATTATAGAAAGTTCAAATTGTAGAGAGCTATGCAGAATAATTTTAGAGATACATACATATCCTGTAAACCAAGTAAGAACAATAAGCATATTATCAATATAAAATTCAAGAGAACAGTCACAGATAGTAGAGAAGTTGATAGAAAGACTTTAATAATCACAAGAATGTTCTTTAAGCTAGGAGAGAGTTTGGATGACTTTCATGAATTATTATTTTCATACCTTAAAGATAATTTATAAATATTTGTATATACTACTTATTTAATAAGAAGAAAATGAAGAAAGGGTGCTAAAAATCCCTAAGCTAGTTGTTCATGCTTTATTAACAGAGTCATGACAATAAGTTATTTATGCAGGACATTTTCAAAGATTTATCTTCTCAGTAATGTGTTAAATTAGAACTGTGACATTAGAGACATAGACTAATGCATTGCCATTTCTCCTCTCATTTAGATTGGGACTCTATCAGAAGATAAATTAGTTCTGTGGTCTCTCTTTAGACTCATGCTAGGTAAAATGAGTTTCTTTTACCAACACATTGTCAGTCACCATCTTGAGTGTAGATTCATGATTATGCCATTTCCTCTTGCTGCTGCAATAATAGCAGAGAGCAAGACAACAGGAATGTTAATGCTTAGATGAATCTAATGGAAGAAAATTTACTGCTGTAACTTTGTAGTAACTTGGATTGACTGGCAATTAGCCACCTTTTTATACCACTATAGGGATGAAAACAAAACCCCTCATTTTAAAAGATTGCTATCCTACTTTTTCTTTATCTTCAAAAATATTAGAATAAAATGGGTTTACTTCCAGAATTTTAGAAAATACATAATATACAAGGAAGCAGAAGAAAAAGCCTGGAGTAGCAGCTGCAACATTTTGGAGTATTATTTTTAGTTTTTTCCTGGTAACATGTTGTCATATCAGAAATGCATTTACTATTGTGTTTTTTTTCCACTTAGACTTTTTAGATGCCACTAATTATTCTTCAAACATATGATCTTTAATCTCTGTATAACATTTCCTTTGTGAATGATTTACAATTAACTTAATAACTAACTACTAATGGACATCAAATTGACTCCAATGTTTCAATATATTTTGAAGTGCACATAGATTTTTCTTTTGAACAAAAATCTTGGACGTATATTGATTGTTTTCTTTGTGTGACAGAATAAAACATTAACTGAGGAATGTTCCTAAGTATTCTGTCTACCTTCTGAAAGAAAATTCTAGCTCTGCTTTCTCCAGGCATTTCTTTATTTCTCTTGATTTATTCCCCTCTGCCTAAGATCCTAGATGGCCAGATTTTTTTTTTTTATTTAATTGGTAAAGAATTTAGGGGCCATAGTAGAAATGTAGAGCAACATGATAGCCCTAAACAATAGAGTAAGAAGAGATTTTTATGGAATGTTGAAGAGAGGAGCTTCATCTATCAGAATACATGAATAGATAGTAAAAGGAGGATATTTTAAGAAATATTCATCTATGCTGTTATGTAACTCCATAACAATGTTATACAAATACATTTTTGTTTTGAAATTATTTTTTACTTGCAGACTTAGTGGTGCTTTTGTTGTATTATTTTAACACTGGAACACAAAGGTCATAGTTTTATAAAATTTATATACCCATAAGGAAAGAGCATCATCAAAATTACTTTCTTGAAAGATTAGACCAATATGCTCTTTTAATCAAATTGATAGAAAAATGCCTGTATCATTGATTTCATACACATGGAATATCATCATTTTATAAAAGTGTTTGTCAACCTGATAGGTGGAAAATCATATATTTTTTTCTATTTTGCAATTCTTCATAAGTGATGTGAGTATTTTCCATATTACTTCATTGTAACTGTTTTCTTGAAAGCAATTTGATCACGATCCTTGTTGATTCACTGGATATGAAGGTGTTTCTTTAATTTGTATTTATTACCATTTATTAATGATATACAGCTAGCCCTGTGTATCTGTGAGTTCTGCACCTATGGATTCAATCCCCTGGAGACTGAAAATATTAAGTAAAAAAGTTATTGTGTCTGTGCAGGTTGAACTTGCACAGACCATTTTGGTTGTCATTATTCCCTAAGCAGCACAGCACAACGTCTATTTACATTGTATTAGGTTTCATAAGTGATCTGAAGGTGATATAAAGTATACATGTAGGTCATATGCAAATACTACACCATTTTTTATAAGGAACTTGAACATCTATAGATTTTGACATCCATGGAGGTTCCTGGAACCAGTCTCCTGTGGATACAGGGCACCATCATGTTAATGTTCATATTTGTTACCATTATCTCCCTTGTCATTGTCATGTTTTTATTTATACTAACTAGTCTGAAATATGTATCTTAAAATTTTATTAACATTTTTTTCATTACACATTAATTTATCAATACATTCTCAAAAATTCATTGCCTGTTAAGTTCACTTTAACAAATAACAAATGCTCATCTACATGTTTTAATATTTATCACTTTGTTCATTTGTTCAGTCCACTTGAAAGGATAAGAAATGAAGAGTTTAATTTTATCTAATTGTTACAACACATTTAAAAATAAAACATTTTTAGTTTTATCAGTGATAATACTTTTATTATATACATAATTCCTAATATATTAGACTACTTATTTTATGTCATAAATTTTAAATCTATCATAGGTCTTTTGAATATGCTAAATTTGGTTTTTATTTTAATATATAAGAAAGCATACAATTAATAATCCTTTTCAAAAAATGTCTTTTCAATTCTTACTTTTCTTCATATAAATTGTAGAATCAGTTTCCAATGATATGTTTTTAAGAACATTGGAATTAGATTCCATTTTTAAATTAATTTGCAAAATGTTCTCTTTGTATCTATTATATATATTAAATATATTAATAAAAATTTGGAATTTACTTATTTTACTCATTTTCTAGTGTATCTTTTGTGTTAACTGACACTGTGATGGGCAACCTCTAATGATAAAGTGACAAATGTCTGTTTTTCAAACCCCTGTGATAGATATCTTGTATCCATAAGGTGATGAAGGCAGAATAAATAGTCTTTGTTGATGATATCAGAAAAATAAATTATTCCATAGACTGAATACATAAACAGGTAACAATAAAGATCAAATAGACATATTTAAAACTTCTGCAGGACAAATCCATAGAAATAGTTTCATAATAACTCAGCTAATGTTTATTAAAAATATATATTCTAATTTTGGAAGTTTTTGATCACAAAATAACTTGAAACCTTTTATTTATGATGATGTGTGTTGCACATGGTAGGCATTTTGTGCAAACATTTGGGTTTGAATTGATTGTAAATTAAAAATAAAATACATAGGCTATCTTCTTTTCATGCATAGAAAATCAGTACTCTGCTAGTGTGTTATCTATTCTGTTTCACATCACTGCTTTATTCTATCCAAACTATATTTTTTGTTCTGGAAAGAAACTAAATCAATAACAAAGGAAAAGATAATCACTCACAGAGTAGATTCCACTTTATCTTTTGGATAGAATGATATTATCACCATGTCTAGGGATAATTTTAGCCTTTCTTCATAGAATATAATGTTAAAAATGTAGCCTCCAATTGAAATGTTTCTGATTACAATGTATATGTTTCTATGTAATTTTGGTATCTTCCATTATTTCTGTAAGCATGCTTGAAAAACAATTTCTTTAAAGTTTTTATTTCTTTTGAGTCACTAAATTGATTTTCATAGATGCTTTAGTATCATCAGAAAGATAAAATTTCCATACAATTGTCAGCCTTTCCGGGTTTGTTGAAATTATTTTTACGGACAGTGCCATGATATCTAGTTATGGTTCTGTGTTTATTATTTGTTCCCAAAGTTCTCATGAATATAAACTTCAAATGCCTTATTATAAATATTGAAAGAAATGACTTAAAATATAGTCTCCTTTCTGAGTCACACAAAACATTGCTGGTATACATTATTGATAAATTGAGGAAATGAGAAGTTTGGGTCAAAGCACTAGGGCAGAGCTTCAGCTGAGTATTCTCTGTTACTTTAATTACTAAACTGTTTTTAATGGAAAAATCAACATCAGTACTAATATTTATCTTTCGTTTTTTTTTTCCTCATCTTATATCTTACAAAATTTTTGAGACATTTATTTTAATCAGAGAATAATAATGAGACGTAATTATATAATGATTTAGAGTTCATAATGTTCCTTTCACAAGAAGATGAGAGGTAGTTCTCTGAAATTTGCGGAGGGGGGTATTACACTTTGAGGGAGGGGGCACAGATGAAGAAAACACTAGGAAGTTAAGTGGCTTTAGTTAAATGTGATTTTTCTTTTCTGCTCAAGGAAATTAAAGAAGGAGCCTATGAAGTAAGAGTTAGAAAGACTGGGGGTGAAACAGAAATGCTAGGAGGAGGACATACCAGGAGAAAACTCTAGGATACAATTGTGAGAATTTCTAATTTAAAATAAATGGACCTTTCTGAATTTTATTACAGAAGAAATAATATCTGAGATCATCACTTTTTCATTGTTTTATTTATAGCTTGAATTTCAATATATTTTTTAATGTCCAAAAAACATATTATTTAACAAATGTTTTCTTCAAATTAACTTATAATTTAAAATTATATTTTATGGAAATATATATGATTGATTAGTAAATGAGAAAATGATAATTCCTTATTACTCAATTTATAAGTGATATATGGCATATTAAAAATAAAAACACAGAAAAGTACGAAGACTAATATTAAAATAACAATATGTCCACCACTGTGAGTATGACACTTTAAAATTTTTCATACTTACCCCATCTTTTGTTAAGAAATATATTTCAGAGAATGGCAGTATTTCAGAGGAGGCTGAAGTGACCAAAATACTATCCCTGGTCTTATTTGTATTTCACTCTTCTTTCCCCAAAATTGCTATTAAAACTTTGATGTCTGTATAATAGGAGAAATATTTCCTTACATGACTTTATATTTTTATGTAAATTGTTTCAACATTTTGCACATATTTTGTTAATTAGTCTTTTTTTTTAAATTGAATCTTATCAGTATGTATTATGTGATAGGCATCATTAGCAGCAAATAAATAAGTATAAATTCCTACTCTCAATTTACTTAAAGTTTAACAGGATGAGGAAAGAGTAAAAAATAAACAAATTGACCTATAACATACTAAAAAGTGATTAATTATGATAGAAAGACAAAGCACAGTTAAGGATTAGAATCTCTCAAGTATGAGAATATAATTAGTATAAATGCTGTAATATTCTCATTCATGTGAGCATGACTATTTTAGATTATAAATACAAGTGAGATCATGTGGCTTTATCTTTATGTACTGGTCTTATTTAATTCAGTACAGTATTCCTGAGATTCAACATGTATAATAAATGACATAATTTTCTGTCTTTTTAAAAGGCTAATTATTCAAATGAGTATATTAAATAAACTCATTGTTTCTTTATCTATGGAAAGATATTGAGGTTAATTTCATATCTTAGACATTGTTATAATATAGCAATCAATGGAGGAGTGTAGATAACTCTTTGATATACTAATTTCATAATTTACTCTTACATATCTAGTATGATATTGCTAATTTTATTGGTAGTTTAATTTTTCATTTTTGAGTAAACTGTAGCCTATTTTCCATTAATGGCTACACCAACTTACATGCCTACCAGTGTTATATAAGTGTTCTTTTTTCTCTATATCTTTACCAACTGACCTGTTATATTTTGTTTTTTTTTTGCTAACAGGTGTGGGGGAAACTCATTGTAGTTTAATTTGCATTTTTTTCAATGATTAGTGATTTTGAGTTTTTTAAAAATTTTTATTATTTTTTATTTATCTGTTGGTCATTTGAATGTCTTCTTTTGAGAAACAACTATTTAGATTTTTTTGCCCATTTTGTAACTGGATGATTTTTTTCTTACCATTGATTTTGAGTTCTTTTATATTTTCAGTTCTTTATATATTGTAAACAATGGTTTACAAATATCTTCTCTTATTTTTAAAAAAATTTTTCTCATTGTTTTCTTGAATGTACAGAAACTTTTTTACTTTGATGTAATACCACCTTATGTCTTTTCACGTTTGTTCCCTGTGATTTTGGGTTTATAGTAAAAAATTCATTGCCCAGAATGATGATGTAATGGAGCTTTATCCTTATATTGTCTTGTAATACTTTTAGAGTTTCAGACTTATATTGTCTTCCACACATTTTGAGTCAATTTCAGTATGTAGTGTAAGATAAGGACCTAATCTCATTACTCTACATATGGATATCCAGTTGTCCCAACACAATTCATTGAATTAACTCTCCTTTCCCCATTGTATGTTCTTGGTATCTGTGTTGAAAATCAATGGAATGTAAATGCATGATTTTATTTCTGGCATCACCATTTTGTTTGATTTGTCTGTGTCTCTTTTCAATGTTCATACTGTGTTTTTGTGATTATCTTTATAGTGTATTTTCAAATCAAGCAGTTTGATATCTCTAACTTTTAGATTTTTACTCAAGTTGCTTTAACTCTTCATAGTTTTTTTTTTGTTTTATTTTGTTTTTCTTTTACCACTGTTTTTACTATTTCTGTGAAAGATTTCATTATGATTTTGATAATAGATTGCCTTGGGTAGTGTCTTATGTCCTTTCTGTGCTTTTATAACATAATGCCACAGATTGGGTAATATATAAAGAATAAAAATTTCTCAGAGTTCTAAAGGCTGAGAAGTCCTAGATTAAAGGGACATATTTTGTCAAGGGCCTTCTTGGTGCATCATCCCATGGTAGAAGGCAGAAAGATAAAAGTAAAGTAAGAGAATAAAGGAGGCCAAACTCATCTTTTCATAAGGAAATTACTCCTACAATAGTCACATCCATCCATTAATAAAGGCAGAGCTCTCATGGCCCAGTTACATTAGTCTCTACTTACCAACACTATTGAATTGGGAATTAATTTACAACACATTTGTATGGGAACACCTTTAAACCATAGCAGGTAGTATAATATCTTTTAAAAATATTAATTTTTCCAATCTGTAAATATGGGCTGTCTTTCTACTTACATGTGTCTTCCTAAAATGCTTTCATAAACATTTTACAGTTTTCAGTACATAGGTATTTTGCCTACTTGATTAAATTTACTCATAAGTACTTCATTTCGTTTGTAGCTATTGTAAGTGATATTTTTTCCTGATTTCTTTTTTAGTAGTATTTTGATAGAATATAGAAATACTGCTACTTTTTGCCTATTTATTTTGTATCCTGAAACTTTCTTATTTTTTTCTTATTCATTTAACAACATTCAAAATGATGTAGTTAGGATTTTTTTTTTTTTTTTTTTTTTTTTTTTTTTTTGTACAAGATCATGTCATCTGCAAACATGAGTAATTTAACTTCTGCCTTTCCATTTTGGATGCCTTTTATATCTTTCGCTGTGCCTAGGATTTACAGTTCTATTTTGAAAAGAAATGGTAAAAGTAAGAAACCTTGTCTTTTCTGAATTATTGGAAGAAATGGTTCCAATTTGTCATCATCAAGTATGTTGTTAGCTGCATGTTTGTTATATCTGGCCCTTATTGTGATATATCCCTCTGTACCTAATTTGTTGATGGTTTTTGTTATCAAAAAAGAATTTTTATCAAATTTTCTTTCTCCACCTATTGGGATAATCATGTGCTTTTGGTCTTTCATTCTGTTAATGTACTGTATCACAATTATAGATTTGTATATGTGGAAGTAAACCTTCATCTCCAGAAGATTCCACTTGATCATGGTGAATGACCTTTTAATTGTGCTGTTGATTGTGTTTGCTAGAATATTCTGAAGATTGTTGCATGTATGTCGGTAATATTGGACTGCAATTTTCTTTCATTATGTTATTGCTTGGCTTTCTTATCAGAGTAATGCTGGCCCTGTAAAATGGATTTGGAGTTATTTCCTGTTCTTTAACAATTTGGGACTAGTTTGAGAAGGACTGATAATAGTTCTTCTTTAAGAGTTTGGTAGAAGTTATCAGAGAACCATGAGGTTGTACGACTTTATTTAGCTGGTGACATTTTATTACATATTTAATATCTGTAGCCATTGCTGATCTGTTAGGATTTTCTATTTCCTTGTGATTTTATCTTAGTAGGTTGTGTGTGCCCAGAAATTCATCCATTCCTTCTTCATTATACATTTGTTGGCTTGTAATTGTTCATATAGTCTCTTATATCCTTTGTGGTTTGTTGATGTCAGATGTAGTGTTTTCTCCTTTATTTATGATTTTATTTATTATTGTATCTTTTTAGTCTAAAGTTTATGGAATATTTATTTTAAAAAAATAAATAACTCTTGCTGGGGCTATGGCTCAGCGGTAGCACACTTGCCTGGCATGTGTGAGGCACAGGGTTCAATTCTCAGCACTGCATATAAATAAATAAAATTTTAAAAATAATAATAACTCTTAGCTTTATTGATCTGTCATTTTGCTTGTCTCTATTTCATTCACTTCTATTGTGATATTTATTATTTCTTTCATTCTGCTAATTTTTGACTTTGTTTGTTTTTCTTTATTAAGTTCCTTTACATGTAACCTTGTGTTATTTATTTTAGATATTCCTTCTTTTTTGATGTAGGTGTTTATTGCCATAAACTTTCTTTAGTACTGCTTTTTTTTGCATTCCATAAGTTTGGAATGTGTCCAATTTTATTTGTCTCAAGATATTTTTAAATTTTTCTTCTAATTTCTTCATTAAACTATGGGTTCTCTTTGTTATATACTTACTTATTTATTTAGTATGTGTTTAGTACCACAAGACAATGTCTATGTACTTCTATTACTTTTATTTTTAAAAATTTTTCTGATAATGATTTTTGTTTCTATAGTTAATTTCTTATACAAATTTCTTAAAATATTTCAGTTTTATTTTAAAATTTTTGTCCCTTGCGATTTGTTCAATATTTTTTTAAAATTAAACAAAATAAGGTTTGTCCAATTTAATAAAAATTTACCATAAAGTCATTTTTTGTGTTTATTTTTGTTTATAGTACAGATACCTAGCATAATTTTTCTATGTGGCAATCTGAATATATCATTAACATTTATTGTATAATTTGACTGCAATGCTGTAGTCAGATTAGCATTAATCTGTTTGACATATGATTTTCCACAGATAGAGTGTCTCCTTCTGTGTTAATATTGTAGTTTTAAGTTATTATTATATTTTAATTAGGCAAATTTTATTTTAACATGCATATATAAATTATTAGCACAAGAGTATACACAAATCAAATGATAAAGTTTTGAAATTTTTCTGTTAAACCTTATTTCCTTGGACAATTACACATTTTACATATTATCTATACATCTTAAGATATCTCTATAGAACTCCCTCATTATCTAAAATATTTATGCTCTTAAATGTAGGATTTGCTTGGAATTGTTATTATTGTTCATATTTTAGGGTGTTTAGAATTATGCTGAATGAAATACTATAGGATGTTATCAAAGCAAAATGCTAACTAAATCATAACCTTTTGTAGTGATTAAGAAAACAGACACTGGAACCAGAATACCTGCATTCAAATCTTAATTTTGCTACTTACTAACTCTTGGAACTTGGAAAGGTTTTAGTTAACTATTATTTATGCCTCAGTTTTTTCTTCTGTCTTTAAATAGGGCCAATAATAATATCTGCCTCATAGAGATATTTGGAAGAGTAAGTGTATTAATATATGAAAACAAGTAGAATATTTCTTACACATCGATACATACAAATTATCAATGAAAACATTTGTTTCATTATTTTTCATGACTCTAGGACATATAAGTTCTCTTTTTGATATAATGTTAAGATGTTGGAGCAGTCAAAACTTGTAAATCTGCCTCAAAAGATTATGGATGACGGATTTAAGAATTATGAAAATATACTGAAAATATTGAATTATATATTTCAAGATTATTTGAAATTATTAGAGTATTTAACCCAGCTGGTTATGATACTTATTTTATTCCAAATTAAATGACTTTTATTCATATAATCTTGGGTTTTATCCTCTACATAATAATTTAATCAGTTCTGTGTTGGCTCTTCCCTTAAAACGTGTCCTTAACCTTTTCCTTCATTTATTACCGACCATCTTCTCTAGGCCTTTATTATATTTTGCACAGATGATTTTAAGAACCTCTAACTTACCTGTTTCTAATGCCTTCAACTGCCAAATTTGGATCTAAAACCATATTTTAACTTAAGTAATCAAGTTTATACTCAGTTTTTTAAAAATAAATACCAGCATATTTTTATGATTTAATTAACATATGGAACAGTCATACCACTGCCCATATGAAAAAAAATTAATGAGCTTCCATTTATTCCCTGATAACATTTGTACATTACTGTGTTACATCATTACCTCCCATACCTCTGACTTCTTCATTCTATCCTCTGCTTTCCTTAGAGTATATATATATATGAATACAGAACCAATGAAACTCTATATCATATACAACCGCAAGAATGGGATCATAATTAGAATAAGTTATAATCCATGTAATATGTCAAAATACACTCTACTGTCATGTATATCTAAAAAAAAACAAATTAAAAAAGAGTACTTGAGGTTCCATGCATCAGTATCTTTGATCATTATATTATACCTGGGGTGGTTTTCTCTTACTTTTCCTCTACCATTCAAGTGTTCTATGCTACATAAACTGCTTATCCAGGATAATTTAACTTGTCTTTTATGATTTAGTGTGTATTTAATTCCCTGTCAGCTTTTCCCTTCCTTTGTCATAATTATTCAGTTCCTTTTCTGTGCTCAGTAAAACTACCTACACTATATATTGAATAAATACATATATCATTTTCCAACAGGGACCTAGAATCACCAATCACTTACAATGTAGGTTATTTGAGAGTTACATGGACTTAATATTTTAATCATTTATCTATGGCACACATGTCTGGCATGAAACAATTAGTGTGGATTCTTTTTATTTTTATGGACACAATATCTTTATTTACTTATTTATTTTTTTATGTGGTGCTGAGGATCAAACCCAGTGCCTCACACGGGCAAGGCAGGTGCTCTACCACTGAGCTACAGCCCCAGCCCTAGTGTGGATTCTTTTTAAAGTATCTAACTATTTAACATATCAGTTGCCAAGTCTAAACCCAAATCTAGGCTTTTATCTCATGAAAAAATTTGAAACTGTAATTTTATCAAAATTATATACAAAATAAAATACATTTGTCTGGTAACATTTCCTTTCTTGAGTAGCTAAAACCATTGCTCCATTATTACTATTATTAAGTTTTACTCTAAGTTTTCATATGTTCTTGAGAAGTCAATGTCCTTTGAACATTTTTAAACTACTAATTGAAGTACTCCTGAATTGCAAGAAGATCTCAAGTCACATTTTCTCATGTAATGCCCCATTTCAATTCCTCTGTTTATGTTTTTGAATATTGCTAAAAGTAAGACCAAATTTATTAGATATCTGCTGAATTAGCTCAACCATGTAAGCAAACATGCAACTGATTCACAAGCCCCATCATTTTGGAGACACACCTTGTTAAAACTGATTGACTTGACATTGGAGTCCCAAATCTGGTTTACTGTGATAATTCTAATTTTAAACTGAATCCTAGAAATAGAGATAGCAGTTGCCTCTGAGAACTCATCATTGAAAAGGGCACTTTAATAAGTCAGAGTTTCTCTATCACAAGCTCTGGCTACTTTCCCACCCAGTCAATATTAAACATACCCCTTTCTAAGATGCCTTTATTAGGAGAAGGAAGAAATTATTTGTTAAATAAGGGAATAAAAACTTCTCATAGTGAGCAAACCAATGGAATTACATGTGTCTTCATCTAGCAAGTTATTTCAGCTTGAATTACCTCCTCTTCTTTATTAATAGCTCTTGTTTTAAAAATTTTCCATTATTTCTTTTAGGCATAGGTGTTATTTAAATATTACCTGGGTAGGCTCTTAATAGTTTGCTTTCTTTTTTCTCAGGCTATATTTATATGATAATTTAAATTAATTTTATGATAGCATATGTATTAGATTTTGAGAAACATATTATAAAAGCATCCCTTTGTTCCTTACAAAAGTTCTTAAATTCATGGATGAACAATGAAACAGTTAAATGTGTATATGGGAGTTAGCTTTGTTTCTTCAGAACTGTTGTAGGACATGACTTAAGTTGGTGACCTAAAATTTCTTTCTGATGCTGAGCCACATAGACAAATATATTTAAGATAGTGCTAGATAAGTCAGAGTTTTCCCAGGTAGAAGCAAATTTATTTATTTTTGCTAAATATTTCATTAGCTTGGAATACGCTAAAGAAAATTCTTGGGTAGGCAAATTTCCAAGAGATAAAAAGAAGAAGACAGGTTGAAGTGGATGTTCTCATAGTCTGTTTCCAAACCTGGCAAGGAGGAAATATAATTCTTCAATAGGAAGGAGTGAATGATGCAGTGACAAGAGAGTTCTACCAACTGATGTTCCTCTAATCTGAGACATAAAGCCTGGGAAAGGAGGTTCGTGCCAGTAGTATTTATTTTATTCAATCTGCAATGTGAATGGAGTTCAGTCAAATCTATTAAATTAGATAATGCAAAATTTTCTTTTCAGGTTGATTTAGAGGAACTTTGGCTCCTGGTCTCTCTCTGCCTTCAAAACATGAGCAATCTCAGGGCTGGTCATCAAAGCAGAAGCAGATTTACTGATCTTGTCTTAAAATAGCAGGCTCCTCCAGCAATTTAATCTGAAATTCTATCTTAGTGAGTAATAATTTGTACCCATATCTCCTTTTCTTGGTAACATTGGGCAATGATATCATTAGTTTTGTATACATGAAAATCCACCAAAGCAAGACATTTGGAATAGTATCCTACTGAGTTCCCCAAAATTCTTATTCTATGATTTGGTTTTAATTTCTCTCTTAATATTCTAGTTCTAGGAATGTAGGCCTTGTAGTTTGTATCTCTTTGGTTTATTTATTCATTTATTTCTTGGAAAGCCCTAGTGGTGTAACAATGATATGAGGTAGTCTATAAACCTAATCATTTCACTTTCTTAAGAAATAAAAGATGGGAAGAGGAATGAAAAGCTGTCCTCTATTTCTACTTTAAATAAAATGCAGATAAAGTGAGAGAAAAGTACAGCGCTCAGTGTAATTTTTGCATACAATCTGCTCTGTCTGTTCCTTCTTAAGCCATATGTGCTGGGGCATTTTATGCCTTCTAAGCATGCCTTTGTCCGTGTATTTTTTTGTTGCAACTTACTGGGGAGATGCCACTGAGAAAATAATCACCAATACAACAAAAAAATCCTTAAATTGTTTAGGTGACAGCCTTCTCAGGGTGGAAGGAATAAAGGAAATATAAAAAGCATAGATTGGACAATTTTTTCAAAGGAAGGAGACATAATGTGATTGGCTCTCTTGCCTGCTGTGTTCACCATTGGGAAATACACTGAAAACTTCTTATCACCAGATTGTAACAGATGAGATCTATGTTTTTTTCTTTTTTAAGTATAGATTTCAAACTTTATTTAGCATCTGCTACTCATCTTTCCTGTTTGCTTACTACTGTTTCAAGATAATACACATAATTTTAAAGGCAGTAACTATAAAGCTCTCCGAATCCGGCAGTCTGGAGTTTATCACAGTACTTTCCACTTCTTAGAAAGTCATTGCCCCATTAGTTCACAGATTATTATTCTAAGTCCAATTTATGAGTTTTACTATGTATAATTTATAGTATTCTTCTGTGCATTAAATAATACTTCTTAATATTACTGATAAATTACTTAAATGTCTTTGCACATTATATGGTCTCGATATGGAACCACCCACTTATAAACAGCAGTTCAAATTTATACATGGTTGTACAGAAAGTGAATAATGCAGCATCTCAATTTATAGTTTTAACTGGAATCTGATTTTCCTTTTCTAAGAGTTCATTACTCACACACGTTGTTTGGTAATAATTTTTTTTCCTTCTTTATTGTCTTTTTCCCCTTTAAAGAGATCATTTATTGTGACATAAACACCACTTGCTTTTAATCTTAAAGAGCATACGGCTTGGAGATTCTGGTGAACTTTAAATCTTTATATCAAATGAGGTAAAGTGAATTCTTTTTTAAAAATACATGTAGCCTTACTTTATATAATTACCCTTTTAAGAGATATGAAGTAATAAAAAACAGATTAAGTACAGTTTAATCTGTTTATTGACCCTACTCTTAAATTTTTTTTACCTCTTTCTGGTACATTTTATATGAAGACAATAGTATAGGTAGAAGGGAACATTTTTATCACAACTGAAAAGAAGCCTTTAGTTTTAAAAGTAAAGTAGGAGTTGCAGGTATACTTCAGTGGTAGGGCATGTGATTAGCATTTGTGAGGCCCTGGTTTCAATTTCTAGCATAAATAAATAAAAATTGAAATAAATAGCAAAAAACTTTGATTAACTAGAATTAGATCCAATGAACTATTGCTATCTTGTGAGCAATAAACTTCCTCTGGGAAATGTTTATATCCCATTTCATGAACAATCCTTGAGATTTACTTAATTGGTTTTAATAATTTTCTAGCTAAGAATTTTTTCATTCAGATTTTAGGACATATTAGGTGAAATTTTGAAGAATCATGGTGACATTTTATATCAGTTCATGTTTACTATTAGAAGTTCTGTCTAATAATACTTAGAAGGGGAAGTTCCATCTGGTCTATATTTTATAAAGTAGATAACAGAAAGCAATCATAAATTCATATTAGGGAATTTCATATCAAATGAAAGTTTTTTTCAGATTATTTAATGGCAATTCCCATGCTTGTACTCTGTGCATTCAAAAAGTAAAATAATTTGGCTCAAAAAAGAATTCTTATGGTTTTCTTGACATGACTAAACAGAAATGACTTAACTACTGAGCTATATCCAACCCCTTTTTTAATTTTTAATTTTGAGACAGCATCTTTATAAAATGCTTAGAGCCTTGGTAAGTTTCTGAGACTGGTCTCAAACTCAGGATCCAAACACTGGGATTATAGGTGCGTGCCACTATGTCTGGCTTTAATTCTTTCTTCTTAAATAAAATGGCTGTGAAGGTTATGTTTTAAGCTTTGAAAATTGAATCCTTAGTTCCATGGAGTATCTGAGGCAACTGGAAACATTGGTTTTAATGATAGTACATCTCTTCATCTAAATTTTATGTTATACTAGTTTGAGGATTTATTTTCTTTATTTTTTTACATTTTTTAAATTAAATTATTTATTCTAATTTGTTATATATAATGGCAGAATGCAATTCATTTCTTATTACATATATAAAGCACAATTTTTCAAATCACTGGTTGTACACAAACTATTTTTACACCATTTGCATCTTTATACATGTGCTTAGGGTAATGATGTCTAATCCATTTCACCGTCTTTCCTACCCCAATGCTCCCCTTCCTTCACCTCCTTCCCCTTTGTCCTATCTAAAGTTCTTTCATTCTTCCCTTGCTTCCCTACACCCATCACCATTGTGAGTCATCATCCTCATATCAGAGAAAACAAGAGAATTTCTAAATCTGTACTAGCTGGATATTTCTGAAATGGTCCTTTATATTGTAGAGTGCCTAATATTTATATTTCACCTGATTGAAGAGGAGTTCCAATATCTTTATATGAACTCTGTATAAGAAAAAAATAAGACAATTTAATAGCACTGTATCAAAGAATTCTCAAAGTATCTTAGAGAGCACTTTAAATTACTGACAAATTCTAATGTATAGGTGATAGGTATTAAAGAAAACTGCAACACATAAGAGGAAAGTTAGAATGGTTGATAATTTAGAAAAGTTGATAATTTCCCTATCAACTAATGACACAGATTACATCACCCCTTTATTTGATGACTGCATGGCTCAAGCAACTATTAAGATCAGATGTCCAATTTGTGCTAAGCAAATCAGAATAGTTATTTGCTAGGGGAACTATATGTTGTATCAAAAATATTGCAATTTGGCCTATAAATATTGTTTAATGGAATAGTAAACTTTCCATTTTTTAATTCACTTTAAGATGCTTTTCCTTGGAATGACTTCCAAAAGTAAGAACACTTTGGCCTTAATTTTCTAATTCATGCTGTTTGTTTTTATGTCAGAGACATGATAAAAACTGATAAATGCAATAATATTTGCCTACTTTTTTCTTTGCTTCATAATTTGGATTCTAGACAAATTATGAAACATATACACACCAGTGTGTGGTGTTTATTTTGGAAGAACAAGTGGATATTGACTAACAAAGTTTACAAGGAAACCTCAAAATTCTCAGACTGTCTCCAAGAAACTTCTGAATGAGGTATCCAAATTTAAGGAATATAAAAATCTCTATCAAGAAAGATTCCAAACATCTGGTATTCAATAAAAAATCATAAGGCATGCAAAGAAGCTGAAAATATTATTCATAATGAGGATAAAATTTAGTAAAAAAGAAACATATTCCTAATGACACAGATAATAGAATTAGTAGTTAAGAATATTAAAACATTTATAATAATTCTATTTCATATGTTCACAGAGTGAGGAGCATGCATATGTTAAGGAAATACAGCATATATAAACATAAATGCTTTAGTCAAACTTCTAAAGATTAAAAAAATTCCATATCTGATATTAAAAAATTATACTGATGCAATGAAACTACAAAAAAGGAAAGATTAATGAACTTAAAAATATAGCCATAGAATTTATCTAAACCTCTGAAACGGAAATGAGGAAAAACACTCCATTCACAATATCCTCAAAAAAAATAAAATACTTGGGAATCAACCTAACAAAAGAGGTGAAAGATTTATACAATGAAAACTACAAAACCCTAAAGAGAGAGATAGAAGAAGATCTTAGAAGGTGGAAAAATGTACCCTGTTCATGGATAGGCAGAACTAACATCATCAAAATGGCGATATTACCAAAAGTTCTCTATAGGTTTAATGCAATGCCAATCAAAATCCCAACGGCATTTCTTGTAGAAATGGATAAAGCAATCATGAAATTCATATGGAAAAATAAAAGACCCAGAATAGCAAAAGCAATTCTAAGCAGGAAGTGCGAATCAGGCGGTATAGCGATACCAGACTTAAAACTATATTACAGAGCAATAGTAACAAAAACAGCATGGTACTGGTACCAAAACAGGAGGGTGGACCAATGGTACAGAATAGAGGACACAGAGACTAATCCACAAAGCTACAACTATCTTATATTTGATAAAGGAGCTAAAAGCATGCAATGGAGGGAGGATAACATCTTCAACAAATGGTGCTGGGAAAACTGGAAATCCATATGCAACAAAATGAAACTGAATCCCCTCCTCTCGCCATGCACAAAAGTTAACTCAAAATGGATCAAGGACTTAGATATCAAATCAGAGACACGCCGTCTGATAGAAGAAAAAGTTGGCTACGATCTACATATTGTAGGGTCGGGCTCCAAATTCCTTAATAGGACACCCATAGCACAAAAGTTGATAACAAGAATCAACAAATGGGACTTACTTAAACTGAAAAGTTTTCTCTCAGCAAGAGAAACAATAAAAGAGGTAAATAGGGAGCCTACATCATGGGAACAAATTTTTACTCCTCACATTTCAGATAGAGCCCTAATATCCAGAGTATACAAAGAACTCAAAAAATTAAACAATAAGAAAACAAATAACCCAATCAACAAATGGGCCAAAGACCTGAACAGACACTTCTCAGAGGAGGACATACAATCAATCAACAAGTACATGAAAAAATGCTCACCATCTCTAGCAGTCAGAGAAATGCAAATCAAAACCACCCTAAGATACCATCTCACTCTAGTAAGATTGGCAGCCATTATGAAGTCAAACAACAACAAGTGCTGGAGAGGATGTGGGGAAAAGGGTACTCTTGTACATTGCTGGTGGGACTGCAAACTGGTGCGGCCAATCTGGAAAGCAGTATGGAGATTCCTGGGAAAGCTGGGAATGGAACCACCATTTGACCCAGCTATTGCCCTTCTTGGACTATTCCCTGAAGACCTTAAAAGAGCGTACTACAGGGATACTGCTACATCGATGTTCATAGCAGCACAATTCACAATTGCTAGACTGTGGAACCAACACAGATGCCCTTCAATAGATGAATGGATAAAAAAAATGTGGCATTTATACATCATGGAGTACTACACAGCACTAAAAAATGACAAAATCATAGAATTTGCAGGGAAATGGATGGCACTAGAGCAGATCATGCTTAGTGAAGCTAGCCAATCCCTAAAAAACAAATACCAAATGTCTTCTTTGATATAATGAGAGCAACTAAGAACAGAGCAGGGAGGAAGAGCAGGAACTAAAGATTAACATTAAACAGATACATGAGGTGGGATGGAAAGGGAGAGAAAGGGAAATTGCATGGTAATGGAGGGAGACCCTCATTGTTATACAAAATTACATATAAGAGGTTGTGAGGGGAATGGGAAAATAAACAAGGAGAGAAATGAATTACAGTGGATGGGGTAGTGAGAGAAGATGGGAGGGGAGGGAGGGGGGATAGTAGAGGATAGTAAAGGTAGCAGAATACAACAGTTACTAATAGGGCATTATGTAAAAATGTGGATGTGTAACCAATGTGATTCTGCAATCTGTATTTGGGGTAAAATTGGGAGTTCATAACCAACTTGAATCTATTGTATGAAATATGATATGTCAATAGCTTTATAATGTTTTGAACAACCAATAAAAAAATAAATTAAAAAAAAAAATAAAAAATAAATCCCACAGAAAGAAATAGCTTAAAAATAAAACATTAATTTAGCTATGGTAAATTGTGTTTCCACAATAGCTAAATTGTGGAGCCAAGTAAGATGCCCTTAAGTAGATGAATGGATAGGGAAACTTTGGTATATATATACAATGGAACATTACTCAGCATTAAAAGAGAATAAAATCATGGCATTTGCAGGTAAATTGATGGAACTGGAGAATATAATGCTAAGTAAAGTAAGCCAATCCCCCAAAACCAAAGGCCAAATGTTTTCTTTGATATGAGGATGCTGACTCATAATGGAGATGGAGAGGGGAGCCTGGGAGGATTGGAGGAACTTTAGATAGTGCAAAGGGAAGGAAGGGGGTAAGGGAGGAGGAATGAGGTTGAATGAATTAGACATCATTACCCTAAGTACATGTATGAATATATGAATGGTGTGAAAATAGTTTTTGTTCAACCAGTGACTTGAAAAATTGTGCTCTATATGTGTAATATGAAAAAAAATTGCATTCTTTCATCATGTATAACAAATTAGAATAAGTAAATAATAAAAAACAACAAAATAAATAAAACATCAACAAACTGTAGATCAATTTCAAAAGAACTAATATGAATATTTAAGAAATAAGTCTTGAACATTTTGTAAATTAAAAAACAAATCACAGCAGAATAAAATAGACACTACTATTGCTGTATGTGTAAACATGACTGTACGACCAATGTGATTCAGCAACCTATACACTCAGAAAAAGGAGTAATTATACCCCATTTGATTCAAATGTATGATATGCCAAGATCACTGTACTTTCATGTGTAACTAATAAAAAAAATAAAAAAAACAAAAACAAATAATAAATCCCTAGATCCAAGAAATTCAATAGATCTGAAACAAAATAAATATCATAATCAAGCTGGTTAAAACCAATTATCTAGAAACATATCTGAACAGCCATAAAACCAAGTATACATGTACAGAAGAATGAAAGTAAATATAATTGTGGATTTTTCATTGGAAACAATGCAAAGGTAATGACAGCTGGATAACCCTCATAAAATATAACTAATAACTTGGCAACCTAGAATTTTATACAGAGATAAAATATCTTTAAAAAATGAAGACGCTTATAAGACAGTTTTATATTTTCCCCATTAAAATTGGCTAACTTGTACATATTTCAATGCAATTTGGCTTTTATTTAATGCTTAACTTTTAAAGTTTAGTTTTAAGTTTTAGTTGTCTGGATAGAGGGTTCTTTCACAAATGCAGTTGTCCAAGGGACTAAGAGCCTGAAGGGAAAGAATTCATGCTTAAGAACTTACACATTTAAGTCCCTAAATGAGAAAAGACAATTTTGAAACTAGTGCTGTGTCAGTCTCACAAATTTGCCTTTAGTCCAGGGCAATACATTCTGATTCAAACCTACATTAAGAGTTATTTTTACACAAATAGCCATGAGATACCTAGGGATACTAAATGCATTGCTTTGAATCTAGTGTAAAAAGTAACAGAGACAATAGAAATTCTCTTCATTTACTTACGGAGTACAGCATGACTTTAGTGCTATGGCAGCTAATGATATTACTAGGACACTCTGCTCCTATAAGAGTATGTGTTGGTAGCTGTTTAGTATCCAGAGGGAATGTAGTGGTACCCAGTGTTTAGAGAGGTGGCCATGCAGCAATGTCACTAATTCCATTGGTTTGTTATGGGGTGGCAACATGTTTGAACAGAACAGCTTTATTTAGTGTTAATCACGATGATAGATCGTGTTTCAAAAATCACATTAAAGTGACATTTGAGCCCTTTCAGGCACCAGAGGTCCCAGCAGAGGAAGGAGAAAGAGAAAAACAGAGTATAATTGTGAACAACTTAAGGTAGATGTGATAAATTTTGGGGAATATGTACATGATTGTTGGTGATTTTGTCAGATTAATAAATGATAGAAAAAAGTAGATGAAAAACAGGTTTAATATAAAAAGTCAATGATGTTGTAATTAAATAAGAGAGTGTTCCTCAAATACCTTGGACTGAAAATATTATGATTTTTGAGAGCTTGTAAAATTTTCTCTTTATAGTTTAATTTTCCTCATTGTAAAGTTGGGATAATAATATTATTTGATAAATTATTTGTAGGGAATTCACACAAAGCTCATGAAAATGTGCCTGGTAAATATTTTTTAAAAATTCACTAAATTTTACCAACACTTGTCATCTCAAGAAAGAGATTAGCCATGAAGTTTTTAAGGACATCAGAGTGAGATAACTAAAAATAATGACTACCTGATATTTTGGTATTAATTATCTTTTGGGGATAATTTTGCCCAAACTATATTTTCTGGGGTGGTCACCTAATGTATTTAAACATAAAAAAATATTCTCCATGGCTTAATATTGAGCAGGAAAAATTAATATTAGACAATGTTCTGATTGTTTGTATAGGCAATTTATTTTCTATTTTAACCAGAAGATCCCAATCTGGGTTGATTTAAAAAGTAAGCCTTTGAAAATATAGAAAAGGATTATTTGTGGTTATTTTTAATAATGCTTTTCCTTCTTTGTTTTCCTAATGGTCCTTCAGAATTATTTTTCAAAGTTTAGTAGTATTAAATATTTAATTGATAACTACTATGTGGTGCTTGTGGAAAAATTGATATAAATATTAAATAATGCACAGATGAAATGGATCTCAAACTCATTGTTCTATCCTTCCAAAGGTAGTCATCCTTCTCTTTGTATAGTATTGATATATTGAATTATTAAATATTTAATATTGAATTATTATTTAATAGTTACAATATCAATATTTATTACATGAGTCACTCTCTAAATAGTACTATTTTAAGGTGTCAATGTGCATTTATTTCCTGTTTTTAACTTTATGGTTGACCCTATCAAAACTTCCATTTAATTTCCATCTTTTCAACAGTCATCACTAATGATGAAGCCCTCCTATGAACTTCTATCACTTGTCTCAATCTGTTATTTCCAAATAATTATATTTATTTATCTGATGATTTTACTAATATTTAAATTTTGATGGGTGTTTCTGAATCTGCACATGAATTCCACTCTATAATGACAGGCTCATCTTATTTGCATGGTACTCACTTTTCAAAGTGAATTAATGAATACTACCTTTCCTAATGATGGTCTTTTGAACAAATTCCATTCTCATTTCATTTCAAAAAGGACACCAAAAATATCTGCTCTCCATTCTTGTAGGATTTATTAAAATATTTAGGAAGTTTTATAAAATATTATAAAGTATATATATGATAAATATACATATATGTTAAATATGTGTGTGTGTTTACTTGGCCTCATTCTTCTAAGTGACTAAAAAGAATAATGCACTATATCACTCTATGACAGTTTTGATTCACTTATGATGATAACATGCCAATCTTTTTCCATTTTGAATGCTATTTGCAATCTGGTTAATTGCATGCCTTTTGGAAAGTACTTGATCAAATGTCTGGTTAAATCTCTCATAAAAGTTAAACTTTTCCACAAAAAAGAAAGAGAATTTGCCTCAAACCCTTTAAGGATTATTTCATAATGTGTTTTTTGTAAATACAGTGTTCAGGGAGAATACATATAAAGTGGATTGCTGCCTTTATCAGATTTGCAACACTTCTAATCCACAAAATACAAACTAAAGTTTTCCCACATGAGAAAGACACTACAGTTGTGGTATACATTAGATGACTCTTGTTTAAAAAGTATCAGAACACAAGCTCTCACTCTACCTTAAAGAAAGTAGACTTTTTTACTTAAATAATAACAATTTATGGAGTTAAATGGATGCTTTGAAATTATGAACTTGAGTTTATTTATTAAAGTGTTTAATGATTTTAAAATTAGGACACCAATTTTGTACAAAATGAAATTAAAATTACTATTTAAAATTACTATTACTGAACTCTTACTGGTGATACATTAGTGCTGCATTCTCACAATTAGCCATGGTATGTGTAGCTAACAGAGTCCTTGAGAATCCCTGTTAGGCTACAATTTAGGGAATAGTAGAGAGACTGTTCACCAGAAGAGTCTGCAAAGTAGTGTCAAAGATGGATGACCATATGATACCCATGAGTCAGGTCCACATCTATAGTCTATTAGTACTCCACTGCCCTATCAATGAAAGTACCTTCAGGTTATACTCTGAAGGCTTTTTATGGTTGCAGGGGCTTGCAGTATGCCAGACTAGAAGTGCCAGAAAGTTAACCATCAAGACTTCCACCCACATCAGCTCATAGATGACAAATAGGAATTGGTACATGAATACCTGCTGGTGCACTCTTTCTCCCCACTCCCACTGTAAAATTCTAGGGCCTATTTCCCACTCTCTACCAAAAGTACCTTGCCAGATGGAATACTAGTTGTCCACAGTAGTAACCTGCTGTTAACCTATTGTCTGCCTTGCCTTCTTTTCCTCCTTTGTCTGACTTCTTCACTCTCCTGGAATTATAATCCTGAAAAACTACTTACATATACAGTTCTAGGATCCCTTATATCAGGAGCATGCTGTATCATGAACATTGACCAAATATGTTTGTCTGTCCACAATCTCAGAATTTATTGAATAACAATAAATTCACAGGCTACATCACTTTCATCTGTGACAGTTCACTGAATATTTTTGAGTCATCTACTAGTTACAAAATAGTAGCAATCACAGGATTTTAAATTCCAATCTTAATTTCTAGTATCTGTAACACTTGAGTCACATATCACACTTCACACAATTTTATAGAAAACTAGGACAGAGTTAAGGCAGCCACAGGGTATCAGGACATTCAACTGCGCAAAGGCAGAGAGCAGATATGCATTCAGAATCACTGTAGGTGGTCAGATAATATTAGGGACTAGTTAAAGAACTTGTTCAGGGTGCAGTGTTGTCAAAATGCAGGAACTTATTCTAGGTCAAGGTCTGAATGAATGGCAGTTTCACAGTGTCAGCTTGAGGTGTCAGCTTGGAGTGTGACTTGCATGGTCTTAATGGGCAGGAGGAGCTGCCCTCTTTTAAAAACCTGAAGACAGAGATTAGGAGGTTCTTTGATATGGGGATTTTTCCTGAGTGAGGCTCATGAGAGTGACCAGATGAAAGGGTCAGGGTGCCATTGTTTCCACTCTTGGGGTCTCCTCCATTTATGGGCCTCAAGTGAGAGGGTTGCCTCATTCATTGATCTAGTGTGTTCTTTAAGCTCCTGGACCTGGGTTTTCTAATGAATTTGATTCACCAATGCATCTATGTGCTTTTGATTAATTTGATAAGTTCATAGATGGTCATCCTCATTAGCACAATTAATCTATTTATCAGTTTATGCTTTTTAATTGTGTCAGGCTGATAGTGGTTGTTTATTTTTACAAACAAGATACGAAGTCATTCTACCTTAGCATTTAAACTCAAAATGAAGTAGCTGATGGAAAACTACAACTTTATAAACTGGAGTAACACATGTTTAGGAACAGCCTGAAAACTGTTGTTCTATATATCATGGAGTAATTCTGAGCAGGGCACAAAATGCTGTGCATGTTTTGTGAATTCCCAGATCAAGTCCCTTTCATAAAATGGCATAGTATTTGCACATAGCCCATAAACATCTTCCTATGTACTTTAAATCATCTCTAGATACTTATCATACTTAATGCAGTGTAAATTAGAGCTAAGCAGCTACAATACTGTGTTGTTTAGGGAATAATGATGAGAAAATTCATACGGTTTTGATACAAGCACAATTATTTTTTCAGAATATTTTTGATCTGCTGTTAGTTGAATCTAAGAATGTGTAACTTAGATAGGGAAGGCCAACTGTAAATCCTATACTTGCAGTCTATTTTCTGAGAGAACCCAGTGTGAACCAGAAGTGTGAATGAAAACCTTTTTGTTCCCATTCACCATTCTCAAAGCTGAATACACTTAAAATTGTGCCTTTAAAAAATGAAGGAATTGCAATAATTGTTAGTTGCTCAGTGAATTGGAAAGTTTTAAAGCAACATTAGTCTTTTCACTGGGAGTGTATTCCTTGTATTTTACGATTAAAAAGTATGTTCCAAAGAGATAGTAGAGCCTGGCATGGGGACACATGACTGTAACACCAGCAACTCAGAAAGCTGAGGCAGGGAGATCACAAGTTAAAGGACAGTCACAGCAACTTAAAGAGACCCTGTCTCAAAGTAAAAAAAAAAAAATAAAAAGGACTAGGGGTATATCTCAGTGGTAAAGCACCCCTAGGTTCAATTACCAGAAAAAAAGAGGTAGTAGAAAAAATAAGTATGGTGAATTATTATACTACATCGCCATTGTTATCAATATTTGTTTAGGACCATAATAATAGACAATGTCACGTATAAGCGTTTGTGTCTGGCAACTTGATTTTTGCAGGTTTATTGCTTAGGCAAACTGACTTTGATATTTTTCACAGAACCTGTCAGTATAAACAAACTTCTTTTAGATTTAATATTTCATTTGATTCCTCTGTCGACAGTTATATTGATATTTTAATCTAAGGTGCTTTTTTCATTTTGGAATACTAGATTTATATTATCTAGGGTTTGAGAAGGAAATTTAATTTGATTTATTGTTCTTTTTGAAATATAAATGATGCTATTTTGTTCTCTGAATACACAAATAATATGAATAAAAATATTACTTGAATTTTATTTTGCATTTTCTACAGATTTGTAAATCTAAGCACAACCTAATTAAATTTTATATGTCTTAGTTTCTCTAAATGTGAAATGGAAAAATGCAATTCATGCTCCATTTTTTAATATGTGATGTGTGATCAAAAGCTTCATAAAATAATTTTCCAGAAAATAATGTCTAATATACTTTACGTCATCAATTACCATTTTAAATCATGAAAATTTTAAATTTGCTTCTAAATTTCTATCTCTAAAATTTTGATAAGGTCAATCAGAGTTCTATGGAAGCTCTCATATTGCAAGGGTGTCTTAGGGTACAGAATCTTACAAAATTTGTCCTCCTACAGCTGTCCTGGTTACTGTAGTAATCACAAGACATCATAAGGCACTCAGCCTTGGTAAATGTTGCTCCAATTGGCTACCTCTTTTCTAGTTTTCTTTTTTTTTTAATTGCTGTTTTAATTTTTACTAACATTATAACCATTGACAATAAAGTAGTAGCTGTTTCTGCATTGCCACACTAAGCAAAGGTACTGCTTAACTCTAAAGAATCCTTTCACTCCTAAAACAATGTATTCTGCACAGCTGAGAACCCTTGCATCTGAGCAACCGTCTAGTAGAGAATAAGCAATCTCTGGTGCTGGGGCTAAGTGGCTCATTGACAGAGTTGTGGCTGTCATTGATTAATAATTACAGAGGTTAGCAAGAATTAAGTGCTTTGCATATGCCAAATACTATGCTCACCACTTTCCCAGCACTATCTTACTTCATTTTCAAAACAATTCTTTAAAGTGTTATTTTATTTCCATTTGATATATGAAGAACCTGAGACATATCTGGAGATCAATATACTACTCTCTAACCCTTCAGTTCCTTAAATTTAGAATGAGATAGATGTAATTTAAATATCACTTTTGCCACTTACCAGCAAATTCCATATTTTCTCTCTCAGTTGACAATCCTGAAGCATGAATCAAACAGTAGTTGACCAAAATGGCTTAGGAAAGCTTGATGAGGCCAAAGAAAAAAAATCATAACCAGAAGACACATTTTTACACAATAAAGCATCACCTAAACCAATCTGTAATTTTATATTTATTATTCCTTTTAGTTATTATTCAATTTTAGTTGACCTATGGATGGAAATACCAGGATATCTGCCCACTTCTTCTCTTTCTTCCACCTCTTCCACACACACTATACAATTCATAATGACTTCTAGAGACCAGAACTTTTAAAATATGACATTGCAGGCTATTCAGATCTTTGAAAACAAACTGATTTCAAAAGATCATTTTGAATACAGAAGAGAAAAATCAGTTAATTTATTTCAATAATTCAGATTTGTTTTATTTTTTAAATAAAAATATATTTATGGAATATTCCTGGGAAACTGAATCTATAATATGATTTTCCTGAGCACATATTACTAGGAACAGACACTTTCATCAAGTAGATATGACATGGGGTCCTTGAGGAGCATCTCCATGAAGGTCCTTTCACTATTAAGTTCATGGTGGAAGGTACATGTGTGACAGCTAACTTTATGAATTAACATGGCTAGACTGTGGTGCCCAGATATTTGATCACACAGAAGTCTAGATGTTTTTATGAAATGATATCTCAAGTTGGGCAATTTCAGCCTCAGCAAATTAGTGAGGCCCTAAGCAATTCAGTGAGACCCTGTCTTAAAGTAAAAAATAAAAAACGTCTAGGGATGTAGTTCAGTGGTAAAGTGCCTCTGGGTTCAATTCCAAGTAACAAAAACAAAAATTAAAAGTTATTTTTAAAATAAGATTACCATTTAAATCAGTAAACTTTGTATAAAGTATATTACCCTCCAGAATTTAGTGGGTTTCATCCAATCAGTTGAAGATCTTTTGTAAAAAGGGAAAGAAGTCCCTGGAGGAAGAGCAACACAGTAGGTGCTCAGCAAGTAGAACTGATGGACAGTTAGTAGGTGCTACTTTGAAGAGGACACACAGAAATAAAACCCTCCCACAGAAAAAGTTAATCTCCTCAGAGACCATGGTCCAAACAAAGGAGAAACCCTCTTCTTTGTGTAGATTTTGATGTTTCTTTGTCAAAATAACTTCATTTTTCAACACTGGGTATGATTTTATTTTTTCTCATAAAATTAAGTATAGCCTTTTCCAACCTTTGGTCTTCCATATTTTTGTGCTCCCTCCCTCCTTCTCTCTCTCTCTTTCTCTCTCTCTCTCTTCCACTTCTGTCTTTTTTTTCTCTCTCTCTTTCCATTATCCAGCCCCAAAGAGTATCAGATCCCTTCCTCGATGAAACTTCTGGAACCCATTAACTGTGACATTATGCAATTGACTGACAGTTGGATAAGAATGTCAGAGGTCCATGTTATATTATGTTATCTTCTGTCTCCCCACTCCCTGCTTTCCCCTAGAATGAACACAGTAATGGCAGAAGATAGAAAGATTTTAACGCTGAAAAATCTGGCTTACATGAAGTCCCCATGTAATTGCTTGGAATAAGGACTAGTGTATACTAAAAGTCTTTGTGATTATTCACCACCATCTGCTCCTACCAGGATTGTCAGTTCTGGATCAGTCCCTCTCTCTTTCTCCCTTCCTACTCCTGCCCACTATGGAGGTGCCTCGTGTAATCTTAGGAAGAGCTATTATTTGGTAGCTATTTTAACACATGTATACTCAGTATTACTCCTTTAAGCAATACTAGAAGCTCACTAGAGAACTTAGAAGAGCACTGAAAAAGAAAAAAAAAACTTTATTTTAATGTAGGGAATGTTTGCAATAAAATGAACCTTTAAATGTTTTCCTAAAACACAGATACTTATTTTATCCAGTCTCAAAATCTACACCTCATTTTGTCAATGTGGGGCATTTATGCCTTTGTATGAAAAATCATTTCAGCTGTGTTAACTTTTGATAGCCATTGATACTTAAAACTAATACACACACACACACACACACACACACCTCCAAAGTGCGTCAATGCTTTAGTGATTAGCAGTATCCTGAAGGACAAAGGATGGAGAAGAAAAGATTGAAATAAGTATAGGTCCTTGCCATATTTTCTAAGTCTGTGGTTGTTCTTGAAATGAAGAATGGAGACGTGAACACCCACATTGCGCTGATTTTGGAAACAGCAAACAACTACGTGAGGCCTCTGCTGAAAATAGTACTTCTGCATGTAGCAAAATGAAGAGGCTCACTGATTTGGATGGTGATGAATGAGATGAGAAAAATGATGTGTGTGAGGGTGCTCTACATATCATTCCGGGAGCAGAAGACTGATGGATACACTCTATCTACATTTTGCTGAAGCCTAATAGAGATTTGCTTGTTTTATAAGGTGTCAGAGTACACTGTTATCACATAATGTGAAAGTTTCCTAACTTAGGTTTTTAGTGGTCAGAACCACAGTCTGAACAAAGAAAGACATTTCTATGGATTGCTTATCACTTTATTTTTAAATTTTCTTTTATTCTTTAAATGATCAGTGAAAGTTATAAAAATGTCTTAACATGCTGAAGAAAATTTTATGTATTTATTTACTTAATGGTACTGAGGAGCAAATATGGGACCTCTGTCCATGAGGTCCCAGGCCCAGAAAGATCAGTTTTGAAACAAAAAGAAAAACAAATAAATAAACAAAAATCTCAAATTCATTTCAATCACTATTCATTTAATATTCTGTTAAAAATAAAATATACAAATAGGAAAATAAATAGAACATTTAATCCTATTGGTTCCATGTCTTTGAGTAACTATAATGAGCTGATGTTAATTTAAATATTTTTATTGTTGGAAATAATATAAAGACTTATAGAATTTTTGTAGTAATATCATTAATGTTTTAAGTGTGTATTTAGTTTGAACTTCTCTGGTTAAAAGTATAAGAAGAAATTTCCTAAATGTAGCTTTCCCAGTAATATTTTTTAAATGTCTTACTCTTTAATTAGTCTTGCAAATTAGGCACTAAGAAATTGACCATTAGTCCCTGAATTTCTCTGAGTCCTCTTAGTCTGGACTCTAGCTTCATTTTCCTCTTAGAGAAGCTAGACTTTGCTATCAACCTAGATGATTTTAGAAATTAATCCACATCATGGAGAATTACAGCACTGCTTTCATTACTGGATACAATCTAAGTTCAAAGAATTGAGATGCTTAGGCTAAGAACCTTCAGAAAAGACTCTTTTGAGGGTACGGCCTATTCAAAATGTATATACATATAGGAAATATCTATGATTTTTCTGGACAGTTTTGTGATATAGATACAAATGAGTTTGTGCCAATAGGAGGATAACTATATCATCCTTTTAGGGCAGGTGGTTCAATCATATTTGGAAAAGAAGAGCAATAACAAATGCAAAGGGACAGCTGGCAGGTATGAAATGAGAATAAGAGAAAGAAGAAGGTCCCAGAGAATTGTGAGGTACCAGAACTTAAACAAGAAGCAGGATTAGCTTTGCTGATGAGGATAACATAAGCTTCCCCAAAACATAGAGGAATATTTATTTATTTATTTATTTATTTATTTTTATTAGTTGCTCATGACAATACAATGATCTTGACATATCATACATTTGAATCAAATGGGGTATGAATTCTCATTTTTCCAAGTGTACAGGTTGCAGAATCACATTGGTTATATGGCCACGTATATACATACAGCCATACTAGTGTCTATTTTATTCTGCTGCCTTTCCTATCCCTCCCTCCCCTTCCCTCCCCTCCCATCACCTCTCTCTACCCCATCTAATGTGACACATTTCTCTCTTTTTTTTCTTCCCCCTCACATCATCATACATGTATTTTGTGTAACAATGAGGGTCTCCTTCCATCTTCCGTGCATAGAGGAACATTGAGAGGAAAAATATGGATGTGAAACATATGTGATGAGAAAAAGAAGATAAATTGTGGTGAACAAAAGACAAGAGGCTTAAAGAATGAGAAAAATAAAGATAGTTTCTGTAAGATGCATAAAAAAATCAGTAATTTGTAAAAATTCTAAGAATTTGGCTAAGAATATAAACAAACAAATAAGTTAGCACATTGTTACGGTTTAGGTATGGTGTCCCCCAAAAGCTCACGTGTGAGACAATGAAAGAAGGTTTGGAGGAGAAATGATTGAGTTATATCCTTAATCTAATCAGTGAATTAATCCCTTATGGGATTAACTAAGTGGTAACTGAGGCAGATGGGGTGTGGCTATATGTTATATATTTTGAATCTGGAGTGCCGAGTCTCTCTCTCTTTGCTTCCTGATGATGTAAGCTGCTTCCTTCTGTTACACTCTTCTGCCATGATGTTCTGCCTCACCTGGAACCCAGAGAAGTGAGCCGGCCTTCTATGGACTAAGACCTCTAAAACAGTGAGCCCTGAAATAATTGTTCCTCCTCTACAATTGTTCTGTTTGGATCCTTTAGTCACAGTAACGAAAAAGCTGACTAAAGCACACATTTTTCTGTCTCACTATGTTCTGGGCACTGGCTGAGCGACCTCAATGTTTCAGAAATTAATCACATAGCTTCTGAGGATTGGCAGTAGGACAACCCACTGGAAGAATTCAAGCATGAACAGATGATTGGTGGGGGCCTTCAGACCCCACAGAGGAACTAGTGTGGCTTCTAACGGGGGGCTTTCAGGGAAGCTAGTGGAAGGGGTTAAAGTGGGAAGTTTATGAGCAAGAAACAGGTAAACAAAATGTGTTTGTAATCAAATGGGGACATCTCTGGGTATGAACTCTTGGGGCTGAATCTTGTTCTTTTAGGTGAGATCATCCTGGAAGTGGGTCTTCTGAGAGTAAAAGGCAAGAGAAATGTTAGACTTAACTTTGGCTTTTCAAAAAACTAATATATTTTAAATATATATAAACTAATATTAATATATAATGTATATAATATATAATTAATATATAAACTAATAATATATAATATGTAATATATAACTATATATTCCACTTGCTTAAGATATATATATATATATATATATATATAGTCATTGAATAAATTTTGTTTTCATGTTTTGTTTCAGAATTTCTGATAGAGGAGAGTGTTTCTAAATTAATCTCATGTATGACACTGAAAATGTTACAACTTTAAATAGAGATCCCAGTATGTACATGGATGAAATTCATCATTAAATTATTTAACTGGCAGATGCACCCATTTATCTGTAATTTCTAAAGCTTGTGAGCAATAGGGAAGCTCATCCTATGCATTTGCTTTGATTCTGCTGGGTGCGCTGGCACATGCCTATAATCCCAACAACTCAGGAGGGACCTCAGAGCCTAGATAATAATGATACCATCCAGTGTGTTGTGACACAGACAGGGAGGCCCTCACAAGAAGCCAAATAAATGGGACTGTCTGATATTGGACTTTTAGCCTCCAAAAATATGAGCTAATCAAGCAATTTTCCTTGAAAAAAAAACTCATGTATTTTGTAATAGTAAGGAAAAATGGATTAATGCACTTACTTTGGACTTTTATCTGATATTTTTAGGATTGTATATGCACATGAATTTTAATACCAATTAGTCGAAAATAGCCTTTGAGATTTCCTACTGTTTTTAATATTTTTCTCTGACCAGTGTAAAATGGATATAGAGATAATATATTTAGCACATTTTTGCTTTGGTAACATAATTACTTTTAGAGGAACATATGAAGAGCCCATTTGACTTCCTTCCTGTCTTTGATTGGTCCAGTATTATAATCTTAATCACACAGATGTAGTCTCATCCTGTGGGATCACTTTCTTCTATCAGCAGACCTAATAAAACAGTGGGGAAGGAAGTACCAGTAAGAAGGTGGTCTGGTAATACCAGGAAAAGGAGATTCTACTAAGTGAGCCTAGATAATAAGAAGCGGCTTGTGGTGGAGTAGTAACTTCATCAGTGGAAGCTTCTGACCATAAAGCCACTGTACTCTAGGTTGCATTGTCTCCTTCCTCCTTTGCCCCCAGGGCAAACTGTGACAATGATGTCAGACTTTGGTTCAGGTGCACAGAGCAGAGATGAAAAATAATACAAATTTTGGAATTTTTTTTTTAAAGAAAAAGGGAAAATTTTGAGCTGGGTGCAGAGGGCACACCTATAATCCCACTGGCTTGGGAGGCTGAGGCAGGAGGCTTGCAAGTTCAAAGCCAGCCTCAGCAAAAGTGAGGTGCTAAGCAACTCAGTGAGACCCTGTCTTTAAATAAAATACAAATAGGGCTGGGGATGTGACTGTGGTCAAGTTCATCCCTGGTAGCAAAAATAAAAAATAAACGAAAATTTTAAGAACAAGTTTTCAAGTTGACTAAATGGATTGCTTCTATAATATTTCACACCGAAGTCATTCTTCATTTTCTCTGAATGCTTTTCTTTCTTCTTCAACTGTTTCCCTGGAGTTGAAATATTTTGGTAGAACTGACAAAACGGAAGTACTTTTTAGAATGCTAAGCAATGAAGGGTTACATTAGCATGAGCCCCATATGATTTGTATGCTCAGGTTAAAATTTAGATTCTGTTTCAATAGGGCTGGGGTTGGATTCAGGATGGAGCTTTCCAGGTGATGTTGAAACTACTAACATTGCTAAGTAGATGTTAATTCCACTGTTTCCTTGCTGGCTGCTTTCATTTGTCTTCCTAGCATCCTAAGCTACTAGGTAAACTGAAAAACCTAAAACATTCCTGGATCAGCTGCATTTATATCTCAATAAATAGAGAGTCCAATCTTTATATTTGTAGAAGTTCTTCAATCTAGCAGTTGTGTGACTTTTATTCTCTGGAATGCAGTATATTATAAGTTTATTGCAATAGGCAACATAATAATAGTAGAATAAATATTGACAGGTTGTTGAGACACTTGTATTATATTTTATACTCTGCACATAACTGGCTATGTTAGACTAATAAGCTCTCAGTATCCTTTCAACTTGGTGGTTCAAAAGCTGTGAGCACAAGACAGACTATTTAGTCTAAGATGTCATTCTCCAATATTTATTGGGTTTTGAATAATAAATGCAGATCTTCCTGTACATCTCTCTGCTGAGGTTGCTTTTTTGGTGGTAAGATGCTTCTCCAAGATTGCTTTAAAGCCTAAAAATTTTTAATTCTTCCTAAAATTACTTTTTTTCTCTTACCATTTAGATCTGTTATAACAGGAGAAGCCACACCCAGAAGCCCCTGATGATCAATTATTTTCTTTGCCTGGATTTTTGTTATGCAACACAACTAGGTTGCTCTGCTACAGGGAGGCTCACAAGATAAATTGCCTCCCTTTGGCTGTGTCGTTTTCTTCAATTACACAAACAGCAGCTGGAAAATCTGGAGATGAGAACTACAAGAATTCTGGGAGATGCTAACGATTAGCACTTGCATTATTAGTCTCTGGAGGTTCTTCAAGCTCAGAGTCCCCCATGGCACTGTCAGAATAGCAAAGTGACACAGACGAAGTCAGCACTCAGGAATCATTCAGCTTCTGAGGATAATGCTTTCCCTGGGCACAGGGTTGTTTGCCCCCAGAGTCCCACGATCTGGGTAGGAATCAACAGACACTGCATGGCCATGATGGGTTTAAATAGATCTAATCATTCTGGAAGGCAGATAGCTGTGAAAAACCTTGTTACCCTGGGAAGGAAGCCTATCTTTCTCTAATAAAACAGAATGTAGTTACTGTACTTTTCGTTTCCTAAAGCACTCTCCTTTGTATTATTAATTTTTTGAAAGTGCAAGTTTGGGAAAGCCTTTAGAGACACTGAACCTATCAACTATTCATCTTCTGACCGAATAAATTTCTTTATCAAAATAATGCTTGTGAAATGCTATTTTGTTTGTGGTCCTCTAAGGAGAGCATGTTCTCTCTCTCTGCCTATTCTGCTCCATTAAGAGTAAAGCTTATAATGATATGACTTCCCACAAAATGAAAAAGAAAATGTCCTCAGATAAGCTGAAACACTGAGGGTGGGTAATTTGCCAGTAAAACCTTTAATACTATTGTGCAGACGCTTTTGCAGCTCATGCTTTTGGTGTACCTTGAAGCACTTTTTGAAGGTATAGGATTTGCCCCTAAACAAGAGTGGTTGTTTATTAACAATATGTAGGTAAGAAGCAGGCAATATATATATATATATATATATATATATATATATATATATATACTAGAGAGGCTTTTGCAAGAAACCTTGCAAAGAAAGATAAGCAAGTGGTAGAAGTTAATGTAGCATTCATGATGTGAAGGCAGTGAGGTACATCTTGTGGCAAGAGCCTGCGCTTTGGAATTGGCCACATCAACCTTAAACACTTCCCAGTTTTGCAGCCCTGACCACAATCCTTTCTATTTCTATTTTCCACTTCTATATTTGTAAAATAGAAATATTATTTTTTTCCACACAGGACCATGGGATGAATCAAATCCGTTTGACCTAAGTTAATTTCCTCATACAAAATAGGTGACTACTAAATGTTAGTTTTGCTAATGTACATTGATAGGCAGAGTTCACTGTTCCTACCTTTGTTGTATCTCTAGGATGGCCCCTATGATGTCATGTAGATTTTATGATACTTCATTGAGGTTGTTCAGTTTTAAGTCCAGTTAGATTTTGCTTTTTCTCTTAGGGTCTATGTTTTATGATGTAAAGAACATTTAAATTTGGGTTGAATTATTTTGTGTTCATTGTTTTTCACTAGTAAAGATGGGAATGGTAATACTTCTGAAAGAAGCTATGAAGTTTAAAGGAAGAACTGTATAATGTCCTCTCTTGTGGCACAGCGCTCAGTACCGTCACCAAGTACATGTTGGTTCCACTCTTGCCTACTTTTCCTTTACATGACCAATGCCTCAGTTTCTGACACATATGTCACATGTAATGCCATTTGTTTAACAGTGAAGGAATCTTTAGATAAAGAAGTGAGTGAATATGTGAGTAAAATAGAGCATCGGGAAAAAAGCCAAAAGATTTTGGTTCTAATTCTTGTTTACCTTCAGCTATGATCTGCATGACCTGGGCAATGCACTCTGACTCTCTGGGTCCTCTTGTTTGTAATTGTAAAGGAGGATTTGAGTTGGGATACATATGATCTATCTTCCAGGTTTAGTCCCCAGGACCTGAGAACTTATCAAGATCTACAGATTTTTGTCAAGATCTACAGATTTATTTATAGAAAATTCTATTTTCATTGGAAAAAGAAGAGCTCAAGGTAAATTACAGAGTGTTTCCATTTTCCTCTAATGTCATTGCTAAAGAGTAAGAGATCATTGAAAGACTGAAAGATACCCACTGTGTTTATAGTCTAATTACAACCAATTTCTTCTGGACAGTGGAAAATGGGATAGTATCATATCATTCTACTGTTTCAGACTTATTAAATCAAGTACTTTTCTCTCAGAAATCACTTCATGAGGAAGGACTTCTGAGGCCTTAGGATGCAACATTATGCTTTGGCTTCTTCATTTAAACTACCTCACCATGGTGACTTTAAAGCACCCTAGTTCTTAAGGTGTGACTTCTGGACCAGAAAGAACTGGAAACTTACTGGAAATAGATATTCTCAGACTCCACCCATTGCTTCTGAATCAGTAACTGGGTAAAACCCAGCAATCCACAATCCAGGTAATTTTGATGTTCACTAATGTTTGAGAATCATTGCTTTAAGAAAACACATAATTAAATGTTGACTAGTTCTATAAACCTGGATATATCTATGCTTTATAATAACTCAAATGAAATTCTATCATCTTAGATTACTGATATATATTACAAATAAGTGCTTACATGCTCAAAGAATACCTTATACTCTTCCATTTTCCTAATTTAGTAATTATCCCAGACCTTCATTAAAAAAGAACAGTGAAGTGATCTGGTTTGAGGAGCACTGACCCATTGTCAACATGAATACATGCATTTGTTTTCTCTTCCCTCTCTTCCTTCTAAAAACATGCTGTCAAATATTCAGGATAAATAAGACTTCTAAACAGTTTGAGATGAAATGACGTTGGTACACAAACCTTAGGCCCAGCAGCCATGTTGCCTTTGATCCTCACATCCACACATTTCTTCCTCATCACATTCCCTTTTGCTGATGCAGAGGAGAGATCAGCAGCAGAAGGCACAACTGTCTTACAGGTTTTCTGTGTTTTCATTTCACTTCCTTTACTCTCCTGTAGTTTCATAAATAATGAGAAAAATTTCTTTCCCTGGACTTTCATCATAGCTAAAGGAAAGAAAAAAAAATCTCATTAAAATAATGAAGTGATGTCAGCATGATTAGTTGTGCCCCAAAGCCATTGAAGTCCACAGATAAAGAAAACACTCAACTGCCTAGGCTCTGATTGTGAGATAAAGTCAGCTGCCCACTTTCAGCATCTGTGATAAGGAGGGAGCAACCTTTTGGCACAGCCAAACTTAGATGAATGATCTGTTTCATCCTGTGCTGCAGCTGGATCAATTTGGTCACTAGGAGTAGACAGATTTCATCTGAGCCTGGTGATAGAAATTCATTTGACACAAAGAAATCATCCAGAAGTTGGCAACACCTGTTGTCAAGGAAATGCATTTAAACATGAAAACAGGAAAAATCTTTCGGTTAAGTAAGCATGTTGGAGAGGAAGAAAAAGGGTTCACTAAACACTTTAAGTTTTGTGTCAAATAAATGTGTTTTATGGTTAATTAAGCACTATACTTGGCTAATATGTGTGGTCCTTCCCTGAACTTGGACCAGTCCTTTGTTTCTCAAGAGTTTGAATTTAAAGACATTAACACACTAGATAGAGTTGTTTTTAATTCTGAAAAGAAATAAATATATAATTCTCTTGGACAAGGTGTCTGGTAATCCTGATTTATGGGATTGCTCCTCATCAGAATGTGTCACAAGGGGGAAACAATTGCCTGTATTATTATAGCTCATTTGAACTGATAGTAAATATCTGAAATCACACAAATCATTGTGATAAAGTTTTAGAAGCTCTAACTAAAACCAAAGGCAAAAAAACAGATGTTTGTGTTTTGGTTAATAGGGCTAAGATGCTTTTATTTTGCCACAAAAGGAAGCTGTGGTATCACTGGCAATGGAAGAAGATATTCTGAAACACCTAACTTCTTCCAATGTGAAACACACAAATAAATAAGTTATTAGAAAAGACCTAGAAATATGGATTGACTGTAAATGGAGTTTACAGCTTGATATATGTGAATTGAGTTGCAATACCAATAACACGAATGCTCAGCCATAATAGGATTCCTAAGAGAGTGGGTAGTTATAGGCCTCAAAAGCCATAATAGCTATCCCCTCTCTCTTTAATGACTAATTCTTCTCCAATCATGTTCTGTAGGTAATGCTGTGGATGGGATTTAGTCATTTAATTATGAGAGTAGGGGAAAAAAGGACCATAAACCAAAGCTCATGTTACTCAAGTAGAAATAAAAACTGACTGTCTTAAATCCATCTCATTGTGGTAAAGCAAAGGGTTGCTAGGAGACACTGAAGTATTTTCATTCCAAATAAAATAGTACAGATTCATTCTCCACGTTTTGAAATTCTTGCAATGTTGTAGTGTTTCACAGATAGTCCTCAAGGCTTACCATGTGAGCTGTAAGTACCATTACCCTTCAGGGTAGTTATACATTTTAACTAGTTCTATGAAAATCTGTTTATTCAGGATCGCCTAGGTGCAGGGTATTGGACCTCTACCATACCTGCTTTCCTGGCACTTACATTAAACCATTGGTAGACAGCCAGTGGAGCTCAGGGAGCTTTCAATTTGTTCTCTAAGGAACCCGCTGTTACTTTCATAGGGCAAACGTTATGTTTTACACTATCTCCCATGAGTATGGAATTTTTAACTTTTAGGACAATGGATCTGGCCATGCATTAGAATCACCTCAAAAGTTTAAAATGATTGGTTCCTATTCCAGACAAATTAAATCAGACTTGCTTGTGGAGAACCCCATGTAACTATAGTTTTTAAACTTCACAGATGATTTTAATGTACGTTCATGATTAGGAGTCACTAATTTCTACTTTTGACCAGAAAAGTACATGTGTATCTCATTATTTTGTTTCATCTATTTATTCTTTCTCATTTTATAATTAAAATAATTATATGATGGCTAATATTTTACTATTTATTTTGTAGACTTAAACATTCCATTCATTATGATCCTTGCTAAATACAATTTTATTGTCTAATCCATAACTTCAATACTAAAATCTAGGAATCTCTTAAGATCTTTGTTTTAGATTCTCGGTTGTTTTATACAATTAATTATTTATACTATATCAGTGATTTAGAAAGAAATTTATGCCATATACATGAAAGATGCTAATAAATTATTAAAGCATGATACCACTTTGTCTTAAATTTTCATAATTTTTAATTTCATATGCTTTTCTATTTTTTGTCATACTGAATCTTTGTTGTTAGCATTAGGTCTTAGTTTTATCTTTAAACTACAGATTTTTTTCTGGTGAATGGCTCATTTTTGCCTTTTAATATTTTAAAATACTTTGAAGGAATTAAGACTTTGAAATTGCCATAAAGAAGAATGCAATGAATATTTACCACCAACAACATAAAACATCACTAATACAGTTAAAGCCCCTTCTATATCCCTCCCTTCTTTGCTGTGTTGACAGATTAATCAAATAAGGACATAGTAGGCCACAGTAAAATCTGACTTTTGGATAAACAACTATTAACTTTTTAGTTGTCTCAAATATTGCATGTGATACAAAAAGTTCATTAAGTATCTGAAATTCACCAATATTTATTTTGAAATTCACCAATTTTGCAACTTTATTCCCTCATGTATTTTTCTACTTTTACAATACATGCAATGATTTAGAAGTTTGATTAAAAAAAGGTTCAAAATTGTCATATGTTCTATGTATACATATGCAACACAAATGTATTAGGATATACGATATCTTTGAATCCTACCTTAATATAGTAATTGTTTTTTTAATTATCCATGTTTTTCTAGTTAATTTGTTTTCAATGACATAATATTCCATTGATTGACAATTCACAAATTATAACATAACCAAACAGATACTTCTAAATTTTTACAATCACAAACAACGCTTCTGTGAATATTCTCAAATATCTCCTCAGATACTTAACAGTTCTTCAGAATATATATCTAGAGTGAAATTACTATATTGTGGGCTGTTTATATCTTACCTGTTAATCATCAGTCTTACCTATTAATCTGAATAGAGTTGGGGTAACATCAAGCTTTTAGATATGTTAGCAAGGATGAAGTGCCATTTCAAATTGCAATCTTAAATAATTTATATATAATGTTTCATCATATGATCCCCAAAATGCAATGAGATAGGTTCAGTGACAAGGAGTCTAATTGTGACAGTGTGATTTTACCAATTTTTTTATTTGATCCATATTACATTCCAAAGACTAAGCATCATTAGTTACATTTTACAGATGAGGAACCTAAAGTTTAGAGAAACTACATGCTTATCTCAAATCTCTCAGTTCACAATAGAACCAATATTAAAAACTGAATTTTCCAAATTCCAACTTCAAGTTTTCTCCTCTTATTAAAAATCCTAAATTGATATACATATAAGGTTTTTAAAGTTAAAGTAAATAAATTAATTTTGGTATTCCACATTCAAAAACATCTTAAAATATTTTTTTCCATATTCAACAAATTGAGAAGCAAATGACAGTCTAAATGTTTTGAGAAAAGGGCAAGAATATATACTGTGTTTCTTAATTGGAATAAATTCTGACTTAAAATAAGTAGTACTTTGCATTTAGCTAATGCAACAAAATACAGGCAAGTTCTCTTTTCTCTGCATGGTTACAAACCTGATTAGGCAATTGTGTGACCTTCTTACTGACAGTAGTCCATTGTAAAAAGATTGATAGAAAAAAATCATGCATATATATATATATATATATATATATATATATATAATATATATAATATATAATATATTATAATAATATAATTATTATATTATTATATTATATATTATATATTATTATATAATTATTATATATTATAATAATATTTATATATATATATATATATATATATATATATATATATATATATATAAAATTTCTAATGTTTGCAATCACTCACTGACAACCCAGGAAGTTTATAATTCAAATTTCTGAGATTATTTCAAAATCATGGACATCAATTTCTTGAAATTATAAACACTATTTAATATACATTTATTGTAGAGATGAAAATGGAAATTTCAAGTGATTAGGTAATTTACACTAAATTTTATTAAATCAATAAAGTGGAAACAAAACCCCTCAACTCATGATAAGAAAGAAAAACTGCAAATATTTTCTAATAATTTTATGAAAAAATTATGAAATTATTTGTAAATTATTTGGTCTGTAGCAGGTTGTAAAATGGTCCCAAAGATGTCTACATGAATATATTACTTTAGAAAGCAAAGGGATTTTTTTCCCAGAGGGATTAAATTAAGGATTTTGGAGAGAAGATTGGTTTGGATTATTCAAGTGGTTCCTTTTCATCCACATACCTTCCTTTTTAATTTTTTTTTCTTTTGGTTCTGGGGATTGAATCCACGAGTACTTCTTCACCATTGAGTTATATTCCCAGATCTTTTTAATTTCATTTTTTTTATTTTGAGATTGGATATTGCTAAATTGCTAAAACATGTGTCAAAATTGTGAGCATCCTGCCTCAGGCCCCTGAGTTGCTAGAATTATAGGTTTACTCCACCATGCCAGGCACAATCATTCTTAAAAAGGGATAACTTGTTTGTATTCTTAATAGCTGCCATTCTAACTCGAGTGAGATGAAATCCTGGAATAGTATTGATCTGCATTTCTCTAATTGCTAGAGATATTGAACATTTTTTTCATATATTTGTTGATTGATTGTATATCATCTTCTGAGAAGTGTCTGTTCAGTTCCTTGGCCCATTTATTGATTGGGTTATTTGGGGTTTTTTTTTGGTGTTAAGATTTTTTTATATATTCTAGAGATTAATGCTCTATTTGACATGTGTGTGGTAAGAATTTGTTCCCAATTAGTAGGCTTCTATTCACGTCACTGATTGTTTCTTTTGCTGAGAAGAAACTTTTTATTGTTTTGTTTTACTTAGTTACACATGACAATACAATGATCTTGACATATCATATACTTGAATCAGATGGGATATAATTTCTCATTTTTCTGAGTGTACTGGTTGCAGAATCACATTGGTCCTACAGTCACGTATATACACACAGCAATAATAATGTCTATTTTATTCTTCTGTCCTTCCATTCCCTCCTTCCCCTCCCCTCCCACCACTTCTCTCTACCCAATCTAATGTGACCCACTTCTTTTTTTTCCCCTCACATCGTCATACCTGTATTCTGTATAAAGAAGGGGGTCTCCTTCCCTCTTCCATGCAATTCCCCTTCTCCCTTCCTTTCTCTCCCACCTCTCTTCCCTATCTGGAGGTAATTTTCTTCTCATGCTCTTCCTCCCTACCTCATTTTGAGTCACCTCCCTTATATCAGAGAAGACATTCGGTATTTGTTTTTTTGGGGATTGGCTAACTTCGCTTAGCATAATCTGCTCTAATGCCATCCACTTCCCTGCAAATGCCATGATTTTGTTATTTTTTTAGTGCTGAGTAATATTCCATTGTGTATAAATGCCACATTTTTTTACATTCATCCATTGAAGGACAGCAAGTTGGCTCCATAGTCTAGCTATTGTGAATTGTGCTGCTATAAACATTGATGTGGCTGTGTCCCTGTAGTATGCCGTTTTTTAGGTCTTTTGAGTATAGTCTGAGAAGAGGAATAGCTGGGTCAAATGGTGGTTCCATTCCCAGTTTTCCAAGGAATCTCCATACTGCTTTCCATATTGGCTGCACCAATTTGCAGTCCCACCAGCAATGTATGAGTGTACCTTTTTCCCCACATCCTCACCAGCATTTGTTGTTTGACTTCATAATGGCTGCCATTCGTATTGGAGTGAGATGGTATCTTAGAGTAGTTTTTATTTGCATTTCTCTGATTGCTAGCGATGGTGAGCATTTTTTCATGTACTTGTTGATTGATTGTATACCCTCTTCTGAGAAGTGTCTGTTCAGGTCCTTGGCCCATTTGTTGATTGGGTTATTTGTGGTTTTTGTTGTTGTTTAACTTTTTGAGTTCTTTGTATACCCTAGAGATTAGAGCTCTATCTGACGTGTGAGGGGTAAAAATTTGTTCCCAGGATGTAGGCTCCCTATTCACTTCACATATTATTTCTCTAGCTGAGAAAATTTTTTTTTAGTTTGAATTCGTCCCATTTGTTGATTCTTGGTTTTAATTCTTGTGCTATAGGCATCTTATTAAGGAACTTGGGGCCTAACCCCATGTGATGGAGATTAGGGCCAACTTTTTGAGAAGAAACTTTTTAGTTTGAACCCATTCCATTTATTTATTGATTCTCAATATTAATTCTTGCACTATACGAGTCTTATTAAGGAAGTTGTGGTCTAATCTGATATGATGGAGATTTGGGCCTCCTTTTTCTTCTAATAGACTACAGTGTCTCTGATTTTGTTCCTAGGTCCTTGATCCACTTTGAGTTGAATTTTGTACATGTTCATTTTGTTGTATATTGATTTCCAATTTTCCCAGCATCATTTGTTAAAGAGGCTGTCTTTTCTCCAATTTACGTTTTTGGCACCTTTGTCAAATATAAGATAACTATAATTATGTGGGTTAGTCTCTGTGTCCTCTATTCTGTATTATTGGTCTACAAGTCTATTTTGTTGCCAATTCCATATGGTTTTTGTTACTATTGCTCTGTAGAATAAGGTCTGGCATAGTGATGCCACCTGCTTCACTATTCTTGCTAAGAATTTCTTCAACTATTCTGGGTCTCTTATTTTTCAAGATGAATTTCATGACTACTTTTTCTATTTCTATAAGGAATGTCATTGGGATTTTTATTGGAATTGCATTAAATCTCTATTGTTCTTTTGGGAGTAGTAAGAATACAAACAACAATAAATGTTGGCAAGAATGTGGGGGAAAAGGCACATTCATATATTGCTGGTGGGACTGCAAATTGGTGCAGCCAATATGGAAAGCAGTATGGAGATTCCTTGGAAAAGTGGGAATGGAACCACCATTTGCCCCAGCTGTCCCTCTCCTCAGTCCATACTCAAAGGACTTAAAAAACAACATACCACAGGGACATAGCCACATCAGTGTTTATAGCAGCACAATTCACAATAGCTAAACTGAGGAACCAACCTAGATGCTAGACAAGAGATGAATGTATAAAGAAAATGTGAATATATATATATATATATATATATATATATATATATATATATATATATATATATTTCAGCATATATAATGCTAAGTGAAATAAGCCAATCCCTCCAATAAACAAATGCTGAATGATTTCTCTGATTTGAGGATGCTGATACATAATATGCTGCGGGGGTGGGAAGGGTGGGAGGATTAAATGAACTCTAGATAGGGCAAAGGGAAAAGGAGAGGGAGGGAAAAGGAGGGAGCATAGGGGCAAGAAAGACTATGGAATGTGATGTTCATCATTACCCTAAGTACCTGTATGAAAACATGGAGGATGTGACTCTACTTTGTGTACAACCAGAGATATAAAAAATTGTGCTCTGTATGTGTAATATAAATTGTAATGCATTCTGATGTCATATATAACAAATTCAAATTAAAAATAAAAAGTACAAAAAATAGAAAACGTCAAAAATAGATAATTGATTTTATCTTACAGTAGATATCTCTATTAAATATTGTGAATATATATTTTAAAAAGGGAATAACTTCCCAGCTATGGACAGAAGGAATTGTAGAAAAATGGTCAGAGAGATAAAATCTTTCTGGGTTTGAAGTTGGCCATGAACCAAGAAATGTGGGCAACCTCTAGAAGGTAGAAAAGGTGAGAAATAGACTCTCAAAATTATTCAGCATATACTTGTACATTGTTGTACTGCAGACTAGTACAACCACTTTGGAAAGCAGTGTGGAGATTCCTCAAAAAACTAGGGATGGAACCGCCATATGATGCAGCTATCCCTCTCCTTGGTATTTTCCCAAAAGTTCTGAAATTGGCCTACTACAGTAATACAGCCATGTCAATGTTTATAGCAGCGCAGTTCACAATAGCTAAATTATGGAATTAACCCAGATGCCTGTCAGTAGGGAAATGAATGAAGAAAACATATATATATATATATATATATATATATATATATATATATATATATATATACACACACACATACATACATACACATACATACAGTGGAGTTCTACTCAGTCTTTAAAGAGAATAAAATTATGACTTTTTCCAGTAAATGGATGAAAATGGGGAATATCAAATTAAGTGAAATAAACCAAACTCAACCTTGAAGTTTGAAGATTTTCCTCATATGAAGAAACTAGAAATAAAGAAATTAAATTAAAGGGCTGGAAGGATAGAATTTCTTAAAGGGAATATAAGTAATGTAGAAGAAGGAGATCAAGAGACAGAGTAGAGGAATTAAGGGGAGGCAATGCCGAATGAAATATTAGAAAATCATGTTATGTGCATATATAAATATACCACAGGGAATTTTATTATGCATAATCAAGAAGAACCAATTAAATACAAATAAATACATAAACAAAATGAAGTCTAGTAGAGTAGAGGAAGGGAAATGGGAGAGGGGAGGGAGAATGGGAGGGAAAATTCTAAAGAAAAGGAAGGAGATCATGAACTGAGATCAAATTCCTTGAATGTGTGTATTATTTTATCAGGATTAACCCAACTACTATGTATAACTACAAATCTCCAATTTTTTAAAAAAGTGCATCCAGAAGGTACTGAAACCCTTCCAGCAATTTAATTCTAAGCCAGTGAAACCTGTGTTGTTGTTCTACAAAACTCTGAGATACAATTTGGTGTTATTTTAAGCCCCACATTTTGTGGTAACTTATTACAGTGACTGTTATGGTTTGGATGAGAGGTGTCTTTTGAAAGCTCCCATTAAAGCAGGAATTTTCAGAGGTAATGTGATTAGATTATAAGAGCTGCAATGTGATCATTCCATCTAGTTTGAATGGACTGACTGGTGGTAACAGTAGTGGCTGGAGGAGGTGAGTGCTGGGTTCAGTCCTGGAAGGGTGCATCTTCCCTGCCTCCTCTTTTCCTGCTTTCTCTGGGTTTTCTGATCCTGCCATGAGCTGAGCAGCTGGCCTTAGAGGGGCCCTTCCCCCATATTGTGTTGCCTCACTTTGAGGCCAAAGCAATGGAGTTGATCATGTATGGAGTCAGACCCATGAAACTGTGAGCCACAAATAATCTTCCCTTCTTCTAAATTGTTCTTATAGGGTATTTTGGATACAACTATATGAAAGGTGACAAAAATGGTGGCAATAGAAAAATAATAAGTGGTCTACTTTGCCATGCCACTAGCATGTTTGGGTAGTTGGCAAACTCAATATTTCAATATACATTTCTTGATAAGAATTATGATGCTAGTTATATTTAGGAGAAATATATCAGATTTGATTAGGAGACCTGGTACCTTATGTTTTTGTGTAAAGAACCAGCATGGTTTTTATTTTGAAATACTGATTCACGGTATCCATCTCAAGAATTTCTCATTATTATTTCTTAATTTCCCGATGGGAATACAAAATGGCATTGTTGCTTTGAAAAAATGGTTAAGCACTTGGCAAAACCCCAAATACCTATCATCTGTTATTCAATTGTAGTACCCATACAATTGAATTCTCAAAAATAAAAACTTACAAACTATTGATCAAAGGTAGTGATATGTATGAATCTCAAAATAACTCATACTAAAATAAAACAAAAACATTATATGACATGTTTCTAAATATAGTATAGTTTTAAAAATACAAAAGTGAAAAAGGCAAAAAAAAAAGGATTTTGAGAAGCTGGGAGTTGAGAAAAGTCACTGCTTGCAATGGGTAGTGAGGGAGCTCTGTAGGGTTATTCAAAAGTTCTATATCTTGATAGCAGTAGTAGTGCAAGACAGAGTAGATTTGTTCAAATTCAGTGTAACTTTGCACTTAAAAAGGGTGAATTTTACTTTATATAATTATACCTTAGAAAGATTAGGTTATAAAAATAAGACACCTATTTAAATGTCTTAGACTTCACCAACTTAGATTAAACTGGAATATACTTTAAAATTTTTTAATGTTGTGCATAATAATTATATAGAATAGTTGGTTTCACTGTGGTTTATTTGTATATGTACATAACATAGAGAATTTAATTTTTTAGTGCCTCCCTTACCCTCCTTCCTGTGGTCCCCTTCCTTTACCTCACTGATCTTTGCTCTATTTTTGTGAGATCCCTTTTTGTTTTTTCTCTGTTCTTTAATAGTAGTATACTTTTAAGTCAAATGACAACAAGTATCTGAGACAGTTTAGGAAATATTGTGCTAATGAATTTCAGAGGGATAGAAATCTTTCACTTGACTATTAACTAAGTACTGAATAAATTATAAAATCCCCAGTGAAAATATTTCTCTCATGAGATTGTTAGGTTCAACTCTGATCCAATTTTTAAACAACATCCTAAGAGAGCTATGCATTCCAGGTCATTTGTGCTTAGAGATAAAGATTATCCTGTCCCAATCAATTGTCCTAAAAATGAGTTTTAAGCAATTCCCAAACTGCTGCAAATGAGCCTCAGAAGTCATCTTTTCCTGCAGTGAATCCATGGGATTTCTGTAGTATGAGGCTGTTCGTTTCCTTCCCCAAGAGTTATTATAATTAGAAATGTTCTTGTTAAAAAATATAGGAGAAACTTATCCCGAGTAAAACTATATACTGATTTAAAGATAAAATTGTCATTTATTAAGCTATTAAAATTCATCTCATATAAAGAACAGGGGATTTTGTTTAGTAGCTTTTTTGGATTTTTAAAGAGCCTGAGGAGTTGCACAGAATACATTGATATATTTAAAATACTCATTACCTCTTCTGTAGTGTCTTATATTATAAATATTATATAAAAAATATTTTGGCATACAGTAGTTCAATGAAGTGTTGCCCTAAAATCCAAGAAATTCTCCTAAACCAAAGACCCTGAGAATCTGGGCAGGGATTTCAGGAGTCCTGTTGATATTTAAGGTTAGCCTATGGTGAGAAGCAACTCTGACATTTCCTGATTCTGTGAGCAGGATGTAAAGAAATGAAAGACCAAAGACCTTCACTGAGACAAAGATTTGGGTTTTTTTCTGAGTTATAAAAAATATCAGGGGGCTGGGGATATAGCTCAGTAGGCAGAATGCTTGCCTCACATGCACAAGGCCTTGGGTTCAATCCCCAGCTCTGTACGCGCACATAAACAAACACACACACACACACACACACACACACACACACAAATCAGTATTGAAGAAGAGGAGTATGGTTATAGTTTTCAAAGCAACTTCCACAGCTGTATAAATGATATGATGACACAGGACAAGAAGCATTGTTACTGGAGGTAGCTAGAGTAGTTAGAAAGCATTCCAATAGGCCAGGGATGCAGTAATAATCAGTATGAATGGAGTGAAGGAGAAATAGACCTGTAGGGACTTGTTGACCAATTGAATCAACAAATAAAGACAGAATTTAAGAATGATGCAAAGGTTGCTAGATATTTTCAGGTCGATTATCTTAAATTGCCAGAGCCTAGAGCACTGATTTTTTTTTAAATTAATGGTTTCAGGGTATATTGATGTATCTTAAGCCTTGCACATGTGTGCCACCAAAATTAAATCAACACATAATTTTTCTCTTGTTCTATTGTAATGTTCTATGAATTCTATTTCAGAATAAAATTTTTTTCCAGGTTCTTTATTTCCATGAAATATAGTGCTCCTTCCCACTATTTCACACAATTCCATTTTCTGGAATGATTTAGTATATCCCTACAAGTGACAAATCTTATGGGATAAAGGCCATTAATCTTAATACCACCTTTTATCTGAGTGGAAACTCCTTTCATTTAGTGATAGTCAGTTTTTGTGCTTCAGACCTCCGCATGCTAAAATGGTTCTCTAAAGACATTTTAATTAAAATATGTCAAGAAAAAGGCAAAGCAAACCCTTAAAAATAAAGCCCCATGACTTGGTTTAGAACTTTACCCTTCCATCAGAGTTGAGGTCTGCAGGAAGTGTTGATGACCTGGTGTCTGTAATTAAACAAAAGGGTGCTTACAAGAACCTATTCATATGCTTTATGATATCCCTCAGGATCATTTAACTGACTAATTTGGACAGCCTAGACAACAAATTGAAGGCCCGGACTCTTCTCCTTTTATAACTCTGTACACATAATCCCAAATTGATTTGTCTCTAATACATGAGAACCAAATGAAAAATTAACTAGATTGACTACAACCCTGAAGTGAGCACTTTAGTGCTGTTTTGCTTTGGCTATTTGATCCTCTTTCTTTTGATTTATCAATAAAGTAGCCCATGTGAAAAAATCATAGAAGAAAGGTAAGATCAAGCATCAGAAAAATCTAGACAAACTGTAAAACTGAGCAGTCTCTGCAAAGTGGAGGATTTAGAGTAGGTCTCTAGGTACTAACTGTACTATAAACAATATATTCAGATGAAATCAATTTTCCCCATTTCTTAAGCTTAGGAGTTTTTTTTCTTGCAAATTCTTTTTTATCTTTGTAATGGAAACAGTTCCTGTTAATATGTTTCTCTCTCCATTTCATCTTTAGCTACTCATTTAATAGCTACTCATCTGTAGTTATTCATTTAAAAACTGTCTTAGAAATAACTGTAATCATAGAAAAGGGTGAAGGGTTCATGTAATGTAACCCCAGAACTTTTATGGGTAAAGATGCTAAGAGCCAGGCCGGGGACATAGCTCAGCAGCAGAGCGCTTATCCTACATGTGTGAGAAAGTGGGTTCAATCCTTAGCACCACATAAAAATAAACAAATAAAATAAAGACATGCTGTCCATCTAAAACTTCAACAAATTAAAAAAAATACTAAGAGACTTGGAAGCTCATGGCAGTACAGGGGAATCAACACTAGTTTTCCTTCACCCCCCCATTCCTGTACTCCATAGGTCTACTTATAATTTAATAACCACCATTAGCCCAGTATGTTGACAGCAGAAGGGTTTTTGTTAAACTAAAATACCATCTGGAGTGATTGATACAATTTATTTAAAAATATCTCAGTCAATATCAAAGTTGATGATGAATAAAATTATAATATACTTACTGCTAGTGCTGAAAATTAGGTCTATAGAATAAAAATGTATATATATATATATATACAAATATATATATATATCAAATATAAAACAAATACAAAGAATATTTTATTTATAGTACATCAAATATATAGCAAACATTTACTTGACTAGTGAGCATTATAATTTTCATTAAATCTTTTTATATTTGAGACCCCAAAGAGTTATACATCACTTTTGGTAACATTGCATGGGTTGAAACTTAAGAACATACTTAATGACCAGGAAAAAGAGATGAGCAGGGAATAGATAGACCAACAGTCCTTGCTAAAGTTGTTTCCCCTGAGGTACTTAGAACCAACACAGGGAGAGAAAAGTTTAAGTTCCAACATAGTGGGAACAGTGCTGCAATTATTCACTCTTTGTGGAAACTAGATATCATGCTCAAATTTGTTGCTCTTAGAGTTGAATAAGTGATTCTTTATCATGGTGTGGGGAAAAAAAATCAAGAACTACCTAATAGTGCATCATTCTTAAAGCTAGTATCACCTACAGAGTTAAAATGAAAACAGGGAGAGTGGAATAAGATGAACGAGCAATTGTCAGTACTTGTAGAAAAACCTGTAGAAAGGGTCCCTTACTAGAGTATGATCTTGATGAACAGCTAACCAACTTACGACAACATGGCACAGAGGGATGTGGGGAAATGTTTTTACTTTGACTTCAATCTAATCCATCCTCCAGATCTCCTGCCTATGCCTCAGAGCTGAACCCAACCACAGCAAGAGGGAAAGAGTCCATTTATGAAGTCTGGTGATCCCTCAGCATAGAACAGATAAAGAAGGGCAAACGGTGGCTTTAGATAGAAGCACACAAAAGTTATAAAACAGAAATATACAGAGTTCTATAAGATTACAGAGAAAAATATCCACATTGTATTGTGAATTTGAAAAATATTTCCTTCTTCTAGATATTTCTATGAAATATTGTCTTATTTCAACCAAGAAATAATTTATACCAATATTGTAATTAATTCTAAAAATCTTATTCATAATTCATTCATTCACTAAGTCAATATGTACTCTGTATTTACTTTCTGTCACAATCAGTCTTAGGCATTGAGTTTTACAGTAGCAGTAAAACAAATATATATATCTATAAAGTCTGAACTCTATAATGTAGGCAAATAAATATCTATAATTGGTTGGGAAAGTTGTATTTAATAATTTCCCTCTGTGGGTTGGAAGGAATATTTAGAAATGTGGTGAGCTGAGTATTTTATCTATTTAGTAGCTAAGAAGAAAAAATGCTTTTGAAAATTTATTATGGAGATGATGTGTCCATTTAAGCACAGGTTTTTGGTTTCATTGAAGGAGTTACACAATTATTCCTCTTTGCAGCAACAGAGGAGATGCTAAGTACTCTATGTGGGGAGGACAGCCATTACTAGCGTGGGAACTCTAAAATCTCAGAAATGTATAATGAGGATATTGAAGTGTTTTATCCTGGGAAGTATAATTTAAATTTCTTTTGGTATCTTTCCTGTGATTTACAAGCACTATCAGAAACCACTTGTATAACTGAATGCAATGGGTTCCCTCCTTAGTGAATGCAAAGCCTATAAACACAATCAGGAGATAAAAGAGTGACATTGATGATAGGTTTATTACTTGCAGTCCAGGGGATTTTCCCAAAGCAGTTTCTCTGAGCAAAGAAAGCAAGAGGCTTTTAATGGAGAGAATCTTGCTTATTCATGCAAAACAGTCTCATTGTCACATGTAGAGGTGGGCACAATATGGAGCATGTTCAGTTCCATGTCATGCCTCTTCATACATTGCCTGTTCAAAAAATGGTAAGAATGGAAAGTCCCACACAGAGAATTTAGTATTATAATGGGCAAAGTTCACTTCTAGGTCACCTAACAGAGTAGGGCAGAATGGTTTAAAAGTTTATCTGGTACAGAATTATCTTCTAGTTCACCCTGAAATTGTCTCTGGTAGACCTTGTCTGAAAAAAAATAGAACAACTTTAAAGGCACAGTTACAGTCATTTGAAGGGACCACAAACTTTCCTGCAAGCTTAGATGATTGTCGCTGAAAATGAGGTCCAGTGGCTAACACATGTATATATATACATGTATGTGTATGCACATGCACACACACAAACACATGCACACTTGGTATTTCCTATGTACTATGATGGAGGAAGAACATGGTCTTTATTAGCTGGCTTGAGACACAGTCAGATGAGGAAGTAACCACAGTGACAAGAGAAGTTTGGTTCTCCAAGAGACCATAGTTAGAGCCCAAATGAAATTCAGGGGCAGCTTCTCTATGGAAGTTGGCATGTGAGAGAGGAATTATGTTTTGGATGTGTGATGGAATTTCAGTCAAGCATGCTATATACAAAAATTCAGAGTAAGAACAGGATGTGATGGGAGAATTATAATATGTCAGAATGATCTAAGTTATATATACAAATTTAACAGAATTTCCCAAATAGTATTCATTAAAGTAAACTTCACATAGGATTTTTAATTACTGAATTATAATGGTATAATATTTTGGTGTAGGAAAATCTGATACATGATCAATAATTGCAGCTTCTTAAAACAATGGATTGTTTATTTGATGAAAACTAATGTATTCTTTCTTCTTTTCTGCCTTTCTTTTGTGATATGACACTTGTTATATGTTAGCAACTTGGCTAGATAGCAAGGATACACAATGGAAACCATAACACATGGTATGTACTAAGGTAGGTTCATGGAGCTTCCATGAAGAGGGACCTATTTTACTTGAGTGAGAATAGATGCTTATAGTAAGTTGCCTGGACATAGCGACACCTAATGTAAACCAAACATGATTATTATGTGTCAGGAAGAGAAGGAGGGTAACAGCATATTCTAATGCAGGTATAGACAACTGAGTATAAAGATACAGAGGTGTGTATTAGCATGGTGCATTTAGAGAACTGTCAGCAGTTTGGATTGCTTTATTATAAAGTGGGAATGGAGTGTGATGAGAAGGTTTCAAAAGTAACTTATATGCAAGGTTTGGATTTAGCTCATAAATCAAAGCAGTTGGACCAATTTAAGTGTGATTTATAATGACCTAATAATATGTTCTATGAAAAGAGCTTTGTATATATTGCATCATTTCATTAGTTTTATGAATTAGATATTATTGGGTTTTTTTATTTGTATATATATCAATGGAAAATATGTAAGGGAGAGAGGTACTAAAGATAGTCCTAGAGCCATACCATCTAATTCAAGAAGCAGCCTGCTTAACCACAATTCTGTCCTGATCCATCTGGACTTAAATATTTTGAGGATTATCCTGTGGCAGTGTGATTAATGCACAAATGTAGGAAAAGTAAAAATAAAAGCTGAAGTTTATTATAATAATCAATATAAAAAATGTTTATGTTACCTAAGACAGTTGCTGTTGAGATAGAAAAGTGTGGAAAGATTTTAAATGTTTTGGTGAAGCAAAAATTACTAATTAATAAATTAATATCCGATTGGATGTGAGATTTAAAAAAAAAGACAAAAGTTGAAGAGTGTTTCTATTTTTCTGAATTTGGTAACTGAATGAAGGATGATAGTCTGCCTATCATGGAATTTAGTAAACAGAGAAGACTGGGGTTTTGCCATTACAAGGAAGATGGGTAACACCTGACCTGTCAATATAGAGATATATATGGACTTCCCAAGTGTGGGAGTTTTTTTAGGACAATGGACATAAATGGAGTTGGAGAGTTTAGAGAAGTAGAACTAGATAGAATTTACTATTATTGGGGGTCCTAAATGTGAACTTCATCTTGTGATTCTTGAATTTAAAAGAGAAAATGGAGGCTCATTGTTCTTTGGATGAAGACCCCGTCCCTTAATATGTTTTGTAGGATCCTGCTGTGATCTGTCCTCTACTCATGCCTTCTGTCTACACATTCTCTATTCACTCTAAGCAGAAATTTTACTCCTGTGTTAGTCAGCTTTGTATCTCTTTGACAAAAATACCTGACAAGGACAAGGTAGAAGAGGAAAAGTTTATTGAGTCACAGCTTCAGAGGCCATGAAGGGTTGACTCTGTTTTTCTAGGCCTAAAGTGAGGCAGAACATCATGGTGGAGAAAAGTTACTCAGCTCATGGTAGATGGGAAGCAGAAAAAAAAAGGAGGAAGGCACGAGAGGGAAGATGCAGCCTTCCAGTGGCCCACCTGCCTACTGTTTCTATCCATTTAATCTATTTAAACAGGATGGACCGGTTAGGTTACAGTTCTTATAATCTAATGATTTTTACCTCTGAATATTCAGTGAATTTTGCAGGGGTCAGGGTGGGGGACAGCTCATAACCAAACTGTAACAAATACCTACCTTATTCTTGATCCATAATTATATGAGCCTCTTTAGCATTTCTGAAGGGTTTATTTTCACTGATTATTGTTAATCCAATATACCATGTTCTCTATCAATGTGGGAATTTACCCGTAATAATTTATGTTTTATATATATTGTTCCCTTCAAAATTAACCAACATCTATTCATCTTTCAGAGCTTCACACACACAAACACATAAGAAACCCTCTATGTGCTCCTATAGCCAACAAGACTATTTCAACTATATCAAAATTTAATGATGCATAATTAGTTGTCTATTTCTCCAGAAGATTCCAAATTATAAGCCTGTTCAGTTCTTGTTTTTCCTACTAACTACTCTTCCTTCAGAGGATCTAGCACATTTTTTATTGATGTTGTACAGAAAAATATAATTCTTGGAATGAATAAGTAAATGAGTAAGTAAGGAGGAAGAAGAAAAATTGAAAAGACAAAATTTTAAGATGTAGAAAGAGGATTATCTAAAATGAGGTTTTAAAGGATATACCAAGGGAAAGAATAAAAGTAGAGAGGAATTTCTTAGGATCCAGGAAACAAAAAGTTTGCCCAGGATGAAGAGGTCAACAGGCTAGCATTGTAGTAGTCAAATTATACAAAGTAGAAATTATCTACTAGATTTTGCAAATTCGAAGTTAACTTTGAAAGCAATAATGAGATGTGTCTTTGATTTTATGAAAAATTTTGTTTTCCTTTTGAATAAATGGAAATAAAGATCTTCTCATTAAAACACACATGAGGTATCTTTTCCCCAATAGCAAGAAGAATTGGTTATCTATGGATAATTTGGTCAGTGCTTGATTAGTTTATTCTAAAATTTTAATATATATTCCAAATGGGAAATACCTCATATGTAAAGCACTCATTGGTTATATATTCTATAGCCAGATGATTTAGGTAAATATAGTATCAATATTATATGAAAATTAATATTAGGAGATATAATAAATAAGTAATTTCTCCCCAAATCTACAAAGGGATTTCTAACGATCCTAATATTATGATTAACTAATGTAATATTGTACTGATGTTTTAAAGTTTTTTCATTTTAATATTTACTTGTGGTAATATGTACCTAACCAAAGAAATATAATAACAGGCTATTCTTACTGAGTTTTTTTTTTTTTTTTTGGTGGGGAGTGGGGCTGTGTTGGGGATTACTTTACATCTGAGGTATATCCAAGTCCTATTTTTTTTAAATTTTACTGTAGGGTTTTGCTAAATTGCTTGAGTGTCTCACTAAGTTTCTGAGATTGACCTGAAACCTGAGATCTTCCTGCTTCAGCCTTTGAAGTCACTGGGAATACAGGCATGAGCTACCATGCCCAGTTCTATTCTTACTTTTATTAGGTAAAATTTATTTTTTTATTTTTTTTAAAATTTTTTATTGTTGGTTGTTCAAAACATTACATAGTTCTTGATATATCATATTTCACACTTTGATTCAAGTGGGTTATGAACTCCCATTTTTACCCTGTATACAAATTGCAGAATCACATCAGTTACACATCCATTGATTTACATATTGCCATACTAGTGTCTGTTGTATTCTGCTGCCTTTCCTATACTCTACTATCCCCCCTTTCCTCCACTCCCCTCTTCTCTCTCTACCCCCTCTACTGTCATTCATTTCTCCCCCTTGTATTATTTTCCCCTTTCCCCTCACTTCCTCTTGTATGAAATTTTGTATAACCCTGAGGGTCTCCTTCCATTTCCATGCAATTTCCCTTCTCTCTCCCTTTCCCTCCCACCTCTCATCCCAGTTTAATGTTAATCTTCTTCTCATGCTCTTCGTCCCTACTCTATTCTTAGTTACACTCCTTATATCCAAGAAGACATTTGGCATTTGTTTTTTAGGGATTGGCTAGATTCACTTAGCATAATCTGCTCTAATGCCATCCATTTCCCTGCAAATTCTATGATTTTGTCATTTTTTAATGCAGAGTAATACTCCATTGTGTATAAATGCCACATTTTTTTTTTATCCATTCGTCTATTGAAGGACATCTAGGTTGGTTCCACAGTCTTGCTATTGTGAATTGTGCTGCTATGAACATCGATGTAGCAGTGTCCCTGTAGCATGCTCTTTTTAGGGCTTTAGGGAATAGACCGAGAAGGGGAATAGCTGGGTCAAAGGGTGGTTCCATTCCCAGCTTTCCAAGAAATCTCCATACTGCTTTCCAAATTGGCTGCACCAATTTTCAGTCCCACCAGCAATGTACAAGTGTACCCTTTTCCCCACATCCTCGCCAGCACTTGTTGTTTGACTTCATAATGGCTGCCAATCTTACTGGAGTGAGATGGTATCTTAGGGTGGTTTTGATTTGCATTTCTCTGACTGCTAGAGATGGTGAGCATTTTTTCATGTACTTGTTGATTGATTGTATGTCTCCCTCTGAGAAGTGTCTGTTCAGGTCCTTGGCCCATTTTTTGATTGGGTTATTTGTTATCTTATTGTCTAATTTTTTGAGTTCTTTGTATACTCTGGATATTAGGGCTCTATCTGAAGTGTGAGGAGTAAATATTTGTTCCCAGGATGTAGGCTCCCTATTAACCTCTCTTATTGTTTCTTTTGCTGAGAAAAAACTTTTTAGTTTGAGTAAGTCCCATTTGTTGATTCTAGTTATTAAATTTGTGCTATGGGTGTCCTATTGAGGAATTTGGAGCCCGACCCCACAGCATGTAGATCGTAGCCAACTTTTTCTTCTATCAGATGGCGTGTCTCTGATTTGATATCAAGCTCCTTGATCCATTTTGAATTAACTTTTGTGCATGGCGAGAGAAAGGGATTCAGTTTCATTTTGTTGCATATGGATTTCCAGTTTTCCCAGCACCATTTGTTGAAGATGCTATCCTTCCTCCATTGCATGCTTTTAGCCCCTTTAGCAAATATAAGAAAGTTGTAATTTTGTGGATTGGTCTCTGTGTCCTCTATTCTGTACCATTGGTCCACCCACCTGTTTTGGTACCAGTACCATGCTGTTTTTGTTACTATTGCTCTGTAGTATAGTTTGAAGTCTGGTATCTCTATACCGCCTGATTCACACTTCCTGCTTAGCATTGTTTTTGCTATTCTGGGTCTTTTATTTTTCCATATGAATTTCATGATTGCTTTCTCTATTTCTACAAGAAATGCTATTGGGATTTTGATTGGGATTGCATTAAACCTCTAGAGAACTTTTGGTAATATCGCCATTTTGATGATGTTAGTTCTGCCTATCCATGAACAGGGTATATTTTTCCATCTTCTATGATCTTCTTCTATTTTTCTCTTTAGGGTTCTGTAGTTTTCATTGTATAAGTCTTTCACCTCTTTTGTTAGGTTGATTCCCAAGTATTTTTTTTTTTTTTGAGGATATTGTGAATGGAGTGGTTGTCCTCATTTCCATTTCAGAGGATTTGTCGCTGATATACAGGAATGCCTTTGATTTATGCGTGTTGATTTTATAGCCTGCCACTTTGCTGAATTCATTTATTAGCTCTAATAGTTTCTTTGTAGACCCTTTTGGGTCTGCTAGGTATAGAGTCATGTCACCTGCAAATAGTGATAATTTAAGTTCTTCTTTTCCTATTTTTGTGCCTTTAATTTCTTTCGTCTCTCTAATTGCTCTGGCCAGTGTTTCGAGAACTATGTTGAACAGAAGTGGTAAGAGAGGGCATCCCTGTCTCGTTCCAGATTTTAGAGGGAATACCTTCAATTTTTCTCCATTCAGAATGATGCTAGCCTGAGGCTTAGCATAGATTGCTTTTACAATATTGAGGTATGTTCCTGTTATCCCTAGTTTTTCTATAGTTTTGAACATAAAGGGATGCTGTACTTTGTCGAATGCTTTTTCCGCATCTATCGAGATGATCATATGGTTCTTATTTTTAAGTCTATTGATGTGGTGAATAACATTTATTGATTTCCGTATATTGAACCAGCCTTGCATCCCAGGGATGAATCCTCCTTGATCATGGTGCACAATTTTTTTGATATGTTTTTGTATCCGATTCACCAGAATTTTATTGAGGATTTTTGCATCTAGGTTCATTAGAGATATTGGTCTGTAGTTTTCTTTCTTTGAAGTGTCTTTGTCTGGTTTAGGAATCAGGGTGATGTTGGCCTCGTAGAATGAATTTGGAAGTTCTCCCTCTTTTTCTATTTCCTGAAGTAGCTTGAAAAGTATTGGTATTAGTTCCTCTTTAAAGGTTTTGTAAAACTCTGCTGTATACCCATCTGGTCATGGGCTTTTCTTAGTTGGTAGTCTTTTGATGGTTTCTTCTATTTCCTCAATTGATATTGGTCTGTTTAGGTTGTCTATATCCTCCTGACTCAATCTGGGCAGATCATATGACTTAAGAAATTTATCGATGCCTTCACTATCTTCTAATTTATTGGAGTATAAGGATTCAAAATAATTTCTGATTATCTTCTGTATTTCTAAAGTGTCTGTTGTGATATTGCCTTTTTCATCCCGTATGCTAGTAATTTGAGTTCTCTCTCTTCTTCTCTTCGCTAGCATCGCTAAGGGTCTGTCGATTTTATTTATTTTTTCAAAGAACCAACTTTTAGTTTTGTCAATTTTTTCAATTGTTTCTTTTGTTTCGATTTCATTAATTTCAGCTCTGATTTTAATTATTTCTTGCCTTCTACTTCTTTTGCTGTTGTTTTGCTCTTCTTTTTCTAGGATTTTGAGATGAAGTATGAGATCATTTATTTGTTGGTTTTTCCTTTTTTTAAGGAGTGAACTCCAAGCAATGAATTTTCCTCTTAGAACTGCTTTCAATGTGTCCCATAGATTCTGATATGTTGTTTCTGTGTTTTCATTTATCTCTAAGAATTTTTTAATTTCCTCCTTGATGTGCCCATTGATCATTCAGTAACCTATTGTTCATTCTCCAAGTGATGCATGATTTTTCCTTCCTTCTTTTATCGTTGATTTTCAGTTTCATTCCATTATGATCAGATAAGATGCATGGTATTATCTCTACTCCTTTATATTGTCTAAGAGTTGCCCTGTGACATAATATATGATCTATTTTTGAGAAGGATCCATGTGTTGCTGAGAAAAAAGTGTAACTGCTTGATGTTGGGTGGTATATTCTATATATGTCAATTAAGTCTAGGTTATTAATTGTGTTATTGAGTTCTATAGTTTCCTTACTCAACTTTTGTTTGGAAGATCTGTCCATTGGTGAGAGAGGTGTGTTGAAGTCTCCAATGATTATTGTATGGTGGTCTATTAGACTCTTGAAATTGAGAAGAGTTTGTTTGATGAACATAGCTGCGCCATTGTTTGGGGCATATATATTTATGATTGTTATGTCTTGTTGGTGTTTGGTTCCCTTGAGCAGTATGTAGTGTCCCTCTTTATCCCTTTTGATTAACTTGGGCTTGAAATCTATTTTATTTGATATGAGTATGGACACTCCTGCTTGTTTCCAAAGTCCATGTGAGTGATATGATTTTTCCCAACCTTTCACCTTCAGCCTATGTATGTCTTTTCCTATCAAATGCATCTCCTGTAGGCAGCATATTGTTGGGTCTTGTTTTGTGATCCATTCTACTAGCCTGTGTCTCTTAATTGGTGAGTTTAAGCCATTAACATTTAGGGTTATTATTGAGATATGGGTTGTTCTTCCAGCCATATTTGTTTTTTTTATGTTACTAAACATGGTTTGTTTTCCTCTTTGATTATTTTCCCCCCTTTAGTGTCCTACCTCCCACTGTTGGTTTTCATTGTTATTTTCCATTTCCTCTTCCTATAATGTTTTGCCGAGGATGTTTTGAAGAGATGGTTTTCTAGCTGCAAATTCTTTTAACTTTTGTTTATCGTGGAAGGTTTTAATTTCATCTTCCATCCTGAAGCTTAATTTCGCTGGATACACAATTCTTGGTTGGAACCCATTTTCTTTCAGTGTTTGAAATATGTTATTCCAGGATCTTCTAGCTTTCAGAGTCTGTGTTGAAAGATCAGCTGTTATCCTGATTGGCTTACCCCTAAATGTAATCTGCTTCCTTTCTCTTGTAGCTTTTAAAATTCTCTCCTTATTCTGTATGTTGGGCATCTTCATTATAATGTGTCTAGGTGTGGATCTCTTATGATTTTGCACATTCGGCGTCCTGTAGGCTTCTAGGATTTGGGATTCTGTCTCATTCTTCAAGTCTGGGAAGTTTTCTCGTATTATTTCATTGAATAGATTGCTCATTCCTTTGGTTTGGAACTCTATCCCTTCCTGTATCCCAATGACTCTTAAGTTTGGTCTCTTCATGTTATCCCATATTTCTTGGATGTTCTGCTCATGGTTTCTCAACAGTCTTTCTGAGCTGTCTATGTTCTTTTCAAGTTGAAATACTTTGTCTTCATTGTCTGATGTTCTATCTTCTAAGTGTTCTACTCTGCTGGTAGTATTCTCCATTGAGTTTTTAAGTTGGTTTATTGCTTCCTGCATTTCTAGGATTTCTGTTTGTTTGTTTTTTATAACCTCTATCTCCCTGTATAGTTGATCTTTTGCTTCTTGGATTTGTTTATGTAATTCATTGTTGAAGTGATCTTTCATTGTCTGATTTTTCTGTCTGATGTCTTCCTTGAGACTCCAGATCATCTGAAGCATGTATATCCTGAATTCTCTATCTGACATTCCATCTGCTGCAGATATTACGTCTTTTAACGTTGAGTTGACCTGCATTGCTTGTGGTCCTTTCTTTCCTTGTCTCTTCATACTGTTCGCGTTTCTTTCTGCTTGGTGAAACTGTTGTGCTATTGAATTTTCCCCCATATATTTATATTGCTCTTGTGTAGTTGCAAAGTCTTCCTCGCAGGCGCAGGCGGCAGCTCTGCCCCTCCTCCAATTGGGGCAATATGCCTACCACGCCGGCAGGCCGCTGGGCCTGTCCTGCCGGTCGGTAGCAGGTCCGCCTACCTTGCAGGCGCGGGCGGCGGCTCTGCCCCTCTGCGGGCCGCTAGGCTTGTTCTGTCGATGGTCGCAGTTCTGCCTACTTTGCAGGCGCGGGCAGCGGCACTGCCCCTCTGCAGGCCGCTGGGCCTGTTCTGCCGGTGGGTCACAGGTCCGCCTACCTTGCAGGCGCGGGGGGGGGGGGCGGCTCTACCCTTCCGCAGGCCGCTGGGCCTGTTCTGTTGGTTGCAGGTCTGGCCTGTTCTGTTGGTGGTCGCAGGTCCGCCTACCTTGCAGGCGCGTGGGGCAGCTCTGCCCCTCCACGGAATTCTGGGCCTGTCCTGCCAGTGGGTCACAGGTCCGCCTACCTTGGAGGGGGTGAGGGGGCGGCTCTGCCCTTCAGCAGGCCGCTGCGCCTGTTGTGCCAGTGGTCACAGTTCCGTCTACCTTGCAGGCGGGGGGGGGGGCGGCTCTGCCCCTCAGCAGGCCGCTGCGCCTGTTGTGCCAGTGGTCACAGTTCCGCCTACCTTACAGGCATGGGGGGTGGTGGGGGGCGGCTCTGCCCCTCAGCAGGCCGCTGGGCCTGTTCTGTGGGTGGTCACAGAACCGTCTACCTTGCAGGCGCAGGGGGAGGGGGCGGCCAGGTAAAATTTATTTTCTTAAAATTTTACATGGAATATCCAATTTTGAAGGTAAGAGAACATTATTGTCAATAATCTTTGGTAATATCTATCGCATTTTCCTAAAACATGTACTTTTATTTTATTGAATTTAATTTGCTATAGAAAATGCTTAATTCATTTTCTGCTGTTCTTTTAAAGTTTAAACTAAAAGTTTAGAAATAAACATCCCTGGTTAGACTTGTGATATAAAAGAAAGGGAAAGATCTAATTTTTGTACATATGTACATTTATAACTCTTCTCCATCAAGATATTTTTAAACTGGTACTATTCATTCAAAATAGAGCTACTATAAAAATAAATCTCTCAAGTCTTTGCTCCTCTACCACATAAGTTAGCATAAATGGGGGCAGAGGTAGTATAGTGAATAGGAATGTTATGAAACTTTGTAACAGGGTAATGCATGAGTAAGACTAAAATGCCTTGATTAAAATATTGCAGTTTCTATGAGATGTCACTGTAGTATAAAAAATTTCTAAAATATTTACTGTTAATATATTTCTAATAACATTTCATAGCAATCTGCATTTTATATACTACCCTCCTTTGCAAAAATTAGAATTTTGGCATTTGGAAAAGAAAATTTATAAGAGGCTGTATTATATCTTTCAGCATTGTAATGTTTATGAAACTTGGTTTGCATTCTTTTTCTTTTGCTGTTTTTATTAACTACTGGATGGTGAGCTTTAAAATTATACTGTGTTGTTTCCTTCTGTCTGCAAGTATATAGTAGGATTTCAATAAAGCTTTGCAAAATATGTGCATAACAAATATCTAAATTAAAGGGATAAACAGTTTCTGAGTCTCTCCCCTAGCTTATAATGAAAATCTGAGGAGTAAAAATAACACAATTATGAAAAATAGGGAGTCTAGGAATTGGTCTAAGATGTATATTTGCATAAATTCTCCATGTTCTGTGTCATTATTTGTGGAAAGTGGAGGATTTTTATATGATACTTGAAGGTCTTTTCCAGCTCTACCAATTTACAATTTCCCCTTGCTACTTGGCAAGGCAGTATGCTGTTGGATCCTTATCTATGGGCACTTGGGTGAGCATTCTCTAAATAGCCCCCTTCTTTCCCTGGTATGTTATTTGTCTGCAGTGACATGAAGCAATTCTAATAAACTGCATGAAGCAAATTTTGGGTAGTGTAAGATAGTAATAATAATAATAATAATAATAATAATAATAATAATAATTATAATACATGAAACCAATACAGTTGAATGCATCTAATACATGAAGTCATGAAGCCAGTCGCTCTGCATATATTATATATTGTTTTATGATTCCAATTTTACATTCAAGGAGACTGAGATTAAGAGAATTGGATATTTTCTCAGAGTACTTTTTATAGTAGTAATTATTACAGTAGAGTACTGCCTCAGATCTCTGTAGCCCCAAAACACATGCTTATTGCACTATGTTCAGAGTAAAGCTAGGTAAGAATCTTAATTGAGTTGAATTTTGTTTGTTTGTTTTATTTTGTGGGTTTTTTGTTATTGTTTTTGTTGGAATGAAAGACATTTAACATTTCAGTACAAAGTTTTATTTTCTAAGAAACTATAATAAATTATGTGTCTACCTTTTGCTCTGAACAACTGACAAGAAAAATAAAGTTAAATTTTCCTTTTCTTTAACATTAATTGGTTCATTGTTGGATTTGTATATTAATGATTTAAATAGAATCTAATATTGAAATGAATGCAAGAATGAAGATAATAAATAAGATGTCTCATGTTAGAAAAGCATCCTTTTTTCTAGTAACCAGAGGAACATTTATTCATTTTCTTTATTGGCACAAGCAAAAAGAGAGAAGGAAGGGGAAGGAAGAAAAGATAGTGAATGCTCACATAGTTCTATGCCAGGCACACTTCTGAACATTTTATATTATAAGAAGTACTGTAGTCCTCACAATAACCCTATGAGTTACTTACATTTATAGCACTGGGAGAAGATGCATGGGTGGTAGGGGTGAGGGAGGTATGGTTTTCACACATAGTGTCAAACTGTGGCTAGACTTTTAATTTTCATTTTCATTGTCTTTTCCACGTAATAATATTAGTGTCTCCAATATAGTATTGAAAACTCAAATATGCATCATGCTTTTCAGTAAAGATGCAACTGTACTAAGTAAGTCTCAATCTAGATGAGGCTTTCTTATTTAGAGCTGTCTGTGAGTGATGGCTATGTCTTTGATACAAATGTGTCCCCAATGCTGGAAGGAGCCGCTATAACAGAAAGGTTACTTGATAATCACAAGTACAGGAATGATAGCTTTTTTTAAACCATAATGATTTGGGGGTGTCTTCATGTCTCTGGAAGGCTTAACACAATACTGTATTTCCAGATATCTGTAAATCTGAGACTATATTAAAAAATTCTTTTATTTCACTTGAGTTAGCCAGAGAGATCATGTTGTTTGCAGTCAAGGCCATTAACCAATACACTGTATGTACAGCAGTCCCCCCCATCTCAGTTTTACTTTCTGTGGGTTCACTTACCCTTGGTGAACTGAAGTTTGAGTATATTAAATGGAAAATTGTGAGTCCTTCCTTTGTACAGGATGTCCATGCTAGATATATGTGACCACCTATCAGTCACTTAGTTGGTTATCAGGTTGATACACTCTCAAAGTGCTTGTATTCAAGTTAATTCTTATTTTACTTAGTAACTATTCCAAAGTGCAAGAACAGTGATGCTCACAATTTGAATATGTCAAAGAGAAACTGTAAAGTGCTTCCTTTAAGTGAAAATAATGGAAGAGGAGTGCTGAGGTGCTATGATCTATAGTAAATAATTGTTGTTAGTCTCTTATTCAGCTAATTTATAATTAGATTTTATCATGGGTAAATATAAAAATTACCTCTACTATGTATAAGCCTCAGTACTATCTGTACTTTCAGGCATCAATTAGGAGTTGGGGTTAGGGTTAGGATTAAGGTTGGGTTAGGATTAGGGCTAGATTTTTCCTATGTGATACCAGATACTCTGCTAAGCCTACCGAGCATTATAATAGCACATTCTCATAGTCTCACAAGGTATGTCAGCTTGCAGTCTTTGATTCCTAACCCTTCAGGATTATGGGTGATTGGATATTAGAATTACTCTACTATCCCCCATATTTTTATAGAATCCTAATGAAGGAGCCATGCACCATACCTTTTCAAATGAAGAAACTAGAATTTCTGAGCATCCCAGCATATGACAAAGAGAATTATGTTTATTCAAAGATTAGATTTCCTCAAAACATGCCATTCATTTTTTTACTTTGTAATTTGATCTTTAAAATACATTTATTCATTCCCTTTTTAAAATTTGACAGTCTGAGAAAGCTTTAATAGAGAAACAATTGTATTGTTTGCTTTGCTACTGCTTCTGTGCTTGTACATTTATTTCTTCCTCATTAGTTTGAACCTTTGTAATCTCTTTGGATCCTCCTGTTTGTGTAGCTCATTCATATTGTCACTTCATATTTCTTTGATTATTCCATGAGGAAAATGTGAGAATCCAAAGGAAATGCATTTCTACACTACATAACCTTTATTTTTGTGTTGTGACATTGCCCAGAATGATATTTTCCTAGTTAAGAAGTTGCAGCACAATAGTAGTCTCTAAGAGCTGTTCTATAGTCAGACTGCCTAGGTTTCAATTTTAACGATAATGTTATTGGGATGTGAGACTACAGGTGAGTTTCTAAGCCTCCAGGTGCTGCCATTCAATGCATGAAAACTGAGGACAATCATTTATATCTCATAGAAATAACTAAATTATTACAAATGGAGTACTTTGACCCACACATAAAAGTACTGACAAACTATTAGCTGCTGTAATTACTATTCTCATAGAGCAGAGTAAGGGCAGTTGTGTCTTGTCACCAGGCATTGGATTTATTCTAGGCATCTCAATTATACTATATCCCCAGGTATTTTTTCTTCTATTTTTATAATGTCACCATTGTTTTAGTGACTCACCAGAAATCTGCATCTTGTCCTTGATTTTATTTTCCTTCCACTCACAATATCCAGTAGTTCACTAATTATATCTCTTAAATATCTCTTGAACCCATAAAAATATCTTTATTCATATTATTTATATTTACATTGTTAGCTTTCTATTAGGACTGGCCTCTTGTTTCTTCTATCAACATCAATGTGTTTTTTTGCAGAGTGTCATAATGTTATGTTAAATATGTATGTTAATGTTGTGAATCTGAGTAGAAAACTTTTTAATCATTTCACATAGGCCCTGAAATACAATTTCCTACTCTTTATGTGGCATGATTTATGTTTTTTCATCCTTGGCCACTTACTTCTACCCTCATTATTTTTATATTCCTGCCAGACTAATTTCTATTCATTTTTCCCTTTAATATTTTTTATAAATTTTGTTATTTAGGACCTACAGATACATTTTTTTCTCTTCCTGTGGGCCATCGTAATATTTGTTTGTCATATTTGTCACATTGTCACTACATATTATGACCCTTAGGAAGTATTCCCTTAAACTAAAGGCCATATATAATCTCATAACACACAGTATCAATCTTTCATTTCCTTTGTTAAAATGTATTTGCCTAAATGATCAAGAATACAAACAATTATAAATGCTAACAAGATGTAGGAAAAAGGATGCATGTGTACATTGTTTGGATAGCAGTATGGAGATTCCTCAAAAAACTAGGGTTGTAACCATCACATGGAACCCAGCAGTCCCACTCCTTGGTATTTTCCCAAAGGAAATAAAATCAGCATACTATAGATACACATCTCAATGTTTATAGCAGCACAATTCACAATAGCTGAATTCTGGAATTAACTCAGATGCCTATCAATACATGAATAGATTAAGAAATTGTGATACCAAAAAATCAACTGAAAGTGGATCAAGGGCTTAGGCAAAACAGAGACCCTGAATCTAACAGAAGAAAAAGTAGGCCCAAATCTTCACCATGTCGGCTTAGGGAATGACTTCCATAATAAGACTCCTAAAGCACAAGAAGTAAAATCAAGAATCAATAAATGGGATGGATTCAAACTAAAATGTTTCTTCATAGCAAAGGAAACAATATAGAAGGTGAAGAAAGAGCCTATAGAATGGAAAAAAAAATTACCACATGCATCTCAGAACATTAATCTTCAGAATAAATAAAGAACTCAAAAAAACTCAACACCAAAAAAACCAAATAACCCAATCAATAAATGGGCTAACACACTGAACAGATGCTTCACAGAAGAAATAAAATCCATCAACAAATATATGAAAAATGTTCAACATCTCTACCAATTAGAGAAATGCAAATCAAAACTACATTGAGATTCCATATCACTACAGTCAGAATTGCAATTATCAAGAAAACGAGTGACAATAAATGTTGGTGAGAATGTGGAGAAAAAGGTAGACTCTTTGCTGGTGGAACTGCAAGTTGGTGCAACTACTGTGGAAAGCAGTATGGAGATTCCTCCAAAAATTTGGAATGGAACCACCATTGGACTCAGCTACCCTACTCCTCTGTTTAAATGCAAAGGATTTAAAATCAGCATATTACAGTGACACAGCCACATCAATGTTTATAGCAGCTCAATTCACAATAGCTAAACTATGGAACAAACCTAGATTCCCTTCAACAGATGAATGGATAAAGAAAATGTGGTATATATACACAATGGAATATTACTCAGCCTGAAGAATGAAATGATGGCATTTGCTGTAAATGAAGCTGGAAAATATGCTCAGCAAAATAAACCAATCCCAAAGAGCAAAAGGTTGAATGTTTTCTCTGTTATGCAGATGCTAACTCACAATAAGAGGGAGTGGGGCTAGGGAAGAATAGAGGTACTTTGGATTAGACCCAGGGGAGGGGGTATGAGGATTGGAAGGATTGTAGAATGAATAGGACATTATTACCCTATGTGCATATATGGTTACAGGTCCTGTGTAACTCTACATCATGTACAACCATAAGAATGAGAAGTTTTACTCTATGTATGATGTGTCAAGGTGCATTCTACTGTCACATATAACTAATTAGACCAAATAAAAAAAATAAGTTAAGAAAAGAAATTGTGATATATACACAATTGAATTCTCCTCAGTCATAAAGAAGAATAAGATTATGGTATTTAGTGGTAATGAGTTGTAACTGGAGAACATCATGCTAAGTGATATAAGTCAAACCCAGAAAGTCAAGAGTCAAATATTTTCTCTCAGATGTAAAAGATAGAACAAAATAAAGAAAAGAGGAGCAAAGGGCAGGATATCGTAAAGGGAAGATCCATAATGTAGGATATGGGAAAGGGGAGAAAATGCAGAATGAATTCTTAAAAAATCATGTTATGTACATATATAAATATACAACAGGGAATTTTACCCTTATGTATAAGTAAAAAGAACCAGTCAAGTATAAATAAATAGATGAAGTAAAAGAAGTCTATTGGGGTAGAGGAAAGAGAATGGGGGAGGAGAGAGAAAACAGAAAGTGAAGTCAAATTCCATGCATGAATGATTTTGTCATGATGAACTCAATTAGTATGTATAACCATAAATCTCTATAAACAAACAATAACAAGAAAAAATAAAAATTTACTTGCCTTTATATTGACCTCCACTTGGAGCACTGATGTGTCTATCTTAGTAATTACTGACCTTGGCACTTAACACAATCTTTTGCATGCAACAAGTGCTTAAAAAAACAATTTTGAACAAGTTACAGATCAAAGCCAGACTTGCAGAATGATTTCAAACTGGACCCCTCAGCTTGGCAGGTATACATTCTTATTGTAGACCAAACTTATTCTGTACTTCTAAGTGATCCTGAGCTTTTAGGTGTTTATCAACTGACTGTAGTTGTAGAAAATGGAATATTGTTGGACTAGAGCTCTAAGGAAAATGTAAAATGGAGAGGAATCTGTTTTATTGAAGTTGAAAGTTGAACAAGAGTGAGCATTAGTGGAAGGAAAACTATTATATAAGTTTTTGTGTGCTACCAAAACAAGTGGGACCATTATAGTGCAGCAGGGATCCTAAAATCAACATAAACCTGTCAGGATTTATTTGCAGAAGGGTATAAGAATATTGCTGTGAACATTCTGGCATGTACCTCCCAAGTGCTAGGGATTTCTAAGATGAGAATACTGAGTTGCAGTCCAACATGCTTTCTAATTTACTACTCAGTGGTAGATTATTTCTGTGTTTATAATAATTTAGATTCCTTCAAAAGTGTTTATTGCTCTCCAAACCCACCAATGCTTACTATTATCTGCCATCTAAAATTTGCTGGGATGGTGCTAGTGGTATAATTTCTCATTTAATGTGCGTTCATGTGACCTCTACAGATTTTCAGCATATTTTTCATGCATGTATTGGCATTTTTGGCTAAGTTTCTGTGAAGCATGTGTTCATTCTTTTCTATTTTTTATACTATTTTGTATTGATTTGTAGAATTATTTGGTTACATTTTTTTTAAGTTCTTCAACTAATGACTCGTGATTTCTTTTTTATGATTTTTTTTGGCTGAGCAGAAATTCTTATTTTTAATATAATCAAATTTGTCTAATCTTTTATTATGATTTTTGCTTTTCTAATATTTTGTTGAAGAAACGTTCTTCATTTTGAGGTTATAAGATATTCTCTATATACTCTTGCACATTGTTAGCCACTTTATATTTATGCTGATATTCCATCTGGAATTAATTAATTTTTGTGTATAACATAAGTTATGGATCAAATTTATTTGCTAATGGTATATTCAATTATCCTAGCATTATTAACAACTAGCTTCTGCAATGATATAGATATCACAAATAATTTCAACATATATGTATATCTGTTTCCAGTTTATTCTGTTTATTGTTTGTTAAGAGTAGAACAATTTAAATTCTGGAATATGGAGCATAGGTTAGAAAACTGAATCTGCTACTTAGTACATTGCCAAGTTGTCTAACTTCCTTATGCCTCAGATTTCTTATGCAAAGTAAATAAAATAGTGTCTTTGTCAAAAGGCTATTAGACATCCTTCATAAAGGTCATATATGAAAATTGTATCATTATCATCATTATTACTGCTGTGACATTTTATCTTAGTTACTCTACCTCATTCTTATTCTCCATTATCATTTTAGCTATTCTTATCCTTTGGTCTTCCATGTGTATATTTGTGAATGATATTAATGGATTTTTGAAAAATTGTTTTTATTTTGTATGAATTACATATCTTAGGTTTGTCATTTTAGGAAAATCTGCTTTTTTGTTAGTTAGTGAGTTTTCTATTCATGGACTCTGTATCTCTCTACATTAACTTAGTTATGTGCTATAGTTTGCATCTTGAATGACCCCCAAAGACCCACCTGTGAAAAGCTAGGTCCCCAGGTTGGTGCTATTGGAAGGTAGTAGAGTCTTTAAGGGGTGGGTTGCAGTGGAGGGTTTTAGGTGTCCTTGATGTGTGATTGTGCAAATTGTGTGACTCTGGTCCATCCCTCTCTTTTTCTCTTTTCTTCCTCCTACCTTCCTTTCTTCCTTCTGTTCTTTCCTTTTCTCCTTTGGCTCCCAGGCCATCAGTTGAGTAACTTTGCTATGCCACATGCTCCCTGTCAAGGTGTGTCACCTTGCCATGGGCCCAGAAGCAAAGGGACCAATCAATAGTGGACTGAAACCTACTAAGTTGTGAGCCCAAATAAACCTTTTCTAAGTTGATTATCTCACATATTTGTTAAAGTAGTAGAAATATGACTAGCACATTAGGTATTTCAAAAATTTTTATTTTTTATGGAAAAGTGTCTTTGTCAAAAGGCTATTAGGAAAAGCATTTTCCTTTACTATCTGTTTCTGGATTTGATCCTCTATTGCTTTCTACTTTGAGTCTTCTTCTGATTCAATTAATATAGTCTTCTTTTTAATTGGACCTTTATTTTCTTCTCTATTTTTCCTGATTACTTGCAGCTCACATTATATTTAATTCCATTTTCTTGTAATACCTTCCCTTAGCTTTTACATTTCTCTTTTGATCCCTTATAAAATTGGTTGATTTGAAAATTTTCAAAGTCATCTCAATGTCTATGAACATAAGATTTCCCCCATATGTTATCTTTATCCACCTTTTTCCTGATTTTTTTATTTATTCTTTTTTGTTTTGTTTCTGTATATATTACTTACCACTTCCTTTAGATCATTGTTCAGTCTTTATTTCTTCCTGGGCTTGTAGTTTGTAGGTATTGCTTTTGTTTGTGGAGGGGCGAGGGTTGCTTAGAGAGAGAGAAACCAGAACTCTACCAGCCTGGAGGAATAATTCTTAATGGAATAGGGTTCTGTTTGAGAGAACATTCTTTCAGCATTTTCTTTCTCCCAGCTCCCTGAGTTTAGCATTGCACAGCTGCTAATAATGTAGGGTCTCTCTCACTCCCTTTTGAATCAACAGACTGCCTTCTGTAAATACAGCTTGTTTGTGGTGCTCTACACTTCATACAATCTGGTGGGGGAAATTCTTGCTTTCAACCCATGCACATTGTTTCTGTTGTTCTAAAGAAGGAATTTCTGGATTTTATCCCTCAGAGGTTTATTTTTTTCTACAGAGAGATGAAAGCTTTGTCTAAATCTGGAGGCTTATCTTTTATTTCTACCCTATGAGCATTTACTCATTCATACAGCAAATATTTCTGCATAAAATATGTCAAATACTTTGTTAGTTCCTAGGGAACATTTTTCAATATGAAGATTTATGGAATATGCCCTCAAAACACTTTCATTCTTGTGAAGAGAGTCATGCACACATAAAAATGACAATACAATAAATTAATTATGATGATAGAATTATGCACAAGAAAAACTGAAAAATAAGAATGCCTAAATCTTCCTGCATGAGGCAGGAAGACTTCAGTTAGTTCATAAAACAGGATATAGATTTTGCACTTTGACAAGGCATTGCATTCTGTGAAGAGGCAGCAGTGACTAAGGTCAGCATGACCTCTGTCCTTGTGAAGTTGAGAAGCTAGGTAGCTAAAAGAATGGAATGGCTTTTAACCTGGCAGATTAAGGATAAATAGTTTTCCACAAGAATGAAGAAGAAGGTTTAAGCAAAGAAAGGGAAGCTCAAGAAAGTAACACCAGTTTATGAAACTCCAGGGAGTCTTCCAGTGGATCATAAAAGTCAAGAAGTGGTTGTGATGGAAAATGTTGCTAGACAGGCCATTTAAGAAAGTACATTGCATACTACTACAGGTGAGGGATTTTTATCAAGGGAATGACACCATTTGGATTAGTATGTTGGTAAAAAATAAGCTCATAAATAAGCATGAAGGATTGATTGGAAGAGGTAAGGACAAGACTCAAGAGTTTGAACAATGTATTTATATTGAAAAACAAGGAATAAGAAAGTTCCGAGTTTAGAAGATGTAATAGGTTGGAAAGAAAGAGAAAGAACAGAAGGATTTTTTAGCTCATCAGGTCTGTGAGATAAGAGAAGGATACAAATTCCTATAAGGTGTCTGATTGCAACAAAAGGATAAATAGTGGTTGTTCACCAAACCAGAGGTTATATCTTATAATATTTTATTTGGTGGTGAATATAATATTTATTGTGGGGTTTAGGGTAACCTTACAAAACCCAGTCCAAAAAGTACATCTTTCTCAGGCTAAATGAGTGCTCATTTGTGTTTATTCTACCAATTTATTTTTCTGTTCTCTTTGCAGTCTGGCTTTCTCAGCTAAGTTCATAGTTTGTGTGTTTGTTTGTTTGTTTTTCCATTTGGCTTGACATCAGATTCTGCTTAATATGGGTTTGGCATGAAATAATATCTGGCCCCAATTTTACTTACAATCTAGAGCCAAACTATTCGACTAACTTAATATGTTTGTCATATGTTCTATTCCAAATTTCTAATTTAAAAAATCACCTGATCACCACTGTTTGAGTTAGTGGTTGTCCCTGCAGTACATAGGTATGTACCTTTCAGACTGTGGATAGAGCAGTTTTTTTAAAAAATGAGGAATACACCACTGAGATGTATATGAGTATATGAGCACATAACATTCCAAAAAGAAACATAAATGGTCAAACATATTTTGTGGAAAAAAATAACCAGCTTAAATTTTAGTATCTCGACTTTGAAAAGCCTTTATTCTATCAAAGTGGAAGGGAGTTTAGAACAGCTGTAAATTCCTTAGGACAGATTCCGAACAAAATGGTCTCTGGAATAAAAGTTTGCATGAAGAATTATTTGGGAATGCCCTTGATATCAACAGTGTATTGGTGGGGAGAGGCTCAAGGAAGGAAAATTGTACAACTGAAAGAGTTGAACTGAGATGTGTTTCCAAAATAGCTATCAACCAATTTTAGGAAAGCTCAGAATCTGGATTAACTCTTCATAGTTGTTCAGCATTAATAGAATAATGAGATCAGCCTTTTGTTTCCCGTATATTTCATGGTAATTGATTGTAGGTTTCCTAAGGTGAAGGATATGATTCTGGAAAGGCAGCTCCTCTTCAATGAATGTAATTCTTGAACAATATTCAGCAAAGACTACAACATTCCAAGTAGGAATGGATAGGTCCTCAGAAAGAGTAGCATATCACAGCATCTACTATGGATACATTATTGGAGTTGAAAGATTTGGTTTTGCTAACCAAGATCTTAAATGTAGAATAGGGGAATAATAGGGAAACTAAGATTGAAATCATGGGTGGAGATAGTATCAATTAAAGACATAGGAAGCATAATGCCCTGGGAGCTACAACATTGAAGGAATAAAGGAACAGCAAATAAATACTGAGAAGGAACCAGAGAAGTAAATCAACCAGGTGACTGCAGCTCCCAGACACGAGGTGGTATAGTTTGAATGTGTACCTCAAAATTCATATGTTACAAACTCAGTCCCCAAAGCAAGAGGGTAGGAAGGTGGATGACAGGTGTTTCAGGGTGAGGCCCTTGGGCCTGGAATTTTTTCCTTTTACCTGTGTCCCTTTGGCCATATGGAAATATAGCATTGCCCCCCTCTGGAGGACACATTATTCAAAGCACCATCTTGGAAGCAGAGGGCAGTCTGTATAGACACCAAACCTGGTAGCACATTGATTGTAAACTTTGCTACTTTCAGAACTGTGAAAAGTTAATTTCTGTTCATTATAAATTATCTAGTCTCAGGTGTTATGTTATAGAAGTACAAATGAACTAAAATATTAAGTAGGGAGAAAAACTGAGTAAGGAAACAAACTAGAATACTGTTTCCCTGATCCTGATCCTGTTCGCACATTTCTCTCAATTACACTGATATTGTTTCCTGAGGACATCCTCAAAGCACAGCCTTTAGATCTCTACTTGTTTATATCCAATACTTCCTTCTTTTAACTATATATGAGGTTTTATTCTAAATTTGAACAGCAAACACATTTTTGTTAGGTTCTACTTTTCCTAGGTTAGCAATTTTATTGATGATATTTTCAAAATTCATCAATAATAAATATTTGGTACTACTGAAATGAGTGTATTTTAAAAATAAATTCTGCCCTGATATATTTTGGCTTTCTCACTTCCCCAGTGCCAACATAAGAGGTGGCCATAACTTTTACATCTATTTCAAAATACTACCTTTGACAGCTTGATGTGATAGATCATTTTTAAATTTAAATTCTAGCTCTTTCTCATACTCACTGAATTCTTGGGTCTAATATCCTAATCTTTATTGGCCTGATTCTTATGCTATAATCAGAAAGGTTAGTGTTAATATCTAACATTATTGTTATATTAGCTTAATGAAAAAAACAATGTGAAAATAATTGTGATAATATGCTAAGTACTTTAAATATTAAGAAGTCGAAATATGCTTAATAATATCTACCATTGATCAAAAGTAAAAGGAAAACAGCATTTGAGATATACTATAGGTTAGGAACCATTCCTATTTCTTTAGAAATTGAATTGGCTAAAAGATCATTTTCTTAGTATAGGGACTATATAGTTACATAAAATCAAGTTAAGATAAAAAGATAAATCAATAAGGAATCATGTCACTGATTGTGGTAGCACATGCCTGTAATTCCAGGGACTCTGGAGGCTGAGGTAGGAGGATCATAAGTTTGAGGGCAGCCTAAGAAACTTAGCAAGACTCTGTCTCAAAATAAAATAAGTAGGGCTAAGGATGTAGTTCAATGGTAAAGTACTGTGAATTCAATCCCCAGCAGCATGAAAGGAAAAAGAGAGAGAAAGGAAACCATGTTCCATCAGAAAAAATATAAAAAGTGATAAAAATCATATATTAAGAAGTATTTTTAACATTTGATATATGGCCAGGAAAGACTAATTGAGCAAAGGAATACATGAAATGGTATAAGAGGGAAATAGAAGGAATGAGACAATTCCAATGTTTGAAATGGTCAAGAATCACTTGGGAACCAAATAATAGTACAGATTCCTTGGCACCATTCCCTGATTCAGATATGGGGACAAAGAATCTGCATTTTAAACATGTATTTTAAGTAACTTTGCTAGGGACAGTATATATACCATCAATATATATTATTTTAGATCTTTTCGTGAAGTGGTCAGTTCTGCTTGTCACTTCTTGTATTCAGGAAATACTAACATAAAGGAAGTAATTAACTTTCAACAGGCCATGGATTTAGGTTAATGACTTCTCTGGTTAAAAGCACTCCACAGAAATATAGTGCTTAGTAATAGCTAAAAGAAACAGAAATACTTCTTTTTCTCTTATCATAATGTCTTCTTGGTTTGGTTTTTCTTATTTGTATATTTAAATTTTTGTTTTAAAGAAGAATTAAGGATAAAGTTTGTCTTTTATTTGTATAATAAGAAATTAAGATATAAAAGCTGAAGCTACTAAAGGACTTTGACAATAAAATAATGGGAAATAGTGCATAGATTCTGCATATAAGTGGTCTATATATGAATCTTACATGAATCTGAATAGTTGAGAAAGTAGCATGGCTTTTCCTATGTTCATGTGAATCACTAGAGGGCAACATATACTGTACCTTTCACAATCACATATCGCAGTATTTGTACATACAGGGTAAAAGCAGAGGCAAAACTGGTGCAATTCAGAAAGATGGAAGTTGAAACTATAAGTATTGCTGAGCTCATTGTTAATTTATTTATCTGCAAGAAACCATCAGTAATCTGTTATCTAGAAAACCTGAGCAAAGTCTTCAGGTTGGTCTCTTAAAATTTGAAAAACCGAGTAGACATGGTCATTGTTCTTCAAAAGTCATAAACCCAATCATGTAGAATATAAAATGGAAGTAAAAAAATTGTCTTTTGTTCTTTTCTTTTTTAATCTTTCAAGCATATGCATAAGTTCCAGCGCAATCACTTTTTTCTGTCACTGATGTAGACTGGTTTGCTCTTCACATTGTATTATAGGATCATCTCATCACTGCTGGGGTTTAAAAACAAGAATGAGGCTTCCAATGGAGAAGAAGCCAGTGGTTGAAAATCTGCTTAGCTAAAATCAAGAGGGGACAGAGTGCTGTTCTGATTTTCATATTTGTTTTATTTAAATAATTTTTTTTTGTGGTACTGAGGTTTGAACCCCGGGCCTTGCACATATAAGGCAAGCACTGTATCACTGAGTTACATTCCCAGCACTTTTATTTTTGTGTAGAGATAGAGTCTTGATAAGTTGCCCAGGCTGACCTCAAACTTGTGATCATCCTGCCTTGGCCTCCAGAATAGCTGGGATCATAGTGGTGTACTACCGTCCCTGGCCAAAAATAATTTAATATCTAGACATTTTTATTGAATTTTTGTTTTACTTATGAAATGTTTTAAATCCATTTTGAGAGAAAATTGATTATGGTAATGAATGAATAAATTTTAAGACATGAATACAATGTATCCATTTTTTTGTCCCCAAAGGATCAAATGTCATTATCAACAACAACAATAAGAATGAAAATCTGAGAAAGAGAACCAAGGTGGGGGGAAGGATACCAGATTTGGAGGCAGAGAATGTGAACATAGTAAAAACAGAATTGTACATTTTAAATAGCAATTTTCTTCTAAAAGAAGCAAAATATATGTTTTAATTATTAATTTTACGTATATCCCAATTATGTCATTTCAAACACAGCAGATGGATAGTTAAAATTGCCAATTTGTAAGAATTTACTCCATGCTTTATTATCTCATTTAATTCTCACAATCCATTCATAAAATGGGAATTATCGTCATATAATTTATATGCGTAGTGGAGCTGAGACAAAAATCCAAGCATTGACTCCAGAGTCTGCAGTCTTAACTTCTGTTTTTTACTGCCTTCCATGAATAGGAAATATGTCAGTAAGATAGCAATAAACATTCAGCCATCTCTGTCAGAAGATGGGCATAAAAGCTTCACCTTCATTCAGGATTGTTAATTCTTTTCTTGGTTTTCTGGACTAAAATTCTGAGGCTGGGGGTATCCACCTGTGGTAGAGCACTAGTCTAGCACATTTTTCATGTCCTCATTTTCAAAATAATTTTTCCTGCTTGTTCCTAAATTTAATGTAATAAGTAATAGTGTCTCATTTAATAACTTTTATTGTACATTTTAATTATTAAAAATAATTTCAGATTTGTATCATTTAATTCAGGTATTCCTTTGTGATCATGCAGGTGAGCCAGTAGAGCTCTTTTTCTTATTCCAAGTATTTAACTTTCAAAAGTGCATTTAATCTTTTAAATTAAGTTTGAAAATAAATAAAATCTAACTTTGAGGAGATTTATACTAAATAAAACAATCACAGCATAAACACTAAGTGTCCCTGAGTACCTGTGACACAAGCAATTTATCACCACAGTCATTCAAATCTACATCTTCTGTTTTTCAAAGGGGTTGAAGTCATGTTCCTATATTTTAAAACTTTTTTTCTCATATTAAACAGTTTTTAATGATTAAACATGCATTTTTATTTCTCAGTAAAGATATATATTTTAGAGAAGTTGTAAATGAATGAAATAAAAATATAAGGTACTAAAATAATAGGAAAGGGTAAAATGTAAAACTTGAAAATTGTCATTTTTATAAGATGATATTAAAAGTGAAATTATATTTGAAAGATAAAGAGGACAAAGTGAATTTATCAATTTAGTTGAGAAAAATGTTTGTCTTTAAAGAAGAAATGAAAACTAATAAACTAATTAGAAAGCATAAAATTAAGACATACATGACAATATACAGTAATAAATTTCAAATTTCTTAATCACTGAAAACTTTTTATACTACAAGTATTGTCAAGCTCTGCTATGTAGAGTCCACCAATTTTTAACTTTCTTGAAATGGAATAGTCCTTGAAATATTTCTTATACCACTAGGGTGCCATTCAGTAAATTGCTTCTTCATAAGCACTAAATTGCACACTAATGTCTTGAGAAAGAAAGTCATCTACTCCCTAGGATTATAAATGTTATCTCATTAGTTCTAAAAACACACCTATGATGATAGGAAATGGAAATGGAAACTATTTCTATTATTTCTATTATTGAGACACTGAAGATAGAACATGAGAATTTTCAATATGCCTAATTCCAGAGCTCCCAATATCAAATCTAATGTTTGAACTACTAAATATGGAATGACAATTCAGTTATCTGTATACCCAAGTTTGGAAAAAATTTTATAGGTGCTATGGGAAATTTCTGACTTCTTTCACATTTATTGAATTTTTATGGCAAAGACTATTTTTTAGTAATGTTGTTGGACAAATATTAAAAAAAATAGTAAATGGATAAAATGAGGCAGCATCATATTAAAATAAAAAGAGTAGATAAATGGGTAAAATTTAAATGTTCATATTTTTGGCAAGGTAAATATTCTGTCTGAGATAAAACATGTGACAAATGAAGTGGAGAAGAACATATTATTATTTTGGACAAGCGCAGTTTGAAGTCATGCTTTCCATGTTTGTAATTTACTACTTTCTGGATGTATTAATTTTCTCCAACTTCATTAATAAGTGATTTTAGACTTTTTGTTCACATTTTTATGGCTCAATCCTATTTATTGCCTTCATGCTTTTGGTTGGATGGGTGGTATGAAGGCAAATAAATCCTTGAAGCATAATTCTTCAGATAGTCCAGTGTTTCCAGGAGAACTTTCCCAATGCTCTTGTGGAAGCAGGGTTAAAACCAAGAGCCATGCTAAAATCTGGGCATTTTTGACTTAGAGCCTCTGTTGACCCATAACCCTGGTTTCTGTGGACATTCTTCTCTTCTGTCAAGGTCAGTATTTTAAAGTAAAGTTATCTCACACCATTTTCTCCAAAGTCTTCCAGTTCTTTACATTTACATATATAGTTAATTTTTGCATTTCTGTATTTTCTTCCTTCTCAGTGTCTGGTTGTTCTCCCAGCTCTTAGAACCTTGTTTCTCACCAACCCATTTAACATGTCTTGAACTTTAAAGACCAGGATCCAGATGCTCAATCTCTCTTCAACCAGGTGATGACTAAGCCATTACCGAAACACTTGTGTGTACACACAATGTGTCCAGGACTGTTCAGTTCATCTCTACACATTACCAATATCTAAGTATTCATGAAATCCAAACTGCTACTACTTGTTGCCCCAGAACTGTGTGTGGGCACTTGACAAGTGAACAGGACATATGGGACTACTTCTAGTCTGCCAGCTTAAAAATACATTTTAGTCTTTTGGCTCTATTTCATTCTGTAATATTATCCATGAAGTCTCTAAAGGACTTCTTTCTGCAATTATAACCATGTCCCAGAAGTCAAGTTATGTATTTCATGTTTATAGTGTATTTATTTTTTTATATTTCTTGCCTTGTTGATTTAAAAATAATAATGCTGATTTTACTCTAGTGGAAAAAAAACCTGTTTGAAGAAATGACTGTGTTCCATATTTTTGTTGGCATATACACTTTTCACTTACCAAACCCTTTATCTGAAAATATATACTAGCAATTTCAAAGAGAAATTTCAAATGATTAAATTAGTAGAATAAAAAACATGCTCAGGAAAAAAATCCTTAATTTTTTTTGAGAAATAAATTCATACTCAGGCTTCCTAGTACTTTTTCCCTTGAGACCTGAAAATAAGTGAAAATGGCCATGTTACCTGTAATACTCATTCCTTTACATAAATGATCTATAACAGTCTTATCATCTCCAGTTAAAGATGACCTTGTGCTACCCACATATTTTCAGTGATTGATAGTTCCATATATGTTAACATTTTCTGCAGTATTCTTTCTATGACTTGACTAGATCTTTGCAATTCTTTGGCAGTCTGGACTTTCTCTTTTTTACCATCAATGGAAAAAAAGTGCTGTTATTCCATATACTAGTTTTACTTTGCTTAAGCTGCTGAATGGCTCTGGAATGTAGGGTACATGAAAGGGGTTTAAGAGAATACCTAACTATTTAGAATCCTACCTAAATACATTTAGAGAATAAATGTCTTAGTCCAGCTAGCTGCCATAACACAATACCTTTGACTGAGTAATTTATAAATGATGGAATTTTGTTGCTTACACTTTTGGAAGCTGAAATCCAAGATCAGGTATCAGTAGTGAGGGCTTCCTCTATTTCAGAGATGATGTCTCTTACTGTGCCTTCCTAGAAAGGAAAGGGCAAGGAAATCCTGTAACCTATTTTATAAGGTTACAATATCCATGTCTATGGGATACATAGCATTTATCTCTTTCCCAATCACTAAAATATATGTCCCTACCTCTTAACACTATCAAAATGGGGATTGGGTTTCAACATGAATTTTGGAGAGGCACAAACATCCAGACCATGGAAGTGATCTTTATGGTTGAATGACACTTTGCTAACATCGTAAGCCATCCACATTGGAGAAAGAGCTCTGGGATAATCCTAACCTGATAACATCAACAAATGTCTACTTAGAAATTATTCATGAAATCAGAATTTCATTAACTTTGACCAAATTAAGCTAACATGAATTTGTTATTTTTCTCTTTTCAATAGCAGCTTCTTTTCTTCAGAAATAGTTAATGGAATTCTATCACGACATAGACACAAACTCCCTTTGAGGAAAACATGATTCTATCATGGTAGAAATAATGCCTTTGAAGTCAGAAAAATTCAAGCTCAGGTTCCAACACTGATTTTTATGAAAATACTTGCAACGTGAATTTGAATTACCTTACTATCTTTAATATGTTTTGTTTGTCCAAACCCAGATTGGTTTCTCTTCTGCTCTATGTTTCAGTAGGATCACTTGGTTCAGGTTGGGGTCAGCTAAAGAGAAGAACCATTAAGAGGCTGAGGGCAGAAGAGACAGAGTGATATGTTTACCTATTCCCTAACTTTCTCCTTGATGGCCCTGCCTAAGGTTGAAGGTCCTGTCCCCATGGTGGCTCTTTCTTCCTTTCTTTAGTTAAAGTTCTCAAGGTGTTTGGATAGTCCCCCACAAAAACTTCCTGCAGGTAGAAGTGGCTGAGACTTTCTGTAATAGGTAGCTCCAGGGGGCTTCAGCAACCCTATTTGGTTTTTCTTTTTCTTGCCAACACATCTGCAAATTACCCCCTTTAAAAACTCTCTTTGGTTATCCTTTTAGGCCATGTCATAAACTGCAAAAGACAAGAGGACAGGAAGTGCTTTCAGACTACATTTCAAGTCTGACTCATGTAATAAAAGGGGTAACAGGAGGGAAGAAGAAATGGTTAGAAAGTCTTAATCTGAGGTGCCATCAAAAGAAAGTTTTGGTAAGACCACTGGATAGTCCTTGGACGATAGTTCCTTGTGAGAGAATTCTTATCTACTGTCGTTATGGACCTCTATTAACACTTTTCACCATATTCAGTTATTGACTGGGAGGAAGCAGGGGGGCAGTAAACTATCAGTGCAAACATGGTGGTAAGTCTGTTGGGACTTAGTAATCAATGCTTCTACCCCTAACAGAAGTTTTGAGTGGTTTATTTGCATAACTCAAAATTATCATAATTTTATGTATAATAATAAAATATATTATCTAAAAATAAGAAATTATGTTTTAAATACCTTTGCTTCTCCTAAGATGATAAATTCTCTGTGGGTGGGATACATAGCATATAACTCTTTCCCAATCATTTAAATATAGGTGCTTTAAAAATATTTGAGATTAACTCTACATACATGGCCCAAGTTCAAATCAAGAGGGGAAAGTTTATCCAAATATCTTAAGAGCTGTGTGGTAGGAAAAAAATCACTGAAAGGAGACCTAACCTTAGGTAGAAAAATAAAGACTCTTTGACAAATTTGAGGTTTGTCAAAATATAATTTTCAAAAGAATAAAATCGTAATTGAGATGCAAATGTAAAAGGAAAGCATGTCAATGGTGTCATTCAATCCATTAATAAATGCAGAAATCAGTAAGATGTTATAACTGGTTTAAAAGATAACAGAAAGACTTGCATATTTATAAATGGAAAGAATTGCTGAGCTAGATACAGCACTGGCTAAAATCAAAAGACTGATAGATTTTAGGGCTTACATATTTCAGACAGAAATTATTATGCATATTTGTCAGACAAAAATCTATAAATTAAGAAGTAATTTTATCTTTGATAATGAGTAAAATAGTAAAAAAAAAAAAAAAACCTCAATACATTCCCCTAGAAAACTTTTGGATGGCTGTTGCCCTCATATTTCTTCTAAAGGAAATATTTTCCACCCTTTTTGCCTTAATTTAAAACTTTACATAAATTTTGTCATGTTTAAACTAAATATATTACAATTAAAAGTATTACATAGATACAATAAAGAAATCCTGATAGCCCATTTAGTTTTAGTCATCTCAAATATTTCTTTCTAATCACATTTAATAAATTTTACAAAGGTGGTGATCCTTGGACAACTGCTGATTTGCTACATTCTCCAAGATGAAATATATCTGGAAAATCTCTCTTTTGGGGGAAGAATTGTAATGTAGCCATTAGATGCTTGGTTTTTATAAAAATAATTGTGAAAAGTAGAGAAACTTAAAAGTTAGTTAATGCACAGTCTCTTGCCTTTATTAGTATATGAACTTGAGCAGAATATTATCTTCTTAACCTCTGAAATGGCTTATCAACAGTGTTATAATAATTGATTAAGTAATACATAAAAGTATATATGAAATTTATAAACATGTTTTTGACATAAACAGTGACCAAGAAATATTATGAAATAAAATTAACTTTCACGCTGATCCAAGTGTGAAGTTTTGCCTATGCTTATAGTACATAATAAAAATGTGCATGGTCCATAATGCAGTTTTTCAGAATCCATTTTTAAAATCTAAGTTTAATATTTTTGAAGACATATCATTTGAATGTCTAGTATATCTTGTGCAAATAGTTGTCAACTACAAAAAGCATAATAGTCAAGCAATTTTTTCCAATAAGAACCCACTAGCCTTGAGAAATGGTTAGAAAATTATTTTAGAGTGGTTACGGCATTTTGGTACACCAGTTAGACTATAGAAGATGATGTGTTATTTACTGTCATCTTTACTTTTATTTGGGAGATTCAAAATAATATAATGTTTTGAACCAGAGAGGAGAAATAAGCTTGTAAATGTGGAAAATGTGAACATAACCCTTATAACATGGGAAAATAGGAATCAAGTCACAAAGCCTGCAACTGTACCATATATATTAGAGTATGATTGTATATATATATATATATATATATATTAGAGTATGATTGTGTTGTATAGTATATATATTAGAGTATGATTGTGTTGAATATTTTCTGTTAGATGACTTAATAGTTTATTTTTAATTGGTATCGTATAGTTCACATTACTGAAGGAACAAACACATTGTAGAAAGTAGAGTACATATACAATTATATGTATTGTAAAATATATGTTTGATGTATATTTTAGATTTTTGCTGACAGGAATAGTTGGGCATGATGAGTTTCTTGTTTTAACTGTATGGTATGTTACACGGTTCAAATTCCATGAAGTCCTGAGTTGAATAGTAATCCTAGTTTTATCTAGTCTCTCTACACTATCTCCTAGCTCTCTTATTGTTGACCAGGTGACTTAATACAGTTTGTGGGAGTTGTTGCCTTGACAAGTAGGTTCTTCAGTGACCCAGGCTGATTGCATTATGTCTTGAATCACGTGTTCATTCCCTTGCATACATTTGATACATACAGATATATGCATGTATATGTATATATGTTACATGTATGCAAATATGTATTTCCTTACACACATACATATATACACATTCCATCTGGATATACATTTATAACTTTACCATATATTTATAGTAAACTATTGAGTATGAAATGGTATTTCTTAATGGTTTTTAATATGCATTTCTCTGATTACTGATAAAGGTGAGTACATTTTTTTGTGTATTTGATGTACTTGTATTTCTTTTGTGTCACATCTTTTTATGTACTTTTAATATCTTCTATCAAATTATTTATTTTTATTCATTTATAAAAATTATTGATATAAATCTGTGCAGAATTGATATGCTATAATTATATTTTTCCTATTTGTGGCCTTACCTCTGACTTTCATTGAGGTACTTTTACATCATGTATAATCGGTAAGGGCAATAGTGGTTAGAAAAAGGTAAAAATGGTTATTTTGAGGTGAAAAAATCTTAAATAATACAATGGTCTATAGATATCTAAAATTTAACCCTGCAGTGTAAAATTTTGTTCTTTTCTATTTAATTTCTTTTGAGAAGGGAAATCATAAGTTTAATTTTTTTAGGACACTGATAATTAGAAAAGGCATTACTAACTACTACTTTTAGTAAAGACATTTTCTTGAATTTAAAATATTCAAATTTGTCAATTGGGACCCAATTTCATAAAACATGTCATCATATATTGCCCTTTATAAAATTTTAAGTTCTTATGTTTAAGGTTTGAATGTACTTATAATCATTACTTTTTTAAAGATATGATATGGATATTCAAACATTTTTTACACATAAATAACCAATTTATCCAGCATATTCATCAAATAGTTCATTCTTTCACAGTGATATGTAAGGCCAGATTTGTCATATATCATTTCTATATATGCAGGTATATTTCTGCTCACTTAATTTTTTTATCGTTAATGTGTCTGTTCACACTGCCATATTGTCTTAAATACTATAGTTAACATTATAAGAGTTGAAACATTTTAGAAAAAGTATTCTATTTTTGTTCTGTTCTTAATACACACACATCTTGTGATCACTGTTCTTTTGGTGTACATCTTGAACTCAATTTACCAATTTACACAGAGGAAAAAATAGATTATAGGAATTTTGACTCGGAAGATATTGATTATATGGTTCACTTTTGGGAGAACTACATGTTCATGATATTAAAACTTCCTATTCAATATCCTAGTATCACTATACTTTTTTTATAGTCAAACAATAAAGTTTTATGACTTGTTCCACTTGTTCCACAAAAGAGTTGCACATCATTTTTAGATGTATCTCTTGATACTTTGTATTTTATTTCAATATTGAAAATGATTTACCTTTGCAGATAATCATACCATCTGCAAATAGTGGAAATTCTATTTCTTACAATCCATGTAAGTGGATGTCATGAGCAGGTGAGCGAGTCCAGCATTTTTCATCTCACTGTTAGAAGATGGGTCTTGTAGTACAGAACTGAATAGAAACAGTCAATGGGAAATTTTACTATTCACAAAACAAAACATTTCTACTGTGCTATATGGAAGTGTTCTAAGTCTTACAATTTTAACTAATTATTGTCAAAAATTCCTCAAGTTGGGCATAATTATTATTACCTAATATTTAACAGATGAGGAAAATGAAGCAAAGAGTTTGTCAAATTGTTTCAAGGTCATTCATTTAGCAAATGGAAGAATCAGAATTTAACCTCAGAGCATCTGATACTAAGTCCACTATATGATAATGATTCCACTTGTACTTTATCTTAAAGGAAAAATTTTACTATGTTATTTGTTTTATGTATGTTATACATATAATTTATTAAGCCAAGCAAGTTTCCTTGTGTTTCAAATTAATAATTTTCACTTTAATATTGAATCTTATCTCTTGAGCTAACTATATATTTTTCTTCTTTACTTGTGAAGTACATTAATATATCTTCTCATTAAATATCTGGATATTTCTGGAATAGACATTGAATGGTCATAATAATTTATAAACATTGCTGGATTCAGTTTGCTAATTTTTATAAAAATTTAAAAATATCTGTTTATAAGTAAACTTTGAGTCTAATTTTCCTTTTTCATGTTCTTAGATGAAATTACACTAGATTAATTATATAATATGGAGCATCTCATTGTTTCTATTCTGTTAAAAATTATATAAAAGTTTTAAATTGTTTACTCCTTAAATATTTGATAAAATTTCCCTATAAAGCCATCTTGGCCAACTATTTTCCTTGCAGAAAACAGACTCAATTACTTTAATTATCCTGTGAACACTTGGTTTCTAATATTATTTTGGGAAATTTCATTTTTTAGATATATGAATTTTCTTTACCTTTTAAAATAACCTAAGTTACTTAGCATGTTTCTTTATTTTCTGCTTATTCTTACCATATAAATTTATTTTCCTTCTTTCAATATTTATGTCTGTTCTCCTTTTTCGCAAATTTACTATGACTGTTTTACTAATTTGCTCAACTAAATCACTTGCCTTTTTGATATTTTTTATTTTATTTTTATTCTTTAAATTTTGATTCTATAATTAGTTCAATTTTTAGTATAATATTTTTTTCTCTTCCATTTTGCTTTTTTCTTATTTATCCAACTTTATCTCTTTTGTATATTTAGACATATTTTAAGCCTTTCTTTCCTATAGCAAATATTTACGCCTATAAACTTTCTTTTTATCACTTTATAAATATCCATGTGCTTCAATAGGTGGCACTTATATTCTTCATTTTTCTTTTCTAATACTCAGAATTGCTTGTTACATCAATGCATGGTATAAAATTATCATTTTAAATTTAAGTTTATTTTATATTGATTTATTCGCAGATTTTCAAAAGAAATTTGTTGCTTTGTTATTCAAAGCCATAAAATAGGACAGTACCTGTTTTCTCCTTTTTGTTTACCAAGTTTAGGTAGATGTCTACTAAGGTCTTTCACACCATGTGCAGGCCTTGGGTTTTCTCTCTTAACCCTCAATTTGTAGTCATTATTGAAGAATAGTCAGTTATATTCGGTGGCATCTTAAATAAGCAGGGTCAAAGATGGCTTTTGTGCTTTCTTAGTCCTCTGCAGTCTTTTTCCTCACCTAATTTATCCTATTCACATTTTCCTTTGTTCCATATCAGAAGTGTAAAATGTTATTTAACATAATGCCCCAAGATAATATGGGGAAATACTGAATGATATACACACACACTCACATCACGCGCGCGTGCGCACACACACACACACACATATATATATATATACACACACACTTATATAAAAATATACATATAACATATATATAACTACAGAACTTCACTTAGATTTTAATATTTTAATACTCATTCTAGAACCCTAAGAAGGAATACTTTTGATCTCTTTTGAATTAAGTACACTTTTACCTTAGAGCAGAATACCTTTATCTGTAATGTATGTTCTAAATCAGTTAAAATGAATACAAATAATTGTCATAATCAGAATAATTTGCTTAGTCCTCTAGTTGCAAACTAGTATCGCTAATAGTCCAAATGCCTGTATGGTCAAAAAAAGAAAAAAGGACTCAACTTCTACTCTAGCCATAAAGATGAGCCTGAGTATTTTAGTGAAGTTTTTTTCACTGCTGTGACTAAAAGACCTGACAAGAACAAGAGGAGAAAAAGTTTAATTGGGGGCTCATGGTTTCTTGTCTACAGACAGCTGGCTTCATTCCTTTGGGCTCCCGGTGAGGAAGAACATCATGGCAAAGAATATGGCTGGGTAGAGTGAAGCAGCTCACATGATGACCAGAAAGCAGAAAGAGAGATGGCTCCCAATGACCTCCTCCATTCACACCCTACTGGCCTTCAGTTATTAGTTAATTCCATCAGGGTATTAATTAAGTGGTTAAGACTCCCACAACTCAGTCATTTCTCTAAACCTTCTTGCATTGTCTCACATATGAGCTTTTGGAGGGCTATTTTTTATACTGTATGTTGATAACAAGGATATTTATAACAGTGAAAGGAAGGTTGCTAATAATGATAACAGTGTTTTTGATAATAACTATACGAAAAGTCATGATATCTCATTTTGTTTTTAATTTACATTTCTCTAATGATTAGCGATGTAAACATTTTTCTCATATATATATGTTAGTTGTTTGTATATCTTCTTTTAATAAGTATCTACTTTAATCTTTTGCCCATTGTTTAAACAAATTCTTTCTTTACTAAATTGAGTTGATTTGGATACTTAAATATTTCTTTCAAAAACATGAAAAATAATAAATGTTCTAATGACGTGGAGAAAAGGGAATTTTGCACACTATTGGTGGGAATGTAAAATAGTACAGCCCTATGGAAAAGAGTATGTTGTTTCCTCAAATTAAAACTGGATCTACTATGTGACCCAGTATTCCCACAATTGGTGATAAATCCAAAGAAAATTAAATTAGTATGTCAAAGTGATAGCTGAGCTCACATGTTTATTACATTATTCACAATAGCAAAAACACAGAATCTACTTAAGTGTACATCAGTGAATGAGTATATTTTAAAAATACCGTATATATACACACAATATATAAAAAGAAGGAAATCTTGTCATTGCAGAAAATATGGATGAATATGGAGCTAATTTTAAGTGAAATAAACCAGGAACAAAAACAAACAAACAAGCAAAACCCCAAAATTACATTATCTCACTTATATGTGGAATCTCAAAAAGTTAAACTTACAAAAATAGAAAGTAGAATGATGATTACCACAGGCTGGTGGTAAAGGAAACTTGAGGGATGTTGGAAAGGTCCTGGTAATCACCATTCTACACTCTATTTTTTTTTAATTTTTTATTGTTGGTTGTTCAAAACATTACATAGTTCTTGATATATCATATTTCACACTTTGATTCAAGTGGGTTATGAACTCCCATTTTTACCCCGTATGCAGATTGCAGAATCACATCAGTTACACATCCATTGATTTACATATTGCCATACTAGTGTCTGTTGTATTCTGCTGCCTTTCCTATCCTCTACTATCCCCCCTCCCCTCCCCTCCCCTCCCCTTACACTCTATTTTTATACATTGAATTTTTTGAGTTCTACATGTAATCTTATACAGTATTTCAATTGAAAAGGAGGAATAATTTCAAGAAATCTATTGTACATCGTGATGACTACATGTAATGTAATAATATATAGTACACTTGAAAGTTGTTGGGAGTAGGTAAAAAATAATTATGTCAGGATAAAAAGAATAAAATAAAGCTGTTCTTGCAAATGAAAATTTGCTTTGGAAAAAGATTTCAAATGATAACTTAGGCAAAACTAAAGCATTATTGTAAATTTTAGTGGAATTATAATTGAGGAGTTCAGAAAACAGATTGCTTTAGTAAGGGTTATTATCTATATCAAGATTTCAGAGGTAAGCAAAATTCTTAAGGAGTTCAGAACATGCCACCCCAAATTATACCACTGTGGCATATTGACAAAAATGAAAATCAGAAAGTTTAAGAAATACATTTTGATTCCCCTTCTTTTTCTTAAAACAGGAAATAAAATTTGTACCTGATAGCTGCCCTTCTTATACCTGGGGAAAAGAAACATTCATATCATCAAGAACAGAAATTCTAGACCCAATGATTTCTGTAAAGAGAATTTATTAAAACAATTCTTATTTTCCAAGGTTTCCTCTCTTTGTTCAACGTAGGACAAAAGCATGTAGTTTTTTTCAGTTCTTTGGGTCTTCAATTCCTATGGGGGCTTCCAAATAAATTAAAAAATCTGTATTCATTCCCCTTATCAATCAGTTTATACCTAATTACCCTCAAGCCCAACTGGAGACTGTAAAGGATAAAGGATAAAGTATCTCCTGCCCTAAGGTTGCTCTTAATCAGCTTTAGATTTTTTATTGAAGAAAGCAAGTGGTGGGGGGGCAGTGGAGAGACACTGATATCCTTGATGATCATGGGTATGGTGATGGCTTTTTAGATATACCACGAAAGTCATGATCCATGAAAAAAATATTTAAGATTCTGGACATCATTATAAATGAAAACTGCTGCTCTGTGAAAGACAATGTCCAGAAGACAAGCTGCAGACTAGAAGAAAATGTTTGCAAAATAGATATCTGATGGACCATTAAAATAAATAAAAACATTATTAAAACTCTACAATAAGAAAAGGAAAAACTCAGTTTTTAAAAATGGGGTAAAGATCTTAATAGACAGTTCACAGAGAAGATATACAGACTGATAATAAGCATATGAAAAAAATCCTCTATATGACATCATTAGGGAAATACAAATTAAAATGAAACACCACTGTATACTTGTTAGAATGGTCAAAATCCAGAATACTGACAATACAAAATGTTTATAGGATGTGAAGCAATAAGAACTCTCATTCATTGCTGATGCAAATGCAAAAAGGTACAGCTTCCTCAGAAGACAATTTAGTGACTTCTTACAAATATAAATATATTCTTATCACAGGATCCAGTAATCACATTGTTTGGTATTCATTTAAATTTATTTGAATAGATAAACTGTGATACATCTAAATAATAGAATATTATTTTGTGGTAAAAAGAAATGAACTATCAGGCTATGAAAAGATATAGAGGAAATTTAAAATTTAAATGCATATTTTTAAGTGAAAGAAGCCAATCTGAAAATGCTACATACTGTGTGATTTTTATAGTGTGATTGTTTGGAAAAGGCAAAACTATGGTGACAGAAAAAGATCAGTAGTTTCCAGCAGGAGAAAGGGGAAATTGATAAATAAGCATATCATGCATGGTCTTTAAGGCAGTAATATAATATGCATGATACTCTACTGATAGGTATGTGTCATTATATATTTGTTCAAATCCATAGAAATGTACAATGCAGGGCTGGGGTTGTGGCTCAGAGGTAGACTGCTCGCCTGGCATGTGTGAGGCCCTGGGTTAGATCCTCAGCACCATATAAAAATAAATAAAATAAAAGTATTTTATTTTAAAAAAAAGAATGTACAATACAAAGACTTTTGGGCATTATGATATGTCAGTTTAGGTTCTTTGTGACAAATGTAACACTCGTTTGTGTGGGTGGGGGGTATTAATAATGTGGGAGACTGTAAATGGGTTGGAATGGGGGGGGGATACATGGGACTTTCTTATACCAGATTCTCAATTTTGCTGTGAACCTAAAACTCCTTAAAAAAATCAAAGTCCTTAAATATGACAACAACAATAAAAAGCAAAAAAATAAAAAGACCCTCACATATACACATGTACATATTCTTATCATCTCATTTTTACATGTCACCTATAGGGAAAGGGAGAGCTGGGGAAAGAGGATTAGGAACTGAATAATTTGTTAATTCACAATATTCCCATTCCAAGATACTACAGTGTCTTATAGAAATTTTGCTAACTTGTATCATTTATGCATGGGATACATTTGCATATACTTTAATTTCAGAGCAGCATAGTTATCTATAATTATCTTATTTTGTTTTAAAATTTCATTATACAGCCAATGGATTCATGATTTGGGACTTTGTTCTGATATTTATCAAGACTCTTCCATGGACTTTGTATGAACTACTCAATTTATTTTTCTAATGCAATCTGTGAAAAATACAATAAAGTGTAAGGGAGGGGTGTGAGAATGAAAGGCAGATGGCATGAATGATGTCTCATTTTTCTGACAAAGACTATAACAAGGATGGAAAATGATACACTGTGAATCCATTGCAGTGACAAAGATTGTAATGAGAATTGGTCTGAACATAACCGACTGCATTCTCATTACACTCTGCAGATTGTAATCTTCTCATCCTCCTCAGAGGTGGCACCCATCCTCCACTGACTGATGAGTCTTCCGTATAGCTGTACTTCAATTTGCTTTAAAAATATTTTTTATATAAATGGGCCATTAGGAAAAGCAAGTAATAAAAAATTCAAAATTGAGGCTGGAGCTCTCATTCCAAAGACTGGTAAAAAAGAGAGATTTTATTTGCTGATGTAAAATGATATTAGTTGGCACTTTAATAAATGGCAGTATTTCAAACAAAACATCACTTTTTACTCTGGCAAATAAAACCTGATGAGTGTAATGTTTTAGCAGAAGATGTGGGTAGCACGTTGAATAATACAAGGAAGAAGTTTATAAAGAGTGATAATCCTGTAGGTTTTCTTTAAATATGTTGTGATAATTTATTTTCATAATAATACATGAAAAGTATCTAGTGATAACTGCAAAATTTTCAATGAAACTGTAACTGATAACTTTTAAACTTTTTATAACTGATTCAAATAATGACCTGCATACTAATAAAGGCCAGAAGTTAATTTTAGAATAAATGGAAAATATGGTAAAGTTATTTTCTATAAAAAGACCTGGTGCTGAGAATGTTATTGCAGAATGCTAACAAATTGTGAAATATACTGTTGATGTTTTTAAAAAATAAAACAACAATGAATACAATAACTTCCTTAACTAAAAATATATTAAATTACTGCAAGCATTACTAAGCTAGAAACAAAGTCTTTATACATTATCCAGCATTGTTCTAATGATCCAAACCCATCAGTCAATGAAATAAAGGAAATAGTATTGCAACTGTAGTCACAAAAATAGCCTTACTTTAGCTTAGCATGGTGGTGAATGCCTGTAATCCCAGACATTCAGGAGGCTGAGGCAGGAGGATCGCCAATCCAAAGCCAGTCTCAGCAAAAGTGAGATGCTAATCAACTTAGTGAGACCCGGTCTCTAAATAAAAAATACAAAATAGAGCTGGGAATGCCACGCAGTTGTCGAGTGCCCCTGAGTTCGTTCCCTGGTAACCCTTCCCCGCCAATAGCACTACTTCAAAGAAGTATTTTTAATCCAACAAATCAAAGAGAATAAACTAGAATAGAACAAACGAGAATTTAGACAGTTTTTCACATATTCATAGTGATTAATATCTTTCCTTAAATTTGTAATAACAATTTAACTATAATACAAATGAGTTATTCACAATAGTAACAAAATTGTAAAATCCCTAAAAGGAGATAACAACCTATATACAAATGATTATAAGCTGTCACTGAGGACACAACATAAGACTGAAAGGACAAGACAGACATACTGTCTTCCATGTAAAAGTTTGATTAATATTTCAATAGACTATCAGAAACTAGGCAAATTATTTTTGTACTTCACATCGTGGAAGTATTTAGAAAGTAGCTAATAAAGTTTTAGAGACCACCTACTATTATGGATATGAAACTGTACTCTCAATTACAGGGACTAAAATGGGAAGTTATTGAGTATGGGAATAAACAGACTGATAAACAAATTAGATCTGAATGTAGACTGTGCATATATGAATAATTGGCATATCATAAAACTTATGTTCAAAGCTGTGGAAATATAATTAGCTATTCAATAATTGTTTTAATTCAATTTGATATGCATGTGGAGAATATAATAAAATATTCATCTTACACTAATTATAATACATTTCAAATCTATGTTCAGTCTAAAGATGATATCCAAAATGATGATTGAGCTAGATTTAAGTATAGCAGCAGACATTTTATAAGCAGGTCAGATATTAAAGCTGAAACACCTCTGTCTGGCAAAAGATACTTTTACTGAAAGGACAAACATTGGAAAAAATACAAAATCATGACATCACATTCTTCACCTAGAAATTTAACATTAGCTTAAAAGATTGCTAATCATGTTGGAAGAAGTGTAATATTAGACATTTAGTTAAAAAAATCTGTATATTAATATTTTTAAGAGACTTAGGAGAGAAAATCAAATAAATGTATCCTTCCTTAAAAGTGTAGGTACTTGATTAACCAGCTATCATTTAACTATACTAAAGAAGAATCATACTTTTAACCTGGACCAACCTCTATGCAGTGATGTTTGACCCAGACATGCATAGGTTCTAGATCTTTCATAAAAAAGGATGTCAGGCATATTTCTTCCTAACCTTAAAATTGAAGCATATGATCCTTTATTTGGCAAATAACTTAAAATATCTACTCAAGAGGTAATTTTACCAGAGAATAAACCCTCAAATTTACTTACAGCTTGTACTAAAGCATGCTTGTGTTGGTTTGAATGTGTCCCCTCAAAATTTGCATGCTGCCAGTGTTATAATATTAAGGGGTAAGGCCTTGAAGAGGTGATTAGGTAGTGAAGTCTCCTTGCTCATGAATGAAATTGAGGACTTCATAAAAGTTGCTTCACCCAATCATTGACTGGCTTGCCCTTCCTCTCTCTACCATGTGAGAACACATCATTCCCTGAGATTTGTCATAACCCAAGGAGAAAGCTCTTACCAGACAACTGATCCTGCCAGCACCTGGTTCTTGGATTTCCAACTTCCAGAAATATAAGATAGTATGTTTCTATGCTTTATAAATTAACTAGTTGCAGGTATGTGATGCTCCATTCTTTGTTCCCATCCTTCCTGAGGTTAAAAATCCAGTGAATCTCCTTATCAGTTTAGTCTACTGTGACTGATTTTTATCATAGGACTACTAAGACATGAAATGAAGCAATGCAGGAAATATTGGTGACTGGTAGGAATTCTCTGGATCAGGTCTTTTTTAGATATGTGTGAAAGAACTGATTGAATCAGCTTAATTCATTTTTTTTTTAATTTAGAAATGAATCAATTAGATTGAAGAAAGTCATATTAACATCTATAAATTCTTAGAGCATGAATTCCCCAGAGTACAAAAGAAAGCATAAATGATTTTTTTTCTCTTTTCCTACTTTCATGAGTTGATTTATCAAAGTGATTATTGAAGAAACCCAATATGCAGTAAAAGGTATCCTGCAGATTTTGGAGAAGAAATTCCACGGTGAGATTTTCTCACCCAATGTGAAGTAGTCATTGAACTTTCACAACATTCAGAAAGACTTACATTATGAATTACTAAATCGATAAGAAATATTTCAAAATAAAGAGTCTCATTATCAGCTCCACTTAGAGCTGTATTCAGGATTTTAACACTTCATATTTTTATAGTATCAGCTGTGGTTTCATTTTTTGTTTTCTTCTGAACAAAAGCATTTAGGCCAGTACTCCTGTACTATCAGCAACTGATGGACTAAATGGATGCAGTCACTCTGTCCATACCAGTGAGAGATAAGGTAGAGAACTGATTCTATTTATTGGCAAAAACAAAGTTGTTTTCACATTAATGGTAGGTGTTTCCAAAAAATACCCTTTGCTTTTAACCTGCTCACTAATGGCTGGTTTGTTAATTTCTCACTAGCCAAGGATAAAGAGAGACCTGGTAGAAATCTTATAAAGAGAAAAACCTAATCCAATCTAATTCATATTTTTATTTAAGGAGCCAACATAGTTAATTGTGAAACTATGATTAAATAAAGGGAAATTATTGTTGATTTTATTGCATTAAGAACTGTAGAAATTGCGGCTGGGGATGTGGCTCAAGCGGTAGGGCGCTCACCTGGCATGTGTGCGACCCGGGTTCGATCCTCAGCACCACATACAAACAAAGATGTTGTGTCTGCCGAAAACTAAAAAATAAATAGTAAAAAATTCTCTCTCTCTCTCTCACACTCTCTCTTTAAAAAAGAAAAAAATTGTAGAAATATTTCAAAAGACTGTAGTTTGTTATCTTCTATATGGTAACATCACCACCTGAGCTTTGCCCAGATAATTAGTATCTTATTTATTGCAGATTATAAAATAGCCCAGAAGAGTCTTTCCTAAAAAAGCTAACAATAACTGTTCCCAAAGGACTGGCTCACCATTGAAGTGAATATATACAACATGTGAAAACATCCTTATGTTGTCATTTAAGATGTGCAGTTTTCAAAGGTCCATGTGAAATTGTATGATATTAGTTGTGAACCCAAATAATAAAAAAAAAGTTTTGAAAAATATCTCCCAGAGAAAAAGCTTAATTAAGGTGTATAATGCACATAAACATATATTACATGCCCTTTGAACATTAAATTGCTGCTGTTACTTTTTTAAAGTTGGTTAAATTGATACTACAGTGTATTTTATACATTATGATATATAAAACTGCTAAAGTAAATTTATTGATAAAATTAGAAATATCTTTCTGTTGAATTCAACAATTTTCGCATTTTATTGTGAGGGATAGATAAGCACAGAGTACTCTAGAGAGCAGGAAAAAAATTAAAAACTAAAAATATTTTATTAGAAAAAAATGGTTCTCATCTTTCATTTATATTGTTAATTGATGAAGATGAGTAAACAGAAATGTAAAAATGAAAATTCTATTTTTTTGTGAAATAAAATGTGACTACATACATCAATAGGCATTATTGAGTTTAAAATGATTAAGAGGACTTTTTAAAACAAAAAATAACATTTCCTGGAAGAAATAACAATATAACACAAATTAGGCATTCACTTTTCTGTGAAAAAAAACCTCTTTAATAACTTTTCTTATGATGGGCATATAAATCTTTAGGATACCTCATTGGTTTAGAATTATTCATGCAAAAAGTGTTCTGAGTAGCAAAGGGTTATCTCTTGGCTTCTTCTCACCTATAAACTATGACTCAGACTCTGGTATATTGAAAATATCCTTCTTGCTTAGGTAGCCAGGATTTATGAATGGAGGTTCCACTGGGGCACAGCGGCCCACACCTGTAATCCCATGATGTGGGAGGCTCAGGCAGGAGGATCATAAGTTCAGAGCCAGCCTCAGCAACTTTGCAATTCCTTAAGAAACTCAGCGGGACATTGTCTCTAAAAAATATGTAAAAATGGGCTGGGGATGGGGCTCAATGATTGAGCACCCCTGGCTTCAATCCACAGTACAAAAAAAAAAAAAAGTTCCAACATTAGACAAGAGAGATTTAAAAATCAATTTAGTCTCTTATTGTTCTGTGACTTTGGATAAGTAATGGGCTGTTTTGGGGTCTTTACTTTTTTAGCTGCAACATGTGAATGATGGTAACAATAATATCTTTCTAAACATAAGTTTCGATTTTGTTTTCATTTTATTTAAAAAATAAATTAGAATAATGAAATGAAATTACCTGAACTATGTTAGATATTAGCACATATTTTCTCAGCTTATTTAACAAAATAAATATTTTTTTTTCCAAAATAGTATTTGACCTTCCTGTTGTCTCCTATGGGAGTTTATGACTTAATGTCTATTTTGTCTGATGTAAGTAACATCCCTTCTGCTCTCTTTTGGTAACCATTTGAGTGGAATAAACATTCCTTCCTTTTCCTTTCAGCTTATGTGTGTCCTTAAATCTAAGGTGAGTCTTTTGTACACAGCATATGGTTAGGTTTTGTTCTTTTAATCCATTCAGCCTCCCTGTTCTTTGATTTTAATCAATTTTTGTTTAAAATAATTATCAATATTTAGGTTGTTTTCCCCTCAAATATTCTATCATTTGATTATTGTAACTTTTCTCAATAGAACACACAAAATACACAGTTCTTAAGAATTATATTGGTTCATTCATTCATTAGCTTAAAAGTTATTGAGTGCTTGCTATGTGTGAATCACTATGCTAACAATTTTACAACAGAGAAAATCAGACATGGCCTTTGATTTCATGAAGATATTCAATTCAAGGAAAATAGACAAGAGCATAAATAAATATAATTTCAAATATTAAGATATTATTTTAAATCACATTATTTTAGATCAGAATACAGGATTCTTTTTTCAGAAACAAAACTTCTGTGATATGACAAATTAAGTTTATATACAAAAGATAAGAAATGCTATTCAAGGGCATCTAAGTTGGTTCCATCATTTATCTATTGTGAATTAAGCTGCTAAAAACATTGATGTGGCTGTGTCACTGCAGTATGCTGATTTTAAGTCCTTTGGATTATAAACTGAGGAATGGGATAGCTGGTTCAAATGGTGGTTCCATTCCAAGTTTTCTGAGGAATCTCCATAATGCTTTCCAGAGTGGTTGCATCAATTTGCAGTCCTACCACCCATGTATGAGTGTACCTTTTCCCCTACATCCTTGTGAGCACTTATTATTGCTTGTATTCTTCATAATCGCCATTCTGACTGGAGTGAGATAAAATTTTAGACTATTTTTGATTTGTATTTTTCTAATTGCTGGAGGTTTTGAACATTTTTTCATGTTTGATGATCAGTTGTATTTTTTTCTTCTGTGAAGTGTCTGCTTAATTCCTTAGCCCAAATTTATTGATTGAATTATTTGTCTTTTTGGTGTTAAGTCTTTGAATTCTTTATATATTCTGAATATTAGTGCCTGAGGTGCCTGTGATAAAGATTCCCTTCAACAGATGAATGGAAAAAGAAAAAAAAAAACATGTATATATATGCAAAGGAATATTACTCATCCTTAAAGAAGAATGAAATTATGGCATTTGCAGTTAAATGGATGAAGCTAGGGAATATCATGCTAAACAAAGTTAGCCAAAACCATAAAACCAAAAGCTGATTGTTTCCTCTGATAAGCAGATGCTGAACCATAATGGGAGGGGAGGTAAAGAAGAATGAAAGAACTTCGGATTGGGCAGAGGGGAGTGAAGGGAGGGGAGGGGTTTGGAGGTGGGAAGGACAGTGGAATGAGATGGACGTCATTAACCTATATTACCCTATATACACATATGATTACACAACCAGCGTGACTCTGCTCCATGTACAGCCAGAAGAATGAAAAGTTGTGTTCCATTTGTGTACAATGTGTCAAAATTCATTCTGCTGTCATGTACAACTAATTAGAACAAATAAGGAATGAAATATATATATAATATTAAATTAAAAATGCAAAATAAAAGTTATTTTCAAGGTTCTTTTAAAAATATAAAATAAAAGAAATGATACTCAAATAGATAAAAGAAGTTAGTTGGTGAGCAATAAGGGCAAATACCTTAACTTGAGATAAGACACTCATTCTAAGATATTTCAGAAAATCACTACTTCGGAGTATAATGTTAGAAGAATATGACATAATAGGATTTTTGTGAGGGTAGATCTCTACCATGCAGGGATTTGTATGCTATTCAAAGTTTGTATTTATTCTAAGTATAATAGGAAAAAAATAAAAACTTTAAGCTGGTGTGCTTAATGTAATTTTCTTCATTAAGTCATTCCTTTATTACTATATGTCAACTGGTTTAAGAATGAAAAAATGGCAATGGAGTTACGTAGGTATCTAGGCATAATGATGGCAGTTTAGGCTGGGTAGTGGCATTGAACCAGGAACAAGCAGATGACTTACAGATATCATTGGAAGGTAGAAAAGACAGGACTTGATAAATTTATTATAGGGTCTGAGAGAAAGGAAGGAATCAAGACTGTCTTCTAGTAATTAATTATCCATTAGCTATAATTTTGAGGAATAATGTTAACTTTTAATAGGATTAAATATACACACAGCCTTTTACATATATTTAAAAACATAAATTGGTATATCCACATAATTGCCAAATTACTGCTAGTAGTAATGCATGTCTTCTTTGAGCTTGTATGGTATTGCTTAAGAAATCTAAAGAGAATAATAATCTTTCTTTTACAAGTTTCTTAGAAGATGAATGAAATATATTCTTTTTACCTCCCAGGAACCAAATATTCCCATGTGTATTAAGAAAAAATTTAGTCTAGATTGGTTTTAGACTCTTTTTTATTTTATTTTTTCCCTTTGCAAAAATGATGTCACTTTCTGATCCAAGAACCCTTGTAGAATTTTGTACTGGTGCTAAGGAAACTGTGGTACCTGTTAAAGATTTGGTGGGTGCTTCAGATTAGGAGTGTTTTCCAGAGCAATTAAGGCATTTAACATATTTCACTAGTTTTATAAACACAGTGTGCTCCTAAACACTTGAAAACTGTAAAGGTTAAAAAAAAAAAAAAGAATCAGGCAACGTTTTAGGAAAGTGCATGCATCCACTTACAATCCCCTTGTCACTTGAATAGCACTCAATGTACTCAAAATTATAGCTATTACAGAAGAAATTGTAAGTTAAATATAGGGAAGTGTATAAACTATGTTTATCACCAGCATAGCGCTAAGCACTACCTATGTCAGTATGATACCATAAGCAAAAGTCACACAAACAATGACACCTGTTTCTCATTTAGTACTTTTTTCACTTTTTGTGTCATGACTATGAATTTAATCCTTTTAATAAATGCATGATTTTTTTTCTTTAGCCTATGAGTACCTACTAAAGCATCTTTTAGTCCATATTATCAGAATATTGTTGAATGAGCCCAATACCGCTTCTTGTACTGGTGATTCAAGATTGGTCAGATTGTACTGGTTGATATTTTTCTGAGCTCTCTTTTTGTAAAATAGTAGTTTATACAGCTAGAAATTGCATTCTAATCTTCATTTTACCATCACCTGAGTTTCACAGAATTGGATAAATTCTCCTTTAACTTAGATAGGGAACCTTCCCTCTTTATCTAATATTTTCTTAATGCTGGTAAGAGAAATAAGGATAATATGGGTAAAAACAACATAGAAAATATTAAAAGTTCTCAAACTCTTTTATGCAATATTTTTAATTCTCTTTCCCCTCAGTATTTCGGCAAAACTGTCAGAAAAGAATACAATCTTGTTGTTGATCTTCAATTTCATTATTTTTTTATAAAATATGTTTTATTTATTTATTGATTACACCATAATAACTCTTAAGATTGGAAGGAACTCTATTAAAATTTTAATAGCATGTTAAAAACATTATCCAAAACTTGGAGAAAGAGACAAAAGAAGGTTGCATGTGCTTTTTTTAAAGGATTGTTTTTAAAAAAATTATTCTAATTTTTTTCTTTTTAAAAAAATTTTTTTAAATTTTTTATCAATTTTTTAAATTTTTATTAATTATCCATTAGCTGAAATTTTGCGGAATAATGTTAACTTTTAATAGGATTAAATATACACACAGCCTTTTACATGTATTTAAAAAATATAATATGGCATAGCCACATTTTTGTAGCAGGTGAATATTATCAGGAAAATGGCCTAAAGACAGGTTGCAGAGTAAAGAATAAATTGACCCTCATGTTATATAAATTGGAAAATTGGTTCTGCAATTCCAAGGAATTTACTGAAATTTGAGCAGTTAGTGATCAATAATAACCACACATAAAAATGTACATAATGCTAGGAAGCTAGCAAACTAGGGAATAATTCAATCTGTTTCTTCTACTGATCCTTGGATACCTTTTTTTTTTTCTTTTTAGTTCTTTTAAATCAGGGTTCATGGCAAACTAAGGACTTTTCTAGTTGGCAAATCCTATAAATAGAAAGATCCTCCATATTTTGCTTTGCAATGTATTCTCTGCAAGTAACCAGGTCTGGCATAAAAATAAACACTTTTTGCTAACTGATAAGTCCCAATCTGTAAATATAGATTTTAAATTTTCTAGTATATCTAGTTATATATATATATAACATACAGGTTTAGCAGAAATTCTTAGGCATTAGGAAACACTAGTTGTGAGAAGTTGTACATGCAGCTTAAGCTGTAAGCCTCAGATTTATTTATTTTTTATTATTAAAATGACGATGATTTTACTTCTATCATTATTCAAGTTAGGGATTAAATAAAGAAATTTGTCGTGAAAAATCAAAGTGCTTGGTACATTTGCCATTTGAGTAAAATTGTCAAGGGCTTCTGAATCAGATTTTGCTGATAAGACACTCTTTATGACTAATATGGTTAAAATAAAACTAAGACTTATCTTCAATGTCCTCTAAAAACAATATTAGATCATGTTTCCATAGAAATATTTGTGAGATTAAATTTTAATATCAATTCAAGAAATAATAGTGTTCATTTTTTGGAGGATCTGCTCTTGCTAGTTCTTAACAGTAAAAATTCAATCTATATCACATAGGGAAGAAAAATATGCTATGTGTTATTGTCATCTTTACATTATAAGAAATAAAAATTTATAATGATAAAACTAGAAATTTTAAATATTAATGGAAAGCATTCTGTCAACTAAATGCAGCTGGAAAACAGATAGAAATGGGAAGATAGAAAATATTCAGATAGAAAATATTCAGGTAATAAATTTTGCAATGAACCCTAGTTTTCTATGTTCTGATATGATTTTAGAGCATCTTCCACCTACCAAAAAAATTTTTTTCTACGATTATACTTATCTTTCCAATCATCCCAAATCAGTAAGACTAGTTCAATAATATTAAGTAATTATTAAAAAGTATGATTCTTTATTGGACTGTATTAATATAATATTTTTGGTATATAAGCTATGATAAAGACATAAAATTTGATAATTCAATATGGTTTGTATTGACAACATAAATCTTAGTAATGTTTGATATTTAGTTTGTATTTTATATGAATTTAAATTACATATGTCATAACTGGGCATTTTAATAAATTTTCCTTATATGAAACTTGAGAGAGGAAATAAAAAAATATAGTGATAACTCAGAGAAGGTAGATTCAATTAAGATAATATAAGAGAGACCATTAGCTCTAAATCAAACAGAAGCACTTTTTTGTTCTTTAATAATTTGCACTTATATCTGGGTCTCAGGAGTTGTGAAACTCAATCTGGTCTCTAATATTGACTTTTAGTGTTAGGCAATTTTATCAATCTTTCTTTACATCAACTCTCAGATTCTTAGTCTAACATCAGCTCTCAACTGTTTTATTAAATTGATTTGAGAAAGAACATGGTATTTTAAAACAGCAAGTTATTACAAAGAAGTTATAATTGGTTTCATATATGTTTTTGTATTTTACAGGGTGATATGAATTTGATTTATTTCAAGGTACTGAAACAACTCTTTTATACAGAGTGTAGAAAGTCTGATTTCCTTCTCTTGCACAATTCTGTGACCCATATACTTGAGCTGATACCAATCAAAACAGTCACCTATGAAGATCTTTTTTTTCTCAAAACTTTCCTAAAGAAGTTAAATAGTAATGGCATTAAATATTCAGATGTCAAGGGGATTCTTATGGACATGTAGGGAATGAATTGAGCAAGAGATAAGATTCAATAATCTGAAATCCTGAAATGTGTTGTTCTATTAATTGAATATTTTTCTTTATTTATTTTTATTTTTTTTTTTTTATAATTTTTTATTGTTGGCTGTTCAAAACATTACATAGTTCTTGATATATCATATTTCACAATTTGATTCAAGTGGGTTATGAGCTCCCATTTTTACCCCATATACAGATTGCAGAATCACGTCAGTTACACATCCATTGATTTACATATTGCCATACTAGTGTCTGTTGTATTCTGCTGTCTTTCCTATCCTCTACTATCCCCCCTCCCCTCCCCTCCCCTCCCCTCCCCTCCCCTCTTCTCTCTCTGCCCCCTTTACTGACATTCGTTTGTCCCCCTTGTATTATTTTTCCCCTTCCCCTCACTTCCTCTTGTATGTACTTTTGTATACCTCTGAGGGTCTCCTTCCATTTCCATGCATTTTCCCTTCTCTCTCCCTTTCCCTCCCACCTCTCATCCCTGTTTAATGTTAATCTTCTTCTCATGCTCTTCGACCCTACTCTGTTCTTAGCTACTCTCCTTATATCAAAGAAGACATTAGACATTTGTTTTTTAGGGATTGGCTAGCTTCACTTAGCATAATCTGCTCTAATGCCATCCATTTCCCTGTAAATTCTATGATTTTGTCATTTTTTAATGCAGAGTAATACTCCATTGTGTATAAATGCCACATTTTTTTTATCCATTCATCCATTGAAGGGCATCTAGGTTGGTTCCACAGTCTAGCTATTGTGAATTGTGCTGCTATGAACATCGATGTAGCAGTGTCCCTGTAGCATGCTCTTTTTAGGTCTTTAGGGAATAGACCGAGAAGGGGAATAGCTGGGTCAAATGGTGGCTCCATTCCCAGCTTTCCAAGAAATCTCCATACTGCTTTCCAAATTGGCTGCACCAATTTGCAGTCCCACCAGCAATGTACAAGTGTACCCTTTTCCCCACATCCTCGCCAGCACTTGTTGTTGTTTGACTTCATAATGGCTGCCAATCTAACTGGAGTGAGATGGTATCTTAGGGTGGTTTTGATTTGCATTTCTCTGACTGCTAGAGATGGTGAGCATTTTTTCATGTACTTGTTGATTGACTGTATGTCCTCCTCTGAGAAGTGTCTGTTCAGGTCCTTGGCCCATTTGTTGATTGGGTTGTTTGTTCTCTTATTGTCTAATTTTTTGAGCTCTTTGTATACTCTGGATATTAGGGCTCTATCTGAGGTGTGAGGAGTAAAGATTTGTTCCCAGGATGTAGGCTCTCTATTTACCTCTCTTATTGTATCTTTTGCTGAGAAAAAACTTTTTAGTTTGAGTAAGTCCCATTTGTTGATTCTAGTTATTAACTTTTGTGCTATGGGTGTCCTATTGAGGAATTTGGAGCCCGACCCCACCGACTGTAGATCGTAGCCAACTTTCTCTTCTATCAGACGGCGCGTCTCTGATTTGATATCAAGCTCCTTGATCCATTTTGAATTAACTTTTGTGCATGGCGAGAGAAAGGGATTCAGTTTCATTTTGTTGCATATGGATTTCCAGTTTTCCCAGCACCATTTGTTGAAGATGCTATCCTTCCTCCATTGCATGCTTTTAGACCCTTTATCAAATATAAGATAGTTGTAGTTTTGTGGATTGGTTTCTGTGTCCTCTATTCTGTACCATTGGTCCACCCGCCTGTTTTGGTACCAGTACCATGCTGTTTTTGTTACTATTGCTCTGTAATATAGTTTGAAGTCTGGTATCGCTATACCGCCTGATTCACACTTCCTGCTTAGCATTGTTTTTGCTATTCTGGGTCTTTTATTTTTCCATATGAATTTCATGATTGCTTTCTCTATTTCTACAAGAAATGCCGTTGGGATTTTGATTGGCATTGCATTAAACCTATAGAGAACTTTTGGTAATATCGCCATTTTGATGATGTTAGTTCTGCCTATCCATGAACAGGGTATATTTTTCCATCTTCTAAGATCTTCTTCTATTTCTCTCTTTAGGGTTCTGTAGTTTTCATTGTATAAGTCTTTCACCTCTTTTGTTAGGTTGATTCCCAAGTATTTTATTTTTTTTGAAGATATTGTGAATGGAGTGGTTGTCCTCATTTCCATTTCAGAGGATTTGTCGCTGATATACAGGAATGCCTTTGATTTATGCGTGTTGATTTTATATCCTGCCACTTTGCTGAATTCATTTATTAGCTCTAATAGTTTCTTTGTAGACCCTTTTGGGTCTGCTAGGTATAGAATCATGTCATCTGCAAATAGTGATAATTTAAGTTCTTCTTTTCCTATTTTGATGCCTTTAATTTCTTTCGTCTGTCTAATTGCTCTGGCCAGTGTTTCAGGGAACCATACACCAACAAGACATAACAATCATAAATATATATGCCCCAAACAATGGTGCAGCTATGTTCATCAAACAAACTCTTCTCAAGTTCAAGAGTCTAATAGACCACCATACAATAATCATGGGAGACTTCAACACACCTCTCTCACCACTGGACAGATCTTCCAAACAAAAGTTGAATAAGGAAACTATAGAACTCAATAACACAATTAATAACCTAGATTTAATTGACATATATAGAATATACCACCCAACATCAAACAGTTACACTTTTTTCTCAGCAGCACATGGATCCTTCTCAAAAATAGATCATATATTATGTCACAGGGAAACTCTTAGACAATACAAAGGAGTAGAGATAATACCATGCATCCTATCTGATCATAATGGAATGGAACTGAAAATCAACGATAAAAGAAGGAAGGAAAAAGAATATATCACTTGGAGAATGAACAATAGGTTACTGAATGATCAATGGGTTATAGAAGACATCAAGGAGGAAATTAAAAAATTCTTAGAGATTAATGAAAACACAGACACAACATATCGGAATCTATGGGACACATTGAAAGCAGTTCTAAGAGGAAAATTCATTGCTTGGAGTTCATTCCTTAAAAAAAGAAAAAACCAACAAATAAATGATCTCATACTTCATCTCAAAATCCTAGAAAAAGAAGAGCAAAACAACAGCAAAAGAAGTAGAAGGCAAGAAATAATTAAAATCAGAGCTGAAATCAATGAAATCGAAACAAAAGAAACAATTGAAAAAATTGACAAAACTAAAAGTTGGTTCTTTGAAAAAATAAACAAAATCGACAGACCCTTAGCCATGCTAGCGAAGAGAAGAAGAGAGAGAACTCAAATCACTAACATACGGGATGAAAGAGGCAATATCACAACAGACACTTCAGAAATACAGAAGATAATCAAAAATTATTTTGAATCCTTATACTCCAATAAATTAGAAGATAGTGAAGGCATAGATAAATTTCTTAAGTCATATGATCTGCCCAGATTGAGTCAGGAGGATATAGACAACCTAAACAGACCAATATCAATTGAGGAAATAGAAGAAACCATCAAAAGACTACCAACTAAGAAAAGCCCAGGACCGGATGGGTATACAGCAGAGTTTTACAAAACCTTTAAAGAGGAACTAATACCAATACTTTTCAAGCTACTTCGGGAAATAGAAAAAGAGGGAGAACTTCCAAATTCATTCTACGAGGCCAACATCACCCTGATACCTAAACCAGACAAAGACACTTCAAAGAAAGAAAACTACAGACCAATATCTCTAATGAACCTAGATGCAAAAATCCTCAATAAAATTCTGGCCACTCGGATACAAAGGCACATCAAAAAAATTGTGCACCATGATCAAGTAGGATTCATCCCTGGGATGCAAGGCTGGTTCAATATAAGGAAATCAATAAATGTTATTCACCACATCAATAGACTTAAAAATAAGAACCATATGATCATCTCGATAGATGCGGAAAAAGCATTCGACAAAGTACAGCATCCCTTTATGTTCAAAACTCTAGAAAAACTAGGGATAACAGGAACATACCTCAATATTGTAAAAGCAATCTATGCTAAGCCTCAGGCTAGCATCATTCTGAATGGAGAAAAATTGAAGGCATTCCCTCTAAAATCTGGAACAAGACAGGGATGCCCTCTCTCACCACTTCTGAATATTTTTCTTTAAACAGTAATATTTAGGTTGTCTTAACTTCAACCTTTTTGAATAAAAATATTTTGTGCACAAAGAAAATTACTAAGTATTTTTTGATGACAAGTTATCAAGAACAACAATTCTTTTATTATAATAAAACAAATACTACAAAGCTGTTAGTTATTATGAAAGCTAATAGTCTACCAGCTATGCTACTGAAGTTCTTTTGACAGTTTCCTAAATAGCTTTTTTAATTCTGTTTTTAGATTTAGCCTTCATTTCACAATGGCCTTCACTAGCAGCTTATTTTCAATTATAAGTTGATATTTTGTTAATTTAATATTTTAGTGCATTCAAAAAGTATTTATTGAATCATTAGTATGTAAAAGATAATGTTTATTCCCTGGAATGTGTTGAAAGTTTCTGTGGGTTCTCTGAGTAAAGGGCTCACTTTGGTAACAAAGTGTTTTGAGGATTAGAAAACAAATCAGTTCTATTTTCTTGAAAAAGAGAAATCACACAGGTAGTTTTTACATAAAATGCATTTTTTATGATTTTTCACATTATATTGGTATGAATGGTTTGATAATTCAATTAGAAATTAATATATTAATTCAGTAGTTCTCAAAGTAACACTATGAAACCTCAAAGATCATCTCAATGTCATGAAGTTATACCATTAAGTATGCTTCTTTCTACTATAGCACATAAAATAATGGGAAGAACATTATAATTGTTGAGATTACAAGTTGAATTAGCCTGGTCTTGCAACTAAGTCTTCAAGAACATACCACTTTTCCCATTTTAATTCATTAACAAAGATTTTACAACTGTTTTAATTAATATTTTAAATTATTTTCCAACTCATAATTTAGAAAAGAATAAATTTTCTTCATACATTTCAATTTTAAAATGACAACAAAGTAATTGGAGAAGCAAATATGACAATTCAGTTATCTTAAGTCATACCTTAAAGATATTTGCTAAAAGTAAAATTATGTCATATTTCTCTGTAAGTTATTTTGATCTAAAAGACATAATAAATATGGCCTTAATTTTACATGTGCAGGGGAAATTGTTTTCTTTTTAAAATGAATGACTACATATTTTTATTTCTAAAACCTGAATAGGAGTAGCTATTTCCCACAAAATCAAAAGCTCTTTGGAGCTCTAAATGATTTTAAGGTCTTATTATCCTGACTATATGAAACTATTTAATTGGTAAGAAAAAAATGATGTCTCCTTCTTTCTTAAATTTGAATCAACGAACTGTTGTCTGCTTGCCACCAATTTTCTTCCCTAGACATTTGCCTTTACTTTATCAGTGATGTAAAATGATACTGATTTTAGAAAAATTTTCAAGAATTTCTCTGTGACATGTGACTATTACAATTATTCACTCAGTAAGTATTTCTATCCCTTGTCTACCATGTGTCAGGCTGTGTGCCAGGAGCTAACACTTGCAGTAAAGCTAATCTGGTGCACTTTCAGCTCTCCCTGTGATACTTTTTTTGTCTTGTTTTGTTTTTTTGTTTACATTGTTATTGTTCGTTTGTTTCCTGTGATTCTTGTCAAGTTGTGGTCTGTGTTTCTGTTTGTCTCTCCCTTAGATATTCATTCACTAGGGAACCTTATGTCAACTGACTGCGTGCCAAGGAGTGGATATGCAATAGTTGATCTTATCAAGAAAACTCGATCACAGAATTTAAAAAAGATTTCTCAATACCACTTAAGTTTAAAAAATAACATTTGTATCTCTAGGTATGAAATAATATATCTGAGTTTGCACCATGTCCATGGTCCCTCCATGCAGGAATGAAGGGAGAGGTTAGAGTGATGCTGCCGCAAGCCAATGACTGCAGATGGCCACCAGATGCTCTCTAAGGGAGTCTCTGGAGAGAACGCCGCCCCACTGATAACTTTATTTTTACATAGTGAAATTGGCTTTCACTCTAGGTTCTAGAACTGCAAAACTGTGTGTTTCTCTAATTATTATTAGAGAATTATTATAGCATCCATGGAAAACAGTATAAATATGGCTAAATAAAATTATTTATGCTAAACAAAGAGCCAAAAAACCACATATTTTAATATACAGAAAACAGATTTTCAGTTAGGAAATGGTAAAGTAAAACTGGGTCAGATATAAACACTATTGTTTTTTCTTTTGGGTATTTGGGGGGGCACCCAAACACTGAGGCACATCCCCAGCCCTATTTTGTATTTTGTTTAGAGACAGAGTCTCACTGTGTTGCTTAGTGCTCATTTTTTGCTGATGCTGGATTTGAACTATGATCCTCTTGTCTTAGCCTATAATTCAAATTTTCTAAAGTTGGGAAATTTCTTTTGAGATATATTTGAAGTAATTTTTTCTAAGAGTACCTCTGATGTAAAATTGTAATTCTAATAAAAATTCTATATTTTCAAATGTATTAAAAACTTAATTTCATGCATATAAACCTATTATTTTTCTAAACTTTTTAAATGAATGAAAATGACACTATTGTATGTCCTTTTCTACTTTTCTGTAGTTTAATTATGTCTTCGTGGAACTGAACATATTTTTGAATGTGCATTAAAAAATCAGTTTTCCTTGTTAATTATTACAAGACATCTAATCCTTTGGGTTTCACATTCTATGTTATAATTAAATTATTTGGTTGTATCAATTATTATTATTTGGTTATCTAGCATGTGAGGCACTAGGTTTGATCAGCAGCACCACATAAAAATAAATAAATAAAATAAAAATATTGTGTCCATTCCCAACTAAAAAAAAATTTTTAAAAAATCTGTAAACATATGTTCATCATAGAATTATATATAGTAGCTGGAAAGGAGGGACAAACCAAATACACATCAATTGATGAGTGAATAAAAATATACACAATGAAATATTATTTGATGATAAAGATGAATAAAATATAGATGCACAATACAAAATGTTCGATCCTTGAAAAAATGATTCTAAATGAAAGGAGCTAGTCACAAAAGGCCACATATTATATGATTACATTTGTATGCTATATCTAGGATAGGTAAATCAGCTAAGACAAACTTGATTAATGGTTGTCAGGGGCTGGGATACAGTAGAATTACATGTAATTGCTAATGGGTATAGGGTATCTCTTTGGAGTGATGAAACTGTTCTTACATTAGGTAGTGTGTTGATGCCTACATAACCCTGTGAGCTTACCAAAACCCTCTGATTTTTACACTTTGAAAGTGTGAATCATGTGGCAATTGTAGCTCAGTAAAATTTTTTATTACTGGAGTCTTACTGATGAAGTCAGTTCCTAGGCTGACATAATGGATAATTGGGCTTGATTTTTTTTTCTAGTAGGTATAGCATATCTGGTCAAATGACTAGATCCTTGATCACTTTGAGTTGAGTTTCTTACAGGATGAAATATGGGGATTTAATCTCATTTTGCTATATATGGATTTCCAGTTTTCCCAGCACCATTACTGAAGAGGCTATCTTTTCTTCAATGTGTGTTTATGGTGCCTTTTTCTAGTATGAGATAACTGTACTTGTGTGTATGTCTCTGTGTCTTCTATTTTGTTCCATTGGTCTTCATATTTGTTTTTGTGCCAATATCATGCTTTTTTTCTTTCTCTTTTCTTTTTTTTTTTAACTATAGCTTTGTAGTATAATTTAAGGTCTGGTATTGTGATTCGTCCTGACTCACTTTTCTTGCTAAGGATTGCTTTGTTATTCTGGGCCTCTTATTTTTCTAAATGAATTTAATGACTGCTTTTTCTATTTCTATGAAGAACACCACTGGGATTTTAGTAGGGATTGCACTAAATCTGTATAGCATTTTGGGTAGTATGGCCATTTTGACAATATTAATGCTTATCCAATAACATTGGGGAAATTTCCATCTTCTAAGGTCTTCTTCAATTTCTTTCTTTAGTGTTCTGTATTTTTCTTTTGTTAGATTGATTCCCAAGTATTTTATTTTATTTTTGGAGGCTATTGTGAACGGGGTAAATTTCCTGATTTTTTTCAACTGATTTTTCATTGGTGTATAGGAACACAATTGATTTATGGGTGTTAATTTTACACCCTGGTACTTTGCTGAATTCACTAATAAGTCCTAGAAACTTTCTTGTGGATTTTTTTTTTTTGAATCTTCTAAATATAGAATCATCTCATTGGCAAATACAGGTAGTTTTAGCTCTTTTTTTTCTATTTGTATTTATTTAATGTCTTTCTTTTGTTTAATTGCTCTAACATTGATGTTTATAGTAGCTCAATCCACAGTAGCCAAGCTATAGGTCCAACCTCAATGCCCTTCAACAGGTACATTGATAAAGAAAATGTGATATATATATATATATATATATATACACACACACACACACACACACACACTCACACACACAGTGAAATATTACTCAGCCATAATGAAGAATGCAATAGTGGCATTTTCTGGAGAATAGGTGGAACTGGAGACTATCATGATAAGTGAAAAAAGCCAATTCCAAAAAAACCAAAGCCCAAATTTTCTCTATGATATGTCATGTTAACCCACAATATGACAGGTTGGGGAGGAAAAGAATAGCAATCCATTGGATTAGACAAAGGGGAATGAAAAGAAGAAAGTGAGGAGAGAAATAGTAAAGACAGTAGAATCAATCAGACATAACTTTCATATTCCTTTATATGAATACATGACCAAGGTAATTCCACATCATATATAAACACAAGAATAGGTTCCTAATTACAATAAATTATACCCCATCTAAGCATAATATATCAAAATACACTCTACTGACTCTAAAAAGAACAAATAAAAAATTATTACTGGATTTAGTTTTTCCTCCTTAAAAAATTCAATGGAAAAGTTTTCAAAATTATTTAGCATTGTAATGTCGGGTTCACATAGTTTGATTCTGTGACTGAAATGATCTTAAATGTTTCTATAATTTGAAAAGACTGTCATAAATTTCTTTGAGGGATGAGTTAAATGGAAAGAAACCAAAGTCCTAATTCCTTGAGATATTTTCTTCTGTTTTAGAGTGAAGTATTGAGAAAAACAGAGGTAGAGTTACTAGCATAATGTAGTTATTAGCATTGCCCATATTCAATAACACATTAGGAAACTGAGGCACAGAGAATTTAAATAGAAAGATACCTAGCAAATAATTAAACCACAATTACAACCCTTGATAGGAATGTTTAATGAATTTTTAGCTTATAAATAGTTAATGTATTTAAATTATTTTATATTTATTATGGTAATTATTATATTAGCTAATACATATGTAATACTGAATGGCTGGAACTATTTTAAGAATTTCATGTTTATTCAATCATTAGACCTCATATAACAACTCTGTGGAATAGAGTATATTATTATGTTTTAATTTTCATTACTGATAAAAAATAAACAAAACTAAAGCACAGAGAGATTAGGTAAATTGATTATAAGTAATAGGAATAGAATATACACCCAAACAGCCTGACTCCAGACCACTGAGCTGCCCTCCAGCATTGAGAATCCTACCTTTCTCTCAGGCACTCAATACCTTTTTCTTAAATGAACTGAATAAATATACAAACCATCTTTCTATGTCCATTAAGTTTCCTACTTTTTGTCTAAATCAATTTCAGGATTTAGAATTAAGTATGGGAGTATGATGATCCACTAAGATTTTTAAAAGTGTTTCATTTTCATATGGTTGATAAGGCATTGAAGTCTAGTACAATGTGAGAAATTCATGCTGCATTTTAATATGCCCAAGACTCTGAGAGCTTATCCCTGCAATAAAGAAGCTTAGTTATTTTTTTTCAACCTAAACTTATTTGACCACAGAATCCTTGGTGGAAGGCAGTGAAATCTTTTAATACCCAACAGAAGTAAATTTTTCCAGAACACAAAACAAATGTGAGTTTTACCAAGATGGAAGTAATTCTCACATTTTTCATCATAGACACTATTTACTAATAGGAATATTTAACCTTCATTAAGTACCCATTTCCTGACTCTGTGAGTTATTTATATATTTGTTTCTAAATATACAAATATTGATTATACTATCCCAAATAATTGTGTTTTCATACTCTAACCAATTGTCACATGGAAGTTGTTAGAATTTTAATGTTCATCCATCCTTAATAAGTGAAAGAGATACATTCAAGAATTAAAAAATACTACATTGCTAATCTTCAGAGTACACTGGGTACTCAGGATGAAAATCCATAGTGTTTCCTTGAAACCAGAGGGTCAATGTACCTCTCAAAATACTTACACTAGAAAGGGATTGAAAGATTTTGGAAACACACATCTATCTTGCATATGTCACTTAATTTTTTTGTTAGAAAAATCTAGTTTAAATTATTCAATATTCATGTTTTCTGTCTACTACCATTTATTCTGTTTCAAAAGTTTAAAATAAACTGTAAAATATAAATATTGATGTGGTTACATCACTATTGTATGCTGATTTTAAGTCATTTGTGTACCTACCAAGGGGTGGGATAACTTGGTCAAATGGTGGCTCTATTCCAAATTTTCTGAGGAATCTTCATACTACTTTCCAGTGTGGTTGCACCAATTTGCAGTCCCACCAGAAATGAACCTTTTTCCCACATGCTTGTCAATATTTACTGTTACTTGTATTCTTGATAATTGCTATTCTGAGCAGCTCAGTTCACAACAGCTAAACTATGGAACTAGCCTAGGTGCCCTTCAAGAGATGAATGGATAAAGAAAATTTGGTGCACATACACAATGGAATATTACTTAACCATAAAGAGAAATGAAATTATGGCATTTGCTGGTAAATGGATGGAACTGGAGTCTATCATGCTAAGTGAAATAAGCCAATGCCAGAAAACCAGAGGCCAAATGTTCTCTCTGATATGCAGATGCTAACTCACAATAAGGGGCTAGTTAGGGAAAAATAGAAGTACTTTGAATTAGACAAAGGGTAATGAAGGCATTCAAGGGGGATTGGGTGTAGGCAAGTTAGTAGAATGAATCAGACATTACTTTCAATATGCATATATGACCAATGTAATTCCACATCATGTACAACCAGAAGAATGTGAAGTTGTACACCATATATGTATAATATGTCAAAAGGCATTCTACTTTCACATGTTAAAATGCTATAAAATATATTTTCAGCTTAAATTATATTGTAAAATATCAAAAATATGTAATTTGTACTTTATGTACATACTTTCAGATTCTGTTTATTCTTCATGACTCCATTCAAGTGCACAAAACTTCTCTAGAGCCTTTTATGTTTTCTGAGTCCAAAATAAAATCTCCCTATATCTCTATTGTAATGTACTTATGAGAGACATAATTTTAATACTACATTTAATTTATTTATGTTCATATTTATTTTTCTCTGGTCAACTGTAAGCTCCTCCAGGGAAGGATCCATGTGCCATCTAGCCTTTTAGCCCCCAAAGTGCCTGTACGCCATGAACAGAACACATATTTAAGGATTGAATCCATTATGAATGAGTAACATTGATGGTTATGGTGAAAAAAATGCTTCTATATCACCTTTAAAATGAATGTATTTCATTACTTCCTCTGAATAATAAAAAGAAAATTTCCAATGTTAGAAGTATATTCTCTACAACCAGCTTTAATCACAACAGATTTATGCACTGAGCTGAGTAGTAAATCCCTTTTAGTATTGATCCTGTGTAGAATAGTGAGTGACTTAGGACAATTTCAATCTTATAAAGTAGAACATTTAGCAATGGCATGTCAGAAAGGCCTATGCTCTATTAGAAATAGCAACAGATTTATTCCAGCATTTATCTGGTTTATGCAGAATTGCTAGTCTCTTTTGTCCCATATATGACAATGTAATATGTCTCAACATGCTTAGGTTTATATCTAGATGAAAACTTCTGAAGTCAATTTTCAGATTGTTAAGAGAAGTTAGTGAGTGTCCTGATGAATGGTCAGGATACCATAGTACTGTCTCAAAACATGTTCTTTTTTTAACATCAGCAAGTTTTAAAAATGAGAAATGAATCTCTTAGAAATGAGTAGGTTCAGAAATAAACTCAGTGCAGCAGATTATGCCAGGCCTACTTATGTGGCTCCAATTCTCTTACAATTAAATCATTTCTTCAAAAATCAACAATCAGATTGATATAAATTTAACTGGAATAAACTTAATTTTTAATGTTTATTTGGTGACTCATGTTCCAGACACTATCCTGAGTAACTAATCTCATTTAACTTTTGCAGTATCCTGCAAGAAAAGTAACAGAGCTATTTAGAAGTGAAGAGAGTGAATCCTAACATGGTGAACACTAGCCCAAATAGTAAAGTGGACAAGGTAGAATTTAGACCTAATTCCCTGCTAATAATATAACTTCATATTCAAATACTTTAATTTTTTTTAGTTATAAATGGACACAATACCTTTATTTTATTTATTTTAGTTTTATGTGGTGCCAAGGATTGAACCCAGTGCATCACTCATGCCAGGCAAACATTCCACTGCTGAGCCACAACCCCAGCCCCACATTCAAATACTTTTTTAACAACAAATATTGATTGGTTTATTTTTACCACAAACATAATTTTGAAATAATACACTTTGGTGGGAATGACCAATGCAAATTAATGATTTTATAGTCTCTTTCTATAAGTTTTCTGTTTTTGTAGTCTATTAAGTATATTTTCAAGATTCTGAGAATATATTTAATAAGTAGTGTTGAGATTTCCTTTCATTTGTTTTCTTGTTCCCAGCAGTAGATGTTTTCTTAGGGGTTTAACAATAACATTGTCTATGTAAATTTGATGATTTAAGAAGAAGAGTGATGCCAATCTAAAGATGATACTAATTCCTTCAGCAAATATGTATTAGAAAATATTGTATCAGCCATTCCTCTTAGGAACTGAAAATACCAATATGAATTCTATCGCTAAAGACTTTACAAGCCAATGGGAGGAAGAACAGATATTGACAAAACAGCAATTGAACACTGGATAATAAGAGTTGTAAGACTGTGTTTTTAACTATCATAATTGGTGAGTCCAAGGGTATTCTGGATTAAAACAAAATGAAGAGCTTGCAATAGAAAAATAGCAACAACAAAAACAACATAGTTTCTTTCATAGTAAAGACAGAATCTGGGGTCAGACAGATCTCTTTCAATCTGGATTTTTAATGTCACACAATTTACTTCATATTTGTAAACATTAGCTTACTCATCTTTCAAAGGATGATGATAAACTGAACTCATAAGCCTGGGTGATTTAAATGAAGTCATGCTAGTGTCTGAAATGTGATAAGCAGACAGTAAAACTTGGTAAATAGTCATACTTCATTTCTCTTTTTGGAGAACTGAAATGCCCATTGTGATCTGAGAAGTGAATCCTGAAATAAGATATCTTAAATTTGTTTAACCTAGACTCATTGGACAATGCTATAATTTTACCTGTAATATTTATTAGTCATATGCATAGTTACTGTTCTAGTCAGCTTTTGCCACTGTAACCAAAAGAGCTGACGAGCAACTAGAGGAGGAAAAGTTTATTTGGCATTTAGTGTTTCAGAGATCTTAGTCCATAGATGGCTGACTTCATTACTCTAGGCTCAAGATGAGGCAGAACATCTAGGTGGAAGGGTATGTAGAAGAAAACCAGGTCAGGATGTGGCACTCAGGAAGTAGAGAGAGAGGGCTCTGCTCACCAGGGACAAAATATAAACCCCAAAGGCACATCCCCAGAGACTTGTCTCCTCCAGCTACACCCCTTCTGACTACAGTTACCCCCCAGTTAATCCATTTCAGTTGATTAATGCACTGTTTAGGTTAAGGCTTTAATAACTCAATCATTTCACCCTGGTAAATTCTTGAATAATATAAATGATATGAGGGGAATACATCATATCAAAGCCATAAAAGTAACTATATGAAATAAGAGGTTTCGGAAAATTCCATTCTAAATATACAAATGCCTGAGTGAAAATAAGTGTCCTGACTGTATAAATGTAGTTATATATTTATAATTTTCATAAATATCAGTATAATTTAATTTTTCATTTTTTAAAATATTTTGCCATGTATATATATCAACGTAGTGATCAAGAAACGAAGCTCTAGGGATAGAAAGTTCTGAATTGAGTTGCTGGTGATCTTCGTTACTAGTTGTAGGATTTTGTGGAATATATCAAATCTGTCAACCTAGAGATCCTCAATTGTATGACTAGAGAAATAATATCTATTTCTGTGCAGTAGTACTGAAGGATAAACAAATTAATGAAAGAACCATAATTACATAAACTCGACATACGAGCTTTCTAAAATAATTTCTGCAACTATTACTATTTATTCATAACTATTATATTTACTTTCTAAGTAACATATGTCCTATTAACAAACTATTAATACTTTTAGTTTAGTGTACCATCACTTCCTATGATATTTCTTCTTTATGTGTATATTGAAGCTAAAGAACCTATTTAGAGGGCTGAGATTGTAGCTCAGTGGTAGGGCGCTGCATGCATGAGGCACTGGGTTCAATCCTCAGTACCACATACAAATAAATAAATAAATAAATAAAATAGAGATATTGTGTCCATCTACAGCTAAAAAATTATTTTTTAAAAAGAACCTATTTGGAGATATTTGCATTTAACTACAGAACAGAATGCAGAATGTCATTTACCTCAACTATTCTCTCTGTGCACATTTATAGACCCTTCCCTGTTTTATGTTGTTTTAAGTGAAAAGGAATGAGTGAGCTTTACCCAGGATGATTTTTCATAGCATGGAGCTAACATCTGCTGATTTGTATAATCTGGGCCGGTATGAAAGAGATTGTTATTTTTAGTAAAACAGGCATCTCTAGAACATTTTTTTCCTTCTATAATTAAATCAACCAAATATCACCTTTACACTAAAGTTAAGTCTCCTCTCCCCTCCCTTTTAAGCAATTCAAAGGAGTTTCTTTGTCAATGTTAACTATTAATGTTAATTATGGAAAATCCTAGTGTTAACACTACTGTCCTTCCTACATAAGGATGATGTTACAGAATACAATTAGTGTGGTGTGTACACATTTCAGATTATGTTTTCCTCCAGTTGTGTGGGTGGTCTTGTGCTGATCTGGCAAGAATCTTGCTCAGTTTATTTCCTTTGTCAGCAAGGGCTCCTACAATGCACACAGTTTATAGAAATTAAGGGTAATGTGTGGTCAGAAAATAGGACAAAGCAGAGCGACATCAAAGCCTTTACCATTGTACCCCTGGCACATTTCCCTAACACTGGAGCTAACGAAGAGAAGATCATTTTAATAAAAACAGCCAGCTGCTTCTAAATGGGAAGTCAGTGACACCTGCTCTCCTGCCCAGTCAATCGGCTCTTTCAACTGGCCATTGATTGAACATGTTTATGGAATCCTTTTAGGAAATTAAGATGGAGGAAATGATAAAATTCTTTTGCATACGAAAACAGTGAGTGAGAGAGGATATATATTTTGTGACTTTAAAATTACTGAATTTAAACTGATCTGGAGCTTCCTAAATCTGAGAAAATGTATTTAAGTATTTGGGGGAGCAAGAGAATTTTTCATTAAACTCTTAAGTAGGCTACCTTTGTGCTAGAGAGAGGACAAAACAAAACATGGTGAAAATAGTATCAGGATTCCTTGGCTCTGTTTTCAAACCAAGCGAGTGAGGCCCAATATGCTGTTAATAAAGCAATTAAGTTACAGAATACTTTCCTTTCCCACACAGTAACATTTAAGTAAACATTTCTTTGGAAAATATTTTCGCAAGCGTTGTTTTCTCTCCCACTAATCTTCAAGGACATTTGTTATAAAACTGTGTTGATTTGCGTTATTTTCCTTAGAAAAATATCTGAAATTCAACAGCTATTTTTAACATTTTGCTCTCAATTTATTGCCTTCTCAAGTGTCATTCAGAAGCAGGGCCTATGACTCATTTGACATTTAGCATACTCATTCAATCATAGAGTGACAACGAGTGAGGCAGATTTTTATTTCTATTTCAAAGACCTTTTCAATACTCTTTGATAAAGCAGGTTTAATGGGGAAAAATGTGAAATTAGGACACCAGTGGAGTGTTCGGTGTTTTTTACTCATTTGTTTAGCATTGATTTACTGTACCCCTTTCATCTGCCATACATTAAATGAGGGAATATGGGCATAAACATGGACACATTGTCAACTTGGCCCACATAAATTTATAATATACTAGGAAGGATAAAAATAATAATAGTGCTGAGTGATATGTTAAGTGTTATAAATCAAATATAAATAAAATCTTTTGGAAGCACAGAGGAAAGTGAAATTATTTTTTTTTTAGTTGTGAAAAATTAAGGCATGATATGATTGGTAGGACATGCTATTACAATCTGGCTTAGAAGAACAGGTATGACTTTTTTTTTCTTTCCTTAGAGATATAAGACATGTCATCTCTCAAAAATCTCTAGAACAGAAAAAAAAAAAATCTACCAAAAGTTGTCTTCCCATTAAGAATCACTCTTTTTCATGTAGTCAAAATGGGTAGGAAATGCATCACAAAATGATGGAAGTGCCATAGACAGAAATATTAAATGTATGTAATGCACATAATGGCAGTGGGATGTGGAACAGGACCTGTGGTATATAACATGTCTAACCACCGGCTCTCTGGTGAAAGAAAACCTGATTTGTCATACTTGCTGATTTTCTTGGTACAAATATTCCTACCATGGTAGATTTCAAACTACCATCACCACACATAGAGGAAAGAAGAAATGCCTGTAATTAACTTTCTCTTTTATCCGCTGTCTTCAGGACTCCTCTGAACAGAATCCTGGGATCAGATTGGAAGTGCTTACATTTCATTACTTTGGAGACTGTACTTAATGGAAATACATTAAAACTTATGAGCAGGTGAATTGTATGAGTATTATAAAAGTGTCCAGATTTTGAGTTGTGATTGTAGAAATGTGTTAAAGGAATATGTGGGTATAGATCTTTTTAGAAGGCTAATAAACAGGAAAAAATGACTGACTAGATATATTCAATTAGAAAAAGGAAGATGTCAAAGGTTAACATTCTCATTATGCTGTTATTGAAACATCTTGTATTAATATATCTAATATTCTTTCTTTTATTTATTTTTTGGTTCAGTTCATTCCTGAAAACTGAATCATATTCTTTCCCATCGACTGTTTTTAATTCTGCTGAAGTCTTCAAATTCTGGAGGAGGTATATTAGTGGCATGCCACATGGACTTGACATTCTTAGAGGCTGGAGAGGAAACAGCAAATGATAACAGATGAGAAAATCAAGATTCATCTAGAAAATGGGGGGAACATGTCTTTACCTAGTAGAGTCCCAAGGATTGTGTTAAAGAATTACCCATAAAAGCATTTTTTTTTAATTACCATGCAAATCTCTAACAATATAAACAGCACTTATTACCAGACAAATAAGGAAGGGAGAGACTCCTGCTAATATTGGAAGAAAAGGGAGGTAAAAACCGGAATTAATTGCATAATTTTATTTTATGTTATCAAAGATCCTTTTGGTACTCTTCTCTATTAGAAAGCTGAGAAACCTGACTCCGAACATAAGTATTTCCACTATAGTCATGCCGGTTAGTACCAAAATTTGATTAGAATTAGATTGGGTAATTTACAATCAAATGTTCTGTTTTACTTTCCACTGAAACTATATAATATAGCAAAGTAAAAGCGGAAGTAGTAAAATGGTTAAAAGTTTAAAAATCTAAAATACACAAAACAAAGACTAAGCAGGAGCAGTGGCACTGGACCATTACTGTACACTGTGCCCTTTGCTTCTCACGCTGCAATTACTGCAATAGTGTCATGGCTTCTGGCTCAGCCAGGTTCATGCTTGCAATTCACTCTTGCTATAATTTGGTAATAATCAGCCTGTTAAGAAAAATGCTATCCCAACTAAATTATCTACATTTTCTACATTATGTTTTCCAAACTCATCTGTTATTTGAATCCCCCATCTTCATATTCACCATTCAGTTGAAGTGGTTGCAAGGTAATATCTTCATGTCTCAATATCATTCCTATATTTTTATCTGGATTCAAAACTATTTATTGAGCACCTACAATTCCAAACTATTGAGCACCTACTGTGCTCAATAAATATTTTATATTTTATTTTTACACAGTAGATGCTCAATAAATAATACTGAATTGACCCATTCTGAAATAAGTCCATCATTTTACATTAGCAAATATCTCACATGAAGACCCAGGAATCCAAGGGGTCATGCATATTATAAACACTGCTATGGCCTCAGTTTTTGTTTTGTTTTTCTTTAGCATTTCATTCTTGGCTTAACGAAATTCTGAACAAGGCGATAATATGCATTATTAGTACATAGAGCTCTAAGATTGAACATTAGTTCTCAATTTATTAGCAGATTTTGTGTAAACAGTCCATTAATTAAAAGAACTGGTGTAATTGCTTTTGCATTCACTATTTCCTGACTGTGCTAATTTGAATGAAACACCTCAGTTAACCAGGCTTTTGTATACTCTATGTCACTTTAGCAAGGTGGGGAAGAGCACAAACTCTAGATTCAGATTACTGGAACTGAAATTGTTGCAGGACTTTAGACATTGTTTCTATTTAAAGTTTTGGTTCATTCATATAAAAATTAGGGATAATATTATTGGGGAATACCTATTCTAATCTTTGTCTATATTTCAAATAATTGTAGATTAAGGTCAGTTATCTACTTATTTATCAGGATATGATATACACTTATCAGGATAAAATGCCTAAACAAAATATTTTATTATATGAAAATCAAAACAAATGATATTTTAAATTCTTTTTCTCAGAGTTCAAAATTAATTACAAAACAAATTTACATGTATATTGTTATTTTATTTACATGTTTTACAAGTTATATATTATATTAATCCCTAAGAAATGTGTTTACTTGATTGCATTAAAAAATAAAATAAAATATCATGATTTTTTTAAACTCAAAATCAAAATCAGTTTTTAACATGGAAGGCTGTTCAGGAACTTGGATTTTAAATATCCCTTTAGACGATATTTTAAAATAATCCTTTTCCAAAATACTGATCATCTTTCCCCATTCTCACTCCTGAGAAAGTTTACAAGAAGAGGAAAAAGATAAGTTATTGTAGCAAGATACTGTGAACCAGTAAGTGGATTGTTAGATGAATCCAGGCAATTAGAGAGCATTATTAAATTGTCTAGTACCAGTTATATCAAAAGAATGCTTAAGAGCATTATAATGTTATGGGTCAGGCTATATGGGCAATGACTAAAGAGACTCCATTTTACTGTGAGACTCCATGTCATGTAAGAAATGCTTCTCCCCTGAGAAAACTCTGCCTCTGCCATCCTGATCCTGCTTAGCACACGCGACCTCCATACTCATCAGCAGTTGCTTAGCATAGCATGTTTAGCAACACAAAATGGCAATTCTTCTACAATTTAAAATTTTTCTCTTTTTGGTTCCCATTTTTTCTTGGACAATGTACCCTGTCAGAGAATGATTGTCTAGATCTTAGTAAACATTCTTTAACTTATACTCATCTAGGGTCATTTTGACCCACTTCCTCTTCTGCTTATGATTTTAGATCTCATGTTTCTTTGTGATCTTGAATCATAGCAAGTGGCTTATGATTAATATGGTTTTGGACCATAAAAAGTATACTCAAACCCCAGGAGTGAGTTGAAGGGTGCAGACTTGCAGCCTGCCCCTTGGCCCGCCAGCTGGTAGATCTGGACCGCCAATTGGTAAATAAAGATGGTTCCCTCTTCAGCTTTAAGATCGACTGGGTGATTTATTGCAATCTCACCATAACAATATATCTAGTATTTACCAAAATAAAAGTGTACGTGCCATTAAGGATGTGAAAACAAATTTTGGACTTCTGCAAGTACTTAATCTAGGACAGTCTCCCTAATTTCCATTTTGGCATTCCTGTGAGAGCCATTTGTTTTGGTCTACAACTTGATTGTGGTTTTTATCTGGCAGGATGAGCTCCTGCAGCCATGAAGCTAACACACAGTGGACAGATAAAAGCAACAGAACAATATTGAGGCTGATTTACAGAGCACTTATCATTTATGTTCTTCATTCCAGCTCTGATTACCAGTGCCACCAATGTCACCATTTGTGAAGATTGGGGGGGGGGTGGTGGGCAGTGTTACAAATATAAAATTTGTACCAGAAGCCTTCCAGGAAGGCTTTTAATGTTAAGGGGAAAAACAGTTATTAAAGTACCAAAATATTTCCTTTTTTCATTGACAGAATTAAAAAGCATTTTTAAGCTATTAGATTTTAACTTTCTACTTATTTATAATTATTTTAGAATATAATATTTTGCATTTCCTAATAAAAGTGATCATGGCAATCAGGGGTTCAGGGAATAGCATGATAGTAGAGAAAGAATACCTGGGCATACATGCACAGTTTCTTTCCTAATCAATTACATACCATCTAAAGCATAACATTAAATTTGAATTTCAGGGAAATATTTGATTCATATCTGTATCTGCATGTAAAACTCAAATAAAGAGGTATTTGGTAAATACCACCCAATTTAAGGTGGCAAAAATCTTACCAATATTTTTTAGAAAATTCTGGAACATGAAAACAATGATTTGTCTAAGTATTTGTTTCTTGAGAGTCCACTAGAAATGAGGAAAAGGTTTGAGAATTGGAATATTAGATCAATTGAAAAAGATACTAAATTAATAATTGTGAAAATTCTTTGCGAGTCCATAGTAACTCTCCTAAATGTAAAGTGGGTAAACATATTTGATGAAAGAATTATAATGTTAAAACATGCTTCTGTTTGTGGTCATCATTCTTTTAATTTTTATAGTTTCTATTTTTCTTTACCTCTTAGGGCTTCATTCCAAAAGACCAATTCTCTCTTGGTATTAAAGTCTTTCTTTGGCAGAAGCACAGGGCAGGGGAGCACATTAGCATTCCCTTCCATAACAGTGGTTAAGAGTACAGGCTGTGGAGCCAGACAGCCTGGATTTGAATTTCAACTCCACAACTTAATAGCTGAGTGATGATGAGTGGTAAGTTATTTAAACACCCTTTAAACATTACCTTTCTCTTTTGGGAAAAAATCTAGGAAAATGCTTTTCTCACAGAAGATCTAAGTGCTGAAGATACAATGTGAAAATGTAATGCAATGTATGTATGTATATTTCCACACTAATTGCCATATAATAAAAGCTAGATGAATGAGTCCTTATTGTTATTGGTATTATTATAATTCCCAAAATATAATGGTCAACATGCACCATGTGGGAAACAGCCAAGTGCCTTCTGAGTATCTTGGTAACATCTGAAAGAACACGAGATGCCTAAGGGTGTGTCAATATCCTAGAGACCTATGGCTGTAATCTATTTTCTTCTCCTCTAGAGGCTTATGTTGTATGGATCCTTGAGGAATTCAGCCCCTTCACTTAAAGTTCAAAATTTTCTTAACAAATCATGTTTTTTGTAATTTTATTAAAGATTTTAAGGATCCCATGTAGGAATTATATTAAAATACTACTTATATCTTGTCTAGGCTCCATCCTTAAACCTTTGCCCTATTTAACACCTAGCATCATTGGTAAATTTTTCTTCCCCTTGAAATTATGCCAAGAACCATGATAAATCAATCACCTCCCTTTCTCCATTATGCTGTATAATTAAGGCCATACCCAGATTCTACCTTTAAATTTCTTCACTCTTTACCATTTTCTTTCTGCCACCTACCACCCCCCCCAAACAAAACAAAATAAAATCAACAAACAAAAACTCTTTTTAAAAATCTTTTAAAAATGCCTGGAAGAATTTATAACTTTTCTTTTGACCAGGCATGGTGACATATGTCTCTAATTCCAGGAATTTGGGAGGCTAAGGCAGGAAGATCATAAGTTTGAGGCCAATTTCTGAAAGTTAGTGAGACCTTGTCTCACAACTTAAAACAAGCTAAGGATGGAGCTCAGTTGTAAGGCACACTAGGTTCAGAACCAAAAAATAAATAAATAAATAAAAATTTTCTTTTTCCTGCTTTCATATTTGTGTTCAATTATTTTAGGCAAGTATTTCCAGAGAGTTTCATATCCCTAGTCTTTAATTCATAAATTCTATATTTATTAAAGGAACAAACAAGACAAGGTAGGAATTCATTTCATGACAAATTGAGAACAGAAAACTTAATCTCAGTAAGGTAATCTTTATAAATCTTTAAACAATGCTATTTCTAAATATCTTAGAAGAACAAAATTATTATTCATGGCAATGTGTATCTTTTAATATGTTATAATAGAATTAGGTTTCATATGTTTGAGTAAAATAACTAGCTTCTATATCCTCAAAATAACTACTTAACACATTTCTGAATGAAGACTATTATAATGAAAATAAATATTGGTTGTATAGCATAAAAATCCTTATTAGATCAGTGAACCACAGATCAATCACATTATCTTAAGTAAAATCATCTATCTTAAATTACAGAGGACATTCATGTATTGCACATATATACATACCACTCACAAATTTTGGTGTTTATTTAATACTTTATGCCTTCAGTAAAGGTGGTTTTGTTAAGTGTTTACAGAAACCATTGACTAGAAAATTGTTTTCACAGTTAGATATCAAAGTCATTATTATAATCACATTAAGTCATAATATTAAAGAGGAATTCTGTTTCTAAGAGTTGTGTAAGCAATGCACATTTTGAATTTTATAATTTATACTGTGATTGGAAGAATTAGAGGCAGATTTTGCTAATGGCTCACTTACTATGGTTTGTGTAGACTGTTTGAGATACCTATGCTGGTGAACATTTAAAAATAAAACACCACCATCTTGAAATAACAAAAGGATGATCTATCAGTAAAGTATAATATGGATTGTAGCAAATTTTACACCAGGCAATGGCATATGAAATAGTCATATCATGTAAGATGAAGGTTTATCTCCTGAGGAAAGAAAGCCAATGTAAACTGAGAAAATCATTCAGAAAATGTAGGTACATGATTCAAGATAGGGAAGGTACTTAGAGTTATGTTTTAAAGAAGTTGTGTGTGTAAGTGTAAAATTGACCTGTTCTTGACATAATAATAAAATCTGTAAGGACTGAAATTGAACTTCTGGTACTTTCATCTGTGACTTATAGAACTGAACTTTTTTTAAGAGTGTCAGGATACCCTGCAGGGTCAACCTGCCACATAGGCTAAGGTACCCAGTCTCTCATTTTCAGTCAAACTGAAACAGGTAATATGTATATTTCCTTTTTGCTTACATCACTACCGTGATTAACTGTTTTCACTGTGCCTTGATTAATTTATTCTGAAATATTGAACTTGCTATCTTTTCACCAATCTCATTTGCTTCTTTAACTGAATAGAGCCCATAGACAATAACACTATGGTTCCATTAGATCAGATGGCAGGTTGGTTTAGCACTGAATCCAATAGTTAATAAGGAGCATAATTGAAAAAGACCAGTGGAGAAACAACAGGAGAGGAAGAGGAAGGAGAGACAGGCACATTTATCCTATTTCAAGGAAGCTTTTTGATAAAAGATATATGGGACAATTTTCTACATGTCATTTTTCATTTGTAGAAACAACACTGAAAAATCATAGAACAGATTATTTTCTGAGACTTGGAAGAACTTGACCTAAAAATAGCAAAAGTTCGTATGCTCGAGGAAAAACAAACTTCACTCCTGTTCCTGTGCAGTAATCTCACCAGTGACTAGAGGAAATTATCATGGAAATACAGTTAGCATTAGGATTTGATTTTTGCAAGGATAAACAAGGACTTTTTATTTTATCGTTGCCTAATGAGCACACTGGCTCCAGAGAGATGCAAAACTATGCCGGTATTATGCCTACAACTTATGCCACAGCTCCCAGGAACAAGGTGTCCGGCCTGATGGTGCTCACACTAGAGACTTCATAGATCATTCATTTCTGCCATGCTTCCTCCTCACCCAGGGTTACATGGCTACCATGAACAATGCACCCTTTGGACCATTTGTGGTTTATGAATTGTAAATCCAAAGAAACAGAGAGAGACAGCTTGACTAAACCCAAATTATGTTGCAATAGATGGTAATGAATGTCCTGCTTTAGTAGGATAATAGAGCCCCTGTTTATTGGCAGCCATTCAGGCTCTATCTCTCTCATCCATTTTCTCTGTTGGCCTTGACCCTAATCCAGCAATTGCACATCCCCAGCTGCTCTTTAAGCTGCCTCATTAGCAGTGCACCATTGGGCAGCTCCCATGACAGTCATCCAATGAGATAAAAGTGACATGGGGCCAGAGACTGTAACTGATTGGCAAGCATGGCAATGAAATATGAGACAGGGTTCTGTGAGGAAGGCGTTTGAGAGTATTGGAAGGGACTGAACAGTTAAGGAATTTTGGGCACCTGTTAACTTTACTGTTTGGCATTTAATTTCTTAAACTTAAGAAAAACAACCGTAAGAGATTATAAAATTCTATGCAATTATGGGACTACAAATACTCTCCTAAAGAATATTGGGCCATTTGGTGTTAAAGAAAAGTTTTATTAAAATATTTAAAACAATTCCTTTCATTATATAAAATGGACACTTTAGCCATCAAAAGAATTTAAATTCCATAGATATTTTCATAAGATTCTTTAAAAAGTTTAATATTCTGGTTTAGAAATATTTGATTTTTAGTACTATTATGAAATGAACAAAAGATATCTATATCACGTGAAATAATCTACTGAATCTGTTATCTGTCTCTACCTGTTATAAATCTAGTTACATTTGCTTAAGTTCTAGCAGTATGTAAATTGTATATATTGTACTTTGATCAGATCCACCCTCTCTTACACTTTCTTCCTGCCTCCCTACTTCTTCCTGACCCTAATAGTGCCTCTACTACTTTCCAGATTATTATTATTATTATTATTATTAGTAGTAGTAGTAGTAGTAGTAGTAGTAGTAGCAGTAGTAGTAGTAGTTAAAGCATATTAAGCATCGTTAGAGTGGTTAAAAAAGCTTCGCCAGGAATATTCATCTGAACTTAGTCCTAAAAGATAAATAGATGTGTATTAAATAATGGCATATAAAAATAACTAGGTAATATTAAAGTAAGATTAGGAGAAGGGAGGTATTTCAGGCAGACAAAACCACAGAGAGACCCTCCAAGATCTCTGGTATATGTTTTAGCTAACCCGTGGACTATAATAAACAGATCATTACGCTAGCTTAAGAAAATCTGTCAGTGTATGTATGCACACAGAATAAGCAAAATGCAATTTCATGGAAATCTAAGTATCAGGATCTTCGTTTACTCAGAACTCACTGATTGAGGAACAAGAAGCAACATTTGTGACCCAAGTCAGCTCCAGAGACCCAGTGGCAGAAACATAAAGATTCAATCAGATCCTCTGATAATTCAATGCAACTATGCTCCTTAGTATTCTCTATGTTAATTCTCTTCTTTTTTTTTAATTCTTTTTTTATTTCAGATTTTATCTTATTGATTAAAACCTTGCTGATTTTTTTTCATGTAGTAAGAATAATAAAATATATATGGGATATAAAAATTGGAAAATGCATGATTTGGTAATTATATGAGGTAGAAAATTAATACTGATTTTTGTGGTGCTTTAGATATACATGATTTGAGAAATCATAAGCAAAAATGGGTCATATTTTCTGTTTGTCTTTTTCTTTGACTTCTTAAAAGCCATCATCAAATGCTAATATCTGAGTCAAACATTCTTAAATATAATTTTTCTTTCAACATCACTATTTCCAATAAAACATGTTCACTAATAATCATAGTTGTTCTTTAGTAAACCCGTATAATTTGCAATCAAGAGTACCCTCCAAAAAAAAAAAAAAAAGAGTCCCCTTCAGCTTCTCTCTTCTGCAATAAGAATGAGTGCATTTGGGAATGTTTGTCTGCTGACTTCAGGTTTCTAGGGCCTCATGAACAGCTAATACTGATACAGGATTCAGTTACTGTCACTCTCCTTTAAGGAAAAATCTTGCTTCTCTATTTTAGACACATTGGAAAGCTGTGGATAATCTTTAACTAAATTTTAATGGCTTAGAGTTAGCACCATGAATGGTCAGCATGTAGTCATCTCTTGAAATTAAAAAGACAAAAAAACTTGTTAAAGTCAAAAGTGCCCATTACTCAAATATAATAAATCACATTTCACGTTTTTCCAAATGCTTATCTCATGCTATATTTAATTATTCTTACATCTTAAAATGAAACAAATAAAAAATCAGTATTATTATATACAATTTTGATAAATTAGATTATTTAAGAATCAAAATTTACCACTAACTTTACCACAATGTGATGTACAATCGGAAAACATAACTTGTATGAATAGTCTAGTGATCCACAAAAGAAAATGATTATATTAAATAGATAACTATAACTGTGAAATAGTTGTGATTAAATTGACATTATGAATTGTTATTGGTTTATATTTTAGGAGGAAAGTTTTTCCTATCTAGAAAAATTTTTAAATATTATACACACACACACACACACATATATTTTTTTTCCTGAGACTTAAAAAATGAATAGGGTTACTGCAGATAGTCAAAACAGTAGGACAAAAACATTCCCAGACAGCTGTGTAAACAAAGACTCAGATAAATGAGAGTGCTCATTCTGTTAACAGGATGACTTAGCACAGTATAGTTGGAATAAATAGGTAGTTCCTACTTCCAAGTGATTCATCTGTTTTGAATATTCCATTCCACCTCTTTATTCCTAAAAGTTGGGTGTATTGTAATAGTCATAAGTTTCCTTTTATTTTAAAAGTCAAAAGGAAGAGTGCTGTGTGGATCTAAAGCAAGAAACAGATTGCTAACCCAACATCTATGTTTGTCATTTAACCAAAGGAGTCAGTAGTTTTTTAAAGCTAGTGTGTGTCTGAACTAATTTACTTGGATGCTGGAATATGTACAAATTTGTGACAAAATAATAGCTAAAATAACAAGCTATTAAAAAGGGAATATTTTATTCTTAACATCTTCAGAGTCTTAAAACTTTTGGGATCAACCAGTTTCATATTTCAAACCAACATGCTTAGCTACCTTTCCAAGAATGAGTTTCATACTAACATTAAAAACATACTGAGGCAAAGTTAAAGAGGTCAGTTGGCAATGAGAGAAATAGATTCTTTAAAAGCATTCTTTGTGTTCCAAGAAAGCCACCTATGAATTTTCTAGGCTTATACCACTGTAGTGATATAAACTCATACCAATATGAACTAGATAGAAGAACTGCATTTGATTATTGATGTATTCCTAAAAATGATGAGTCAAAGACTTTATTATCTCTAGATCATATGTGATACATAGGCATTGGATGTAGAAGTTGTTTTAAAATTCTGTCATGGAGGACTCTATTGGGGCTTAGGAGCATTCAGCAATAAAGAATTCAATAGCGGTCCCAAGTAATCAGATACTCAGTGAGAAACTAAGAGTACCTAGAAGTGATGCATTCTTCTGACTCAAGGGAACTGAGTAACTTTTCTTTAAGTTAAGTCTCTGAAGAGCATATTTAAGTCAACATGCCAGCAAATCAGCTTTGACAGCTCTTCAGTCCAAGGATCTCTGAAGCCAGCTCATAAAAGTACCTGTCAGGAAACAAGCGTCCTATCCTGATAACACTTCTGCTTCTCCCCTATTCAAATTTTGAAGGTGTTAGTGGAACAACTAATGTTAAGTGTAGAAAGTACTAGCATAGTAAAGAATCAAGAAGTCAATAACCACCATATTCTTCACTGGCTGCAGATTTCCAAAGTGTAAGGGAGGGAGAAGTTTAACTTTGACTGGAGTTTAGAAAGGATTTTAAAAATTAGTATTCTTGGTGACTGAACATTTTGTTATTGGCTTATTTGGGGTTTAACATGACTTGAAGCCTTGTAATATGTGAAAACAACCCCATTCATACAGCCTATCCTAGATTATTTAGAACTAATGAAGAAACCGGACTAAGAATGTATAGGAAGATACTGTCATGCGGAAATAATACAGGTGTTGGCTTCATCCTGTGTGTCATGCAGGTTAAAAATAATAGTTACATATGTAATAAGAAGCATTTGCTATAGATGAACATTTTAAAAACAGAAAATGTTCAGCAGTAAGTTAGGAATTTTTTTGAATCCTGGTGGGCAGGATATTCAACTAATGATCAACATTCACACTCTCTAGAGGATGCAGGAATTTTTAAAAGAACGGGACTAAGTGTGTTATTCTATTTGAAAATTAAAGAAAGTAAAGGATGAGAAGACAGAATATTTGTGTGGAAAAGTGGATAGGAAATAAGAATTTATAGAGAGTCAACAAGTCTTTTATAAATCAGAAGTCTAGTGTATTAAGTTATGATGCAGGGTTTTGCTTGGTAATTGGTCAACTTGGCTACAGTATATTCTAAATGAAGCAATAGGTAGTAATTGTAATAATAATGATGATAATATCTGCTTATACTTTTTGCTTGCTTGCTATTTTCTAGGATTTGGACCCAATAATTTATAATATTAAGTTTCATTCTCTACAAAACATTGTCCCTATTTTAATAATTAAGTGACTTAGGCTTGGAGAGGCTAAGTAGTGCACCCAAACATATCCATCAAATAATAGGATCCAGGATTTCCTCATAGCCAATCTTATTTTCACATTCTTCTTTCTTGAAAATAAGAAATAACATCTTTTTATTCTGAGACAGAATGTATGGAACTTAGTGGAAGGTGTAATCATGTAGTTTGAGGGAGAAGGAAAATAGAAGAATATCATTCCTAAAGTAAAATTTCATGTATGATCATGTCAAAATGCACTCCACTGTTAGAAGGCACTAATAAAACACGAACACATTTCATAAAGGCCTAAAGCACACCTAATCTGCTTGCCCAACTCAAAATGTCTTTACTATTGGAAGAGGAACACAAATAATCATATTTCTTGGAAAGATCGGAAAAATTTCATTGCTAAATGGGGGATCCACTTGAGGAAAGGCTCTGATATGGGCACTGAGTACCTCTGATTAGAGAAAGAAAGCCAGAATGAGTGTCCTATATACAGGACACCACAGTGTTATCATGCAAATGTAATTGAGTCCACTACTTAGTATGCTGTGCATCTGGAAAAGATTGATCCCCAAACCAAAAGGACCAATTCACTTTCTAGGATGTGTAATCTATATTTACCCCTCCATCTGCAATAGGTCTTCATATTGAAAATGGTAGAAGTGACAGAGGCAACTGTTATCTATTACAGACATTAGGGGAATATATACTTTTATTAAAAAGGGAACAAAAAATGTTTGAGGTGAGCAAAACTCTTAAGGACAGAGAAAAATCATAATTCTTGGTATTACATGCTCTAAGGGCTAAGGAAATAGAGTTTTTTTCCAAGTGTAGGACAGCACTGTAAAGAAAGTTTAGTCATTTAAACTATTGCAAGGATGAATCCAACTTGTACATCAGGAATAATCCTGATAGTCAAAATCTGATAAAGTTGGAAGTGATAGTTAATATTTCCCTCATTTATTATTTGCTATTTAGCATGTAATATCCTAAGTACTAATTCTGCAACATTCCCATTAGGAAAAAAGAATTATTAATTTATTATTCCCTTCTTTTTCTTTCATTTTTCTTTTCTTTGTTTGCTTGTTTACTTGGTACTAGGGACCAAACCAGAGATGTTTACCACTGACAGGCACTCACAGTCCTCTTTCATTTTATTTTTCATTGTGATCCTTCTATCTTTCTTAGCCTCTGGATTCTCTGGGATTACAAGCATGCACCTCTGCAACCAGTTTATTTCCTTCTTAATAGATAAGAAAACAGACTTAGAAAAAGATATTTTCCAGTAGTTAGCAAAGAAAGTCTTTAAATATTTTAAGCAGAATTTATTTTACTTCAAATTCAGAGCTTGAAATCAATGTACTAAAATAATCTCAGGGTATCAGTTGGAATTGTTATAGGGCATATAACTGTGGTTCTAGGATAAAGGAAAGTGATTCAACTACTTGTAGTTGATTTCAAGCTCAAGATGAAGAGATTAGAAAGGAGCATTACTCAACCTACCAAATCAAGGGCTGAGAAGGACTCAGTCCTAAATATGGGGGTTCAATTCAGTATTGCAGTCATGGAAAAGAACTGGAGTATAAATGAGCAACCAAAGGAGATTCAATACAGGATTAGTAAGCATCATTGTTCCTCATAGATTTTGTGAGTCCTGACAAAATCTAGACACTGGCATTGATGCTATGTGATCCTCTAGAAATTACCTATCAGTGAATGTGGCCTTCTAACATACTGCCCACATGATTAATGTTGCCTTGACATTGGACTGTATGCAGATCCTATGAGTGACAGGTTTGGGCGATTGACAAATGCCTACTTTTACTTTCAAATTTACAGCTCAAAATGTTGTTGTGACCTATGGAACTGTGGATTATATCATCTATAAAATGATTTATAGCTTGCCATCAAATACACATACAAGCAAATAGAACAGAACCTCACCTCAATAAATATTTGTTACTGAGAAGGATTCAATGTGTTGACCTGTTTTGAACACCACACAAAATGGTATTATTTGCTGAAGCAAAAAAAAAAAAAAAATTAAAGGTTATAAATTTTGTTTTCAAAATTTGGCATATACTGTTTCCAGTCTGTAGTTGGAAAGAATTACATAGTAATATCCAACTATTGATTAAAAGTGTTCATGCACATATTTCTCACCATTTTAATGCCTCTGTAGATTTTATGTTTTCCCAGGTTCATTATTCATGCATTGGAAGAGCCAATTTGTATTAGTTAATAATACATGAATAGAGAATATTTTTCTTCTAAGTAGTAAGAATAAAGAAAGCCTATTGCATATTTTTTTTTCTGGTACATTGGACCTGAGCTTCTTAACACTTGCATATTTTCTCTTTTCTTTATATATAAGATCATTCTGCTTATCATCTCAAGTGGATATCTAACCTAAGAACGGTGATTGGATTGAAACACCAAATGTCCTGAAATTGCAATGTCTTTAGTAATTTTGTGCAGAGTTGAGAAACAGTTCCAGTATCCACCTTTTCTTATTATCATTTTCTTTTTTGAATAGTATTTCCACTGAATTGAAAAGAGACCCCACGCACTGAACAATACAGGGCACAAAAAGGAGGCTTGTGCCTAACGATCTATACAGACATATAATCAAGTAGTAATTGTAAACCTAGCTGATATGTGACTGGAGTACAGTGTTAATGAAATTTCACAGCAGTTCTGGTAAGATGGTGATGGTTATTAAAGCTGACCCCCTTCAGCAAAGTAAATTGCCTTAGGTTTTAATTTTATTTTGACAGGATCCTTTATTACTTTTTCTGAAATCAATATTGACACACACAGAACACTGTAGAAAAAGCTAAACAATGCAGTACTCTCAGCAGTGCAAATCTGAACAACAGGTGGCTTATATTTTTAGTTCCTACATATATCATCCACTACACAAAAATTATATGTGACACATTGAAAAAAAAGCTGTGCATGCATTAATGCTATTAAGTACATTTAATGTAGGCTTCAGCTTTATACCCAATACATATAAAAGACAGAATGATCTATTGTCACTTCTGAAGACTTCCTCAAAATAGATGACGCAGAAAGTTTATTTTATAGTTTAAAAAATTCATATATACTGTTGTTTCTAAATACAAAAGCAACTTTATATGGGATTTTTTGAGAAATTTAAAGCAAAAGTGCTATGAATAGAATAAAATTTGACACATAATAAATTTCACTTCTTTTAAATATGGTACTGTGGATTGAATATATATATATATATATATATATATATATATATATATATATATATATATATATATATATGACAGGGTCTTGCTAAATTGTACTAGGGTTGGAGTTCTGCAATATATTCAGAGCCAATGCTAAATTTGTGTCTTCAAATGAACAGTTTTAAAATATGGGTAACATATTAAGACCAGTGTATTCCAGGAGCATAAGACCATTTCCTATCTTCACTTTCTGTGAAGCAAGTTCTTGGATCAGAACAACGCTCTATGTAATACCATGACTGTGAAAGAGGTATTCCATGGCTGACACTTTCAGCAGAGCAATATTTAGAATAAATGTCTACTCTAGTAAGAACAAAATACAAACTCTTCTTTGATGGGATGAGTCCAATGTAATTAACCTTCCACAAGGTAATTGGCTGATCACCCAGAGAAATAGTGTCATATCATGTTTTATTTACTACAGCTGGTAGTTAGGCTACTCAGCAATAGCTACAACCAGGCCAGTCTTGGTGACTGGAAGCACATGTTGAGCTTATAGTAAACATTCTTGGTCACAGTATTCATTATGTCCATGAGACAATCAGGTGAAAATAGCTGTGTTATCACAGAAAATGAAAAAAGAGGCTAAAGAAAGAGGCTGATATATCTAAAGGATGGGTCGTTTATTCACTTGATTATTAATGCTCTCCTCTGGTGATGTCAAATTTTGGGTGAAAATGCATATTGTACACAAATATCTTCACATATATTTGCCATTTAGACAGGTACAAATATATATTTCTTCCACAAATTTCCTTGTCACCAATTTGCCTTCCAAGTCCCTGACAACCTAGTCATCAATAGGCTTCAGCTCATGAATCTGTATATAATCGCACCTCTGCTCTTTTCTCTCAAGCAAAGGGAAAAACCAGACTCACTGTATGACGCTCTGTTCACTAGGAGAATTTCTCTTTACTACTGTTCTTTATGGGTGATACCAAAATGGACCATGGTGCTGAAGCTGTCTACCTTCAAGTTAGATCTTAATAAGGTGCAGAACCACTTGGAAATCAGGCTCTAGTCTCTCCCTCCTTTGTGAACTAATTGTGAAGAAATTTCCATCAAGTCATAGGTTAACACTGAAAGAAAGAGAGCAGTGTAGCAGGAACAGGAACTATAGGCATTTGGGCTATTCTTCAGGTAACTTACTTGTGACTTTCAGGTATGCTTGTGCCCCATTGCACATATTCCACTTTCATATGACGATGGAATGCTTCTGTGCATTTAAAATGTATGGTTTGGAAGAACAATATTAATGTGGGTTGTTCAAGTAGTGTGGTAACTTGGTGGCCCATGTTTAAGAATTCAGTGTATCTAGGAGCTGGATAAAAGCTGTCTCTCAAAAGGAGAGTAGTTATCTACAGAGGATGGCAGAGTTTTGCTCCAAAACTCTTAGAGCCTACAATATGTTTCACCATTCATGTATAGGAGCCTGCCTAAAGCTCCAGACAACTTCCTTATGTGTCACTGACACTTCAAGTACCATTGGTTTTTCTGGGTCATATAGCTAAGCAAAAGGGCAGCCAGTAGGCTGGATTTATAGTAGATACTTCTCTTGTTTTGGGCACCACTCAAAATAAACAGAATTTCATGTCACTAGGTAAATGAACCAGAGTTCCAAGACCCAATGAGAAATGTGTTGCCTGCAAGGCCCAAAGAATATTACTAGGTTTGTTTGTGGTTGTAAGAAGGGCCAGACAAAACAATATATCCTTCACTTTAGAAGGTATATCTGGATATTTTCACACAACCGGCCTCTTAGAAATTTTGCTGAAAAAGAGGACCCTTGAATTTTTGTCGTATCTCTTTTCTACTCTTTGATGTATAAGTGTCTGACTAGTAAGTCTACAGTAGTTGCTCTTTTTGCTTATTGGGTCCAGTCAGCATGATATCATCAATGTCATGGACTAATGTGAAATCTTTCAAAAAATAAAAGTAAGATTGCTAAGAAATCTTAAATCTTTCATTAAATAGGTTTGCAGGGCTGATATGCCGTGATGTAGGGCAGGAAAGTATACTGCTGACTTTATTAAGTGAAAATAAATTGCCTCTGCTGGTCTTTACTAACAAATTTCAAGAATAAAAAGTTGCCATATCAATAACTACATGCCATGTACAAAAGTGTGTGTTAATTTGCTTAAACAATAAAACCACACTTCATATAACAGCTATAATTGTAGTCCCCACTTGATTACTCTCATGGTAATCTACCAAGCTCCTTCAAAATAGGTTAATTGAATGGGGATATGGTGAGAATCTATGCCTCTGCATCTTTAAAGTCCATGATGGTGGTATGAATTTCTGTCATTCTTTAAAAATAAAATATGACCTTTTGCTCACTATTTTTCTCAGTAGAGGCAGTTCCAGTGACTTCTATTTGAAATAATAATACTTCACATTCTGCTGGTCAGGAAGCCAATGGGGGGATTTTGCCAGTCACTGAGTATGTTTATTTTAATTATGCATTTTGGAACTGGGAAACAATCAGAGTGGGTGTAGGAATCCACTGGATATACTAATATGAAATGGGCCTGAGCTCCACTGACCACTTCTCCTACTCCATAAACTTCCACTGGTAGGTCATGGTAACATTTTGTTTCTTTTAGTATTGTCCTTTTATGGGTGGTATCCAGTAGTGCCCAAAAGTTCTAATTATTTCCTCTTCTTTAATGCACAGCTACTTTAGTAAAGAGTCATGGATTCATTTAGGGAATATTAGGAAAAAGATTAAGAACATAGTATTTGGCAGTATACTAATTTCATTTCTTAAGCAGCCTCCCTTTATTCAAATGATTTTTTTTTAATCTATAAAATTGCTAACATCTGAAAAAAATTGAGTATCTGTGACTCTGGTTTTATAGTTCAAATTAGACTTCTGTTCACTTAGAATTTTTCTGCTAATACAGATTAAGTAAGGATTTATTAGGCTTCCTATAGAGCTCACTTCTAGGAACACCATAATTAAATAATTGATACCATAGGTCTTCAATAGGCAGATTGCTATTGTAGACTACAATAGGCGATTGCTACACTGACTATGCTTGTATAGCTATGATATTCACTTTGTAATTGGTAATTGAGTGTTGCTATTTGACTCACACCATTCTGGAATCTACTTCCATTGCCTTTAGGTTTGACAATTCAAAGTATCTATGGCAAGATCTAGCCAAAAGGGAAGAGTAATTACAGAATTATTCAAGGATGCTAGGTCTCCTGAAGCAATTGTTTTTCACAGTAGTTGTAAAAGATATGTGTTATGGATCTTCCTAGTGTGAGTTAATAGATCTTAAATGAAGAATCTGCACCCCAAATCCCATATCCCTATGCCTTTGAATAATTCTAACTATAATAAAATAATCAGGTCCAGTATTCCTACTTGGGCCATCTTTTTATCCATGTTTTAGCTACTTCCCCCAAATTCAACATTAAATACAGAATATTTGTTTGGTGACCTTATGTCAGTAAATTCACCTGGCACAACTTTTTGCTCTTTCCACACTATGCTACAACCTTAGTGCCTCTTCCTACACATGTTCACTGCATTACTTTCTGTATCAATTAGAAAATTCAAGTATAGTATTGTATTGTTTAATGACAGGCATATGTTCTATGATATGTATCATTAGGAGATATCATTGTTTTGTTAACATCACAGATTATGTTTACAAACACTAAGATGTTTATGACATCATTAAATCATATAATTCATAATTGATTGAAAGGTGTTTTTTTTTTCTTTACATATGGCTAGAGTTTTTTTGGAATGTAGAACATCTCTTTGTCTGTGATCCTCATTGCCTCACTTCTAGGAGCCTTCCCAGACTTAACTCTAGTTATATGTCTAGAAGCAAAGAGAGATGGTGAAGATAAGTCCTGAGAAGAATCATCATCATCTTGAATGATAATTCCTCATGGGAGACCATTGCAAATTTTCTTAGGAAATGCAGGGTTAATTTCAGATGAGTGGAGAATCCAGTTTTGGGGGATTTGGAGGTTGCTTCCACTAGAGGATGAGGTGGTTTCTCCCATTGTCAAAGACCTTTTGAAACAGGAGCTCAACGCTCCTAGTTCATTAGAATCATCTCACAAATCCATATCTTAATTTACATTATCTCACTTTTTCTCAACAAAAGCCTACACTTTAATAGTAGATACCCTGTAAAACTGTGAATTTAACTCATATTGTAATTCAGTCATTTATAGTACAGAATTTTATGATATTTTTCAGCTATCTCAGCCTTGCACCTAAAGGAGATAAGACCTCCTTCAGGGCATGCATAGAAATTTTCAGGTCATTTATGCAGTTTTTTAGCTGTGAATTAGGATCCCTAGGCTCATCATTTTTTCCACCACTTTGTTTGGCAGCATTCACATAAAGTAGATAACCTCTTTATGTTTGTTAGTTTAAAAAAAATTTTCAAAGTATTATGTATACAGTCACCCTGCTCCTTATTTTTTTTATATATGTGGATCAATCAGTAATATCCAGTATAGATATTTGCTTATCTCTCTTGCCAGAGCACAACATGGACTATCTGAGTTCTCTTTTCTACTACAACTAGAATTATTAACATATTTAAATCTAATCAGTTAAAGAGTAAATTCTGAAAAGCCCAGGATCAATTTAGAAAACACATCCTTAAGATTTTGTTCCTGTAGAATTGCTCTCAATACAAAAATCTCTTTTAGTCTGGATTCACCAGAGAAAACATACACATATGCGTGCACGTGCGCGCGCACGCACACACACACACACACACACACACAAGTTTATGATAAGGAATTAGCTCATGTGATTAAGGAAGCTGAGAAGTTCCAGAATCTACAGTTAGCAAGCTGGTGACCTAGGAAAAGCAGATGATACTTCTGATTCTAAAGGCAAATACAGATGTTCCAGCTTGAATATAATCAGGCAGTGGGAATAAATTTTATCTTACTCTGCTATTTTATTGTATGCAGGACATCAATAGATTGAATGAAGACCAATCATATGGAGACTACAATTTTCCTTGCTCAGTCTATTGATTTAAATGCTAATATCATCTAGAAACACCCTCACAGACAGGCCCAGAATAACCTATGAACATTTATTTGGGCATGCCTTGACCCAGGCAAATTGACATATAAATTATTCCTAAAGTGTTAAAGGAAAAAAACTTTCTGATAAGCAGATAAATATTTTTAGTTCTTTTTCTACTGTATAAATTGTGTTTTTCAACATCACAGACAGTCTGTCATTACTTTTCCTTTCAAGCCTTCAATTTTCAATGACCATCACCTCTAGGACTTTTACATCAGCTCTGATATTTTTTCTTTGAAATTCACTGGCTTATTCTATATTCTCATTTAGCAAAAGCATTGTCAAAGTTTAAAAACAACTTACTCATGTTCAATTCTGCACATTCCACTCCATTTCAAATCTCAGTGCTATGACTTGGATGGTTTTTGTCTCCCTCAAGTGTTCATGTTCTGGGAACTTGGTCCCCAGGGTAATGGTATTGAGAGGTGGTGGAACATTGAAGAGGCAAGGACTCATGAGAGGTCCTTGGGTCAATTAAGGGCATGCCCTCAAAAGGAGCTGTAGTTCCATAGTCTCTCTCAGGTTTATTGTTTGGCAATGGGATTGCTAGCTCCTGAATATGCTCTTGCCATTGCCATCTCCCCATGATGTGATGTAGTTAAGAGGACCCTTGCCAGAGCCTGCACCATACTCTATGGACTTTTAGCCTCTGAAGCTGTGACCTAAAGGAATCTCTTTTCCTTAAAAAGTTAAGCTATGTTAGATATTTTATTGTGTTCATAGAAAGTTGACTAACACACTGTCTATATTCTATATAACAATGATCTTTATTCTCCGAAGATTTATCCACAGCACAATATTAAATTTAATTTCTGGGTGTTTTTCTCTTTCTTCATATGACTTAGCTAGCTTTGATGAAATTCTCTAGCAAAACAAGAAGTTCTGGGTGGTTGTTTCTAATCGTTGTTGTGAGTATTCTTATCTCACCTATTTTTATTTATTTTTTAGTGACTTTATACTTAAAAAATCAGTAAAGTCAATGATTAAAAGTCTTCTTAAAATTTTAAATATAATGGAAATATAGCTATTATATTTTTACTGATATGTTATTAAGACACACACACACACACACAAACACACACACACACACTTAGCCTTCCTTTTTCTCGACACCCATGGGGTTAGAGTTTTCCTAGATATAATTTTTATTCCTTTTCTGCTTCCACATTTCAACATCTTTGCATCATTTCAGCCTTTTCTCTTTCTGACTTTTCTTTCTTTACTTATTTTTGAATAGTTATTATTCTCAAAGATCTCTAGTTTTTATTTATCTTTGGACACTAGTAAATTTTTTTTCAACAATTCCATGAAAAGCCATATGAGATAAGAATACTCACAATGGTTAGAAACAACCACCCAGAACTTCTTGTTTTGCTAGAGAATTTCATCAAAGCTAGCAAGTGTCCAGGGATCTTTTGTGATTAATCATGTGAATTTCAATTAATGTAAGTCATATATTAAAATGCATTCTGGAAAAGAAGGTTTATGCAAGAATATGGAAAATAAATTACATTGTCAAAAGCTAAATTGATTATCTTGATTTTATGGCAGTAGGTAAATGTATAAATTAAATAGTGAATTATAATTCCCAAACTTTACATAAAATTCTCCTTAATTTTGTGTAAAAGCATGACAAAAAATCTTTAGGAGGTATGAAGCACTGCCATTATATTTATGCTCACTAAGCAGCATGTCCTAATTATTTTTGTACACTTTCAGTGTTTTTGTGTATGCAGCATTGCTGAACCATTAGAAACCAGTACTGTTGTGTTCTTTTTCAATTACCTGGGCATCCCCTGGGTCCAAGAGGATGTGTAAGTTTACAAAGATTGCTGACATGCTTACCCTCATAGGAAAGAATGCATCTACTCTTTCCAACACCTGCACCTATTTTTATTTAATTTTTTTAGTGACTTTATACTTAAAAAATCAGTAAAGTCAATGATTAAAAGTCTTCTTAAAATTTTAAATATAATGGGAATATGGCTATTATATTTTTACTGGTAGGTTATTAAGACACACACACACACACACACACACACACACACACACACACATATATATATATATATATATATATATATATATATATATATATATATAATTAATGTCCTGATGGTATAAATATTTTTCACCTTCTTCAAGTGATGCTTTTTGTTGTTTTTATTTCAACAGTGAGAGCACCTATTTACTTGTTCCAGTGGGAATATGCATAGAACAAATACATTGAAATTAGAGCATGCAGAATATAAATTAAAGATAAATATGAATTTTCCTCACAGTAGAGAGTTTGAAAGAATAGATCTTATTTTGTAGTTTTAATTTGATATTGTATGGGCTATATAATTTATGTAGTTTACTCTCTGTTGCAGGTATTTAACTGACTTGTGTCTGAAGGAAGGAAAGAATGTGGACAAATTAACACTTAAATGCTAGTTTCATTCTGGTGTAAATACATGCCCTTATGAAAAAAACGATAGCAAGAATAAAAGATGAATTTTTTTCACTGACTTAGATATTTAAAACAAAAATAATAGCTCCATGTTTTATTCTTAGCCAAATTGTTTTTAGTCAAAAATTGAGTCTTGCTGAGCATGGTGGAGAATGCCTATAAGTCCCAGTGATTCTGGAGGCTGAAGCAGGAAGATGACAAGTTCAAAGCCAGCCTCAGAAAGAGTGATGTTCTTGGTAATTTAATGAGACCTAGTCTCAAAATAAAAAATAAAGGATTGGGGATATAGCTCAATGGTTAAGTGTCCCTGGGTTCAATCCTTGGGCAAAAGGAGAGAGAGAGAGAGAGAGAGAGAGAGAGAGAGAAACATATGAGTCTTCTCTTTCCTGTTATTGCTTTAAATAAAAACAACTATCTATTTACTTAGCATTACCACTTGACAAGTGTTTCCTTAAAAACTTACAAATGTTGTCAACCTTACTTTTTTCTAAACCCTTTTAGGTAAGTCTTATCACCTTGGCTTGTAAATGTGACAGATAAATCTCAGAGAAGTTCTTCAGTTTGCCTTATGGTGTTCAGCTAAGAATAAAGTGTTAAAATAATATAATGTGTTAAAATCCAAATGTAAAAGTGAGTCTTTCTCACAATGTATGAAAGCAAATTGTCAATAGAAAGTAAAGTAATACCATGAGCTAAGAGATGTACTGATTATAGTTTGTCCCACCATGGTTCATGTGTTGGAGTCCTAATGTGACCATGTGGAGGAGGCGGAACCTGTAAGAAGTGGTGACTAGTGGGTGGTGATTACGTCCTTGAAGGCACCTCAGCTGGAAAGAATTAACACCAACCTGTTAGAATCGAATTGGTTAATGAGAGAGCCAGACCTGGTAAAGTGAATCAGGTATTCTCAACTCGTTCTCTTGTTCTTCCTTCCTCTCTTGCCACGTGGTCTCTTCTGTGCAAGCCATTGCCATTCATATATACTCCCATCATGGAATGCCATATATCATGTTGGGATGAAGGCAGTGTCCCTGTAGCATGCTCTTTTTAGGTCTTTAGGGAATAGACCAAGAAGGGGAATAGCTGGGTCAAATGGTGGCTCCATTCCCAGCTTTCCAAGAAATCTCCATACTGCTTTCCAAATTGGCTGCACCAATTTTCAGTCCCACCAGCAATGTACAAGTGTACCCTTTTCCCCACATCCTCGCCAGCACTTGTTGTTTGACTTCATAATGGCTGCCAATCTTACTGGAGTGAGATGGTATCTTAGGGTGGTTTTGATTTGCATTTCTCTGACTGCTAGAGATGGTGAGCATTTTTTCATGTACTTGTTGATTGATTGTATGTCCTCCTCTGAGAAGTGTCTGTTCAGGTCCTTGGCCCATTTTTTGATTGGGTTGTTTGTTATCTTATTGTCTAATTTTTTGAGTTCTTTGTATACTCTGGATATTAGGGCTCTATCTGAAGTGTGAGGAGTAAAGATTTGTTCCCAGGATGTAGGCTCCCTATTTACCTCTCTTATTGTTTCTTTTGCTGAGAAAAAACTTTTTAGTTTGAGTAAGTCCCATTTGTTGATTCTAGTTATTAACTTTTGTGCTATGGTTGTCCTATTGAGGAATTTGGAGCCTGACCCCACAGTATGTAGATTGTAGCCAACTTTTTCTTCTATCAGACGGCATGTCTCTGACTTGATATCAAGCTCCTTGATCCATTTTGAAAAATTGGCATTCTTAACCTATCAAATTCAAGATCTAATTTTTAATTCACTTGAATATTCTATTTTTTCTAATATAAATATTTATATACACAAATAATTAAAATTATTTTGAAATTAAAAATCTCTAAGAAACCTAAGATTAGCATAATTTTATATGTATATCTAGAGTCAATTGAGCATTAGTAATAAATAAGAAAGTTGATCAATTATGTTGAGTATATTAGGCTTTAACTTTAACTACCAAAATTACTTTGCATTCCTCAAAAGGAAATGAGAAAAAAATTAGTTCACTTTGTGCATATAATTTTAATTGCCTTCTTAATCAGGTCAAGATTTAGATTTTATAAACTTCTTAGTAATATTTAATAAAATTGCTGATTGACAATGAAGATCTAAGCTTGAATGGATAATGGTTCTTTAATCACCTTTAGGGGTTCTATTCATTAAGGAAATATGAGCTGCTTTAATGGATAAATCCCTAAATCTCACTAGCTTAAATGGATAGGAGTTTCTTTCTTGTTCAATTAAAATCCAAATGGTTCTCCTTTTCTGTAGTCGCTGCCTTCTTTGTAGTGATTTGGAGACCCTTATTTCCTTCATCCTAGGAATTCCCAGTAAACTATAAGCTCTGCATCTGACCATAGATGGGGAAAGAGGAATACAGAAAGCACATTGCTTGCTTGGTCTTGGGATATCATTATTTCAAATTGCTTCCACTTACATTCCATGATGGGAAGTAGCCATATGGCTTTTTCTAGACTCAAAGTTATGAGAGAAGGAAAGGGGATAGGTATGCAGTAACTGAACAGGCATTCATTTCCCAGGAAAATCTCTCTAGTATAGAACTGGACATATACATTTGACAGAAATTTAGTCATTTTGGCTTGGGGATCAGGTTAATTTGTGGAGATTTGGAAAACATTTATACTTTTGTATTCTACCAAAGCATAATTTGGAAGGAGCATAAAAAAAATCAAATGTATTTCATAATCATTGCTAATGTACACAGAAAAACTTTTGAAGTTATGCATTTTTAAATTAAAATCAATCTGTTTGCTTCTGAAAACACTCACATTTTATATTATATATGGTTTATTTCATGTTTATGAACCAAAAATGAATAAGGTCAACACAGTGGTTTTTAATACTGAAAACATATTAGAATCATCTATGGAAGATTTAAAAAAAACTTAGGCCTCTCCATCAGAAATTTTGCTTTAGTTGTCTTGTGTATGGCCCTGACATTATTACTCCTTTAAATATATATATATATATATATATATATATATATATATATATATATATATATATATATTAAATTGAGCATTAGTAATAAATAAGAAAGAATATATATATATATATATATATATATATATATATATATATATATATACACACACACACACACACACACACACAAAGTATGATAGGGAGCAACTAAATAAAAATGTTGAGTTTGTAGTGGAAATTCAAGTTATTCATCATCACTCTCATATTATCATATATAATTGACCAGAATATGTGGACTTGAATGAAAAGAAAGACTGCCTGTCCCAGATAAATACTGACCTAACTGAACTTCAATATAAATAAGATTGTATTCATCTGTATTGAGATATGCCAGGTAATATTTTCTACTAGATATTATATTTTATAATGATCATTTAAAATTTAAAGCTAGCCATATTATTTATTATTTCTCTTTCTCTCTTTCTCTCATTCCTGCAGCAACAGAAACAAAAGGTATCATAAAATCATCCCAGATTTCCCAAATTAATTAGGAACAAGGAGTCCTATTTTCATTTAAGTGTATAGTGTTGTCTTTCTGCCAAGTTATTTTATTCTATGTAAAAATAACAACTTTTAAAATTGATTTCATTTTTTAAATATACGACAGCAGAATGAATTACAATTCTTATTACCCATAAAGAGCACAATTTTTTATATCTCTGTTTGTATTTAAAGTATTCTCACACCAATTCACGTCTTCATACATGTACTTTGGATAATGATGTCCATCATATTCCACCATCATTGCTAACCCTCTGCCCCTTCTCTTCCCCTACCACCCATCTGCCCTATCTAGAGTTCCTCTATTCCTCCCATGTTTCCCCTCCCTACCCTCCTATGAGTCAGACTTCTTATATCAGAGAAAATATTTGGCATTTGGTTTTTGGGTATTGGCTAACTTCACTTAGCATTATCTTCTCCAACGCCATCCATTTACCTGCAAACACTATGATTTTATTCTCTTTTATTGCTGAATATTATTCTGTTGTGTATATATGCCACATTTTCTTTACCCATTCATCTACTAAAAGGCATGTAGGTTGGCTCTACAGTTTGGCTATTGTGAATTGTGCTGCTATAAACATTGATGTGGCTGTGTCCCTGTAGTATGCTGTTTTAAGTTGTTTGTGTATAGACCGAGAAGAGGGATAGCTGGGTCAAATGGTGGTTCCATTCCCAGTTTTTCATGGAATCTCCATACTGCTTTCCATATTGGCTGCACCATTTTGCAGTCACACCAGTAATGTATGAGTGTGCCTTTTCCCCCACATCCTTGCCAACACTTATTGTTGTTTGTCTTCATAATAGCTGCCATTCTGACTGGAGTGAGATGGTATCTTAGAGTAGTTTTGATTTGCATTTCTCTAATTGTTAGAGATGATGAACATTTTTTCATATATTTGTTGATTGATTGTATATCCTCTTGTGAGAAGTATCTGTTCATGTCCTTAGCCCATTTATTAATTGAGTTATTTGTAGGTTTTTAATTTTGTTTGTTTGTTTGGTATTTAGCTTTTAGAGTTCTTTATATACCCTAGAGATTAATGCTCTATCTGATGTGTGAGGGGTAAAAATTTGCTCCCAAGATGTAGGTTCTCTATTTAAAAATAACAACTTTGAGAACATAAGACAGATATGTATGCACATGATCCAACATCTCTCTGCACGCAGTGATCTGAAAGGAGAGCCAACGGGCAAGACTCGCATGCAACCAGGTTCTTTGTGCAATATCCACTCACCTAGATTGCAGGGAGCCTTCTCCGTGAAAATATAGGAAGGATATCTGACCAGAGGGTAAAACATTTTAAGAATAAAGAATGAAGGACCATAAAACTTATATTTTATGGAATAACAATACAAATTTTTAGATTTAAGTTTCATAGAAGTTCTATGGAACAGAAAAACATTTCGTACTCTAGCATGACTAAGCAAAATAGTGTTATCAATGATAAATGACATAAATCTATATCAATCAAAAGTGAGTAAGACATATTTTCCGTCCAAAATTTATTATTGATATTTGTCAGAACCTTTCTTCTGACTAGGTGACAAAAAGATAGTTTGCAAAATTATTCTAAGATTTTATTGAAAATGAATGTTTCATGAAGATAGTCATTGCTGCTTTAGAAGTAGCACAATATGATAGCAATTCTCACTTACAAATATTCACCAACTGGTGTACATGTTAAAAGGTCTCAGAATTTATGCATTTTTCCCATAATTTTAGGTACATTACAGTTCAACATAATGGAGGACAGGCAAACAATATAACAATATAATTTAGACAATATCATTCAGAATTTGTTTTCTCACAAAAGTGAACACCCTTATTTCAGAATATCAGGCTGGTCACACTAGATTGAATTTATCCAAACTTTTGGGAAGACTTTTGGAAAATATTTTCCCATGCTCAGTGCCACAGTATATTGCAAACATCCTATTTTTAATAAATGGAACAGATTTAAGGATACTATTATTTTATTAGCTCTCTTTCAAACAATAAATTACTTCTTGGGTTGGTAATAATGGTACAGGAAATTTATATGTAAGACAAATTGTAGGCAAAGCTTTTCCATCAGAGGCCCAGAAAATATAAATTTTAAAAGAAAGTTAAAAAGAGGTGATTCCATGCATATTTTTTTCTTGAGTTCTATATTATCCCTTGCAGGGTCTCAAATTTTCTTCTTTTACTTTTTTTCCTGAGAAAGTTTTTGGAATTCAGAATTGAGGAAATCATCCCATAAATCACTAAATATAGGAACAGATTCAAAACTAGTTAGAAGCTAAAATATTTTATTCAATTTTTTTTCCTTAGTAAAGTCTTTACCAAGGACTTCACATCTTAAAATTTAATGCCTCTTGCCCTACACAATTTTATATATTCATTTTCAAACAAAGTAGGTATAATTTTACAGACACTCATATTAGGCTGTAGTTTTTCTTCTTCTGCAAGCAAACATAGGCTTTTATGTTTATCCTCTCATTTCCGTAGACTGAATTTTATCCTACCTCAGACTATTGTTGGCTAACCCACATTTATATTTGCTCTACAAATCCAAAGTTACAGCAGTTAATCTAAAAGGTCAATCCATGAAGGATTATCTAAGACAAAGTTTAGCATATAGAAGTCAAAGATCATGCGACTTCCCTGCTGGACCCTCTGTCAAACCATGCTTACTGTCACCATAAGGTTGTACTCCAAAAGAAAGCACTAAGAGAGGGTTAGAATTGCCAGCTCAGGTCAGGAGCTGACACACCTGCTGTGTGTTCACAATAAACCAACTGGCTTATACAATGCCACAATTTAACTGTAACACTAGGTCACACTGTGCATGGAGTTTGAAATCTCTTTGTTTTTAGCAAAAATGTTTTTCCTCTAAATATCTAAGCATGCTGCCTAGGTATTATTTTATTTATTTTTATGACATTCCCGTGAAGAAGGCAACTGTGAAAGCTCATAATCTTTACTTTATGAAGAGGGAGGTGTCAAATCTGAAAGTAGTCCTGCAATTTTATCACTTCCAAAATGAAAATAGACCTCATAAGAATATTCATCCATAATAAGTGCTTTCCCCATAGTAATATTTCAACATGGAGGGACACAAAGGTTATAATCCAAAAATATATTTTTTAATATTTGACACTATTTACTTATATCCATTTTTGTTTATCTTCAGAAAAATCTCTGTACTTAGTGATTCTATTAGTGAAACTAACATTAATATTATTTGTTTATATAAAAGCTTTCAAAGGTCAACTACTGAACAGATGACTGACAAAAATTTTAAGGGCAATATCTATGGAATATTTATTATTATTTATAGAAAATTAAAGTCTTTAGATTATTGTTTGTAAAATTACATATTATAAAATCTAAAACCAGTGGTTTGTCAGAGTTGGTTTGTATTGACTAAAAGAGTATATTGTTTTTGGAGAATTTGGAAGCTGTTTGTCATTATAGCTACTACAACTTAAGGACACAGGCACACATACATATGTGTATATATATATATATATATATATATATATATATATATATATATATATATATGTATGTGTATATATATATATATATGTGTGTGTGTGTGTATATATATATATATAAAATTAAATAAATTGCATTAAAAATAAAAGAAATAAATACTCAAAACCTTATTTCTTAATTATGTCACCACATTTCCACATTTTATTATTTCCTATGATTTTAAGTCTATAAATACCTATTATTTCCCTTTGCTTTATAAACTATGACATTTTGCTACAAAGCATCTCTTCCCACTATTCATCTCAGTAAAATTACCTTGGTGGTAGATCAAAATCAGCCATTGTGGGAATAGCAACATTACTGAAATCAGCAAGTTTTGAAAATCAGGACTTCATTTATTGTTTTATTCTTTGTGTAAAGTAGGACTTGGTGAACTACTACCTGTTTGTCAACTGCCTGTCTTAAAATTGAAGTGTTATCAAAACTCTGCACACTTTTAATAGCAGTTGGGGAGTTGGCAACTAAGTCATGTTAATAATGCAGTTGAGTCTTCATCCATTGCATTACAAATAGCATAAAGGAATGAAAAACCATTCTTTCATTATTTAAAAAAAAAAAAACAAACTATCATCCAAATCAGTAAGGAAGCCCCTAACATAATTAATGAAAGACTAAAATTCTATCACATCGTCTTTGTTTCAATTTCATCTTGCTGATCAAGGTAAACACAATTACACACCCATAGTTAAATCAGATCACCATTCATTTTTCACCCAAGTCTATAGTAGCCAAGGATAAAGAGTTAAATAAAGCTCAACAAAAACATATTGTTGGAATTAATTAGCTATATTGAATTTAGAATAAAGAATAGTGATCATTTTATTATTTGTATTGTATGTATTGCACAACCTTCTTATTTGTAAAATTTATAATGAAAATATACGGTTATACAGTCCTTCATTTTCTTTAAAGAGCCAGTTTTATTCATGTCACCAGTACCTCATTTCCCAAAGCTGTGTTGATCTCCCTTAAAAGTACTCCAATGGTACCTATCTATATTATTAATTATTATATAATTGTAAAATAATAGTGTATAGTTTGAAGTTTATGTATTAATATTTTTATGTATTAATATTTTTAAGTTATCAAATAATTTACAAAACTGGCTTTACACGTATTGAGTTTATTTCATTTTTTTATGTGCCTGTGTGGTAGTGCTGGGATTATACCCAGGGCCTCACACATGCTAGATAAGCATTCTTCCACTGAGCTACATTCCCAGCTATGTTTCAAATAAAAAGTCATTCACGTCTGGAATTAAAATAGTGGAAATTTACGCATAAGAAAGCTTGATTAATATAATGTCAAGAAGATATTATATCCATTGTAATCTTCTAGGAAAAATATATTATCTATTTTGATACATATTTGTATATTTTCATCCAATTATGTGAAGAAATTGGACCATTTCAGTTATATTGGGTTTTTACCCCACCCCACTTCCAATTTTCAAGTATCAGTACCCTTGTTTATTTATAATCATTAATGTGTATCCTGGAAATATAAATAGCCTGGAAGTCACTGTTAAACATATGATTTTATATAAATAAACACACATACCATCTTTCTCTACAATTAAGAAACAAGGATTTATTCTATTCAATATTCACAAAATAGCAAAAATTACATCATTGATAGATTTTCACTGTAAAGACTGAATTACTTTTCCATCTGGATAGAACCCTAGGTGTAGTCAATAACTTTACTTTCATTGAAAGTAATGGAAGGAGACAGACTATATAATCTAGAGCTGTGTAATTCAGTATTTCAAAGCATTTTATATTCAGTGTGAACCTACAAAGCCTTCATGAGGAGTATTTCAGTTGTTGAATGACTCCCTTGCAGTTCAATTTGAGTATGCTGTTCTATAGTGTATTTCAGAAATTAGGTTTTGAAGCTTTAATGAAAGTAAATTTCAGTACTCAAAACTGTAACCAGACAAAAAAGTTGAAAGCAATAGAAACTAAAACAATTTAGTAGTGTATTGCTTAAATAAACTAAAAGAAAAACAAGTTTTTCCAACTAGATGGTGAAATTGATATATACAAAAATGAAGCAGTATGTCATGCATAGGTTTGTGGCTGATGGAGAAAGTGATAGAGGGATACACCTGGAGATATGGGAGAATACAAGAGCAATTTACTATCCTAAGATCTAATTTTTTTCCCCTATAAGATGGTGGAGCCTACAGATTTGGGAGATGAAGAATTTTGTTACCTGAGATTCATGGAAGTCAATTTTTGCTAGAAATTAATTTAAAAAATTTTGCCTAAAAGTTTATGTCAGTTTAAGGATTCTTAGGGAGCTGAGTTGATAGAAGTGGTTCATGAGCTTAAATTATAATTTCCTGGTCCTAAGCCTTCCTTAATTTGAGGACAGCTTTTTTTTTCCTCCTGTTTCTATTGAGTGGAAACCTGCAGAATTGGATAAAAGTATTAGTAATGAAGATGTAATTACCTTATATACAAAAATCTATTAAATACAAATTAACATTTCAGATATCATTATCATTTTATGTTACCTTTGTAACTTTTATGCAAAACCCCACATTTAATTAGAAATTTCTAAGGCTGAAAACATATGACTGTTTTTAGTGCTATCTACTAAAAAGAGCTAAAACACATTGAAATAAGAGAATTTTATTCCTTCAGCCCCCATTTTGTACTTATTCATTTTTAAGAAAGTCAGAGCATGTGGGTAGCACTGTACTTGGATACTAAAAAAGAAAATTGTTGCATAAATAATTGATACTCTGAAAGGTTAAATTTAATTTGAAAGTAGATGATTTTCTCTTGCTTAGGATTATGGACATTGAAGGTAAATAGTCTGATAGACTTATGGAGGAGAAAATTAAGGCTAGTGGATAGCTTTTTTTTTTGTATTATGCAGATTCACTAACATAAATCAGTCTAATCATTAACTGCAAGGAGAAATGAAGAATGTTGTAGATTTTTCTTACACAATGCTGAAATTATTTTTTTAATTTAAAATAATTTTCTTCTAGCTGATGCATAAAAACAAAAATTATACATATTAATGGGATATTTTGATACATGTATAGATTGTATAATGTTTGAATTAGGGTAGATATCTATATCCTTAAGCAATTATAATTTTTTAGGGTGAAGGTAAAAACATTTAAAACACTTTCTTTTAGTTTTTTTTTGAAATATACAGTATATTTATGTTTTGTATAGTCAATCTACCATGCAATAGCATACCATAACATTTTGCTCCTCTCCAACTGCAAATCAATACCATTGATCATCCCAACCCTCCCATCTTTTCTACTCTTTTTAGCTTCTGGTAGCCACAATTCTGCTCTCAAGTTCATCAGATCACGTTTTTCACATTTTATATATGAGTGATATCATGTGATACATGTATTTCTATACCTGGTTTATTTCACTTACCATTATGATTTCCATTTCCATTCATGTTGTTACAAATGACAAGGCTTAATTTTTTATGGCTTAACTGCATTCTACTATTTATAGGTACCACATTTTCTTTATCCATCCATCAGTGATCAACAGTTACTGTGTATCCATTTCCTGCTATTGTAAATAGTGTAGCAATGAATATAGGGATGCAGATGTGTCCATGGCATACAGATTTCAGTTTCTTTGAAAATCTACCTAGAAAGAGGACTCTTGGATAATATGGTAGTTATATTTTCAATTATTCAGGAGCCTCCACACTCTTTTCCATAATGGCAGCACTAATTTACACTTCTATGAACAGCATGCAAATTTCTCCTTTTCTCTGCATTCTTATCAGCATTTTCTGATGTTAGTTGGATAATTATAGTCATTCTTACAAGGTAAAGTGACACTTCATGGTGGTTTTGATTTGCATTACCCTGATGATTAGTGATGTTGAAGATTTTTTTCAATATATGTTTTGGATACTTGTATGTTTTCTTTTGAGAAATGTTTATTAAGATTGATTCACATGTTTTTCATCAGGTTATTATAGTTTGGTTTTTTTTGCTACTGAATTTTTAGAGTTCCTTATATTGTCTTGACATAAATCACTGGTCCGTGTATAGCTTGGAAATATTTTCTCCCATTCTTTGGGTTGTCTCTTTACTCTGTTAAATCTTGTTTCTTTTCAAAAAATAAACTTCTCAGTTTGATGAAATCCCATTTGTCCTATTTTTGCTTTTGTTTCCTATGTTTTTGAGGTCTTTTCTAAAATCCTCTTATACATTCTTGTATTTGAAAGTATTTCCCCTATATTTTCTTCTAGTACTTTCATAGTTTCACATCTTATGTAAAACTTTAATCCATTTTGCATTGATTTTTTTTGGTAAATGATAAGAGATGGAAGTCTGGCTTTGTTTTTCTGCATGTGGATATCCAGTTTTCCCAGTATCAAGTATTGAAAAGTCTGTTCTTTCTTCAATGTGATTGGCTGTGGATGCATAGGTTTACTTCTAGGCTCTATATTCTGTTCCATTTAAAAAAATATTTTTAAGTTTAAATTTAAAATGAGGAATATATGAAATAAAGTTAGAATGACATCTTTAAATTGACAAATAAAGATAAAAGGAATGCACCATAATAATGCATGCATCCTGAATCAATTAAAAATTTAGAAATAAATACAACAGTAAAAATAAGTATAAGATTTCCCCCCTTCTTGAATAAATGTAAATCTGATCCTCATTTCATTTTTTTAACTTTGTGTTTTAATTCATAACATTTACTTTAAAATGTTGTGATTTGAATATTAGATGTCCCCTGAAGGCTCATATGTGAGACGATACAGACTTCTTCAGAGGTCAAATGATTAGATTATAAGAGCTCATGGTTTCAGGGGTCTCAGTCTGCTGGCTCCATTCCTCAGGGCTAAAGATGAGGCAGAACATCATACTGGAAGAGTATGGAGGAGGAAAGCCATTCAAAGATGACACAAGGAAGCAGAGTGACTAAGCTTAACTCACCAAATATATACCAGTAAGGTACACCCTCAGTGACCCACCTCCTACAGCCATACCCTATCAGCCTATAGTTACCATTCAGTTAATTAATCCTCTATCAGGGGATTAATTCAATCATTGGTTTAAGGCTCTTATAATCCATCATTTCACCTCTAAACCTTTTTTGCATTATCACACACATGAGCTTTTTGAGGACATCTCATATCCAAAAAACAACAGGGACTATATCTTTTCCTGGGTCCGCTCTGCCTGCTTCCTAGTTGCCATGAGCTTAGCAACTTTCCTCCACTATATTATTTTGCCATGACATTCTGCCTCATCTCCAGCTAATAGAAATGGAGTTGCTCCACTATGGACTGGATCTCTGAAATGGTGAGCCCAAAATAAACATTTCCTCAAAGTTATTCTTGTCAGGTATACTGGTCAGAGCACAAAAAAGTTACTCATAAGAAAGATAAATGTTTTACATTGATAAATTCAGAGAATATTTTAAAAAAAGAAAAATAAATTTGTAAAGGTAACCTAGCTCTGCTTTGAATATAGTTTGACCTCACTTAAAGTATTCTTGATTCTTTCTCCCTAATGTAATCATGTTCAGAGATTATGAACCCTGTAAAGGTATTTGAGGTCACGGGAGATCTGCCCCCATGAATAGATTAATGTTTTTCTAGTGGAAATGTTTTAGTTGTTAATGGAGTTATGCTCCATTTTCCCCTTTTGTTGTGTGCTTATACGTTGCCTTCATCAGAAGGCAAGATGTCAGGATCGTGCTCTTAGACTTCCAAAACAGTGAATCAAAATTAAGCTCTTTCTTTATAAATTATCTGTTTTTAATTATTCTGTTACAGCAATGGAATACAGGCAAAGACAAACCTCTAATTAAAAGATTTGCTTGAAAGAAAAATAATTCAGATGAATATTTCTGTAACTATCTGATTTACTTGTCAAATTGATTAGTGACAGTTCTTACATCAAAGTGCATGAAAATAATTGGTGAAAAACATTTAATTCAAATATTGAAATACATTTTGTTCACACAAATGTAACTCTATACACATAGCATATTTTATCATGTTAATGCAAATGGGATAAGAGGTGGTTAAAGAAGCTAGATTTATCAGGTAGTTAAAATTTAACACATATGAGATTGAGAAAATTATGATTTCAACTTTCTCCATTAAAAATGACTGTTCTTTTACTTTTTATAATTTTTACATGTAAACAAAAAGATACGGGCAAAAAAATCATTAACTAATCCTCAAAACCAGAATTTAGTCAGTTTTGCAACAATTCTCATAATATGAAGGGTATCTTTTTGCAAAGACAAGTTTATTTTCAGACAAAAGAGAATGACTTCCATATTATTTTCTATTGGATTTCTTAACTATGTCACTTTTAATTAAAAGCCATTAGTAAATCACTAATTAGTTAAAGATTAATGAAAGACCTGTATGATTATGAGAAATGGCCAATAACTATTTCTAGTTTTAGTTACATAGTATGATAAAGAAAATCCACAGATATACTAAACTGAACAGAAAGAAGCTTTTATGGTTTGTTCTCCATAAACAAATATCATATTTAAAGTATAAAACATTCTAGATTAATTAAGACATACTAGGAATCATGGCCATTAAGTTGGTATAGAAAAATTAAGAAAATCACGTAAATGTGTCACAATAATCATTTCCAGAGATGAGAGAAATAATTTTTGGCATCTCCTTTTTACCCATTTATCTTTTGTATGGCATATTTCCCAGTAAAATAAATTCAGGGGTATTTTATATTACTCTGAGTTAGTAAAATGCCATCAATTTCTGTAGGTGAGTGTTTTCTGAAATCAATAGTAAATGGACCTCATCATCAAGAGTATTATATTATTTCTATATGAACAATATGCTAAAGAAATTCCCATGTTCCATTTCACTCATATTTGAAACAGAAACCATGGAGGTTTCAATAGCTCACAATTTTTTAAGCTTCTCTAAGGTCGTTTTGAAATGGCCGAGTTAGCAAACATCTATGATAGATAGCCTATGAGAACATAACCTAACTATTCACTAGTAACAGCCTGAGAGCTATGAAAATTGAGCAATTACCTGAGGAAATGCTTTGTGAAGCCATGACCTTTGTCCCTTGTTGTCTCCATGGAAACCAGGAGGAAAAAAAATGCATGTGTACTGGCTAAATACATGTTGATAAACATGGGTAGAAAAGGACAACCATGATAAAATACCTTACGATTTTTTTCTAAACTTTACCTATAAAACCTTTGGTACATAGTTATCTACTTTGTAGTTGATTCTGTTGATATGTGTAGAATCAAATGGAAAGCTATTGAAATAGTAGGTATTTTGAGTTTACTGTAGTGATCCATCCAAAGGATTATGCTACTGTAATTACTAAGAGTCAGGAATTATGTTTAGAAAATGCATTTATAAACCTATGAGATATGTATATTACAAATGCAAAATGACACATGCAGACCTCTATAGAGTCAGAGAAACAATTTATTCATTTGCGGACTTGGGTACCACAGGGGTTCATTTTCTGGATGTGAAAATGGCCATTGGTTACTTCATATATAAATTCAGTTTTTCTCAATATGTCTTGCTTACTATTCTAATCCTATTACATTTGGGACAGCTTCTCTTTTTCCTCTATTTCAAAAATTTTTCTACATTGACATAGAGAGCCCAAATCTTTAGAAGGGATCCACCTGAAAGGACAAAGAATTCCACCTAGTTACCAGAGAAGGAGAATCATCCAGCGGCAGTCAGTAAGATGGGAGGTAATGAGCCACATTTCTCTTTAATTTCTTTTTCTTCCATCATTGCTAAATGATGAAAGCAAGAGCAGCTGCTCTCAGAAAATACTGAGGTTCTAATAGAAGGAATAGGAAAGAAAGGAAGTTTATTAAATTTCTTACTAATCCACAATCTCATTCTCATTAGATCAATTAAATTTCAAAAGCTCGGAAACAAATATTTAACAGGTGTTTAAAGTGTTGAACACTTTACACATTGAGGTGGCTTAGCTAAAACAAACAGTGCATGCATAAATATCCATATTAGAGACTTCTGGAGTTTTGAAATTTTCTGAGTGAAGGGGAAGTGAGGAATGAGAGGCTGGTAAGTGAGAAATGGAAGACAGAGACATATATGAGATACACACACAGATAAATGAAAGGCAGAGGTATACAAGAGAGTTATTTGTGAGAGCTGACAAAGGCCATCGCTCTATAGCAGAGAGAGAGATGCAAAACAGGCTTGGTTTCTGGGACTTTTATGGGGGAGGTTTAGGAATCAGAGTCAGGCAGATCCTACTGCTGGTGGTAAGGGTTGGGTTGGTGTGAGGGATGGGTGAGCCTTTCCCAGAAATGCCCTTGGATGGGAAAGTGAAACTTTTTTCCTTAAAATGGTGGCTGTCACTTATGATGGCTGTCCTGATGCTAAGCAAGGACCTTACACTGAGCTCCTTTGTTTTCTTAGACCACATGAAAATAACATGAACAATAGATATTCAATTATGAAAACATAAATAAGTTTGCTCTCTCTTTTTAAAAAAGTGGTTGTGAAAGAAGTATTAAATATTGACTTTGGGGCTAGAGATGTGGCTCAGTGGTAGAGTGCTCATCTAGCATGTGCAAAAGTTAAAGTTTAATTCACAGCACCAAAAAATCAACTGTATGAGTGTCAACTGCATGATTATTTTTTCTGGATCACTCATTTCCTGATAATAACAATAATATTTTCTCCTCTGCTAGCAAGACCTGTGGCTACATAAATTAAGAAAGTCACTCTTACATTGTATTGGCAGTCATGGCATGAAAATTCAGATTCAATTTAAGTCCAAAAATGTTAAATTAACTCATCACAAGCATTTTTAATTTTAATTTTTGTAGCTCTATGGATTGAACCCAGGGTCTCATGCATGCTAGGCAAGCATTCTACCATTGAGCCACACCTCCAGGAAATAAACAATATCTTTAAAAGAAATCTGTTCAGTATAGCATGTTATAAAGGGTAAAATTTTCAAGTATGATTATTCTAATTCAGTTCTCAAAAAAGTTCAGTTTTAGAAATCATCAAAAATGGACTATTGAGTAAAATTTGCCTGCATGACTTTTTCTTATTAGTGAATTGTTTTAAAATTATGTGGTTTGTACTGAATAGGGAAAAAATAACACTCAAAAAATTTTTAATATTGCAAATGATTTGGTGAACTCACTCCATATTAGCACATTAAGTCTTTTAAAAATGTATCATTATTGCAGAGATTAAGAACAAAAAAACATTTATTTTCTACCATCTCTTCCATGATGATGTACTGAAGAAGACTTTGGAATGCATGGAGAGGTAGGAGTAAAGGCTGGAACATCCTTTTCAATATTATACTTGAGATATTTGCATTAAAATTTGCATCATTAACTTAAAATTGTTATCATTAATAAAGTCTTAAAATTTTGTTGAAATGCACCAATATTCCTGGGGACAGATCTTAAGTAATATGTATGTATATGATGTATTTATTTTATGAACTTTCATACTTCACTTTGTTCACTGGTAGAATGTTTTGGAAAAGTTGGAAAACTTGATGCTTCACTTTATTATTCATATCTAGCATTGGACATTTAAAAGAAAAGTTCCACTGTATGGTGTTTCATAAGGATTTCAAGGAATATTTTGGAGACATACATTTTATAGTTTTTATTGTTGTTGTTTGTTTGGAGAGTCTCTGCAACATGGAAATTAATGAGATGACATAGATGTAGGAAATTCAGAAGAGAAGTTAGCCAACAATTGAGCCATTGGACATATCAGAATTTTATGGCTTGTCTAAAAATGTGAAGCTAGTGAGTGATTTTTGAGAAAGAATGGAAAGAGGATTCAGATAAAACCAGAAAGAGGCAAGAAAGGTGATGTTATCAAAAAAGAAGAAATGATCATACTGTCAACTAAGGTAGAGGTGCCTGATATATTATACATTGATCATTAAATTAACCAACAAAGATGATATTGTTGACCTTTACCAGATGATCAGAGAAAAAGTGAGGCAAGATTCCTCATTTGAAGGAAAGGGTATGCCAAAGTGGGTATCACCTTGGATTATGTTCTCATGTGCTAAGAGCCACAGCCAAGTAATATGATGCATGGCATTTTTGGTTGAAAGGTGATGCCAGCAAGCCATTGAGATGATATGATTATGTTAAGATCTGCATTCATATGGATATTGGACTCCGGCTGTCCACCTCAGCCTGCTACGGGACTCCTGGAGAGTTCCCATTGGTTGGGGAAGTGCGGTAGGAGGGAATTCCGGAGGAGGGACTTCCTGTTGGGGTCCGGGGAGAACGCCGCGTGCGTCGGTCGGCAATCTTCCCAGGAGAGTACAGGGCATTGGCGGCAGTTTCAAAAATAAAGTTTGTTCCTGCTTGAGTGGCTCGTGATTTTGTGCCCAGCCAGACTGCAGCACTCATGCATGACTGTCATTGAGAAAAAAAAAAGGGAGATAACAGTAACTAAAACAGGAATCTGTGGAAAGCCAAGGTCTTTCCTTTTTTATAGCTAAGGTCTTCTTTTAGTCTTCCCACACTCCTGTCCTTTGTTTCCCTTTATCCTGCAGTGATAGAATGCAGGTGGGAAGGCCAAAAGGTGGGAGACAGGTGGACTGAAGGAGTAATGTGGGCAGGAAGGACCTGGGGTGGTTTGATTAGCACCTCCCAGTTTGCTGGGAGCTGCTTCCTTAACAGTTTCTTAGGATGGGTTCCAGGCCTTTGGGACATTAACATTTCAATTTCCCCTAGTACTGCTCTGGTTTCCTGGACTCCATTCTTGAAAATGGTCTCCATTTCCTTTATCTTAAGATATTAGACCCGATTTACCTAACTACACTAACTACCTATCTTTAAATCTGGCTTCATCAGTATCAAGAGATGAAGTGATGGAATTATACATGAGCAAGCTAAAGTATTTCTTTTGAAACTTGTTAAAAGCAAGTGTAGGTGAGAGGATATACAGAAACATTTAGAACTGAGGGTGTGGGAAGATGAGAGATTCCATGGCTTATATGTGCAATTGTCTGGTGAATCAGACATAAGCATCCCTGTTGAAAGAGGGATGGACAGTGGCTTGGCAGGTGATTTAGGAAGAAAGCAGAAGGTCTAGAATACATCAAGTGAGGAATCGATTTTAGAAATACAGAGGCAAGCCAATCTGGGAGATTAGCTCCAGGCTACTAGTGTGGAATGGTTTGCTAGAACACAATGTAAGCATTTGGGGTATTAAGCAAGTAAACCAAAGGGAAAAAAGAAAAGAAAAATAAATTTAAGATAGTAGGTGTCTTAGACCCTTTAGGCTCGTATAAGCAAATATAAGAAACTAGGTAAATTTTATGAAACAAAGAATTTACTTATAAAGATCCCCAATTGCATAATTTGTAAATACAGCTCCTACAAGCACTTTGTATTTTTATTTTGTTTTGTTTTTACTAAGTAATCTAAGAAAAAAAAATGTTGCTAATAATTTTACATTCAACCTGGGAAATATTTCTTAATTTGCAAACATAATAGCGTATATCTCTTCTCATTTACATATAACAAAATGGTTTTGTCCCTAAAGCTAATATAACCTTTTAATATTTAATAGCTACAACAATTATTAGTCGCTCTGTGTCAAATACGATATTAAACACCTTACAAATAATCCTCATATAAAACACCAATCTGTTCTCAAATAACATTTAATATATTAATATTTATTTTTTCCCTTGAAAAAAATAAAGAATTGTCATTGGGAGAGACTAAGAAATTTATCTACATCTTACAGCTGCTGAATGTTCTAGCCAAGACTGAACTCAGACTAGCTACTTGAGAATGTAATCACTACACAATTAAATATCCCTTGTTCGGGCGCCAAATATCACCCACATAACATTTACTTAGTTTCCCCTAAATATAGAAGTGAGTCATAGAAATATTAAAAATATGAGAAACTTAAGAAATAAAGACAAGTCATAGAAATAAATAAAAAGCGGGGGCACAGTGGCATGATCCAGCTCTGATGGGAACTGGATCTAACAACAAAATGACACTCAAATGCTTTATTTAAGTGAGTAAGAACACCAATGAAATTCAGTGTGAAAAACTACTGAGAAAGACAGGATGAAGATGGCAAAAACAACTTGGTTGGATCTTAGCAGGTTATGCTTACCTCTTCTATCTCCAGGCTGATGGGTTTGAATTTAGGGCTGTCTGAGTCAATGGGTATGGTGCTGGCATAATCTGAGCAGTCTCAAATTGGTGAAATTTCACTGAGTTCTCAGAAAAGCAAACCTCCTGCCTTGAGATGGCTCAAACAAACCCATAATTCATTCAAGGCCCCAACAGACAAAATATGCCAGTTGGAACAGTCCTGCTGAGAATATACCCTCAAGATACATCACTGGAAAAAATGTTTAATAAGAAACGCAATATGCATATTCTTCCAAGGATATTGCCAATTTTAATTTCCTTAGGATATATTCAGAGATTTCCTGCAGACTGTGAACTCTGCAAAGGTGTTTGAAAAGAGAACTTTTATTTATTTATTTGTTTGTTTATTTATTTATTTATTTATTTATTTATTCATTGGGAACTTTGAATGATAAAAAAACTTAATTTGGATATATGGGAATAGTATGAATTAAAATTATAATTCAAAGAAAATGTGTAATGAATTAAGTACTCTCACATAATATTTACAGTAAAATATACCCTGATATCAGTTGTTTCAGCTATGGATAATACCATTCGAGTTCACTAATTTCTGGAGAAAAAAGTAATCTTGGACATTGGATAGGAAAGAAGAAAAGACATATTACTAGAGAATGTTCAATTGACAGAAATCATTCAGTTAAAGGAATATGATTGGGGGGCTGGGTATAATGCTTGCCTAGCACAGGTAGGGCACTGGGATTGATCCTCAGCACCACATAAAAAAAGTAAATAAATAAAATAAAGTTATAAAAATATAGTTTTTAAAAAGGAATATGATTGGAGGCTCCAAAAAAATGATCACATGTTCCAGTAACTTTGTTTTATTAATTTAACATTTCAATGATATTTTCTTTGCCTTCAAAACCATTATTCTTCATTACTAATTCTAAACTCTTTAAGATCTTCAAAGAAAAAGCCAAATATTTTGTCTTAAAATTTCAGGGATTAATGACAAGAAAACATTTAATATGTACTATTCTATTAAAACAACTTTTTGAAAACTTGGCCCATCATATTTTAAAATATTTTCCCCCTTTTACTCATTAGTCCCTTCTGCAAGCCAAAAAGTGGACAATATAGTGGAGTGAAATGTTTGGAGTGGCAAACTCTGTCAGTCCCCAAACATAAATAATGGAATCCAGCAGTTCTTCTGAATTCCCTTTACAAGGAATAAAACTTGCTAGTAAGTGAAAGTAGATTCTCTGTACAGCTAAACTAAGCCTTTATTTCACCTCTGAGAAATCATCTGGCTAAAGTGAGAACACTAATGCTAACAAAGCTGGGTGACAGTGTCCACATGTGGTCATCTGTTGCCAGAGGGTGGTCCCTCAGAGAAAAGTTGGAATAGTCTGTTCCTTTCTACCCAGGTCAAATAAATCAGTGGTCATGTATTATTTTTAGGCTTTTAGCATTCATTTCAGAAGTAATTCCACACTGAAGGAAGATTTTCTATTTATTGTTCTCTACCTTGTTAGAATTTTTCATTGAAAATAAGACAAAAATCTAAATTATACTTAACCCACTCTTATAAAAAGGGAACAAAAGAAAAACCTGTCCTAAGTTTTGCCTCGGTCTTATCTTGGGGCTAAAAATAATTCTAGGGAAAAGAACATTTTCTTCTTGCCTAGAGATGAATGAAGGCAGATGGTATGGAGTACATTTAGAACTTCCAGCAACAGTTTTCTATAGCATTAGCAGTAAATCTACCATTTGCAATCTATTGTTCTACTTAAATCTATTTAATTTACATTTAACAAGACACCTCTTATTCTTGTGAGTTAATTAAAGAGTTAGTGACTATTAAAAGGATACTAATTGAAATGCAATAAATAAGATAACTGAGTTGGTGTGTAATTAGCCAAATTTACATAAGTAATAAACACTGTATGCAGTCTTCTAGAATGGAGTTGAACTAATGCTGATAGTCTGATCTCATACAAGAACAAGCATCTAGACATTAATTAGCATAAAACAAAATTGCTCTGACAAATTAATTGTATATAATTTTTTAAAGCAATTGCCAAAAGAATAATGTAACTATGCCCTGTGTGTTTTTTTCCTAACATTAAGATGAACCCTATTAAATTTTCAATACATCTTTTTAAGAAGAGAAACAATTCAAACAGGAGGCAAAAAAAAAAAAAAAGTTTCTGGCCTTCTTGGACCTTCTCTATACCCACCACAATTAGCTTCTTTTGTGTCCTCAGTTTACCCTGCATTTGTCCCTGGACATTCAACCTCCAATATATCATGGTCCTCAATTTGAGAAATGTTTCCATAGGATTTTCATAGAACAATTTCAACTTCTTCAAGAAACCCAGTCTCCCCAACTACCTTCTTTATGATGGTTTATAAATACAAGATATAATTTAATAGAAAATATATAGTTCACGATTGCAGAGTCTTACAAGTATTTTTATCTTTTCAATGTGTATGAATCAGTTTATAGAATATATTGATGCATCATAAAATGAGACCTAAAAGCTCCATTCTGCATGGTTTGTGGGGAGTAGTATTCCTGGTACAAGCAAATGATCATAATATGTTCCAAAAGGAGTATGAATGAAAAAAGCAATAGAAAACCAATGCTAAATTGATGCATTTTAGTGTTTGATGTGGTAATAAAAAAAACTGCTTCTATCTAATATTTTTTTTATGTATAGCATTTTTCGTTTTGACGAGTTGTGTAACTTCAATATATACTGGAAAAATAGTTGAATATTTCTGAATATGTTTCAATTCAATTTTTATTTTTTAGTAGATGTGATCTATCTGCATATTTTCTCTATTTAAATTCTTTGTGAGTAGTTTATTTGCTTAGAAGAAAAGTAACAGCTGATCCTTTTAAAGACACCCTTATGATATTTAAACTGAAACAAAACAGTCTTGTAATCGATAGATCATTGAGTCAATATTCACAAAATATTTCTAATGTTTAATTCTAAGGTTATTGCTGGTTATTAGTCTCTACTTTGTTAGAAGGTTAAGAACATTGCTAAAGAACAAGCAAAAACTACCTCTTACTTAGTAAAATGAACAAATAGTATTATATTCTTGAAAATCATATTAATAGTGTGGCCACTGAATATACTGATAATGAAAAAAGCAAAAGCAATTAATTAAAAGAAGATCAACTAAGATTTTTATCTTAGTATTTAAAAAAATGTTTAAGAAAGGATAATGTTATACACTGAAAGGCTTTTGTTTTTGTTTTTGTTTTTATCAGGCTTAAACTTAGCAAAAGATTCTGGTAAAACCAAAGATATTATAAATTAAGTTGCCACTATGTTCACCAGAAATGTAATAATATAATTTACAGGAACATTATCCTTATCCTAAATAAAATCTACTTAAGTCCTTATAAACATGAGAAATGAAACATGCATTCGCATTATTGAAAATGGACTAATTTGATCATTTTTCTATCTATCTTCCCTTCTTACTTGGTTTTTCATTCGAAGTTTTTCTATTATATATAGTTATTTATTTGGAGAAAAAACTATTTCCTTTTTACAGATTACTTATAAAGATTGATTGTATAACTGACCACTTTAAAATACAGAAATTTTAATGTCTGTAAAAAGTAGTCAGCATGGTTAAAAAAATGATTTGAGAGATTTGAAAATACAAATGTACATGACATCATCAGTCAGTAATTGGGATGGACTTCATGAAGTTGAAGGCTCCTTCTTCATAACACACAAATCAAACATCCAGGCTATACTAACTGTTCTCTTTGCTTTTTGTCATTTGAAAGCTCACATACACTGTCAGAGTCCCTCATGCTATATGCCTGCTATAGATATAAATGTTCTGCTATTAAGTTTGCATACAAAACAACTTTTCTAAATTCACTAAGAAGAAAATAAATATAAAATTTTCAAAAATTTTAGTTCTATTAATTTTTCTTAACCCTTTGCCATCTGCTATTAGAGCTTGCAACTACCTGAATGATGAAGTGATAAACATTTTTAAAAATATCCGAACACATGTTCAGAAGTACACATTATTCTGTTAAACCAAGTGGGATTTCCATTTGCCTTTCTATAATATTTCACACTTCTTCTGGTAAGAATGATTTCGACTTTGAATACAAAATTCAAGATGCCAATATTTCCTGAAGTTTAGGAAAGAATATGCATAACCAATGAGAATTTCTGCACTACGTTTAAAATTTGGTACTAGTTTAATAGTTCTGCCTAAGGAAAAAGTGAAATCACTTCTCACACTTCTTTCTTCAAGGAAGAAATCCAGGTCTGAGCATTAGATATTTCTCCCCATGTCTGTCCCTACTTCTTCCCCAAACATAGAAGCTGTCTTAGGTTAAATTCCCTGGGAACAAACTCAGGAAGACATTTGTGTGCAGAAAGTGTTCAGGAGATGCAGGATATAACCTGTATGAGGATACAGGGAAGAGAACAAGATTATGGGAGGGAAGAGACTACAGGGAAGTTCCAACAGTGGCCTCAGCGTTTCTCACAGGGATGTCTGGGTTTGTGACGGCCCATCAAAGTGGTCTCCAATGGAGACTTGAGCACGGCCTTCTTCCTCTCACTTCTGAGATTCATTAAATGCAGGTGTATAACCTTGTATATGATAGCTACCTTCCACTTTCCACTGAAGGCAATTCCCTTGAAGTAATTAGGTTGTGAGGTGCTGAGAGCTAATAATACTGGAAGGCAATCATAAGTGTCCTGTTCTCCAAGGGAAATATCTGGGTGATACATCAAAGAACTCAAATTCCCATGACTACAACTAAGTCAGGAAGGTTTGCTGATCTTTCATATAACCATTTGCTTTCATATAACCACTGCTTTCTGTGTAAAAACTGCACTATTGTTTTTAACCATTGAAACCTTATTTTATATATATATATATATATATATATATGTATATATATATATATATGTATGTATATATATATATATATATATATATATGTATGTATATATATATATATATATATATGTATGTATATATAGTGTTTATTATATTTTTCAACCCATGTGAATGCATTTATATAGATAAAAATGTGGGCATATCCTTAAAATATAATTCCTTGGATTTTAAAAGGAATTCCCCAATTTGATTCACAGCCAATAATTAATTCTTATTATATTGGAATAATGTATAATATAGGTAATTTAATTATACTTGTTTTTCCTCAAATAATTCCTAAAACAACTATTTTATTAAAAAATAAATATTATTAATTTTCACAGTCTGGTACTTAGGGAAGGTAAAATCTAAGAAAAAAAAGTTTCAAATAGTTATACTTCAATGTTGAAGTATAAATAAATATATTTAAACAACATAAATCATTATTTTCTACATGAGAAATGTTTAATGGGAACTCAAACTTGGGAAGGCTAATGTTTCTGTCAGCTTTTTTGCTTCTGTGACCAAAAGATCTGACAAGAACAATCAGAGGAGGAAAGGTTCATTTTGGGGCTCACAGTTTCAGAGGTCTCAGTCCATAGTCAGCTGGCTGAATTTCTTGAAGCAAGAGGTTATGCAGAACATTCTGGAACTAGTTTAATAGTTAATAGTACTAGTTAAAGAAAGTAGTCCAGGACATCAAATTAGGAAGCAAAGAGAGAATTCACTGGCCAGATATAAAATACATCACCTAAAGCCACATCCCCAATGCCCATCTCCTCCAGGCATAAGCTACCTGCTTTCAGTTACCACTCAAGTTAATCCCCACTAGAGGACAAATTCACTGAAAGGGTTAAGGCTCTCATAACCTATCATTTCACCTCTGAATGTTCTTGCATTGTCTCACACATGAGCTTTGGGGTGGCATCTAATATCTAAACCATAACACCTAATTATAATTTCAACATTATAGCAAGATATATAAACCATGGATACAGTCTTGGTAATTTTATAAACTGTATTATGTGCATTAAAATTTACTATAATGTTCAATCAGAATTTTTTTTGATTGTACTGTGTTTAGCTACCACTTATCAACATGTGTCTATTTTAATATATATCATTTTGTGGTAAGGGAATCTGAAAAGACTGAATTTTTTTGAGCATAACTTGAATTTATACCATACTAGCTTTTTCTTCCTCCAGGTTTATAATAAAGTAAGAAGATAACTACTTCTAAATTGGAACAAAAATTTTGTTATTTATAGTGAAATAGTTATTGAAATGAACATAAAAACTTGACTAACTATACTTATTCTTGCATTTATTCACTCAGAAATGTTATTATTCATATATTACACACTTAAGCCTTTGACTGAAATTAGAGAACCCTTGAGTCTGCTGAGCAATTATAAAGCTCAGAAAGCCAGAGGAACTGAGGATTAACAGATTTACTTTTTTGAAGATCCAAATTAGAATTGTTAATTCTTATTTAGAAAAATATAGAATTTAAGTAAATTGAATTATATACAGTATTATCTGTTTAATATTGTCTCAATTTTTTTTAGTGTCAAGTATTTGTATTGTTTATTTATTTATTGAATGGTTTATTTTCCTTTGTAAAAACACTTTACAAGTGAAAACACAGATGAACAAAGCATTACACTAAATTATGTTGGCATTTTGCTCTCACCCCTGTCCTACACAAAGGGACTGTAAATAATGCTAAACAATCCCAGACAAATGGTTGTAAATTTACTGTTTAAAATTTTGCCAAAAGCAAAGGTATTGAAACCTCTGACTATTCATTATAATGGTAAGTTGAAGTTGGAACAAATCCATAATTTCCCAGTGACTTTGAAATAGTAATAGAGCAATTTACTGCTTGGATACTGAACTGTATCTTTCAGGAGTGTCATTCCTAGACAGTATTACCTTATCAAATGTTATTTACAGTATGTTTACTACACTGGCATTTTTGGAATTTAAAAAATTTTACATTCTTGTATAGTTTATACAGGCAACAGATTTATTCATCTCCTTCCATCTTTTTATAAGTAACTTCAATTTAGGTAGTATCATACATTTAAGTGTATTTTTAATTACATAGTAGTCATTACCCTAGCTTTAAGGAAAGAAATACAGACAATATATGTTTAAAAAATCAGATCATAATAGGGTATCTTTTGCATTTTGAAAGACATTATGAGCTTTTCACCTGCCACAAATGTCATCTACAAGTGCTGTATTTAACACAAGGGTATGTCTGCAGTGGGAAAATTTGCACATTCATGAGGTGTGCACAAGTCTCCTATGAATGTTTAGACTGCCTGTCTCATCTTCCAGAAAAAAAAAAAATCTGCCACCAGTTTACTCTTCTTGTCACCATTAGGTCTGGAATAGCAAGTGGAAATTAATTCTTTGAAAAAAACTATTACCATAGAACAATGGATAGAAAGTTTAATAATATAAAGGACTATTGAGTAGAAAGATATGGGGAATTATAAAATATTATATTGTTTTCCTAAGTAGCAAGCTTTAAAAAAAGTATAGATGAGTAGGCAAATTAAAAAATGTTAGTTAAAAAATTACATATACATTTGCTTTGTGAATTTACCTTGATCTTGAATGTAAAATTAACCTTGAGGTTTATAGTCGTGAACAACTCCCTTAATAGAGTATTCATTACAATTATTAATTACACACATACACACACACACACACACACACCTATACACATGTAAAAAATGGTAAATATTCTAGTGAAATGCAACTCTTGTTCAGGAACTCAAACCATAAGGGCAGTATGCTGTGTCTTCATACTGAACAGAAAATTTAGTTCATAATCTTTTGACAAAACATTGGTCAAAGTGCATAATTTTCTTCTAATTTGTGGGCTCAAATATAACAAATAATTATGAATACAAGGCATAAGTCAACTAGAATCATGTCCTTTCAAGTTTTGCTTTGATTTAAAATTGCTATAAATTATGGTAGCCAAGACTTTAACCACAAAAATAACAAGATACCCTTACAAGCAGAGAAACATTATAAATTATTTTTTAAAAAAGTAAAATCATATGGTGTCCATATTTGAATAACTTTGAATTAAAAGTAAGTTTGTCTTGAAATTATTTTAGCATGTTGAACTTGTACAAGATTTAGATGCTTTGCAGAGACATAATAAAATATGACAAGTTAATTAAATGTTGGAGTTGTGCCAAAACAGAGATACCTCCTCATCACAGAGTTCAGCAGGTGCTTCCATCCCAAGTGTTATATCTCAGTTGTGGGTAAGTTCACAAACTAATTAGGATCATGCTGGATGATTGGTTATTAACTTACTTGAATAATTTGGTATTCAGTGTTTAATAAAATTAGCATGAGATAACACTGGAATAGAATGCAAATATTTATTAATTAAGTTAGTATTAAATAGTATGAGCACAGTGTTTATTTCTTTCAAAATTTCACTTAAAATGAGCAGGAGCAGCATATAGAGGAAGCAAAGATGCAAAAATCCATCTCACAAAGAAGCAATACAATAAATATCTAAGAGGTCATGAGTTATCTATCTATCTATCTATCTATCTATCTATCTATCTATCTATCTATCTATCTATTTATTGTACCAGGGATTGAACCTAGGAGTAGTTAACCACTAAGCCACATCCCCAGTCATTTTTGTATTTTATTTTGAGACAGAGCCTTGCAAAATTGCTGAGACTGGCTTTAATCTTGCAATCCTCCTGCCTTAGCCTCCAGAGCCACTGGAATTACAGGCATGTGCCACCACACCAGGCTGATTACCAAAAATTTAATAATTTCATAAAGGACCATTATGATGGTTACTTAGCTTTGCTTGAAAAACATTAGTTCGCTGGTGATTTATTATTTATTTTTCCTTTTTCTTTCTTTTTCTTTAATATATTACTGTATTAAATTTGTTAAATTATAATTTTGAACTATAGGCCCTTTTGTCATCTGCATATTCAACCAATAACAGATCAAATTATTTAAAAGAAAACTCAAGTTATATCTATATTGAACATGTATATATCTTTGTTGCATTATTCTCTAGCCAGTGCAAGATAGCAACTATTTATATATATTTACAGTGTGTTAGGTATTATAACTAATCTAGAGATGATTTATAAGTTTACAGGAGGATGTACATAAGTTCTATGCAAACACTCTGCCATATTATCTAAGGGAATGTGACCACCCCACTGATTTTTCTGCTTACAGGAAATTGATTTCAGGAACATCCAGGTAACTAAGGGATGACTGCATTTTCCTTTTCATCCACTTGTACACTCCCATCTTCCATTATACTTAGTTTTCTTTAAAGACTGCTACTTCACCTGTTTTGTCTATCATTAGAAGCTAGAGTAAAAATTACTAGATATAAAATATTTTAGGAAAATTAATAATAGGGAGTACAGTTAATTGCTAATTATACATATGGCAATTTATGGTTTTAGTTTTAATTTATAAGTAAAAAGTATTCTATACATTTATTTTTAAGTTTATTCATTTCTTTCAGGGCCTTGCTCAAACACCAGAAGTGCTTCCAAACTTGTCTTTGTTCCTTGCATAATGTCTTATATTTGTGTGGATTCAGTAAATTATATACACCAACACATACTGAACTTATATTTTCCACTGTAATTTTCTCTTTATTTTGAAGTACAGTCAGGTTTAATTCTGTGGAACCATATTAATGAATCTATCTTACCAGATCACTTCAAACTAATCATAAAAAGAAAGAGTGAATCATGCAAAAAAGATATTTATATTTGCTGTTTAGAATCTCTTCACTCCAACACATGCATATTTTATAAGGAAGTTGCAACCCTACCAGGAATTAAAGAGAAAAAATGATGACTCTGCTTGACCATGTGTGACTAGACAAATGTACCAGTTCTGTGTCCCAAAATGGCAAAATGCCTTCCAGCCAATCTCAGAGAAATAATAATTTGGAATAATGAGTGCTTAGTTTCCATTTGTCCACCTCTGAGTATACTATTAATTTGGTGGTTTAAGGGCTATTACAGAAAAGAACAGAATGAAGTAATAGTCAGCAGGTGCTAGGCAATATGTGCACACAATAAGCATCAGGAAACCACCTGGGTTTGTCTAACTCGAGCCAAATCAATCTTTTATCCAATAATGATGATTCAGATCAAGAGAATGGAGTATTGCAGGGTACTCCTAAAGCAGTGATAGAGATGAACTCTTTGGTATATCTAAATATGTATAGACAGTCCTTGACTTGTGACAGGGTTACCCCCCATCATAACCCATCATAAACTGAAAATATCTTAGGTAGAAAATGCATTTAATACACCTAACTTACAGAACATCATAGCTTAGCAACACAGTACATGGTAGAGAAGTAGCTGTTTACCTTTGTGATTGCATGGCTGACTGGGAGCTGTGACTTTCTGTTGCTGCCCAGCATCACAAGAATATCATCTTATATATTTCTAGTCCAGGAAAATATCAAAATTCAAAGCACAGTTTCTGCTGGATGTGTATCACTTTCACTCCATTGTAAAGTTAAAAAAATCATAAATCAAGCTACTGTATGTTGGGTACCCTCAACATAGAAAAATCTCCTTTTAAGCATATCTAAATCTATTTCTCAATATCTATCAAGGGATGGATAGAGCCATTTATTGAAATATCTAAATCTATGTCTCTTTCTACATATGTATTTCCACATAACTTCTTAAAAAATTAGAATCCCTAAAACATCAGGAATTCTGGGTGTACTGGATACAGACTTTCCCCCCCTTATCTGCTGTTCTCTCACTTTTTTTCATTCTATTCCAAAGAAGGGAAATATGTATTGTTCTCCAGAGCACAGTAATTAATAAGCATTTATATCATGCATGTTAGTATGGTTGAGCATTGTAAATAATGACTAAATCTGTGTAACTATGGTCAGATTATATTGTTCACTTAATTCAACAAATATTCAGTGTTTTAGCTATGCACAAGATAGTTACTGCTATACATTAAAAAGCTTCAAAAAATATGTCTCAGCTTTCTCTTCTTTGTAACATAGGGACAATAACAGTTCCACTTAATAAGGTTGTTAGGAAGATGTAATAAGCTAATACAAGGAAAAGTCTTAGAAAAATGTCTAATGTTAAGCACTGAGTATATGTTAAATTATAGATACTTTAATAAACTATTTTGTGTGATTAAAAATATCAGGTATGGTTACATCCTTCTGTACAATATTCTGAGGTTCTATCAAAACCATCTTAATTTAATAGATGCTATTGGGGTTTGGTGAGGAAGAAGGCAGGTATTAGCCAGAGATTCAAATATTTTTATAGGAAATAATATTCATTTAATAGACATGCTCCTTTATCTTTGTGAAGGAATTCTTTGCAGTGGGAAAGATAAGAATAGTTTTGAAAATTATTGGCTTTGCCACTTAATCATTTTTTTTTTTTGGTCTCTTCTATCATCAGTAAGATTTTTTTAATCCAGGTGTTACACATTTACTTCACTTCATAGGTGACGATGCTGTTTATAAACTAGAGAATTTGTGAGAAATGTTTCTTATTACTATAGTTTATTTAACTTAGAGAAGGCAAGAGACAAGATAGTATGACATTAGAAACATAGATTCTATTTCTTTTTCCAAATATATAGTAGAGCTAATCAGCTAAAGGTTTATATTTTTGGTAAGAGGTAAGCAACTTGACATGTAATAAAATTTCATGATTTTGATAAAAATCAGTAAATCCTCTGGACCTTTGTGTCACTATCTTGAAAATGGAGATGCTGATTTACAGATGTGCCACTTAGCTCTAAAATGGATCTGATTGGCTTTACTTGCTTTGAAGTAAAGTAGTTTCTACTTTTTAAATTGACTCTATGAAGTGAGGAGTAATACTCATTTCTACTATTTGTCAATCTTCATGTAGAAAATTCTACCAGAAAATTAAAAGTGAAAAAGAAGCATGAAATATTTCAAATATATTAGAGTTATTTTAACATTTCAAACCAATTAATAGCTGTTGCAGATACAGAAATTTCTCTTATTATTCAATTATCAATAGAAATGTTAAATTGTTTGGATTCTTGGTTTGTTTTCTGAGTTCATTATAATTAATATTTTTTATATTTAATATTTAGGTCAATAAAATCCTAAGTATAAAATGGTTGTGTTTTCAAATATGGTAGATCAGATAATAAATCAATATTTTTCCTAGTTCACCATTAGATCTATACTTTCAGAAGAAATTACTAAATTATGAATTATAAATGTTTTCTGAGATATCAGCTCTACTTCTCATTATACAAACTTCAAAAATTTCAGAAAACTTTATTAGGGCATGAAGGTAACATTTTTCCTAGTTTAAAAAGTTTACTTCAAGAATATAGAGCAATTTGGTTTTCAAACAATTTTATCACAGGATATCCAAAAGCAGTTACTGCATTTTAAGTCACACTTATCCTTCTTTAGGAGGAAAATTTTTAAAATCCCATTTAAAATTTAATTCTAATCTATTTGATTTGACAATTTAACTGAGAGAATGTAAACAGAAAACCTAAACGGAGATGGAAAAGTCACTTAGGAAACAGGCTATTTTTCCTGCCACTTCGTTAATATGTCAAGAGAAGGGTCTGAGCAACTTCAGGGTTAGAATGATTTATGGGGACTCATTCATTTTAATTACCCTTCTAAAGTTTTAAGTAAACACTTCTCAGACACCCTTTTTTCGTTTGGTTAATGTACCTGTTATAAGAACATTGCAATGTAACTAAGTGATCAAATTCAGAATTCTAGAATAAATAAAAATATAAACTGATTTTTGGATTTCAGGAAGTAGAAAACCATCCTGTGGCTTTTTTTTTTTTAAATGAGGCTGTAACTTTTATTTTTCTTATTATGTTTCTTTTACTTTATTATGTAGTTTCTAAACAGTTCTAATCGAATGTTGAAGAAAATGTGTGGCAAGTTGGAGATAATGATAATCAACTGTGATTCCAGAAGTATTACCTGGTCATGAAGAAGAGAACAATAAAGAAAAACTAAAAAATAAAATAAAAGCTAATTTATTTCACCTACAGAAGTTTTCAGATTCAATTTTATTGCTTAGGACAAGAATCTGAACTACAATAATGATCATTTTTGTTTTAGAAGTTTTCCAGGATTAATGTTGTCTTTATGTGTTACAGAATAGACTTCATCCTCATAAGCAGCCATGCTAAAGCACACTATCATGCAACATATCTACTTCTTCTACTGAGCTTCATAAGAATGTAGTCATATTCCTCAAAGCAAGCTTAAATATGATTTTATGAAAACATTTCTGTGTCCTACTTTATTCTAGTTTCTCTTAGATATAAACATTAACTTTTCATAGTGCTTCCCACATTTCCAGATCTTATTCAAAAAATGTGCACAAACTAATCAACAAAAATTCATATATTTAAAAAGGCTGTTTTTTTATTATCTCATGTGAGCACACTACTTTGCAAAAATAAGGGTTCTGCTTATGCCTGTAATTTAGTGGTATCAACTGCTTTGGACACCTATACTTAAAAAAAAAGTTCCCATAGAGATTGAGAACCTACAGAAGTAGCTCCTTAAAATATTTGGAAATTCTATTCTGTAAACGCTGAATAAAAGACACTTGAAAAAGAAGAGCTCCAGTTGAGGAAAGTAACATTAATGCAATTATCACTAATACAAAGGGAAGATTGGAGAAATGCCTTTGAAAATAGACAAAAATGTCTTAAAGAAAAAAAAACACCATTGCAATTTCAACAAATAAAGAAACCTGTATACCATTAAGAGTGAAGAAACATGCTAATATTTTGCAGGTATTTAAAAATACTTATTTTCTAATTTCTTACTAGATATTAGACCAATTACTTTTCTTACTAGAATTAGACTAATTAAATAGAATTTGAAATAATAGAAGTAGATGGGTGGATAAGTCATTTGCAATTTCTTATTGAATCTATTTTGTTTTTTTGATATATCCTAAGATAAAAATCAAAATGATATCTCAAATCTCTATTTTATTTCAGATATAGTACATTGAAATATCCCCTTCACAAACTTCAAGGGATTTTTATGAGGGTTATGTTATGACAAAGGTCTCATAACTCTTCAATATGATTAATAACAGAAGCATCATGTGATTAAAAAGCAAAGAAATAGAGTGAACAGCGTAAGCAAGATTGGAAACAAACCCTTATGTGCATCTCTCTTTGTGTCTTTTGGCTCTAACATGCTGTGAAATTTCCCCTTTAAAGCAGGCCCAATTCTCACATCTACAGGTGCTTGCACTTGACATTTTAAACATCTAAACTGATTTAAGAGGAACTTGCAATATTAATTTTGATAAATCCATCGTGTTTCTTACCCTTAGCTTTCATTCACCATCACTCCTTTTAAGTCTCTTACTGTCTTATTAAACTTTCTATGCAAGCTGAGAGCATCATGCTCATGCCTATGCTGTTACTCTCTCCTTGAGGCCAATCATGGACCACAATCTTTATTTATATCTATTATCTAATGAGATACAGATTGCTGGAACCAGATGCAGAAGCCAAGCCACCCAGTCCTCTCCCATCTGCAGAACAGATGTTGTCAGGATGATTCCATATAGGAGTTAGCAAGGCAGACAAACATGTCCTTGTTTCTTTGAAAATTTTTGATCCAAAATGACATATTTCAAATGGACCCTTAGCTTTATTGTCTTGCAACTTTCTAATAGTGGAGTGAAATATATATATATATTTAGTTCTAGTTTTTTTTCCAAAGATAAAATAATTAAACTTTTTTTATGTTCAAGCAAGCAAAAATAATAATTTTTAAAAATTTAATAAAATTATGTATGTAATAAAATTATGTAATGATGTGCAGTTGGGATGTGAAAGAACATGAGAGAGCATTTAGTTTTCCATCCAAATATTTCAGATGAATGAGTATTTGAAATGAATGACTCTTCAAACTGTGATTCAGAAACAATTTGTCATCTGAGACACACAGTGAAAGCACTCAAGTAGAACTTAGGTTTCTAATTCCTAATATACCTTTCCCAGTGACCTATTTGTCCTTCCTCATAGTTTATATTGAATAATGAGTTAGAATTTAACAGCTAAAAAGGAATCTAAATGCACATAAAGTGTAAATTTTATGCAGCATCAGGAGTCTTCTTTTAGGAATATCTTTAAATATGGACCTCATAGTTGAGATCTTTCTCAGCTCTATTACAATTTATTGAACATATTAGCAATGTCATAAGATAGAGCATTGCACTAGAATCATGATATTTATAAAACCATTAGGGAAACAAGAGATGTATCAATATTTATACTCATATTTGTGATCACATACATCTAGTCAATGACATTGTCAATTCATAAGAGCAAACAGTGTCAATGGGACTTTAAAATATACTTCTTTAGAGGAAGGGGCAGAAACAATTGGAAATATTGATATAACCTCCCATAGCAACTGAAAGAATTTATGTTGAACTCATTGCCCTTTAATAGAAAGCTAAGTTCAAACATACAAGAACTCAAACAAAACTGTTTCTGTGTCTTTCTTAAAGCAAGCTCCTAAGCAAATAAAATCCAGACACCAAGAACTTGATCAAATAAAGAACTCAGAAATGGAGAATCCTGTTAAAGAATGAAGGAAACCACCAAATCTACTTAAGTGTGGAGTCAAAACTAAATAACTGTAGACATTGTGTTTATAATCCATAAGCTATATACTTCAATAAACTAAATTAATAATATCAGCAAAAATCTGGAAGTCTGAGGAAAGGAAGTAGAAGAAAAGGTAGATATAATAATATCATTTTCTCTAGGTGAGTCAATCAATACAGTTTTAAATTAAATTATTGTTAAAAATGATTCTAACTTCTTAGTGTTTTCTATAGTTTCTTTTTTTTAAGATGAACTTGAGAAAGTTCTTTTTCAATGTGATATTTGTTGAAGACAATAAATATGTGTCTTGAGCTGGGGGTATAATTTGGTGGTACAATAATACCCTAAAGAGGTACAAGGCCCTGGGTTTGATTCCCAGAACTGAAAAAAAAAATCTTTTATTTAGCTTATCCTTCAGTTTTACTTCAATTACTTTTTCTCTTTGCTTCTTTTTAAATTCATGCAAATTATTTTGTTAAAATATTCATATATGATTTAAAAATCTCTAAAGAAAATCTCTGTTTCCCTATTTACTTAATCATCTATATAGTTTAGTTGCCTGGTTCACAACCAAAATGTATGTTCCTCTTTCCAAGGTATAGAATTATCACCGGAAGAAACTACCCAGTCAGGCACCCATTTTCTTATTCCTCCTTGTATCTAGAAACCATTAATGAAATGTGAACTGAAGGGATATGTGACACTTTGAGGCAAAGCTTTTAATTATTTTCTGACCTCTTTTTTTCCCCTTCTATTTTAAGGTCACCTATGTTGGTATTGGGAATCTTAGGTAGAAATCTTCCATTAAAACCAAGAAGGTCTTCTGAAGTTCATGAGTATTGTGTTACTAGAACATTATTTCTTAAGTTATATTAATAAAATTGTTTTTGATTAATAGTATGATTTCCACTAGCTTAACTATATAACATTGAAGAGCTACTGCTTGTTCTGACATAAGATCTGAATTTCAAGTTTTATGACAACTTTATTCTCACTGTAATTAATGAAACTGCAATCTGTTTTTTTTTTTTTTTCCCCTAAGTCTTCACTGTTTAGTTAGCATAAGAAGATCCTTTAGGGACTGATTATCCCTGGAAATGGAGATAAGGGCATCCCTGAGCTTCCAAAGCAGAGAGGTAGATGTAGGCAGCCTTCTCTTTGATCGTTTTATTGCAATGTACATCTTCATTTATTCTAATGAATCTAAAATGTGGCTATCAATGTGTTTGTCTTCAAAGAATTTAAGTTTATAACACCAAGTTGAATAATCTTGGCCTTTCTTGTAAAATGTTAATATTTAATTAAGTTATAATGAGTATGTATTTATCCAAAAAACATACTAAAATATATACATTTATGAGATTATTGAAAAATAAACAAATTGAATTTGCTTAAAGGGATTCATGTTTATGTGGAATTCTGCATCTCTATACCACTTGAGATTTTGTGTGACAAATTTCTGTATTTGTCATGGTGAATGTAGGTGGCAGAATAATAAACCCCTAAAGATATCCAGGTGAAAATCTCTGGAAATTCAATGCTAACTCACATGGCAAAAAGGTCAAAAGGGTCTTTGAAGATGTGAATGGATATACGATTTGGAGATGCAGAAATTATTAGGCCACTTGAGCCTAATCTAATCACATAAATCCTTAAAAGCAGGAGCCTTTCCTGGTGCAGAGTAGAGACAGAATAACAGTAGAAGAAGGTTTCAAGAAAGGCAACACCGCTGACTTTGGAGAGAAAGAAATGAAATCACTAGTTAAAAAATATGGATAGCCTCTAAAAACTAGAAAAGGAAAGAAAAAAAAAAAGAAAGAACAACAACAACAACAACAAAATGATTTTCTCCTGAATAACCAGTAAAGCTCATCTGTGTGGGACCTTTGACCTACTAACTCTAAAATGACAAGTTTGGGTTACTTAATTTTCCAAATTTGTGGAATTTGTTATGATAGCAATAGAAATCTACTATAGTGAATAATTTATATGATACACTAAATTATAAGAAGCAATTGTCTGTGAAAGGATTTTGAGATTATGAAGGTGAAGGACAAGGATGAACAGAACAAGTCTCAGAGAACCGCCTGCACATGCAGAACATGTCATTGATTTGATATGGGCAGCCAGTGATTGATATTGATATTTATTTATTTGTTTTTTAATTATTTCCAGTTCTGGGCACTAAACACAGGGCCTTGGGCATGCTAGTCAAGTGCTCTATTATCGACCTGGGTTCCCAGTCCCGATATTGACTTTTAAATGAATAGCAATACATATGTCATTTATGATTGCACAAATGGTGTGACCCTACTTTGGTTACAACCAGAGAAGTCAAAAACTGTGCTCCATTTGTGGACAATGAATTGAAGAGCATTCTGCTGTCAAGTGTAACTGATTAGAACAAATAAAATGCATTAAAAAATAAATTTAAGAAAACCATATATATTTCATAGAACACATGATTATATTATCTTAGTTTTGTGATTTAGGTAAAAAGTCTTTTGTGGTAACCAAACAAAAATTGATGCATAGAAATTGAAAATTGAAAAAAATTGGGTGCTAGCCTGTTGTTTTTCTCAGTGATATTGTTCAAATAGTGTCAATAATCTAAGACACAATGCATCAAATTAAAAGCAAGCTGGGCAAGGTGGCATTGGCTCTCATTCTGATCTGGGTTATTTTAGATGGGGTTGGGCTTTTAGCATGATGAACTCGCCCTTGTTTTTCCTTACTTTCCTTGTTGCCAATAATAAATACAAAGCGCAATCAGAGAAACTGGGTGTTATGAGATTTTACCCATTCATTTGTTTATTCTAGCATTTCAAATTTTATAGTATTTTTATAATATGATTTACTACTTAATAAAATAAGTAACTCTATTATTCAGATCTTTCTGATATTCTAGCTATGCTTGTGTGTTAGTTTCCAAATACATTTTAGAATCATTTTTAACATCTTCAGCTAAGAATAAATGATAATTTAAATTCCTATTGGGATTTTAGATATTCTTCAAAATGCAAATATGCATATCGAGAAACCCCAGGGCAAACTAAACCTCACAGACTTGTTTAAAGTCTCTTTTTTAATCCATTCATATTCCACTGCCCAAATCAAGTGACATAGCCAGGGATACATTATCTTAAAGTGGGAGGGGAAGGGACTGGATATTTGCTCAATAAGAATGTAACCTGAAAGGCACTGCAATGTGTAAATGCTAAGGAAGAAAAAACAAAGTCAAGCCTAGGAATGTTTGGGGTGGGGGTTGAGTTGCAGTTAAAATAGCATGGTCTGGGTAGTCCTCAGTGATCTGACATTTAAGCACAGATCAGAAGGAGCACAGGGAGCACCTAATGTGGATACTAGAAATAATCACAGTTCAGACAAATGCAACACAGTCCATGAAATAGTACTAAGTTATGATATTTTACTGTTTCAAGTGACAACTAGGAGAAAGTGGTTGGAGTAGAGAGAGAGAAGCTGAGTAAAGCAGAGTATGAATTGACAAGTTATTGGAGACAGATCCTTGAGGCCATGTAGGTCATTTTATGGACTTCAGCTTTCACTGAGGAAGATGAGAATTCATACATTTTCTCTCAGTATGGCATCAATACGGAAATATGAGTGTAGAGGAGCAAGGATAGAAGTAGGAAGAGGGTACCAAAAAATAAAAATAAGGATAAAAATTTAAAAAGAAGTAGGAAGACCAATTACGACAATGCTGCAGGATTTGAAGTGAGAGGGCGGTATCAGTGGAAGTGAAATTATATTTTATTTTTTTAATTTTTTTATTATTAGTTGTTCAAAACATTACAAAGCTCTTGACATATTTCATACATTTGATTCAAGCGGATTATGAACTCCCATTTTTACCCGTATACATTTTGCAGATTCACATCGATCACACATCCACTTTTTTACATACTGCCATACTAGTGTATGTTGTATTCTGTTGCCTTTCCCATCCTCTACTATCCCCCCTCCCCTCCCCTCCCATCTTCTCTCTCTACCCCATCTACTGTAATTCATTTCTCTCTCTTGTTTTTTTTTCCCCTTTCCCCTCACTTCCTCTTATATGTAATTTTGTATAACAATGAGGTTCTCCTTCCTTTACCATGCAATTTCCCTTCTCTCTCTCTTTCCCTCCCCCCTCTCGTCGCTGTTTAATGGTGATCTTCTTCTCATGCTCTTCCTCCCTGTTTTGTTCTTAGTTGCTCTCCTTATATCAAAGATGACATTTGGCATTTGTTTTTTAGGGATTGGCTAGCTTCACTTAGCATAATCTGCTCTAGTGCCCTCCATTTCCCTGCAAATGCCATGATTTTGTCATTTTTTAGTGCTGAGTAGTACTCCATTGTATATAAATGCCACATTTTTTTTAATCCATTCATCTATTGAAGGGCATCTAGGTTGGTTCCACAGTCTAGCTATTGTGAATTGTGCTGCTATGAACCTCGTTGTAGCAGTATCCCTATAGTACGCTCTTTTAAGGTCTTTAGGGAATAGTCCAAGAAGGGGAATAGCTGGATCAAATGGTGGTTCCATTCCCAGCTTTCCAAGGAATCTCCATACTGCTTTCCAAATTGGCCGCACCAGTTCGCAGTCCCACCAGCAATGTACAAGTGTACCCTTTTCCCCACATCCTTGCCAGCACATGTTGTTTGACTTCATAATGGCTGCCAATCTTACTGGAGTGAGATGGTATCTTAGGGTGGTTTTGATTTGCATTTCTCTGACTGTTAGAGATGGTGAGCATTTTTTCATGTACTTGTTGATTGATTGTATGTCCTCCTCTGAGAAGTGTCTGTTCAGGTCCTTGGCCCATTTGTTGATTGTATTATTTGTTATCTTATTGTTTAATTTTTTTGAGTTCTTTGTATACTCTGGATATTAGGGCTCTATCTGAAGTGTGAGGAGTAAAAATTTGTTCCCAGGATGTAGGCTCCCTATTTACCTCTCTTATTGTTTCTCTTGCTGAGAAAAAAAAACTTTTTAGTTTAAGTAAGTCTCATTTGTTGATTCTTGTTATTAACTCTTGTGTTATGGGTGTCCTATTAAGGAATTTGGAGCCCGACCCCACAATATGTAGATCTGAGCCAACTTTTTCTTCTATCAGATGCAGAGTCTCTGATTTGATATCAAGTTCCTTGATCCATTTTGAGTTAACTTTTGTGCATGGCAAGAGAAGGGGATTCAGTTTCATTTTGTTGCATATGGATTTCCAATTTTCCCAGCACCATTTGTTGAAGATGCTATCCTTCCTCCATTGCCTGCTTTTAGCCCCTTTATCAAATATAAGATAGTTGTATCTTTGTGGATTAGTCTCTGTGTCCTCTATTCTGTACCATTGGTCCACCTGCCTGTTTTGGTACCAGTACCATGCTGTTTTTGTTACTATTGCTCTGTAGTACAGTTTGAAATCTGGTATCGCTATACTGCCAGATTCACACATCCTGCTTAGAGTTGCTTTTGCTATTCTGGGTCTTTTATTTTTCCATATGAATTTCATGATTGCTTTATCTATTTCTACAAGAAATGCCATTGGGATTTTGATTGGCATTGCATTAAACCTATAGAGAACTTTTGGTAATATCACCATTTTGATGATGTTAGTTCTGCCTATCCATGAACAGAGTATATTTTTCCATCTTCTAAGATCTTCTTCTATTTCTCTCTTTAGGGTTCTGTAGTTTTCATTGTATAAATCTTTCACCTCTTTTGTTAGGTTGATTCCCAAGGTTTTTTTTTTTTTTGAGGATATTGTGAATGGGGTGTTTTTCCTCATTTCCATTTCAGAAGTTTTGTCGCTGATATACAGGAATGCCTTTGATTTATGCATGTTGATTTTACATCCTGCCACTTTGCTGAATTCATTTATTAGTTCTAGTAGTTTCTTTGTAGACTCTTTTGGGTCTTCTAGGTACAGAATCATGTCACAAATTAGAATTTATTTTATTTTTTTTTATATTTTAAATGACTGTTTTTAATTGGGAAGTACTTGAAAGACTTTATTGGCCAGAATGTGTAAGAAAAAATGGTTTGTAAAGTATTAAAACATATTATTGAGAAAGCTACACAGAGCATAAAACACTCTTCTTTTTTTTTAAGAGAGAGAGAATTTTTAATATTAATTTTTCAGTTTTCAGTTGACACAACATATTTATTTTATTTTATGTGGTGCTGAGGATCGAACCCACCGCCCCATGCATTCCAGGCGAGCGCCTTACAGCTTGAGCCACATTCCCAGCCCTAAAAACACTCTTCTTTATAAACTACATTTTGGATTTTTCTCCAAATCGTTGCTTATTGATCTCACCCAAGATCAAGTACCAAACCTGTATATATTAGCACCAAACTAATTACAGTGCATTGAAAATTCTGTATGTGATACATTTCTTAGTATCTGCCCCTGTGTAGGATGATGGATACCCCTCTGTGAATCAAATGGATATAGTTTCCATATTTGGAAGTTTGTCCATTATCTAACACAAGAAGGAAACTTTAGACACATACAAAAAACAATTAAGCAAGAATGAAATTAGATAAATCCTCTCAAACAAATTAATGGAATGATGTTGCAAAGATTAAAAAGGGAAGGTACATGAATGTAGGCAATATTTAAGTTGGGGTCTAAAACATGACTTTTAAAAGGTCAACAGCACAAAGGACAGAAGGAAGAGTTACTCACAGAGTGGACAGCATGCAAAATGGACCGTATAAGATATGTCTGATTTTTCATAAGTAACTGCTTTCATGTATATTTTTGCTAATGTTTTAAATTATACTTGAAATACTATTCACTCTTTTATATGTCGAAAGAGATATGAAGAATCACTAAATCTCATTTTGCACATTAAATTTAATATTCATAGCCACATTGATTGAACTTAACATGGTAGCTATGTTTTCTTCTTTAAATACTGTGCATAACAACTGTCTTCAAAATCATGAAAATTTAACTATCAAAACTCACAATTACTTCACATGCACTAAACAGAGATGGTGTTATTTCACCCAGTCAAGCTGGGAAGAAACCAGGATCTGCCACTAATTAACAGGGTGACCCTACATGAGTTATTATTTCCAGGTACCTCAGTTTACTCATAAGTACAACCAGGGTTGTTTTGAACATTAGATCTATTTCCGTAAAAGTCTCACAAAACATAGCAAATAGAAATTATGAGTGATTTTATCATTCACATTATTATTATATAGTTTCATGTCTAAATACTATTTTCTTTAGCAAACTAAACTTTGCAAACACATGCAAGTGGACTCAGTAAAGAAAACTTTTAGGACATTGACACATAACATTTGACAGCATGAAGAATATTCACTAGGGAACTATCTAAACTGGGCTATGGTGACAGCTGTAATAGCTGTAGCTTTTTTTTTGTTAGTTCTCTTTGAATTTTTGTGAATTATAGCCATTTAAAATGTTAATTAATAAAGTTCATTACTGGAACATCATCCTTATATACAACCCATTAAATATAAAATGACTCTACCAAAGATCTCTTGGTCATTTAAAAAATAAGCTGATCACTCAAATATAGACTAAGGTAAATTTACTTATAAATATAAAATAGTCATAATGTTTATATTAGTCAGGGTAGAAAGAGCTTAGAGAATGCCACTCTATATCTTGATTCTATTTGTACATTGTCACCTACATTTGGTAAATAAAAAAGTCTTGACCAAAAGGCTGAGTGGAAAATATCACAGTTAAAAAGATACACATATAGCAGTTTTATTTATTATATTTAAAGAAAGAAGATATATTGTTATTAAATATAGTACAAAGCAAATCAGACTCTTCTACATTTTAGAATTTTTTTGATAGTAACTTTTTAATGTACCCTTTGATTTAAATGAAAACAGTGCTTGTTATTTAGTTTCAATTTCATTTATTTTTAATTCTGAACATTATCTAATAGCACTTTGGTAAGTATTTGGGGGTCTAAAAAACTGTAGTATGTATGAAACTTACCCTCAGAGATCCTTGAGTCTCTTGAGAGGGAAGAAGTCCACACATCATTAACTGCAGGCAGAATTAGGTTTCATGAGAAATACATAGAAGTTCTTAGGAGAAGAGTTCATATTCTAACAAGGAAAAAATAAAGCAAGGGTTAAATGTAAATGCCTAAAGGGAGAAGACAGGATAAATGAATGAAGCAGTCAAGATAGAAGTCATAGGCATATATTATATACGAAAAAACAGGCACATCCTTAATGACTGCAAAGAAATATGCTTTAATATTTCCTTGAACTTTATGGCTCTCTTATTTTATACACATATTCCAACATTTGATAGTGGCAAGAGTACAGAGAAATATGTTTTAAAAATTTGAAAACAGGGCTAATAGGAGAACAAATTACAAAGATTTGTCTCAGTACGAGTGAGACCACAAAAAAAGTGGAGATTGGGGTGGGATGGAGCTGTCTAGCTACAATACCTGACTTTGGTAAGACTCCAGCTGACAGGAGCCCAGGGGATATTGTGGGCTTGGTATTGGCAGATCTTCTGACTTTCAAGAGAAAGTACAACATTGGCTTTGAATATTAAACATCTCCCAGTTTTAAAAGTTGGATGAACTTATTAAAATTGAAAAAAAATATGTTTCTGGGCCACACAAAATACATAAGCTGGCTGAATTCCGCCAGAGGAGGAAAAAATTTGCAACTTCTCCCTGAGGTAATGTTTTGTTTGGGTATGAAAGAATGGAATAAAAAATTTATTTCAGTGATAATCATTTCTAAAAATCTGTTTGGCTAAAACTTCCCAAGTAATACAACATAAAACAAGAGATTTCAAGTTGACACACATTTATGTAATCAATTTTATTCCTTCCTTAAAAATCCTTCTTGCTACAGAACCTAAGAAAGAGCAGAGAATGACATGTATGATCTGGCAAATGTGAGAATATATGATTCTAAACTTGTGCTCTAATACTTTTACCAAAAACATTGCCACCTGGGTAACAGATTTATGAGTTAGTTGGTGCCATTGCCTCCAGATGAATTTTTATGAGTTATTAGATATAAAATTTTACAATGGTACAAAACGTGATAAAACACTTACCTTCTAAACCATGGTGCCAGTCTACTCGGGACAAACTGAAGCACGCTGTAACAGAGAAATATTAACTCTTTCAAAAGTTTCACTATTTCTTTCCTGATTTTCTTTCCCTAAGTCTTTCATAAATATCTGAAAAAGTAAGTGAAGGTCAGATCAAGAGCAAAACCCAGGGGTGTTCAGTACTCAATAGTTTTGTTTTCCTTTCACAATCTGACTTTTAAATACTCTCTGTTCCAGAATATAAATTATTACTGTGAATTAAAGAAATTAGACCTCTGTCTTATTAAACAAATACGGAAATAAGTGAAACTCTAATTTTGAAACGTGTTTAATATGAAATTGATAGAAGAAAAATCCTTTCAGAAAATATCTTTTATCGGGCAGCATTCCCTTTTGAATTGTTCTTTAAAATGACTTTTAAAAGAATAGATTTCATGTGAGTCATGAATACAATTCCGTTTCAGTGTCTCAGCATCATTTTCAAGTACTGTATGACTGATAAAAAATTTAAAGATGGTTTTACTCAGTTTGCTGGGTCTTGCTTTACACCATTTCCTAGAAAACATTTCTCCTTTTTTTTAAATTCTTTTTTTATTTTTTGTTTCTCTTGTACATTCTGTCTCTCTTCCCCCTTCCCATTGCTGGAGCATGTTCCCTTAACTTCATGGAATCCTTGAATTTAATAGATCCGGGGAAAAACTCCCCCTTTTACTTCTTGCTCTCCAGGGACTGTATTTCATTGCAAAACCCTATTAGCTTATTTTGATGTTTTTATCTTTCTGTGATTGGGAACTAGTCCATGCAGCCCAAACAGACAATTTTCCAAGGGCACTAAGTGGATTTTCAGATCTCCTGTGAGGAGGAATGATCTTCAATAAAACATTAGGCCACTACCAAAGTTGACTGGCTTGAGTGATGTAGCATCTTATGTGGTTCCTGCCTTTTACTGTAAGTTTACACTCCCATGAACATTAACTCTGCCTGGCGGTAGTGCTTTAAGTGAAAGTTTGCACGCGAATATGGCCTCTGTGAAAGTTACCTCAGGCTAAAGTACTTCCATCATCGACAAAATTAAGCGTCACACTAGGTCTCTGGTGGGTTGGTTGGCCTCACATTCAGTTGTGGCTCATGTTTTATTAATGTGGTGAGATTGTCCTTTATTTTCAGACTCCCACAGCAGGTGAGCTTGTCATATTCACTAAGAGAGAACGAGAGAAGATTGCCAACCACGTGCGTGAATCGTTTCCACAGTTCTTAATTTCTGTTGAGAGGCACGCAATATAAACAAAGTTTTACTTAACTGCTAGAACATTTGTCAAGGATTTGATACACGCAAACCCCCATTTCCATGCCATGCTATAAAAACACTGCAGTGTGCTCCTCTGGGTAACCCTGTGCATGCCAAAGCAGAGTCTCAGAATGAATGTCTTTCCACTGGCTTTAGCCTAGTGGAAAGAAATCTCACTACCCAGAGAAATAAATGAGTGGCCTGGAAATAAATTTAAAATCTATGGTCAGAGTAGAGATGTGCTTATCCCTACTCTTCATTAGGTTTAACTTGCCCCAGCTCATATTTTCCCCATAGTAAGATTATTTTTTTAATATGAAAAATGTTAAATTCTTAAAGTTTTAACAAGTATTAAAAGCCAAGCTCTTTAAATTTCTACATTTTGCTAGATAAACCTTCATATGTGATCCTGTAAAGTCTACCCAATATACCATTAAACATGATGAATATCTTTCCTTTGAATTAAGAGAAATTAAATATTTAATTGGTTAACAATTAAGAGAAGAATCCTTACTATGGTAAATCTCTACTAAAATAATTCATTTAATTATTTTGTAAATTATTTGTTGTAATTACAGATTTTTTTTTCTTGAATTTGACAAGACCTATAGTTTTAGAGTAGGGATAGCAATTATGTACTGAAGAAAAATAGCATGCTGATAAATTAATTGTGCATATGAATCTAATCTAATTCACCAAGTTTATGAATCTTGAAGAAAATGAACAAGCTTGTGTCATTGATTTTTTTGGTGTGTTTTGAGGTCAAAATACAATAGAAGATATGAACAAAAATGTATATGCATCTATACACACATATCTTCAGCTTTAAATTTTAAAGTCTAAACATTATGTTGAGTTTTTATTTTATTTTCTATAGAAAATATTGGAATCTTATATGGTTAATTAAAAACTATATTATGTAAGCCAAGAACAATGTCTCTTATATTTAATATAGTAATTGTGATTAATGCTTTGAGGACTTTATGATCATAAATTTTCTATTTTGGCTAAATGTACACATATATTTGTACATCTTCTAGTTTGACTATATGCTTATTGTCAAACTCTCCCTTTTTAATTTATACTTTGGATATTCTTATTAGTGAGATTTCTTATTCTCTGTTTAACCTACTTATATGTAATCAAGATTTCTAGAATAAACAATAAATGGGGATCCAACATGGCGGCGAGAGGGGAGGCAGTGCTTTCAGTACCTCCTCAACAACGGGGTCAGAGAGACGCATGGATACGCTTAGATTCGACCTGCTGAGAAACTCCTAGCAAAATTCCACTAAAGAGAGACCGGCCGGGAATTGGAAGGATTTTTGGAGGTGACAGTCTGCGCTAGACGAGTGAATCTCCGCCACGCAGCGCAGAGGTCCAGACCCGCCAGCCGCTGCCCGCGCGACTCGGCGACTGTCGGCTGCCTGCACGCGGCCCCCGCGTCAGGGCGGATAGCCTCCGAGGCGCAGCGCAGCAGGAGCAGTGCTGGGACTCTAGGAAGAGGTCTCTCGCCAAGCCTTCATGAAATAGCAAACCGGGAGCTGAAACCAACCAGACAGACCATTCCCACCCCTCCCTTCGGACACTCCGGCAAGGAGCCTGGGGCCCGCCATAGCAGAGTGGTGACATCACCAGAGTTCCGCCGACAGAATTCCTTCCCAGCGGAATCCACATTAGCAGGTGTGTGACTCCCACCCCCTCCAGATACAAGCAGCCAGGAAACCACCGGGGGCGTGTCTGTAGGGAAGCAGAGGGGATTCCAGATCCCCACCTCCCCTTAACACCAGCTGCGACACCCAAGATCTTAGCCGCCAGTTTTTGGGGGCGTGCCCACCAAAGGGGTCCGGAAAAATTAAACTGTTGGTTCCCAGATCACCCCACCACAGCACTGAGGCTTAATTGAATGACAGAGAGGGTGTTCATCGTTCGGGATATAGGACACGCGGTGGGGCTGCAAGTGTAATCAGATCCTTGGGGAACCGCCTCTGGTGAACAGGACCTGGCTGGCTGGCTGGGAGGAGGAACAGGGGGAGGGGCCGGATAAGTGAAAGGGCTATGGACTAACAGGATTGAGAGGCTCCCAGGAGCCACCGTACAGGGATTTCTGTCAGCACATAGAGGGCAGAAACTCGGCTCAGAGGGCACAGCTCCGCCTATTGGAAGAGAAGAAAATGGGATTCAGCCATAGAACAGGGGATGCCAGCATGGCAGAGATCTGATGTCATCGGAGAGAGGCCGAGGTGAAAACTTCATCGGTGCCAGCGGCGTCGGAAACAGTTGGTCCCCTGGTAGGGAGGGTGAGTCACAGATACCCGAGTCTCTCTCGCTTTGTCGTCGAGCCAGAGGGGAGGAGAGGGGCTGCCGCCCGCACCCGCAAAGTAGGCAGACCTGCGACCAACCAACCTGCAGATCAGGCCCAGCGGTCTGCAGGCGTGGTAGGAGGGGCAGGGCAGAGCCACCGCCCGCGCCGGCAAGGTAAGCAGACCTGCGACAGACCGGTGGATCAGGCCCAGCGGCCTGCCAGCGTGGTACACACTTCATCCCAACTGGAGTAGGGGCAGAGCAGAGCCTTCGCCCGCGCCCAGATCAGGCCCAGCAGCCCGCCTGTGTGGTGGTCAAGTGACCCCAATTGGAGTGGGGGCGGAGCGGAACTGACACCCAGCCCGCAAGGTGGGCAGACCTGCGACCAACCTGCAGATCAGGCCTAGCGGTCCCCGGGCGTGGTAGGAGGGGCAGGGCAGAGCCTCCGCCCCCACCTGCAAGGTAGGCAGACCTGCGACAGAACGGGGGATCAGGCCCAGGGGTCCGCGGGCGTGGTAGACACCTCACACCAATTGGAGGAGGGGCAGAGCTGAGCCCCTGCCCGCACCTGCAAGGGAGACTTTTCAACTATACAAGAGCAATATAAATATATAGGGGGGGAAAAACTTTCAAAAACACAACAGTTTCACCAAGAAGAAAGAAACGCAAGCAGTATGAAAAGACAAGGAAAGAAAGGACTACAAGCAATGCAGGTCAGCTCAACTTTAGAAGAGGTAACAGCTGCAGCAGATGGAATGTCAGATAAAGAATTCAGGATATATATGCTTCAGATGATCTGGAGTATCAAGGAAGAAATTAGACAGCAAAATCAGACAATGAAAGATCACTTTGACAAGGAATTACACAAACAAATCCAGGAAGCAAAGGATCAACTATACAGGGAGATAGAGGTTATAAAAAACAAACAAACAGAAATCCTAGAAATGCAGGAAGCAATAAACCAACTTAAAAACTCAATTGAGAGTACTACCAGCAGAGTAGAACACTTAGAAGATAGAACATCAGACAATGAAGACAAAGTATTTGAACTTGAAAAGAACATAGACAGCTCAGCAAGATTGTTAAGAAACCATGAGCAGAACATCCAAGAAATATGGGATAACATTAAGAGACCAAACTTAAGAGTCATTGGGATACAGGAAGGTATAGAACTCCATACCAAAGGAATGAGCAATTTATTCAAGGAAATAATACGAGAAAACTTCCCAGACTTGAAGAATGAGACAGAATCCCAAATTCTAGAAGCCTACAGGACGCCGAATGTGCAAAATTATAAGAGATCCACACCTAGACACATTATAATGAAGATGCCCAACATACAGAATAAGGAGAGAATTTTAAAAGCTACAAGAGAAAGGAAGCAGATTACATTTAGGGGCAAGCCAATCAGGATAACAGCTGATCTTTCAACACAGACTCTGAAAGCTAGAAGATCCTGGAATAACATATTTCAAACACTGAAAGAAAATGGGTTCCAACCAAGAATTGTGTATCCAGCGAAATTAAGCTTCAGGATGGAAGATGAAATTAAAACCTTCCACGACAAACAAAAGTTAAAAGAATATGCAGCTAGAAAACCATCTCTTCAAAACATCCTCGGCAAAACATTACAGGAAGAGGAAATGGAAAATAACAATGAAAACCAACAGTGGGAGGTAGGACAGTAAAGGGGGGGGGGATAATCAAAGAGGAAAACAAACCATGTTTAGTAACATAAATAAACAAATATGGCTGGAACAACAACCCATATCTCAATAATAACCCTAAATGTTAATGGCTTAAACTCACCAATTAAGAGACACAGGCTAGTAGAATGGATCTCAAAACAAGACCCAACAATATGCTGCCTACAGGAGACGCATTTGATAGGAAAAGACATACATAGGCTGAAGGTGAAAGGTTGGGAAAAATCATATCACTCATATGGACTTCGGAAACAAGCAGGAGTGTCCATACTCATATCAAATAAAATAGATTTCAAGCCAAAGTTAATCAAAAGGGATAAAGAGGGACACTACATACTGCTTAAGGGAACCATACACCAACAAGACATAACAATCATAAATATATATGCCCCAAACAATGGTGCAGCTATGTTCATCAAACAAACTCTTCTCAAGTTCAAGAGTCTAATAGACCACCATACAATAATCATGGGAGACTTCAACACACCTCTCTCGCCACTGGACAGATCTTCCAAACAAAAGTTGAATAAGGAAATTATAGAACTCAATAACACAATTAACAACCTAGACTTAATTGACATATATAGAATATACCACCCAACATCAAGCAGTTACACTTTTTTCTCAGCAGCACATGGATCCTTCTCAAAAATAGATCATATATTATGTCACAGGGCAACTCTTAGACAATATAAAGGAGTAGAGATAATACCATGCATCCTATCTGATCATAATGGAATGAAACTGAAAATCAACGATAAAAGAAGGAAGGAAAAAGCATACATCACTTGGAGAATGAACAATAGGTTACTGAATGATCAATGGGTTATAGAAGACATCAAGGAGGAAATTAAAAAATTCTTAGAGATTAACAATAAATGCTATGTAGAAGCTAAGGTTCATACTTGACAATATTATAAATATGAACTTGCTTACAGAGCTACAGGATTCACTTTAGCTCTATGATCTTGAAATAACATTAAAATACTTGCTATTATTTTATTTTAGCATCTTTAAAGTGTTTGTCTTTGAATAGTGAAATAATTATTAAAGTAACTTTGCCCACAAACATACTTTGTGGGGTTTTTTGTTGATCAGTAATTTTAAAATCTATTTTACTTATATCTAAGTGTCACTTGATTTGCATTATTTCTTTCAAATGGAGAATTGATTGTTTTAAGTTTTTATAAACAGCAAAAACAACTAGAATTTTGTACTTTTTAAGGAACTAACAATAATTTCAAGTACAATACATTTTCATAGGTAAGACTAATATTTACTGTTCTGGAAGGTAGTGCTTTATGTACCTTTATTTATGAACTCAACAAATAGTTGCTTAATCAAGCTTAATTTAGGAGCCTCATCTTGACTCTTGCTCATCCAGCAGTAGCATCATCTGATGTGTAATTTATGTCATTATTTGAGAAAGAGCTCATGCCCTGGAGTCATATACATTTATGTTTAATTCCTGTTCCATGTCCCAGTGGGTAAAGAAGTTTGGGCAACTTACTTAAATCACATTCATTTTCTCTATCTCCACAATGAATATAATAGTAGTTCTAATTTATAAAATTACTAAGATGAAATGGTTGTTCCACATATGATAATGCATAGTGACATATTGTGTTAGTATGTTATGGTAGGCAGAATTCTAAAGAAAGTCCACTAAAATTCCTGGCCCTTTTAAATCAAATCCTAATCCAGGAGCTGCTGTGAAGGGACTTAGGAAATAGACTCAAAGCTGCTGATTTGAAAATAGGGAGATTATTCCCAATTATCTGGTTTGGCCCAATGAAAATGTCTGGGGCCTTTCTAGCTGGGGTCACATAAATGCAGAAGAAATGGGGGCAAAGAAATAAGGGTAAAGGGGAGGTTAGAGAGGTTTAGAGTATGTGGACTAGACCTCCTATGTCCAGGGTTGGGGTGAATGTAAAACATGAGGGAATATGGCAACCTATAATACTGAAGCCTAACATAAGCTGACAGCAGCCAAATGGGGATTTCTCTCTCCAAGGAACATGGAACTGAATTTGACTAACAACTTGGATAAACTTAGAAGCACGTTCACCCCAGATCCTCCAGAGAAGAATGTAGCCCTCCTAACAATTTGATTTTATTTGGTTTGGGCTTTTGAGTCTCTAAACAGAGAACCAGCAAAGTCATACTTTGCCTGGACATCTGACCCACAGAAAATGTGAAATTATGAGTGGATGCTGTTTTAAGGCAAAGTTGTAATAATTTCTTGCAGCAACAATGTGAACTAACATGCACTCATTTTCTGAGGAAAGTAATATAAACGTGCCATCACAGAGATGTAAGGATTAACTTTATCAAATGACATGTTAAAATATATATTGAAGAAACTAGTGCATTATAACATGGAAAAGAGCTAACTCAACCTTCAGAGAAAGTAAATGAATTTCTTGTCTCTTAGGCCTACAATGGTTACACAAGCATAAACAGGGAGACATGAGACTGCAGTTTTCTGAGTTAGTGGATGTTACACTAGATGCCATGAACATGCATGTGTCCCTCAAAATTCATATATTTAAAATTAATTGCCAATGTGATAATTAGGAAATGTGGTTTTGTGAGGTGATTAAATCAAGAGGAGGGTCATCGTGGATGTGATTAATGCCTCATATAAGGGTTTGAGAGAATGAGTTCTCTTCCTTCTATCCCTTCCGCCATGTGAGGACATAGCCTTAATTTCCGCCAGAGAAAACAACATTCATGGTGCCATTTTGGAAGAGGAAATCCGTCCTTCACCAGATCTTGATGCCTCTAGAATTGTGAAAAATGAAGTTCTATGGTTTATAAATTACCTAGTATAAAATATTTTGTTACAGCAGCACAAATGGAAGCACAGATCACATTGGGCATTCTGTCTGCTAAAAGCCAAGACAAGAGAAGTGGGTTCAGTGAAGAAGTTAATGATAACTGAGGATAAAGATTGCTAATTTTGTGTTGTGTTGAATAAGGCTTTCAAGGATTAATCACTCAATAAATGATTTTACTATACATTTCTATCAACGTAGTATTAGCTAATTTTGACTTCATATGTAACTAAACTTATAGTGTTGATCATTTTGGTCCCTTGATGATCTGCAAGTTTTATTCAGTCATTTCCTATACCACATTGTCAAGATCTGTATTCATAGTTTATAAAGTATAAAATACCTTTGCACACCTACCTTCCAGCTTATCTTTGCAAGCTTTTTCTCTAGAAAATTTATGAAGAAAGCATCTGCTTGTTTATACAATCTCTTTCACCTGAACATATGCTCCATTTAAACAAGAATATATTTGTTACTATTCTGTCTCTAGCATCTAGAAAATTGTATAAGATAATCTATAATTGTTAAATAGAAGAAAAGGAGTCAAACATGTATTCTTGTTTGGAAAATTCTCTGTGTTGCTCAAGCATTTCCCTCCATCATTCCTCTCCAAGCTGTTTAAAACATATATGGGACAAGGGATATGAATAAAACTCTAAATAATAACTCAATTCAATTTTTTTTTTACTTACAGAAATTTTGTGGAGTAGTTAAAACATTGAGAATATTTTGATTTCCTCTTTTAATATTAGTATTTTTATCATCTGTTCAGAGTAGAGAATTCTTTTACTTTGTCCAATGTAAATTCAATTGTAAGTCAAGGTATAAGTGGTTCTATCAAAATATATGAATATCACGAAGTGAGACTCATGCATTAACTTTATCATCAATACCATTTCCAAAGAATTTATGTATTTTTATATTACTCAAATTCTAATCCAAATGAGCAAAGTGGCAACTGTTGATAAATAGTTAAGAGAAGTTTTAATTTAGAAACAATGAAATTTAAAAAGCTGCTCAGTGTCATGCAGCAACACTAGCACTAAGTCCATCAAGTTAAGAAAAATAGTGAAGCACTCACATTTACTAAGTAAAATACAGCAAGCATGTTCTTATTGACTTTCTATTAAAAGAGCTGGTCGACCTTTGTCATATGGCACCACCTGATTTTTCTTGTTGTTATGTGACTAAACAGTTTCAGAACAACCAGGACAGAGAGAAGAATTCAGATGCTGATATATCTGAGTTCTTTGAAGTATTTTTCTGTCATGTTTTTGAACCTTAACATTTTGATCTTTTCTACAATCTCACATTTTCTTTGAAATATAAGGCTAAATGGCAACAAGGGTTATTTGTGTAAAATGAGTTTCACTCTGTAGCACCATTCCATAAACAATGCATATGGTTCAATATTCAAGTTGAAGATCAGAATCACATTTTATAATGACTGTAAAGTAACATAGATTGAAGTCAGCACCTACCATTTAATTAGATTTATTTTAACAAGAAGATGTTCAAGATTATTTCACTTGAGATATTATTTTAGGCTTTCTCCTACAGGGCAATAATTATTGACACTATTTCCAGCTAAGCACAGCATTCTGACTGAGGAGTAATTCTACCTTCACATTTCTGTCACATGGTATAACTAATAGGCTAAATTTTTCCAGCAAAGCATGTTATATGTGTAAAAACAATTCAAAGCTAGTAAATGCAGTTACTTGGAAACATTATAAGGAAATGTCACACCATAACATTTACCTGCTATGTTTTATTCTTTAACCCTGGAGCACTTTTGTTGTTTCCTGAGCTGAGATTAGTAACTTAAAAAGCTTTTATTAAACATGCACAATCTAAATGAAGCACTCAACCAACTGTAAATTCTCTCAGTTACACTTCCTGCAAATGACAAATGAGTGTGAATGTGCAATAAACCTTTGAATACCAGTGATTTAGGGCTATACAGAACGAGAGTATTTCTAGCAACAGATTGAATGCAATTGATTGTGTGGTAAAAGGTAAGAAAAGTGTGTGGTGGTTCCTTGTTTGCCCTTTCATTTTCTTAAATCAAGAGAGGATGCTTGCAATGAAGAATTTGTATTAATGTGCTTTGAGCAACAATTTAGGGCACAGCATAGACACAACAACTCACAGATTAACAATTGCATTATTTCAAAGCACAGGACCTCAACTCCTTTAGAGGAAAAAAAATTACTTGTAGATAAGAAAAGTTCATCCAAAGGGTCACTTATTTGCTTTTGTTTGTATAGAGGAACAATTTATGGTATTTCTTTACAGTCCATAATTGACTTGCTGTAGACTTTCTGATAGAAGCTTAGTACATATAATGGAATTACTTCAGTCCACATTAACAATTTTAAAGCTCGATGATGAGAACCAAACTTATCTGCTTAAATATGATATTTGACATTTATATTTATTTTCTGGAATGCAATACTTAATTTCATAGAGGAAAAATTTTAGGCCCTGTGAAATTTGTTAGATGTATAAATATAGTTATGAAAAGTAAACAATATTTTCATTTTAAATAGGATGAATACAATATTTACTTTAAAGTTATTATATTTTATTTAATAATATATATATATATTCAAAATCCAAAATATCTGAAATTCAATACAGTACAGCATTTATATACACAAAATTTATATTTGGTTATATGGTAATAACAGGCAACACCAAAGTTATGTGACAGAACAAGTTTAGTTCTCATTCAGACTATATGTCCATTTGTGGACAACATAGATCCCAGGTATGATTGCTTAAGAACCCAAGCTGGCTGAGCAGCCACCTTCCTAAAAGTTGGCTGCAATTTCCAAAGAAACTGTAGAACCACTACTGAGTTACTTAGCACATTAAAACATATTCCTATGATTTCCAGTTACAATTAATCTTGTATTTCTGAGACCCATTTTTAATATGCATATGCATACATATATATATGTATATGTATATAGTTTTAACATTTAGAAGTTTGTTTTATGTGGATTTGTGCAATATACATTCAGGAATAAGAAACAATTTTGGATGATTTTCATGCTAAAACTAATTTTCACATCGAGATATTGATGCTTTCATTTTTCTCCATGAATCAAAGGTGAATATTTATGATAAGAAATTTATATGCATAAGAAAATAATGTTTAATGGTAGGCTGTAGTGAAAATGGTGTCTGTTATGGTTTTTATAATAGGAGGTAGAACTTGAGTTTATTTAATAATTTAGCATGTTAATTCATCCTTGTATTAGTCCATTTTCCATTGTTATAATAAAATATATGAATCTTGATAATGTATAAAGAAAAGTTTATTTATTTTAAAGTTTTAGAGGCTAAAAATTCAAAATCAGGAAACCTCATGACTTTGGTCTCTGGTAAGTGCCTCCTAGTGTACCTTTCAGAATGGTGGGAGCACCTATAGCAGTTGTCACATGACAAGGCAGGAAGTCAGAGAGGTATTCAGGGATCAGGTTTCTTCTTTCATAAGAACTCTCTCTTGGTAGAATTAGCTGAGGTCCCATGTGATCTACATTACTATTTCCAAGGGCATTATTCCTCCTGACATATTTACCTTGTATTAAGTCCCACCTCATTAAGGTCCAACCTTTTCCCAGCAACACCACACACAGGACCAAACTTTCCACATATGATCCTTTTTTTCCACACTCAAACCATATCCAAACCATAGCAGTCCTAAAGTTCAACAGTTTACAATAGACATGGAAATTTACTACTTTACTGCCTTCTTGAAAGTATCCTTAGTGTGTTAATTTTTCTGACTGCAGATCTAATCATTTGCAGAGCCTGGTACTCAATTAACATTTATTGACTAGCTGACTAACTCATTGATTGACATAATGCACAAACTTAGTATGTTCATAGTCAAAGTTGAACTGTTTTATTTTAATATAATCCGATACTATATCTGTCCACATAAAACATGTTCCAGCTTCTTAAGAATGAAAGTTTACTAATAATGGGAATGGATCATATAATTAACCTAAGCAAACAGAAAAACAGTGACAGAAAGATTTAATTTTAAATAACTCAGGACAGGGCTAGGGATGTGGCTCAAGCGGTAGCACGCCCGCCTGGCATGCGTGCGACCTGGGTTCGATCCTCAGCACCACATACAAAGATGTTGTGTCCACCAAAAACTAAAAAAATAACACTAAAATTCTCTCTCTCTCTCTCTCTTTAAAAAAATAAATAAATAAATAACTCAGGACAACAAGAAATAAAACTTCTCAAATGTGTACAACATAGGAAAACATCAGGTTCAATTACTTCTTAAAATGCCTAGTACTGTGGTATAACATTTTTTAAAAGGAAAACAAGTTTTGGACTTAGCCCCCATGGCAAATAACAAATTCAAATTTGAAAAACCAAATATGTTTTTGAACAAATATAAATTTCTTCTTTGGATTATGCATTAGAATAACCACTCTAAAACTATGGATCATGCTATGCTGCTACTGTCATGGTTGGAAAATCTTTAATAGTAAAATAGTTCTTAAGCTAAAAATAGGGTAGGAAGAATAGAGAAAATCAATGTAGGTATATATGTACTCAAAAAATATGTGCTAGAAAACAAGATAGCATCTACTTCTAGATGTTGTTTAATATATTTTTTCAATCATAGGAAATCTATTCTGTTCTTTAATGTCTTCTACTTTCTTAACCATAAAGCAATGATGTGGGAAAATATATTATATTCCATTTGATGATTCTCATTAGATAAATATGCATCTGACACTATACTTGAGTAATCGTATGTATCATTCTTCACCAGCATTATTCTTGTAGTAGTTCAGGAATTACTCCTGCTTAAATTTGGAACATTCAAGATTACAATAGATAACAATTGCAAAACCTTTATAATTGGTCATTAAGATGAGATTATATCCATATGTACTCTGTTTAAAAAAGCAAATATGAAAGTGATTCAAATACGATTCTTTAAGTTGTCCTCAGTTTGTCTTTTTTTTTTTTTTTTTGAGCAGCAGCTGTTCCAGATAGCTCCCAAATTAGACAGTGATTGTCAAAATGACTACATTTGAGAGAATACCAATGTCTCTTCCAAGACCAATTTTATCAGATGCTTTTTGTGTGTGTAGGGCTTGTGGGATGGTCTTTATTCCTAAAGTCTTCATAGGACTCAAAACCACTGAGCTAGAGGATTTTAGATAACATAATTCTTTTACTCTGTATCCTCCTTACAGAGAAGAATAGAGCTAAATTTTAATGCAATCATTGAGACAAGGTTGCAATAAGCAGAGGGAAATGACATATTGACTGTCCACACCTCTTATCTTCCCCCTTTGCTGCTGCAGTGCGTTTGTCCTCTTTTGGAATAGATGTGAATGGTGAAAGGCACAGTAGTGACAACTCCTGGTCCCAGGCTTGCTTGCCTCAGCAAGTCCTGAGATTTGGTAGGGACAGGATTTGTGCATAGTATGGGAGAGACTGACCTGGAGATAAATGGAAGACAGTATGGAGCAGTTGGGTATATTTTTGTTTAGTTCCATTTAGTTTTGTTTTTCCTGTTTAGAAACAGTAACTGAACTGAGGAACAGAAAAGAATTTGAAGACATGTGATGGAAGCTTCCTGGCTGGAGGGCATACCTTCCTCCCTTTCTCCCTCCCTCTTTTTCTCTGCTTCTTTTCTTCCTTCCTTTCATCTTACCCTGCCAGAAAACCGAAGGACACCTAATTAACTCTATCATCATTGGTTAAGACTACATTTAGTGGGGCTGGGGATGTGGCTCAAGCGGTAACGTGCTCGCCTGGCATGCGTGCGGCCCGGTTTCTATCCTCATCACCAGATGTTGTGTCCGCTGAAAAACTAAAAAATAAATATATAAAAAAATAATTCTCTCTCTCTCACACACACACATTAGGATTTGCCACTAGTGCTATGGGATCCAAAGACATAAATCAGACACGTTTACTCTTAGAGGAGTCAGTCAAAGAATGAAAGAATGCATGTGAATGGCTGTAATATTACCAGGAAATCATTGTTAAAAAATGTATTACTCATATTTTCTATATTTCTCTAAATGCTATTGACATTTTAATATTTTCCTAATGATCAGTACTCAAAAACATACAGACCTGTCCAAACCACGTTCTCAAACATTATTTTTAAACAAGAGGAGAAGAGGATAATATATTTAGTTTTCTGGAAAAATAATGATAACCAAAAAATTCCACTTCTTGATGATCGAATCAAGAACCAAAAACACTTTGTTTTAGCCCTTTGTAGAATAACCAGAACAAAATTAGTTGATCTGTATAGTATTATACTATTTAAATTTAGGATCAATGTTTGAATATTCACTCAGCATAATTAATATACATAGGAAATGTCAACAAAGTAATGCTTTTCTGGAATTTTATTTAACATTGCAAAAAGTTTGTAGTCAAACTTTCTATTTTTTTATTTATTTTTTACTTGTGAAAAGAGAGACCCTGGAAAATTGGGACTTTGGGATATCAAATTAATTTTGGCATAGCATTAAAAATTTGACTAGATGTCTTGGCACTCTATATTGTATTTGTTTTGGTTATCTCATGATTTTGTTTTTAAAAAACTGCAATAATAAGGTCAACTAGGTTACTGTTTGTTATTACAATATTTGACATAAAAATTTCAGATAAATTACAATGAATAACCACAAAAATAAACCTAAAGGGAATTTAGTATCTGCAGTTATTATTTCCAGAAAGATATATCAATATACAAAGGCTGAGTCTCTAAAAATTTATTATAATGTTTAGAAATATAAAATCACAAATTGTCTAATGTAATTTAATCATAGAAATTACACTTGCTTGACATGGCATGGTGACTCACACTTGTAGTCCTAGAGACTCAAGAGGCTGAGGCAGGAGGATTACAAGTCCAAAGCCAGCCTCAGCAACTCCTCAAGACCCTGTGTCAGAATGGAAGACAAAGGACTGGGTATGTAGCTTAGCGGTACAGTGCCTCTGGGTTCAAACCCAAATACAAAAAAAAAAAAAAAGTAGTACTGCTTTAATAGATTGATAACAAAGCATGGGCCTTATAAAAGTTTCAAATATTCTAAAAGAGATTAGCTATAAAGAGATAAACATTTTTTAAATATTTTATATATTTTTAAGCAACTTAAATCCTCAGAGAATTTTCAAAAGTACTTTGTGTAAAATAAGAAAAAAGATCAGAATATTGGGGAGATGACAGGAATCTCCATAAAATTCTACACAGGCCAAATCCGAGCTTGTTTAGCAATATTTAGTTCATATAAGCTAAATAATATACATGTTATATTATTATGTATTTGTATAAAATTTAAATTAACTACTTGATTTATAGGAGGAAAAATTTGGAAAATTTTGGTAAGGTTTTGGAGAGAGCATGAGACAGAGCAAAATCCTCATTGCTTCTCTTCTCACATCTAGTAGATGACACATTGGAAACTGATGTTCAAATTAACCTTTACTTATTCATAGTAATTATAACATGCAGATTTATATGTTTACTTGATTAAAATTCTACAGCATGTGAAATTAACAATTACTCTAATGTGCATTATTTTTTTCAGTTTGGAAAGATAAGTAGAAGAACAGAAACTATTTCATAAAACAGAAAAGAATTTTATTTTTATACATGTAAATGAAACAAACTAAACTTATGTTGTGTCAGATCTTTTTGGAGAATGTGAATTGGAAAAACCGTGAGGACAAAATGATTGCTTCCCAGATGCCTGCCGTTCACATAAAGGGCTGAGATTTTGTGAGAGACATACTGAAAATTACCCTGAGTTCTATTAAATGTTTTTGTGAACCTATTAAAAATAAGTAAAGATCTGTCAAGAATCCTTGAATCAGCATGGAACTCTGATATTCACAACCCTCCAGCTGAGCTTAAATATTATTCTGCATTTGTGAGGTTTTCAGTTGTTTTATAAGCAGCACATTGACAAATACAACTTTTCTTAAATCAGAAAATATTATTTTCATGCAATCTCACATTTTTTTTCTATCTTGAAGATGAAAATGTTTTAAGAATAAAGACCAGTTACTGTAAATAAAAATCTAACAGTACTTCCAAGGTCTCCCATGTATTATAATAACACAAAAAGTAACATAATTTAAAGAACAAACTATCTTCCAAGGAAAGAAAGATAAACTCTATTTTTAAACAAAAGAGCAACAATAAATTAACCCAGAAACTCTAAAAAAATCAATGGAAAAAAATCATAAATAATTGTTATTGTTTTCCTGTTTATGAGTTAGCTCTTGTTTGCTCATCTTTGCAAATTCTATTGGATAAAACTTATTTGAGAGATTTCAAAAAACTAATTTTAAAGATGATTACAGAATTTTTTGTATTTACAAAAATCAATTTGACTTACAAATCTATTTTAAATCAGTGATTTTAGCAATAGTCTTCTTGGTTCATATTATGAAAACAGTATCTAGTTTTATGTCAATTATTCAATGTAGAAGTATTTCTAAACATTTTTTTCATATGACAATGTGAATTTTGTAACGAAGAGTCTATTTTTATGTTTCCAATAGTATATGTCTATAATAATATTTCCAAATCGAATTTATTATTACAGGATTTAAAATTAAGTTATTTTATCTTGATCTTGTTCCTTTGTACTGAAGAATTGATTTCTAACATTATCATAATTCTTCATTTGTATTATTCTAGATAATAAAATAATTAAACTAGCATTATTAATTTTACTCCAACACTTAGACTCCTGAAACATATTTATTGTTTCTATGCACTTCTAATTTATTCTAAAGTTACCTAAAATAATTTAATTCCCTGTGGCTATATTACCATCTGTTGGGTGCAGAGCAGGCTGAACTGTGTTGTCTGCAGGGCAGGCTGAACAGATGTTGGCTGCAAGATAGGCCACACACTCAAACCCCCCTCTATCTGGTCCTTTATCACCTGTTTGCCTCAAGTCTGAACATTCAACCCTGCTTAAGGCTGAACACTTAACCCCCCCTTGGGCCAACAAGGCAGCTTGCAGACCCAGAGGCCCCATTAGATTTGGGCTATAAAAACTGCCTCCTGCCAGGCCCCCTCTCTCTTGCTCTTTCTCTCTTGCTCTCTCTCTCTCTTGCTCTTTATCTTTCTTACGCGCGCTCTCTGTCTCTCTCTTGCTCTTGCTCTCTCCCTGTTCATCTCTTCTCTTTTCTCTCTCTCTCTCTTTCCTTCTTTCCTTTCTCTTTGTTGCACTGCTGCAATAAAGATCTCTTGGTCACTCCGAGTGTTGTGGTCACTTTCCTTTCACCATCTTAATATACAGTTTGGTTTATTGGTTCATATTTCAATTTGGAGGGGGTTTCCTTCTGTAAATTTTAATTTCCTTTGTGAATATATAAAACATATGTTTGTGTATGAATATATTTATTTATATATATGTGTTTATATATATAATATATATATATAATATATATATATATATATATATATATACAATATAATTTTCTTTAACAAAAGCTATAAAACAAGGTATATTCAGAGAAAATTTCCTTGCTTCATTGCTTCTTCACCCCATTTGCTCCTTTCCTTTAGACAATTATTTTCATTAACTTATGGGTTGAATGAAACGGGTTTGTTTTCTTTCTTAGTATTAATTTACTTGTGTAATATTTTTCTTGGGACTTTTCATGAGCATCAATTTGGTGCACACTGCCTGGGCTACTAGTGTTTAGCGCAACAATCTCCTTCCTAATAAAATTCGAGTGCTCCCTTGGGAGTGAGCAGCTCTTTCATATACAAACTCCATATGAAGAGGTACACAAATGGAAAAGATGACCAAGAATAAAAATATGTGAGAAATTTACATTTCTTACAAATGCAGTATTTTATTTAAGGATGTAAAACAGCATATATATTCCCTTTAACTCTTGGCAAAAGCTTGCTATTATTAAAAACTTATTTCTTTTCCAGAAATGTGATCCCTTCCCAGTTTTCAAAATTTTAGTTACTAGAAGCTTTGTTTCTAAAGCAACATAGGATCATGTGACATGTATCCAGTTGTTTACTAAATGATATTGATTCTGTTTCAGCATTCTCTCACCAATTTGACCCTCTTTTTCATGTGCCCCCAGATCCCCCAATTTATCTTAAACCTCCATTTTCTCTTGCCTAATCACTTTCAACATCTTTTTGTTCAGTTTCTCTGTAGCTGGCCTTGCTTCTTTACAACTGTCATTAAAAGACGTGGCTCAAGTGGTAACATGCTCACCTGGCATGCATGGGGCCCTGGGTTTGATCCTCAGCACCACATAAAAATAAAATAAAGATGTTGTGTCCACTGAAAAACTGAAAAAAATATTAAAAAATTATCTCTCTCTTTCTCTTAAAAAAAAGATTGAATTTCTTCATATAGAACATCCTTCATATCACTCTTGAGTTTTTTAAAAAAACTGATGTTTTAACATACAGGATTATGGCTGACATCTATTGATTAGTATAATCAAATTATTTCAGAATTCATCTAGATTTACACAGGGAAATTGTTTTCTGTTTTGTGACCTATGTTTCAAGCTTAGTAAATCTCTGTTTTCTTTATAGCTGGTATTCTTACATGGCCTCATGCTTTTAAGTATGCTCTTAATTCTATTTGGAAAGTTCTGCCTTGCTGTCTGCTGAGACATCTGCTTATCTTTCAAAGCACAGATAAACTATCACTTTCACTTTCAGATCCTATAGAAAATTAATTGCCTCATTTTATGTAATAATGATATCAACAAAAATAATCACATTATTCCTTATGCCATTTCCTTTCCTTAATGATTTTCTCAAATTCTAAAAGCACTCTTTTTTCAGATGCTAAAACTAAAGTTCAGAAACATTATGTAATTCAGCCAAAACAATGAAAATTAAGGCCCTGCTATCTAATCAAGGCTTCAAATCTCTTTGAATGAGTAAATCTCTAAGTAGATTTAATGAAGAATTCTTCATCTTAATATGCAGTTAATTCCCCTCACTGTTAATTTGTTTCATTTAATCTAGCTGCTTGTTATCCATTTGCTTATTTCCTTAAGAAGACAGTATTGATTTTAATAAAATTATTAGTTTTACATTATTTTTGCTCTCATTTTTCTGAGCTAACCTAAAAAGGAGTAAATTTGCTAAGATTTTTTATTTCTTCTTATAACTATACCCAAGATAGGTTCATTGTGTTCACTAGCAGTATGTGTCTCCAACCTACTATTCTCATAGACATATTATTCATTTCTTCCGCAAATTCTTTATCTATCTTCTACTTGCCACCAATTTTCTTGTCTTAGTGTCCAAGTTCTGATCTATTGCTTGAGTTAGAATTATGTTCCTTTTATCTCACCTGATTCCTTTTATTAGTTAGCATACAGGACAAGTATGGATACACATTGAGTAAGGAGACTGGAGCATTCAGTAGCTAAAATAAGATAGATTCATACATATCTTTCTTACACTTTCAGGTTATTTTGATTTAGTTCTAGGAGGCATGTCTGGAAAGGTATTTCCATCTTGTATGTGTTGCAACACCAAGGCATTCTCATGATATGTGTGGTCCAAGATGAGGCACTACCAGGTCCATGTTCTAACCTTTTCTCTGGGGGAAAAGGAGACCAATGCAATGAAATAAGAGAAAAGTTGCATTTATCACTTCTGTTCCTCTATCATTACTATAAACACAGTTACTTGACTGTGTCAAACAGAAAGATAGATTGTGAATTGTAGTCGATGAGCAAAATCTCTAAAGGTAAAATAAAGATAATAACTAAAAGATAGTAATGTTCATTAAACTTACCTATGTTATTTATTCTGAAATTATGCTAATTTTACATGTAGAGATTTATCTATTTTATTTTAGCAAGGAATTCCACACATGAACTAGGAAGTCCTAGTATTCAGTCTCAGCACACTCATTTAAAAACTGAATGATTGACATGACAATGTCTGAACTGCAATTTTTACAGCCCAAACTAGAATTTATGGAAATACTATCAATATACAATGAGTTAATTTAAAATGTTATCTGTTGCGTATTTCAGGAGTAGCATGAATGTGACAAGGGGAGTGTCTCTTCATCTTGTGCCCAGTTTACCAGCACCTCATTACCATTAAATATTTCAGTTAATATTATTTAAAAGTGATTAGAAACATAAATGCATTATGTCCTATTACTAAAAAGAAGAGGTGGTAGATATTGTAACAATTAACACATAAGGATAAATATAAAATTAAAATGTTTTCAATAGCATATAATCTTAGACTTGTTCTATGATCTTGAGTATTTTACTTTTCTATGGTTTTCAGTTAACAGAAACTGTTATGTTATACACATATCTTGCCACACACCATACTTTTAGGTCAAGCATGATTAAAATACAGTGTATATTTATCCCTCTTGTATTTACTACTATTTCCACCTTATCCAACCTCTGTCACTTTCCCTTCCCCTCACTTTTTAAACAGTGTGGCTTTCCATAGAATAGTATTAAAGAACTTTGAATCCTAATCTTCTGCATCTTCTTATGTTGTAGGACACTCTGTAAGAGTGTGCAATGACATCCAGACAGCTATTACACTTGTTTATCAGTTATTTGTTATTAATAGGTGTCACTATTGAATGATACTACAGATGAAAAAAATTCTCTATTGAGTCCAAATCCTCATGAAAATACTTTATCTAAGATAACACTTTGCCTCATAGCATCATTATAGGATATTTGTTAAATGTGCCAATAAAAATGTCACTGCACAATAAATTTTCAATACACATGTTAATTATATCTTGGCATGACTTGTTATTTTAAAAATATGCATTTCATTATATCTTTATTTCATGCCACTCTCAAAGTTTAAATTATTGGCTCATGTGACAAGTGAAAATTTATTAACTACCATCTAATCCTTTTTAATTACTCCACATTAACTTTTTGACCTTGAAGCTCACTGAGAGAAGACTATGTATATATATTTTTTTATTTTATCATTTAGTCTTAGTATCTACTTCTAAATTAGTATTGTCATAATAATACTAATTTTTATTGAGCTCTAACTATGTGTCAGTTATAATACTAAATTATTTTTAATCCTCACTCAGCTTGATTAGTGAGGTTGTCTTCTTTTGCTTTTTTGCATATGATGGAGGGTAAAATGCAAAAGTTAAGAAATCACCCCTGTAATTTTACTTAGAGATGAACTCAGGTTCTTTCACTTTAGGTCCTGAGTTTCAACAATGGTAAGTCTCTTCTTTGGGATTATGAGTGAAAAGTCAATTCATATTTGTGATTATGACTGTATTTTATGGCTCTACCTATATTTGTGTATTCAAAAAGATGTCACAAATCCAAGGTTTCTCTCATCGAAGTAATGTTAACACTATATATGGTCATTTGTAATTTTATAACATATTTGCTAATTCAATGTGGTTCACATTACATATCCCTCAATTCTAGAATATTCTCATATATTTAAATAGATGAGGCAACTGGTCATTTAAAGTCAATATACAATATATTCTACTTTATGGATAGAATATTTTTATAGCGATAACTTAAGAAATTGTCTTAGGTCTGTTCAAATTTTAAAGTTTAAACCATGAGCTTTTAGTAGTAAAATGTTGTAAAATCAAGTCTTTCAGTTCTATCCACTTTTAATTTTGGTTTCTTTCTCTTTTAAAAATACAATTCAATGTGTGTTTTTGCATACCTATTCATTGTAGATTGTTTGGAAAATATAGACTTTTATTATGTTAGATAAGATATTGGATAATGTTTTTACCTGAAAAGCAATAGCAGTGGCTTCACACAGATAATATCATATTCTCTCATCCCAAAATTCCATAATACCAGGTGACCTGGGAGAGAGATGGATCTTCTATACTGTTGATTCATCATTCCCTGGAATGTTGACCTCTCACCCTATATCTGAATCAGCATATTGAATTTTAGAAAGCAGACTTGAATGGACAGTATTTTCTATTTAAAGTGATGATTAGAAAGTTGCAAATATCATTTCTGCTTGCATCTTGTACAGAATTTTAGTTATGTAACAGTTCTTAATCACAAAGTATGGTGGTTAATATAGTCTCAGATGAGGTGGTCATGTGTTCCTAGATAAATTGTCACTGCTTTATTACTAAGAGAAGTGCCGCAGTCTGGCTGGGCACAAAATAACCGAGCCACCACACAGCCTTGTAGATTCAGACTGCAACTCTTTATTCCCGAACTCTTACCGGCACTCTACAGCACTTTCTGGGAAAAAATACACTCTCTCCACCGGGCTCTGCATACCAATACTCTCAGAACCCCGCGAGAACTCAACTAGAACTCAAGGAGCGGGCGCCTGAGGCAGCAGGATCCACCCTAAACCCGGAGCCACCCTAATCCCTGAGCAGGGTCACCTTTTAATCAGAAATGCCATGCGTCATTCCTACTTGGCTATGGCTCTCAGCAGAGAAGGAAAAATAGAAAACATGTTAAGACCAGTAACAATTAATTATATTAAATTTCTATTTTAAAAAAGGACCTATAATATTACCACAATTTAAATCATCTTTTTAGATATTCTCCTTTCTAGTGTTTATTTTTTAGTTAGATTTTACTACTGATTTCTTATTAGTATGATTAATGCATAAGTAAACATATAGAATTACAATTGTTATTTTGGTAATATCCTTAATATAGATTTGTGAAAATGTAAATTCTGGATCAAACTGTATGACACAAAATTTTTAAAACAGTATTCAAAAATAATACTACAAGAATAGTGCCAGATTATATATGAACATAATTTATGCATGAAAAGATTACTACATTTTGATATATGTATATATATAAATATATATATATATATATATATATATATATATATATATATATATATATATATATATAACTCTGCAAATATGATAGCCAAAAACATTTAAAAATTTATATTCATTTTAATTTTTATTTACTAAATATTTCTAAGATATTAGCCAATTTTCTTTATTCTCCACATTTTCTCCTCATGAATCTTCCCATTTTATGTAGAATTACATGCTACTTATTCACATATTTTTGTGAATATTATGGATATTAATACTTCACTAAATAAATAATTTTCAAATTATGTTTGAGTATTTTCCTAAGTTGTTTCTCATTTATTTATTAATTTATTTCTTTTCTGTGATGTTTTAGAACTTTGAAAACTATTTCCAGTAGTGAAATCCATCAGAGATATTAATTAAGGGTCCTTTTTATGTTCTATTTGGCCAAATATTTCCTCCCATTTAAAGATCAGTAACACATTGATCATCATTCTCATTCTTCCTCAGAAGTATGTTCTTTGTTATAAAATATTGCATGTGCATGATTAAAAAGAAATATAATGCACCTCAATTGCCCTAATTAAAAAAAAATGTATGCCAGTTGTCATCTCATCTCATCATCTGATGAGAAAAATAAATCTGCTGGTAATTTTCTTGTGTATTTTCTTCAGCTGTATAAAAATGTGTTTCATAAGGATTTTAGTAGAAACTATGTATTATAGTAATTTGGTGGATGTAGAAACTGTGGAAAGGCTATTTGATAAAATCAGCTTTCTATTGCCCTAGAAAATTTGATTAACTTGTTGAAATGGGGTTTATGACCTGTTCTTAAAAGGCCTTCTCTGATAGCATTTGTAAGAATTTAAGTTAAAGTTTTATACCCTATGTTATATGTTTATAAATAAAATAGAAACTACCAGTATTTTTCATATTATCTAATGACTAATTTGTGTAATAACTGAAGTAGTACTCTGCATGATACCTTTATGTGTGGATAGTCACAGTTCAAGATGACTCTACATAATTTTAATTTAATTTAATTTCTAACTTAACTCAATTTTTATTTACACTTAAAAATTAGAGAGTGATAATTGATGGGAGAGACTATTTTAAGGAGCCACTACTTGATTAGCAACATAAATTGTAGTATGTGTTTTACAAAACAAAACAACACAGTTTTAGGTATCATCCAAATAACTATTCCCTAATATTCAGATCTAATATCTAAGGGAAATGTCTAAAGGAAGAGTTTTAGATTAATTTTTTTATTAATCTAAAAATGTTGGCCTTTACAATTCTATTATACTTAGAAATCTAGCTAAAACATAAGTATAGAAAACCAATAACAGGAGTTTTATTCAAAATATTCTTTTGATTATTATGCATAAACTACTGTGAATAAATATTTAAATGACCTTTGTTCCCATAAAATCTAAAAACAATACTGCTTTTCTAGTATAATTCTGTAGATGCATCTTTATTATTGTCTGAGTGAATTACAGTTTTGTGATATAGCCACGAATGCTTCAGTGAGCAAAAGAAAGCAATTTCAAATTCAATTATTGAAATGCTAACATTAGTTTGATATGGAACCAAACAGAAAATCACTTTTGTCTATGGCATGAAAGTAATATTATCCACAGTAATAAGTAACTTGAAAGCAATATGGAGGTGAAAGCAATTAAATTAAATAATTTTATCTTTCTTGTATATTTTTTAAAATTTATATATTTATTCTAATTTGTTATATATGACAACAGAATGCATTTCAATTCATAGTATCCATATAGAGCATAATTTTTCATGTCTCTGATTGTACACAAAGTAGAGTTACACGATTCATGTCTTCATACATGTACTTGGAGTAATGATGGCCATCTCATTTACCATTTTTTCTATCCCCCTGCCCCCTCCCTTCCCCTTCCTCTTCTTTTCCCTATCTAAGGTTTCTTCATTCCTCCAATGCCCCCCATCCCCATTATGGATCAGCATTCTCATATTAGAGAAAATATTTGGCATATGTTTTTTTGGGATTGTTTATTTCACTTAGCATATTTTCCAATTCCTATTTACCTGCAAATGCCATGATTTTATTCTCTTTTAATGCTGAGTAATATTCTATTATGTACATATATCACAGGTTTTTATCCATTCATTTATTGAAGGTCGTCTAGGTTGGTTCCACAATTTAGGTATGATGAATTGTGCTGCTATAAACATTGATGTGGCTTGTTACTATAGTATGCTGTTTTTAAGTCCTTTGGGTATAAACCAAGGGATGGGGTAGCTGGGTCAAATTGTGGTTCTATTCCAAGTTTTCCAAGGAATCTCCATACTGCTTTTCATATTCATTGCACCAATTTACAGTCCCACCAACAATGTATGAGTGTGCCTTTCTTCACAAATCCTTGCCAACACTTATTGTTGTTTGTATTCTTAATAGCTGTTATTTTGTCTGAAGTGAGATGAAATCTTAGAGAAGTTTGATTTTCATTTCTCTAATTGCTAGAGATGTTGAACATGTTTTTTTCATATATTTGTTGATTGATTGTATATTATTTTCTGAGAAGTGTGTGTTCAGTTCCTTGGCCCATTTATTGAGTGGGTTATTTGTTTATTTATTTGGTGTTAAGATTGTTTAGTTCTTTATATATCCTAGAGATTAGTGCTCGATCTAATGTGCATACTACAAGAACAAGAGTGACAAAAATAGCCATGGTATTGGAGCCAAAATAGACTTGTAGGCCAATGGTACACAATACAAGACATAGAGATAAACCCACATAAATACTGTTATCTCATGTTAGACAAAGGGGCCCAAAACATACATTGGAGAAAGATAGACTTCAACAAATGGTGCTGGGAAAGCTAGAAATTCATATGCAACAAAATTAAATTAAATTCCTATCTTTCACCATGCACAAAACTCATAGTAGACAAGAACAAAGAATTTAACCAGAGACCCTGAGCCTAGTAGAAGAAAAAGTAGGCCCAAATCTTCATCATGTCAGATTAGGCTCTGACTTCCTCAATAAGACTCCTATAGTGAAAGAAATAAAATCAAGAATCAATAAATGGGGTGGACTCACACTAAAAACTTCTTCTCAGCAAAAGAAATAATCAGTGAGTTGAATAGAGAACATACAGAATGGGAGCGAATTTTTACCAGATGCATATCAGATAGAATACTAATTTTTTATAAGAGTTGTATTTTTCTAAATTCAAAACTGAATTAGTCCTACAAAGGACTTTTCCAGGAAGTCCTCTCTTATAATCCTTCATTTCAGATAGAAGCAAAAGGGTGAATCATGCATTTGTCCCATCATTAAGTAAATTTGGGGGGCATTAGTATATAATTGGCACTGTCATAAATACGTCTATATCTTGTCATATACATTTCTTCCTCTCTTTCATTTCTTTTTTTCCTCTGCTTAGAGTGTCCAGAAGTTTATTTATATATCTCTATCTCTATCTCTATCTCTATCTATCTCTCTCTATATATATCTATGTATATATTCAAAGATGCATGTTGTTTTTCACTTCTTAACAATTTTTAATTTGAGATACCTCATAAATATGATCATATGATATAATTTAATTGGTGGTGTTTTTTTCTTAGTGATTCACTAGTGACAGCACATCTCATAATCAGTGTTCTCTTAATGTAATGAAATATGGCATAGAAGAGTATTTAAAGTAAGCACATAGCTTATGATAGGCAAGCAATAATGATTAGTACTGACCATATCATAGTAATCACATAGCATAAAAAGAAAGAAAAATAGACAGGAAAGAAGGTAAAAAGGGAAGAAAGAAAGAAAGAAAGGAAGGACGGGAGAGAGAAAAACAAAATACTCTTGCCTCTAAGGAGCTCAATATTTAGCAAGGCACAGAAAAATAACACATCTGAATTCATTTGTCTCCATATTTATTCAAATCTTTTAAATCTTGGACAGTTTTCCCTCCCTTCAACTTTCTTCCCTATTACAATATTTTAGTGTTCTTGAAAATGAGGTATAAGGCAAAAGTTTCATCTCTGTCTAAAGAGATAATGGTAGAAAAGAATAAAATATTTTTTCACTACAATTATTCATTAAATGGACTGTGGCTGTGGCTTACTGGTAGAGTGCTCACCTAGCACCTGCAAGGTGCTGGGTTTGACCCTGAGCATCATATAAATATAAATAAATAAAATAAAGGTATTGTGTTCAACTACAAGTAAGATTTTTTAAAAATTATTCATTAAATTATTCCATTAAAAAAATGCAGTTTTCATTAAAGAGGACCCAAGTAAAGTCCTAGGTCTCATATGTACTTGTCATCTGTTTTTCTTTGAACATATGGTCCCAAGAGGAATATTGCCTAGTCTCAAGAATTTATGTATCTTCTATGTATTGAGAACTCTTGAATATAAGCTACCATCCTGCACCTTTTCCCTGAAATGTCTAAAGTACAGTTATGGGTATTTGTGCCATTCCCTAAAATATAAACAATGGAACAAAAAGCATACTCCTCCCATAATGGTAATTCCTACCCCCTTCATGACAATTTTATTTTATCAGTAAACAAGACAAAAGTCTTAGAGTTCTTTTGTTTCTCTTTGTCTCTCAGATGCACTCTAAAAGCATATCATGTCAGTTCTCCATGCAAAATGAACCCAGAGATTCCTGGTTCTCTTTGTAACAATGATGGTGATATTAGATTAGGCATCCTTTTGTAAAGCATTAGAGAATTGAACAGACTTTATGACATAACTATTTTATAACTATGAGAAAGAAATACAACTAATCCTTATGTTTGCACAGGATCTTGGCTTGGAGGAACCTTCTGGAACATGATAAAGCAATGGTGAATACAAGCAGAGCATGAAAGTCTATTGAGATAAAGAGACAGAGCTGAGTTTGGAGCAACTGCAGTAACTAAAATTTTAAGGGAATACTGGGTTAAGAAGGAGATACTCAGAAAAATTTTCCACACACCTTCAGAATAACACCTGGAGTCCTTATCTGCATAATCTTCAAGGAAAAGCAACAATAAACTGAGGAAATGTAATGTGAACAATTTTCAGAACTCAAACAGAATTAGGAGATTAAGTTAGAGTTCCTACCAGCCAGAGTAAACAGATCTCCTTAAATCCTCAGGGCATTCAAATGAGACCCTTACAGTGGAAGGCTAACTGTCCCTAGAGTAGTTTTCACCAGGCCTGCCCAACAGAGCTTAATTCCTCATTAACTACGGATCAAGATGATTGCAAAATAAAATAATGTGGATCAAAAGAAAACTAAAAAGCAGAGCAAAAAAAATCTAGGTAGTGTAAACATGATTCGTACTTAATATGGTGTTTCCCATAATTATTTTCAATGTTAATATTTGTCAAGTTATTTGCATATCTTTAATATTAGAACATTAACAGCTTTTCACTAAAAAACTTCCAGGTACATTTTTGACAAACTATTTATAGGGAGGAGCAGGAGCTTGGCCACATATTGTTAATACACTCTATCGATAATAACTACGCCACTTAAAATTTTCAGCAGACTCCAATATAGATCTGTTTAATGGGTAGTCAGGGTCCAGTGTGAAATTAACAAAAGAACTGTGCAAACCATGACCAAGAGTTGTTTCTCTATTTTTTGACAACATAGAGTCAACTCTCTCTTTGTGAAATCAGTTGCAGCCTTTGCCATCCTCTCACCAGAAAAAGAATAAATAATATTTTTGCAGGCATTTGACTGGAACAGGGAACATGTTGATGAATAGGTGTTTTATGTTTAGACCTCTATATCATGGTCCTCTTCTTAGGGATAACAGGCTTTCCTTGGCACTGTTTTAGGTTTGTGAGTGTTGGTAGTTCCAGGTTGGAGATTTGTGCTGCGCCCTGCCTGGAGTATATGGGGGAATAAGGAAATTTATTAGACATGTTACCATATTTTCCTTAAACCCTGATCTCACCCACGTCCTGTGTGGGCAGTGGAATTTGGGTTTCCTCTGCCTGACCAGGCTGGATACAATATAAAGCTAAGAAAAGAAGGTGGTGAAAAAACTGGACTACACAGAAAGTAATTTTGAAAAGCAGGGGTGGGACTACTTTTTGACCTTGGGGGTCAAGCTTCCACACTGGGAAGAGAGAGATAGAGAGCCTGCGTTTGTTTGCTTTATTATATATGAAGGAAACTTCAAAGGTTTTTCATAGAATGTTCTTCTGCCAAATAAGGTAGGAGGTGGGCTGTCCAGGCCCCATGGGTCACTCCCAATTTCAGAGCCAGGAGAGCAGCCTTCCTAGCTGAGCAAAGACTGAGGTCATGTGCATTGGGTAATCCATTTAGTGGGTGGAGCCACAAAATGACTTGAAATGCCAAACCAAAGTCTCCTTGGCTCAAGGCAGAGCGGAAATGCAAAATAACTCAGGAGTGGCTTACCAAACCTTGCGGTGTCCTGGAGTGATGTTTTGTCTTCTTTCCAATGTTTCAGCTTTGTATTTTACATGCTTATTTTCTTATGTCTCAGATATTGTAGGTGTTAAAAATGGGGATATGGAAAACATGAATTTACTGCACATTGGTGAACACCAGTGTTTTAAATATGTGTCAGCAAAACATGTTTGTAACTTATGAGAACAATAAAAAAAATAATAAGTTATAGGTGGGTTTTTACCTGAGTTGAGGAAAAGGAACATATAGGCTCTGTGCCTAAGATGAAAGAAGAAAGATTGTATATAGTGGGAAAAAATAAGTGTAAAGAATATGGAAATAAAAAAAAATATAAGCTTTAGTTGTCTTAGTCTGTTTTCTTTTGCTATACCAAAGGCCCCAAAGCTTAAAAATATGTAAAGAACAAAATTTTATTTGGTGCACAGCTTTGGAGGCTGCAAGTTCAACATTAGGTGAATCTGTCTGTTTGGTTTCTGGCAAAGCCTTAATGTCTTGATGCCTTGATTTTGAATCCATACCATAGGATAATATTAATACAAATATACCTACACCCTTGGTTTGATGAGGGATTTAAATGAAAGAATAGGCACAAAGAGCTGTAACAGTGCCTGAGACACAGAGATTGCTCCTGAAGCTCTTTGTTATACCAATTGTTATTAAAGTTTGTCAAGAGAAGCCTGGTGTTATTAAACACATGTGGCAGATGTATATGAGGAGCAGGAATAATACTATTTTCTCTTTTAGATGGGAGTTGTAAAAGTGAAACTTAGGAATGAATTGCACTTCTAGTGAATCACATCAAAACAAATGCCTACTGCATGTAGAAGCTGGGGAAATGGTATTCTGCTTGAAACATGCAGCGCCAGTTACAACACTCTTTTTGCTTTCCCACCTATTCAGCAGTAGGGTGAAATCAAAAAGTTTTTATACAGCAGAGTTACTTTCACCAAAATAAACGGATAAACATGAATTTTTATAACTGAGAAAGAAGTCACTTGGAAAATCATAGCTAAAATTCTGGGAGATTTAGAAAATAAAAATTGTAGCTTCAAAAAATTCTAGTACCTAAAAATAGCCTTTATTTTATGCTAATAAATAATATATTCTCTCCAGGGAATTGCCACCTTTATTTTTTAAATTTATGAACCTTTCATTCTTTCTAGAACCGAAAAATAAACTAATATTGTCTTCCTACCTGTAGACATTTATAATATTGCAATTGTTTAAACATTAGATTAGCAATAGCATAAAAATCAGATTTTACTAGCAACAACTATGTTTATCCATTAAAAAGAAAACATAATGTGAGAATTCAGACCTTATTTATTGAACTTTGTGGGAAATAATAAGATTAATAGAGAACATGAACAAATTTTTTAAATGAAGTATAAACTTTGTAGTCTTCATTATTTTACATATGTTAAAATAAACTTCAGTAATATATACACATAAACACACATACAAATATATATATACATATATATATATGTATATATATATATATATATATATATACACACACACACACACACAACACACACACACAACAAACACGTAAACATATATAGGTTTTCTTTCTTTATTTTTTTGTTTTTTGTTTGCTTGGTTTGGTGGCAGGGGAGGGGGGTACCAGGGATTAAACTCAGGGCACTTGGCCACAGAGCCACATTCCCTAGCCTTATTTTGTATTTTTATTTCACTGAATTGCTGAGCACCTCACTTTTGTGGAAGCTGGCTTTGCACTCAAAATCTTCTTGCCTCAGCCTCCAGAGCTACTGGGATTACAGGTGTGCCCTACCACACCTGGTTTTTCTCTTGATGATTGAGCATGTGCTGTACACTCATAACATCTTTAAATGTATTATAACCACTTCCTCTTGGAATTTTGGCTGAAATCAAGTGTTACCTGTTATCTCCAGGGACTCTAGATTATAAAAGCTGAGAAATGTTATACCAAGGGCTGGATTATTTACGGGTAATCAGTTACTCAGTAAATATGCTCAGAGCATTAACTAAAATTAATCTTTTTTCTTTTTTATTGGTGTATATCAATTATACAGAATGATAGGTTTTGCAGTGGCATATTTGTATATCCACACAAACATAATTTGATTGGTTTTACTCTGCATTACCTCCTATATTCTCCTCTTTATTGTTTTCAACTATGTCAGATAGTGAGCACACTCAATAATTTTTCATTCTTTTGCTTTTTTTTCATTCTGTTCCTCAATTTTTTTGACTTCATAACAATAATAAGTTAAGAATATCTTGGAGTGATAAATATTATTGATTTGGAATCTTATTTTTTTTCTTTCAGCCATCAATATGTGAGTTAAAGCTATTTTAATCACAGTAGCATTGTTTATAGATTTCTTAGAAGAGAGATAACTATATACTAAGCATATACTTTACACTGTTCTTGAAGTTTATCATAAAAACTTCTCAATTACAGGCTACCAAATAGGTACATTAGATGTGTGTGTATGTGTGTGTGTATGTGTGTGTGTGTGTGTGTGTGTGTGTTTGTGAGTGCAGTGTCTCCCTATCTAGCAAAATCTCTTGTCTTCTACTCTGTCCATTTAGTTTTTACCCTTATCCCAGAAATTTAAAGTCAGGTGTTACCAATTAAAATGTCTTTTTATTATCTTGTCATACTCAAGGGATTATAATGAGAAGTTTTTTAATGGAGCTTCTAAAGAAAGTGTTTTTTAAGAAAACACACTTGCCCAGCATGGACTTTGGGCCACTTAAACTTTCTCTTTTTTCCTCCTAGAAGTAAAGCTGCCAAAATTGCAGATGTCATTATGTAATCCTCTGGTTTTCCCAAAGGATGACAAAACACAAAGACAAGGGGGTTGGAGAAGTTTGGGAATCTTGGGGACTTTATCAGCCTTAGGCTGTTTCTCTTGAGATTCATCATGTGCACAGATTTCTCATTAATTTTCTTTACATTACTCCTTTTTAGGAATCTGTACTCATGGTGAAATATAATCCTTAACTTTATATCTCCCCACGAGATTTATATTTGAAAAAGTATTTTGGAAGGACACAATTGAATTAAGTACCTAAAGAAAGGAATGAATAACCTTAATTGATAACCTTAGATTTTAAAGTTGGAATTTCAGCTTTTATGGTAGATGACACATTTGTTTTTCCACTTAGTTGTCCTTAATAAAAGTACATGGTAAAATATAAAAACAATAGACATAATGTTTAAATCATTCATGATATGGTTCAGTTATGAGGTGGCCCCCAATGGTTCATGTATGAAACAATGTAAGAGATTTTAATGGTGGAATGATTGGGTTATGAGAGCCTTGACCTAATCAGTGTATTAATCCCCTTGTAGGGACTAACTGGGTGTTAACCAGAGGCTAGTGGGCTATATATAGCTGGAGGAGGTGGGTCATTGTGAAGCCAGAATTAGACAAGCCATCAGTTTAGATAGTAAATTGAGTCAGGTATGATCAAGGAGGCCAATTTGAGTGAGTCCAGGAAACTGGAGACATCCACCTGAGGGATTAAAATGTTAATCCCTTTAGAACTCTTCCTCCACTCTTATCAAAAACCTGCCCCTATGCCAACCTTTTGCTAAGGTAACCTGTCCCAGGAATTGCCCCTCCCTACCGGGAGTTATAAAGTTCTTAATAAACGTGTCCTGGGCTGTTCCATCTGACCTTTCCCTTGTCCATCTGCTTCTCACCTTTTGGTCATCCCACCAAGCATCTCCTGGGCCTACTCATACAGGAAGGAGAGAGATAAGAGGAAGGGAGCAGGAGAACAAAGGAAGCTTAGGACATATTAAAAGGCAAAACACCCTTGCTTCTTGGGATACCAGGATACCAGCTATGGCCCTCTCCTCCCTCCTGGGAGAAGTCTATGTTGCCCCTTTTTAAATTAATATGTTGAAAAGTAGTATCTTGGAAGTAGTTTGTTGTTCAGATAAAGATTTTTAATTTTCTGAATTTCCCTTCTTTTTCCTTTTTTATTTTCCTGATGTCCTTCAGTAGCCCGTGTGCATAATGTTCCCAGTCTCTATATTTTAGTATTCCTCTGTACCCAAGAGTCTGACTTTATTAACCATGAAGAGATAGTGAGAGTTAACACATATAATCAGAAACCTAAATGCACTGAGTTTTTTTCCTGTTGGAGGTACACTTTTTCTTCTTCTATCTTAACTGCCGCAGTCCGGCTGCAGCAAAATAACCGGCGGGTGACGAACAACTTGTGTAGATTGATACAGCCGGAGTGGAAGCCCTTTATTGTAGGACAGGAGGGGTATTTATACATTCCACACAGCTTATCTTAATTAACATAAAATAGATACATCAGTCAACCAATAAGGAATCTCCACACTTAATGGCATTACTTCACAAACCACTCCCTCTGGCAAAATGCCAGGCACCATCCAGACTTGTTTACAGACCTTAACACTTAACTATCATTTTCTTTATCTATCACAAAAATTAAAATTTTATTGATTAATTTACATTGTCTAGTCCTTGCATAAGCTTAGAGAAAGAACTCCAGTATTGGAGTTCTTACTAGAACATTACAGTTTAAACCCACTTAAAGGAAACATGACAATATGCAAAGGAATAAAATTATTTTATCACAACTCCAAAATAATAGAATTGAATATCTCAGTAATATTGATTTTCAAAACCTACATGCAGGAAAAGTGAATAAAAAATACAGTGGCCTGCTTAAAAAAAGAAATCAGAAAAAATGACTAAGTTCATTGATTTCACACAGATTATTTTCAATTCCTCTTCTTCATATCTTTAGTTGGATCTTGAGCTTGATATCATATTGACCCCTTACAATGTCTCTGGTCAAGTGGATAAAGTAGTGAGTTAGAATTTTTATATAGTTTCTATGGTATTTATAAGTTCCTGTTAGGTTGGAAATACTGCATATATTGGAAAATCAGTCTCTGCTCTTTGGAGACAAATCTTTGTTTTCATCAACAGTTTTGTGATGTTTGTTAGAGCTCAACCTTAGTTTATCCTTGAAACATATTGACATCCTAATTGAAAGTATTTAAGTACTCTCTTGAATTAACAGAAAATGATTTTTCAGTGTCAGCTTTTGAATTGTCAATGTCCTGGAGTCCATTCCAAGTTATGTTTATAACTCTCTCTCTCTCTCTCTCTCTCTCTCTCTCTCTATATATATATATATATATATATATATATATATATATGGTTAAAAGAAGTTGTTTAAAATCATATCCATCACAAAACTCCCATTTACTCACAAAGTGAATAATATTATACCATAGTGTATGGCATCACCTGTGACAGTACCAACACTAATATCAAGATAATCTTGGAGAGGCCATCAAGATGACCTCTACCAGAACTCTGGCAGGAGGATGAAGTGAATGCAAACTGCAATAAACACAGAGGCAGCAATTCTGCGATTCTGTTTCCAACTCTGGTAGGTACTCAATGTAAAATGATTATTATTCATTTTGAATATGTTTTTGGCTGCTTCCAGGGTTTGGATTTGGAGGTGTGCTCAATGACATATAGTCCAAAGGCACCAATCCAATGGCAGTGTGACGGCTACAGTGTAGCCATTCTTCTTCAGCACCCTGGTTTCATCAATCATAGGATATCTCCCTTGTGGGTGAGCTTTCCAGGCCAGATGGTGACACAGAGCTTGCATCTTGCATGGAGACTTGATGGCCAGAGTTGGAGAGAATAACTCCTGTAAGCCCTCCTGGCTGTGGTTTCTAGACGGAACCTATCATCTATGCCATTAGCTGGAACATGGAATTGTCCAGGCTTACCCTGCCTAAGGGCAGTTTGTTTGTAGAACATGATTCCCACTTATATTTGGAGGACTGAAGAGGTATTTTCACTTAGTGGGCACCTGGAGAATACTCTAAGGCTACTTCTCATTTTCTTTTGATGTGTAGTGGGCTCTCCTGGCTCTACGTCAGCTCCGATAGCCCAGAGTCATGGGTCTCTCCATTCTGAAGGACTAGACCTCTTCTTGTCATGTCTCCTCAGGGGCAGATAAGGCCTCAATCTCTTCTACTACTCTCTGCTCAAGTACAAAGGAATCTGGTAAAATCCCCCACCTCCTGTCTCTTTCTGTTCATCACTGCAACTACCACTGCTACTCTTGCTCTGATCATAAGATAATCTAAAATCATCAGTGGAGTCATCATTGTAGACCTAGAAGCTCTTCAGGAGCTGGTACCATCAGTCAGTCTCTCCATCTTGGGCCCAACTGCTATGCTCTGGGCTCTCAGATGCTTTAGGCACCTCTCCTCTTCTTTTTCTTTATTGTATATTCTGGGCACCCCATAGTTTCTCTATGGGTTTCTCCATCCATGTCAGAACCAGAAAGGTCCTGGTCCTACATTAATTGCTACATTGAATGGGTAGACAATAGCAGGTCCTAGACAACTACAACAGTTCAATGGGCTGTTGTTATTGCCCTCATTGCAACAGCCCATTCTGAAACAGCTTGTTGAGACAGAAGTACAACAAGACCAGGGGCTGTAGCAGCAACAGCAGCTCCTGTTAGAGGCCAGAGCATTCTAGTGTAAGTTGTACTTAGAAAACACCAGGACTGGTAGTGAATCTGGATGATATTTTTGTGGTTTTAGGGGTGATTAAATCAGAATTTCAATGACTGGATGTTGAACAGACTGAAGATAAAGTTGTTGAAGTCATAGTATAATTGGTAAGCTCTGGGAATTGGTTGTCTTTCTTGTGGAGGTCATGCAAGACTTTGGTGGATGTGCCTATCTATGTAGAAGCTTCAAGGCACTCTTTCATTACCCATTGCCCAATGATGCTCTCTACCACAAAGGCCTGTCCTCCACCTCAGTTAATGTAAATTATTTCTGAATTGCCATCTATGGATATATATCCTCAGGTTGAGTTTTCTCAGTTAAGGAAAAGTGGTAAGGGCTTCACTACTAGATGCCAGTTCATATGTCTAGTAGCATTGAAGGAACCAGGTAACTCAAAGATGGTAATCTTTAGGACTAGAAGAACTTCCTCTAGCTATCAGTCTAGCCTCCCTGAAAAACCAGGTTATGCTAATTGAGGTTTCCTCCTCTATTCCTGATAGTTAAGGACTTAAGGGGATGGGGAGTTAAGTTACTTAGGCCTAGAGTCCATGTTGCCTTTACTACCTCCCTAGAACACGCTTTCTACTGGATGAAGTCATATTCCCAGAAGCTGACAGAGACAAGTTTCTGTTTTGTGGAGCTGGTACTCAGTCAATTTGATCTGTATCTTCTAAGTCTCTTTCTGTGGCAGGACAGAGAGCCATGGACAGGAGTGGCTTTATGGGTATATGCTTTCTATGGCTGTGGCCTGCTTTGGTAAAGGACAGAATGAAGTGTTGGCAGAAGAGTCAATGCTGGGAAAAGAGTTCAGCACTTGGTTGTTAGAGTAGCTGCCCAAGGGTGATGGTGGAGGGAACTCTAGCTCAGCTCCAACATTACTGGAACCTCTTCCACTGGTTGGGAGCCTTAGAGCTGAGGGTTCCCCTAAGGAAGCAGGTCCTTGAACAGTGGTTGTCAGCAATTGGGCATGCTGCTGTGCATAACTGCAGCCGAAGAAGCTGTATAGTTGAGAAGCTCAAGGCCTTGACCCAATACTTGGGGAATTGGTGCTGGAACACAAAGGTCTGGCTGGCCTCAGTTCCTTGCCATAGCAAAGCAGTGGTCAGCTCTTAGCATCACTAACTCTTCATGTCTAAGTCTCTTTCTTCTGCATAGGTGGCAGCAGTCTCAGCAGTAGTGGTATTTCTTCCCCATCCAAGGTTCACATTGCTGCTAGTATGCCCACTCTTGAAGATACTGTCTTTCAATTTTTTGAATGCACAATTTTATCTTTACTATAAAATGAAATAAAATTTGGACATAAATATACCTAACATTATGGAATTCCATGTTTACATACTTATTCACATAAATGTATGAAATGTTTGGAGAAGTAAAAGTTATCAGAGGGTAAAACTTAGGAGGAGACAGTTTGGATATTACTCTAGAAAGTTTAGTGTCATATGTATTTCTTTTTTAATATACCTTTACTTTATTTATTTTATTTTTATGTGGTGCTGAGGATCGAACCCAGGGCCTTGCACGTGCTAGGTGAGTGTTCTACTGCTGAGCCATGGTCCCAGCCCCTGTATTTTTATACTTTTTTATTATATTGAGATCTATATATTACATATTAATTAAATAATTTTATAATTAAAATAATGCTAACATAGACCTACTTTGGAAAAGAACTAAGACATTGTTTTTACTATACTTGGCACAGAAAATCCCAAATTCTGGTAGGTGTTAGGAAAGTGAAAACATTTTTACTATTTCTCTGCTTTAAAAATCAAAAATACATTAAGCCAATTGATACAAGCTAAACTCATCCACCACTCTAAATTTTTCAGAAAATCGTTGAAAACATAATTTTTGAAAAGAAAAGCATGTTATATTGTGATTACTAAAGTCTCTTAATTTTGTAACATATCAGTGAAAAGTTTTAATAGTAGAAGTAATATGGTTATATTTTAATATTTAAGCTTATTTTTTACTTTATAAATTGCTTTGACAATAAAATATTGATTCTAATACTTATGATGTAGCATTTTACACATCAAAAATATACAACTGTATAGATGTGTTCAATATATTATAAAAACATTAATGTACAATTAATAAAAATACTTAACATTGTGAAAATAGGTAGAAATCAATGCATGTCAGATTATGTATGCACATGAATGTGTATATCATTTGACTTTTATTAGTTACTTCAGAAACATATAAACAATTTCAGAAAGAAACATAATTCCTTTTTTCAATTTTCAACACTTTATGAGAATTATTTTCATATATTGTGACATAGAAATCATCAGAATTGTCATAGCAGTTAAAGAGCATAATTTGAATTTAGATAGCAGTTATCCAATTTTAATAAATTGAATCAATCTTTTTTCTATATCAAGTACAGACCAGATAATGTTTACCTACTATTTTAAGTTTTTATTAGTGCTTTATTGTTATTAATATTAGCAGGGTTAATTTTGACATATTCATAAATCCATATAACATAATTGTTCCATTTCAATACCCAATATTTCTCCCCTCCCTTTCCTCCTCTCCCTCCCTCTGATCCACTTCATCTACTCTACTCATCTTCATTTTGTATATTTATTTATGTCTTAAATTTGGTGCATTATAGTTATACATAAAAGTGGAATTCATTGTCATTTATTCATATATACATTTAGTATAATTTGTTCAAGTTTATTTTGCAGTTCCTCCCCTTTTCCATCTCTCCTCCATCCCCCCAAGGTCAAAAGGCAAAACAAAAACAAACACCATTGGAAGTAATCTAGCTAGTGAACTATTCACCTAGAAATAGAATATTCCTTTCTTTTAGTTAACTATAAAAAACAATCTCTGCTACAGAAGAAGTGTAATTACATTGATTTTTATACTCACTTCAGTGAGGGCTGCAGGCAGCAGCTGGTTGTCAGCTGCTTGCTTACTTGCTGATTTCTAGATTTTTTTTTTTTTTTTTTTTGTAACAGGGATTGAACTCAGGAACACTCAACCACTGAGCCACATCCCCAGTCCTATTTTGTATTTTATTTAAGAGACAGGGTCTCACTGAGTTGCTTAGTGTCTTGCTGTTGCTGAGGCTGGCTTTGAACATGTGATCCTCCTGTCTCAGCCTCTCAAGCTGCTGGGATTACAGGCATGAATAAGCCACAGTACCTGGCTTCTGACTTCTAAAATTTTAAAGTCTCTGTCTCTCAGATAATTGTCAAAGTAGACTGTTTATTTCCTTTGTGATGTGCTAATTAGGCCAAAAGGATTCTACTCAAAAACTTTGAAGTCCTGAGATGTGTGGAAGTTGAATATTTTTCTGTGGTACATGTGTGGCATGATGTGTAATTGAGCTGAAACTACAACTTTTCACTATGAGAGTGATAGGCTTATTATCCTGGAAATCACTGTTATGTTTTTTTTCTTAACATATTGCATATGCAAATATTTTATACAATGCTCTAATGTTTTTAAAGTCATGGCAACATTAAGTGATAGACATTTTCTATGATTGATGTTTGATGAACTATCTAGCTGATAAGGAACAATTTTTGACATAAGTTTCTTATTCCTTGCACTTTGAGTTGCTTTCATTGTGTAAATATCTAGTGTTTCAAAAGCTTCATAGATATCCAGATATTGCAAGTATTCCTTCTACACATCTACAAAGATCAGTCTTTTGTAACATTCCTAAAATTTGGTCAAGATTTTAATTAAATATAATATTTTCTTGCCATTAATTGAATTCTCTAAGAAAAACAATATGCATATTCTGTCATTTATTCTCCAAGAACTGCTGTGTCAAATACTCCATATATTATTATAGATTATAAATTATATACTGTTTAACATTATTATATATTATTTGTATATTAATAATTTTATATATTATTCTTATTGGTTTTAATATATAAAATTAACTTATGCTATATGGAGGGGTTATACAAGTTTTAAGTGACTACTAAAAATTTATTTGTTTATATTTACCTTGTATTTATCTTAATTTATAGAAATAATTCAAATATTAATACTTTTATGACTTTAAAAAGTTATGTTTACATACTTTATATTAACTTTCAAATTCCAATTTTCTGGTTGATTTACTCTGATAATTTATTAATATAACTGAACAATAAAATTTTATATTATCAATTACTTGAATTTAAACAAATGAAATTATTTTCTATGCAATTTTTCTCCTTAAAAAAGTATATTGAATGAGTGAATAAAATAAATACCCCTTGCAATTTCTAAAAAATTAGCAAGGCTTAAAAGTTTCTGTATAGATTGGAATTATAATTAATAAATAAAAATAAAGCAATATATATTGATCAAATCCTTGTAAAAATCATGCATAAATGATTTCATGATGCTCTGTATGTTACTTATAATCCTGCTGTAATTCTTTACTCCCTATTTGTAGTTTGACCATTTGTTATCCTTGACATGCAATTTTTATATATACTATATGTGTTAAGTTAAACTGCATTTTGAATGAAACTTCTTTCTCAGTGTGTACCAATTAAAGGCTTCTTAATCAAAAGCATTTATGAGAAACAATTCACTGGTCTTGCGGAGAGAGGACCCCCAATCTCAGCAAAGTCCTGAGTATCAACACTGAAGGACAGGAGAGAAGTACCACCAATGACAGGAGAGCCTTGCCACAGCCCCCGGGTGGCACTGCTCATGACTACAATGCTATTCTACCAGGGGAAACTTCTCCCCAGAGCTTTCTTTTATTTTCAAACTTCATGATTATGCTGGCAGTTATATCCTTCTAGGCTTTTACAGTACTGACTTAGATACAAGGAATCAAGAACAATATTTAGTAAATATCTCTCAATTTTAAGAGGATATTCTTCAACTATATGATATTTTCTATAGAGTGGTTTAAATGGCACTCAATAAATGTGACTCCCTTTTTAGATGAATTTAGAAGAACTGTATGATCTGGTTTCAATAATTTTCCTATAAAACTCTCATTAACTGCCTTAGAGAAACATCTTGAATGACAAAAGGGGAGGGGTTGTCAAATTGTTATTCTGTAGTCCGGTTAGCATCTGTGTTTTTACAATTTTCCTATTATTCCTAAGTATAATGACTTCAATATAAATGCTCAAATATCACATTCCTCATCATTCTCTTTCTGATCTTCCAATAATCAGTATTATTTCAATTGACTTCACCAGAAAACTACATTATATTACAATATAATTTGCCTTGAATTATAGTCACTTGTGATCCTTCATGTTAGATAAACTAATGGGACATTTTACACTTTGTCCATTTCCCATCTCCTCACTTGGGTATCTAGGTTGAAAATGGTAGATGTGCCCTAAAAAGATGTTGATTGAATCAGTGGAATTATATCATTGGGATCATAAGATAGGAGGAATTTGACAGAATTGAGCAGTATTTTGGATTTGTTCACTTTTAAAAAAGCACAATTTAAATATTATATACTACTTTATATACACCTTCAGTGAATGTCATCAAGTCTGCTCTGAAGCAAAGTGCTGAACTACAGTAGAATAGGATTTCAGCATAAACAATCAGGGTAGTGCAATGAAAGAGCAGTCTCAGCATTTTGAAAATCCAAGTTCTAATTATGGCTCTGAAATGAATGATTCTTGTGGTCATGTATGCCTATATCCTGGTGTGTCGTATAGTTTATCATTTTGTCTTTGTGTGTATCCAATGATATTTACTTAGGTATATATGAATTAAAGTGGATTTTGTAGATATCCCTGACAGTTTCTGCCATGGTCTCATCTGGTGATGTGTATGATGCTTGTGCTCTAGTCAGAGTTTTCACCTCTATTATATACATAAATGGGAAAGAAGAAAAGTGATATCTTGTTTCTCCTTTCCCAAGAGTCCTAGAGACAGGAAAACTAAAAACTCCTCTTTGAGATTAGCAGTAAAGGTACTCAATATTAAGATCAGTGCTTTCTGATTCAAGTATCCACTCTTGGCTAGTGATAGGACAGCTCAGTCCCTATCAACCATTTGAAATGCAAGCAGTTGTGCTATGTACTAATATTTATAATATTTAAAAGCCATCAGGCTACTTGGCAGGGTCAGTAGAAGCATAAAAAATTATAAACAAGAGTAAATAAAATGTGTGAGTTAAATAAAGGCTCAACAATCTCTTTCTGGAATACAGTCCGAATGGTTTTGCTATAGTTCTACTAATTTTTGTGCACTCAGAATTTCAACTCTGTTTGTTTTCTTGTTTGGTGACCGTATACTGTTTTGTTTCTGTTTTACTTGAACGTTTTTAAAATAAGCATGTATTTTAGAGTAGATTTATGTTTACAAAAAGTTTGCAAATATAGTACAGAAAGTTTGCATATACCCCAAATCTAGTTTCTTCTACTATGAATAGCCTATGTTAGTATATTTTTCACAATTATAAACTAGTATTGATAGATATTTTTAACTAAAATCCATACTTTTAGACTTTATTAATTTTTAAATAATTTTAAAAATTATTTTTCAAAGACTCTATCTGGAGCACTGTAATGCATTTAGTTATCATTTGTCTTCTCTTGACTGTGACAATTTCTCAGACTCATTTTCTTTTGATAACCTTGCCAATTTTGAAGAGTACTGATATTCTATAGAATGTTCATATTAACATCTGTCTATTTTCTTCTTATGATTATATTGGGGTAGCAGGTTTATGAGGGGAAGAATATTGCATTGGAATCAGACATTTCTCAAGGCATTCTGATTCCTTATATTGAAAAATGATAGTAAAAAACAAGATTTAAGTGGGTCATGGTGGCACATGCCTGTAATCCCAGTGACTCAGCTGGCTGAGGCCTGAGGATTGCAAATTCAAGGCCAGCCTCAGCCATTTAGTAAGATTCTGTCTCAAAATTAAAAAATAAAAAGGGATGAGAATGTAGCTCAGCGGTAAAGCCCTCAATTCTGGGTTATATTCTCAGTAATAAAACAAAACAAGATCTAGATGCTAGGTATGCTCCTTGTGTCTACAATGTCATTGCTTCTAGGCCTCTTTGGAGGACACAGCAAGGAAATGAACCAATGGGGTATATTTCAGTCCTTCCTCTGCTAGAATCATAAAAAGATATCCTGCAAGTGTCATAAATGAAAACTTTCTTAGATTATCCCTGTGCAAACTTGAAGTAGCCACCACAAATAAAATCCATGGATGTGTGTATGTCTTCTAACACTGTGGCTCAAGGAGTTTTTTATTTTTATGCCAGTCTACTAGCATTAGGTCTCATGCTAGTTCACTAGCAGCAGTCTCCAGCAATTCAGTTTAAAATATCAAACATTTAAGTGTTCTTACAGTCAATGGCTTCATAAGCTTCTGCCCCCAACCCCCATAAGCAGATGTTGCCTTTGTATCCATGGATTACCATACTCTCTGGATTTTGTTTAGGGTGGTTTTCCCTGCAACCACAGTACTTTGATGGGCATTGATTTACATGTTGTTAGGATTTTTCTTATTGTAAGAAGGGGGTGGTGGTGGTGATGAATTTAAAGATCTCTATACCTTGAAGCTAAAATCAGAATTCAGAAATCTTTTTAATCATTAAAATGAATCTTTTCATAAAAAGGAGACTAAAACGTGAAAGTGCTGAGTATCTTGTTCCCTAAGACAGTTAAAATACAAATGATAAAACAGAAATCAAAAGATAAAATATCAGCATCCATGCTAAAGTGACATTATTTTATTAAGACTGTATTCAGAACATTTATTTAATTGGGCCTGTACAAAAATGTATTTTCATAACACTTGGTCAAAAAAGACTTTTTTGTTTAGATCTTAAGATGTTCTAAATTACTTCCAATAATTTATATTTAAAATGAAATAGTAACTTTTAATTCATGGACTCTTTACATCAGTTCATCACAGACTTGCAATACAAACTTAATTAGTACCAATAATAGTTAGATTTCTTTTTTTTTTTCCATCCAATTTATGAACTCAAAGTAAAATTTTGAAAGTTCATTCTTATGAAGGCAATATATCACACATTGTTGTTAATGCTTTTGCAAATTTGGTCAAAATTTTCAATGGGAATGTATTTTTTTGTTTTTCATTGTTAAGAATAAAAATTTTTGGTGAATCATGGCATTATTTTAAAGAAATGTTTTTACTAAATTGCAAAGGACTGAAATATACTTGGAACTTATTGTGAGATATAATTCATAATTGTATCCAAATAAGTTGTGATTATCAACAACATAAAAGTCACAAATTTATATATGTTTTATTACACATGTAGTGTAACTGAACTATTTTGTGATAAACTGACTTAGATTGATAAAGAGATTTTATAGCATGGCATCTTGTAATTTCTTTGATGGTTACTATGAATTTAATTTTAGAAATATAAACTATTGAAAAAAAATAACCTAAAATGAATTGAATAAATTAACTTACAATGGGATACCGAAATATTTATGCATGTTTCCTATAAACTTTAGATGCATTTTGGTTGAAATCAATTGAAAATATCTAGTCAAAGTAAGTAACTAATAAATATTTAAATATTAGGTTTTGAAGCTTTCAGAAAAATCAAAACCAAAAACTTATAAAAAAGAAATTGAAATATATCTCTATGAAATCAAGAGAAGTGAACAAATTACATTATGAATGCTTAAGTTGGAAACACAACATTATGATATTCTAAAAGTGTTTTTTGAAATATTTCAAGTTAGTCTTTTGATAAAATTACATATATGCAGTTATATAAATTTATGTTCTCTACCAAAATGAATTATAAATTAAGAAGTCCTGTGATTTGGCAGCAGCTACATTATGTGTAATATTAAATATATCAAAAATAAAAATGACTTTTTTGGAGACTTATTAGCAAAACTATTTATTAAAGAAATGTGCTCCGAATTGGGATATATAAATATTTGTTTCAATATTTGAGATAAAATATTTGAGTATTTTTATATGAAATAAATTAACTAGTAAATATCCTCTATTTCTTTTAGTTTGCTTCTGAGCTTATCAGGCATATTGAATCTTAGTGAAACAATATCCTTTCAAGTAAAAGTGTTATTCTTGGGCTGAGAATGTTGCTTAGTAGTATAGGACTTGCTTAGCATATTAAAGGCCCTAGAGTTGATGGTCTGTACCACACCCACACCCATCCACACCCACCCCTCAACACACACACACATATATATGCGAGCACGTGTGCGGGCTTGCAAAATGTTATTCTCTACCAAGAAGCTTAATTGAATATGTGCAGTTTTGATTACTCATGAAATACAACTCTAAATAGTATTATAGATAAGTTGGGAAATAAGGAGGACCATTAAAATTCACTTGCAAAAGAAAACCATGAAACAGAAAACTGTTTTAAATTAACCAAGCATTAGAAATACTTTGGTTTAGAATATTTTAATGTTTTTACAATTTATATAAGGATTTTTACAAATTTTCTTTAAGGTACATGGACTTATATTTTCAGAAAAAAAATTTGTTTTTGAAATTCATTTTTGAATGCAACTAGTTAATATCCTAGCCATTTAATCTATTAACCAAGTAAACAAGTATTTCACAAACATAGGCAATGTTTATTTTAGGTGCTTTTTTTTTCACTATTAAATTGTCCTGTTTTGTACAAGAAATTATTTAGTTACTGTATTCATTGTTGACATACACAAGAAATCCTAAAGTGACATCTGAAAAAAATATTGAAAATTATTTTTTGCTCTGTTATAAAATTTCATCATGTGAAACCATAACAAAGTAAAGATCACATGATAATCTTTTTTTTCATTTAAAATTAGATCTTCCAATACCTAATGCACATTCAAACTTAATTCACTTTTCTTTATAATCATTTCAGCTAACCAAATAAAAAAAAAGATACTTTTCTCTTTTTGAATTTATCTATGTCAACTGGAACTGCACCAGTGAATACAGTCAGTGTCTTGGTAGCAAAAATAAAAACAGAACACAAAGCATTATGTTTAAAATAATTAATGCTTAATTTGCAATCTGTATTATGGAAAGCATGCAAAATATGATCATTATGAGAATAGCTTAACCTTCAATTATTTGTAGTAAGTGTTATATATAAACGAAGAAAGTAATTAATTGGACTACAAACCTCCTTCCACCTGAAAGATTTAGAACTTTGTCAAAATGCAATGTGTTCCACAGTAAGAGGATTAACTCCAGTACAGGTTTGATGACTCAGAAATAAAAGACAAAAACATTTCCAGCTCATGTCTGCACTTATTTTCCAAAAGAGGATGAAGCAACATAAATTTAGAGGGAATTCTAATTCACCAGCACCTTGTTCACTTGTAAAGTCACATATTCAAACACCCAAAATTTTGGGTGCCTCTTAAATATTAAAGTAGAACAATTATTAGCAGAGAGGCCAATGGCAGAGGGATGTAGAAATGAAGTGCATCATCCATTTGAAATGCAATGAATAGTGTGATGGTGATGAATGATGATAGCCACTCACTTGGCACTAGCCACTTGGCTGAAAGGCAAATCGGAATGCAAGGCAAACTAGAGGCAGATCATCAAAATAAATAAGTAAAAAGAAAGGACATTAAAAGGCAATGGATTGTTAGGATGAAGGCTTGTTATAAATGATGAGATCTGTGATAAATTAAAGTCACTTATGCCATATTAGTATTCCCGAAAGGAAAACTGATTGAAAACCTCAGCAACATCACCTACTCAAATCCAGTCTTAAAGGTTCTAAAGTTTTAAATGAATTTTTTCTATGAGAAGTACAAAAATCAAATCTTAGGCAACAGCAGAGTCTATAGATGAAAGTCTGTTTTCAGTTATTCTTCAGATACCCATGGAGGTCGATTGGCAAAAGGAAGGATTATATCAGAGAGAATTAAAATGTGGTTATAGCTTAATAGTAAGAGAATTCACAAATCTTCTCTGGGGAAAGTTTACCTTTAATTATGTATAAATTGCTGTCTCCAAACTTCTATGCTTTCTACCCATCTTGATCTCAAAGTTTTTTTATATGTTGTATAAGATGCATCAGAAGGTGTGTTATTTCATTCTTTCATTAAGTTAGTCAGCTACTGATTAAACTGCCTTATTTGTATTTTAGTCCCCCTTATCCATGGTTTAACTTTCCTCAGTTTCATTTATTTGCAGTCAACCATGGTCTGCAAATACTAATGGAAAATTCCAGAAAAAAGAAATTCACAAGTTTTAAATCACCATTCAACTGTATAATGAAATCTCTTGTCCCCCTACTCTGTCCCACTGAAGATATAAATCATTCCTTTGCTGAGCATATCTGCTCCTTATACTTCACCCACCTAGTGACAGTTAAGAGTGAAGAGAGACCACATTCATGTAACTTGGATATAATATCATAGTAAAGTTGTTGTATTTTATTACTCTTGTTAATATTTTACTGGGCCTAATGTGTAAATTAAGCCTTATCATGGGCATGCAATATAGGAAAAACCATAGTATATGTAGGGTTTGGTACTACTTGTGGTTTTAAACATCTAATGGGGCCCTTGGGGCATAACTCTTGTGGATAAATGTGGGAGTAGTGTGCCTCTCACTGTACCTAACTGTTGTACTTTGTGTTAGGTGCTGGTGGAAGAACAAAACTCCTGCCTTTAGAAAGCTTTCTATTTAGTGAAGTAACTCAAAAAAGTTTTAATTTTAATTCCATCAATTGATTTTAGAGTACTTGAGAAAAAGAAGCCTAATGCATTTAGACACTAAGCAGTGTTGATAAGGATGATAGTTTTATGCCTGAACAGTCTTCCTAGGTAAATGGGCACCTGGAGGCAAATGATCTATGTGAGGAGGGCTATCAAAGACCTTGGGTCTGGCGAGGTCCAGGAATAGAATTTGGAAAATCCTTAGTGCATGGTAATAACAAGAAAAACTAAAGACATCATATAACCCAAAATCTAAAGAAGTAATATAAGGAAAATGGCATTTGAGAAGAAAAATGGAAACAAAGCAGCAAGAAAGAAAATAGAGATAACCAAGCAAACTGAATTGAGAGGATAGAGAGAAGACAGAATATAGAAAAAAAAAAAAAAAATCAAGGAGCAAGAATGTAGCATTGGAGACTTATGATCCTGTAGCCTTAGCAGAGAACTTCAAAGGGCATTAGGCAGGAGACAGCTTGCAAGTAATAATTGAGTACTTGAAGAAAAATTTAAATGTTCATTGATAACTTTCATAAAGAAAAGAAGCAAAGCCTAAATAAATCAATAACATTTTAACATCGAAGATATATTTTCTTCCTTCAATAAAAAGAAATAAAATCTAATGAATACATTGATTTCTGCTTGTAGTTTTTCTCTCTTTATCTTGATTTAAGTTTATTGTGCTATTTTAAAAAAAATTAAGATGATCCATCATCTCACATGATGTGGATAGTTACACTTAATCCTTATCTAGTGAATTCCTTCTACAGATTTGCTTATCTTTTCATCTATGTACCCATTTTGAACCAACACAGAACCAAACTTTTTTTTCCCATTGTAAGTATCTGCCTTCTATGTGGCTACAGCCTAGAATGTATCTATTGAAGTACTGAGTGTCACCTGAGGCAAACCTGGTAATTTTGTGCATTGTGCTTTAGGTTTTATCAAATCCCTTAAGATTTTTCTCTCATCTAAACTGTAAATTCTCTGATGCAGTTGAAGCTGAGGCTTCTACCTTCTCCTGCTTGACTGGGGTCATAAAAGTGATTCTGAGGTACCTGTAGAAAAAAGTTACAGGTACCAAAACCTCTATAATATGCCTGAGTCTCAGAAAATCACTTCAGTCATTCCAGCACCCAAATCCCTAACTAAAATGTTTCCAAATAACTTCCCCTAGTTAAGATATTTACACCTTCTCTAATTATTTTAAGTTTCCCAGTAAAAAATGGCTATTATTTTCTATTCTGAAAAGATAATACCTCTGCATTTAACTTTGAATATTGCTCCATATTTGAATGTTGGCTGCTTTGTTGTTACCAATAATGTCTCTGAGATTTTTTATTACTAAAATTAATTTAATTAAGCCCAGGTCGCTATATTCATCAAAAATCTAGAGTCCAGGGGTGGTTATAACTCTGATAAAAGACTGTATACAACTTACCCAGGGTTAGTAATATCCCCAGCTCCTCAGAGTTATTCTCTCTGACTTCTACTCTTTCTCCATTGGCCAGGGCTTCTAAAGGTCCTAGTTTCACTAAAATTAGCTCCCCCAATTCTGCCATTACTGTCTACTTTAAATGTGAGAAGTCATCTCAACAAAATGATTTTATTAGTCATTTTTAACTTTATATGATACATTATGAGTATTTATATGTTTTGTATATTTTGTACTGTTATGAAACAAAATTTGTTTTTCAATCAATTATTCTCTAACCAAAATAAATGCCTTTGTCAGAAACAAGTACTATGCTCTTTTGAAAATTATTTTCATTTAGAGGACTTGATAAATAGTTTTAGAGAGATTCAAAATCAAGATCAACAATCATAGCAAATAGAAACATGCTAGTCCGGAGCATCTTCTTTTAATCACTGGTTCTTGACCCCAAAATCATGCAGTGAATGTGTCTGTCTTAAAGAAAACATTGTATGAAACAGAACTGCTTTAGTGCAACATTGAATGTGTATCAGCACTGGTCCTTTCAATCCCATGAAATCTGGCTATAAGATGTTGCATGGGAGCGTGAAGAGTAGTGCTAGCGTGCATCTCTTAACTAATCTCTATTAATTCTCTAGTGCTGCCCTTTGCTCCCTCATACTTTGGTTTCCTGAGCTACTCAGGAAGCATCATTCACGAACCAAAGAGGTCTTTCTCATTTTCATCCGTCCTGATTTACTTACGCCTCAGAAAACCTGGAAAGTTGTGGATTCTGGTTCTCTTTGCATGGCTGTTAAGAGGAAGCCTGAGGACTAACAAGGACAATCTTAACAAAAGAATACTGTGATCTCATTCTATCTACTGATTCCTTACTCTATGGGTCTATTTCTCTCAATTTTGTAATCCAAAACCAAACAAATTAACATTTGAATTGTAGGCATGGTTTGAGCTCAGAATGGCAACAAGATGATAAAGAAAACACACGGAGAAATTTTGTGAAAATAAGTTACATGATGCTAATTATTTGTCCATAAATATTTTAATATTCTGTAGTGCTTTGTTCTATACATATTCAGTATATCTGTTCATTTTCAATCTACCATACTTCATACTCAAAATATCCAACTAAGCCAGTATTAATGAGCTCACAGAGAAGAAAACAAAGCCCCTGAAATATTGAATAATCTCTACAATTGTACAAGAGGACAAGGTTCCAGACTTGAATTTAATAAAGTCTTTCCCCAAAGATATTCTTTCCAGTGAACACTTACCTCTCAGAATGTTGTACTCAATCATGCGCTTGTTACACATTTCATTATCTTTTATTTGCTACACATGCTTAATTCAATCAATTCTTTAAATATAGCCCAAACCCTCTTTTTCAAGAGACTTAAATATTCCTGCATTTTTAAAAACAGACATCACTTATAAAACTGTCTTCTTCCTTTTTCTAAACCCCTGTAGGATTTATCATGTGCATACCTTTTGTGCAATCACATAACATTCTACGTTTTTATATTCCTTCATGTGTTTGTTTTTCTCTTCAATGGGCTTGTAAATTCCTCAGGTCTAGAGCTGTAGCTGTATATCAATCAATCAATAAGTAATCACTGAGATCTTTCTATGACTGAGACATTGAATAAGATGAAATGGTGGATAGAACAATTTGAGCAGTAAATAAATGAAAGTCTCAAAATATAGCACATGTCTTGCTATACAATTGCCACAATAATTCTAAATAACAGAGCAACAGCACTCATGGCTGTAACAGTCAGCCTCTATTCCCACATCCACTAGTGTGTGAATTGATGGTCCCTCAGCTTTAGCTTGTGGCTTGGCTCAGAGTGGCTTCAGCTACACTGGGTCAATATTTTTGCCTCGTGTGGCCAAGATTGAAGGAACTCTGTGTAGAGAATTACTTTTCTCCTGACCTCAACCATTATGTTTGACATCTTATAGGAGTTCTTTATTAACAACTTCTTTTCCTTAATTTACAGAATAATTTTAGTAGTAACTGCAGGATAATTATTATTTTGTTAATTTGGGCTTGATATAAATAATGCTTTTTAAAGATTAATGTACTTAAAAATTTAGAGATATGGACTTTACAAACTTTTCATAGTAGATGGGAAATTCACATTTACCCCTCAAAATTTGCATTTTAATGTTTAAAAATCTTGAATGCAAATACAAGTTCTAAGTGACAAAATTAAAGTAATTCAAGTTCTTTATCTACATTTTTATAATCACTGTGAAACTCTTATTATTTATTTAAACCTACTGGTTAGAAGCAGGGTTATGTCATATTACATATGGTTGGGAACTCAAACTGCTTCTGAAGTGAGGTTGAATGATTTTAGAAAGTTATGTATTTATTTTTAAATTAAATGCATATAGCTTAGTGTGTTGTGCTGATGATTGACTATAACTGCAGCAATTATTTAGAAATTTAGACCAACAGACTTGTGAGTGTACTTCATCCTTGAAAATTTTTTCTCTGCTTCTTTGAATACATACACTATATTCCTGGAGTTAAAATAATCAGGGTTGTCAAGGGGGCTCATTTCAAACTTCTATTCTCATATCCACCACCATCCAATTACTAAAAACAGATCACACAGTCAAACCCAAAGTCAGAGGGTGGGAAAAGACACTTCTCCCATGATGAGGTCATGTCACAGGTGTAAGGAATGAGGAATTTAGACCAATATTTCAATCTACTACAATAAATAATAAGCAATATTTTATGACAAAGATATTTAGAGAGCAGAAAGAAACTGGATGCAGAAAAAATTTCTTAGTTCAGAAAAATAAAAATAATGATGTAGGTCTGTCATCCTCAAATAATTTTGAAGGATAAATACGCTAGAGGGACTTTGACAGACACAACATATAATGATTATAAACTAACACAGAAGAGATACAAAGTAAATTATACTTCTTTCTGTGGATTTCTCAATTATATACCCTGGAATAGACTTTGGCACAGTATACAAAATTGTGAAAAAATAAATATCCAGAAAGTTATTAACTACCTTAAGTTCCTATTACAGTGCTAATTAACTCATATTATTGAAGAGCATAAATGCCTGTTAATAAGGTCCTCTTCTCTCATTATTTTATGATGACCATTGTGTTATGTTTTGAGTAACAGTGAAAGAGAATAGAAACAAAATGCAGAGAGTTTGTGGGTTATTTAATCAACAAAAAATAAAACAAGAATAAGTATTAATTTTATTTGAAATTTTAAAAATTCTGATCCTTTATATTTGTTGAAAGGAGGTATTTCAAATGTTATTTTTAGAACATATAAAACTTAAAGAATTTGTATTATTAATGAATGCTTGTCTCATATTTAGAAAAATGCATATATTTATAACTCAATTATTTGCTATGATGGAAGCTATAAAATAAGCAGTTGACATATATAAACAAACATTCCTTATGTTGAATCCTTAATTATCATGGTTTTATGCATTTTTATTCCTTTTCAGTGTCCTCTATCTGATGCTTCCCTCAAAGTCTATATCAGAAGAACCATCTACTTGTATCTGGGGTTTTACATCAAATTTTGGAAATTTTCTGTCAGTTTCTAACTAATTAAAATTCACACGGTAAGTTGTCTATTCATTAGTGGTATCTAAAGAGATAAATTTGTTTATTAGCTTTAAATTTTATTTTCCAAGGAGGACAGTGCAGAATACTCAGATTCCTTCTCTGCTACTTATGTTTGGATTCTTCTTTGGCTCTCGCTGACTTGTGCTCTGATTACTAAATAACTTCAAATATTGCTAACTCTTTGGAAAGGGCAGAATTTGGCAATCATAATCTGTGAAACAGATTGACTGTGCACTGGTTATTATTTCAGCCCAAATATAAGTACAAATTGGGCTGCAAGTTGTGTTATGTGCATGAATTCTGAGAGACAGGAAATTCATACACATGAGTTCCATAAAGTTTATTTACTGCTTATGTACAGGTAGCAAGGGACAAGAGAAGTCCTGGATTCATGATCAGTGATCCCCCAAGGATCCAGAATGCTGCTTGGGGCAGATGGAGTGTGGTCTGTTTTTGTTCCATTTGTACCATAGCTGAGGGACAGAGGAAAGCATGCTGCCCTGGGTTTTGTGTCCCAGGAGTAACAGGACACACTAGCTTAAATCACTGAAGGACATCCTGCTTCAGGAAAGACTGGATCAGAGCCCAGGATGTTCTGGCCAGTCCCTTCCTAACTCAGAATATTGCATTTCCAGCACATTTTACAGTTATTCTCCAGAACTACAAGTGAGAAAGGGGGAGAAACTGGCTCAGCCCAAGGCCATCTGGAGAAATGTTCTGTGAGGTCCATTTTGAGCCACATCTGAAGAAGATCATCTCCTTCACAGAAGTCAAGAAGTCTGAAAAATACCTAGCTTAGCCCCCAATGGCTAATTCAACCCTTGGTTTTTACATTGATTACATAACCTTTTAGAGGTTCTCCATTTTGGCTCCCAAAACAGCTGCAATCACTGAACCTAACATCATTGATTTTGCATATTCAGTGTTTATTTCACTTGATGTTTTCTTAGTTTTTTTTTTTTTCAAATTTTGCTTTAGAATGACCATGTAATTTTCTAAGAAAAGTTAAGGCCTGTGTGTTATAATATTTCCATATAAACCTTATTTACTCTAAATTATGCAATATACTGCTACCTAAGCATATTACTTTAATATTTTATAAAATTGTACTTGTAGTGGATACTTTTGTAAGTTAAGACAATGTCCATTATCACATGATGACCACTTCGAAAAATGTTGTTATACCTTTGCCCCTCTTACTTCTGAGTTCCTTTTCTCTATCAGAACAACAAAGAATAAAATGAATACTGTTTACTCTTCAGAATGTGGCAGTGTCTTAGGAGTGTCCTGTGTACTCTAGGACCTATAATTGCAATGGAGAAAATTGGTTGTTAGATTCATTGTAGCACTGTGAATTGAGCTAATTGCTATTTTCAATGTAGACTCCACAATGCTAATAAGACAATTGAAACAACCATTTATTCATTCAATGTGTGTTTTCTGACCAGTGACCACTTTGGAACAAAATAAAGAACCAGAGGAAAATGAGATTCTTAATTGAGTGTGTCACTGATAAATCAAATAGTGAAAATTATAAAAATCCAAATTTAGAATATTCATCATATCTAGTGATTTTCTCATAAAATGTTTAAATAATAAATCAATGGTAAATTTTTTTAAAAAGTGAAATTGAAAAAAAGAAGATGTTAGACATTCAACTGCTAATTAATCTTTTGTCTTGTGCATCTAAGTCATTGACTAAATTATTCTAATTTCTATCCCCCCAAACTTTCATATTATTAACAATCTTTCTTATTTCACCATAAACCTCATGGGGGGCTGATACTCAGTGTGTCCTAAGTTGTGACTCATGGACAGCACTCAACAAATATCTGTGGAAATAATACATGTGTGAATGATAAAGTTAGTCTCACCCGTGAACAATAAAACCTAACAGCATAAGTGACTATGTAAACTTCTAAGAGAAATACAATATATAGAAATCCAAAGAAAGGTGAGGCAATATTAATCAGGAAAATAGGGATAATAGCAGTACTTCTATAGTGTGTTTTTACATATAAGGTTTTCTGAGCATTTGATGTTTTTCAACTCAATCCTTACAATAATCCTCTAAAGTAGATGATATTATCTCCTTTTTTTCCTAGATGAGAAAACTGAAGGGTAGAGAGAATAAAAAAATATTTTTCCTATGTTTCGGTCCTAATTCATGGTCAATCTGGTATTTGAACTTGGTTTGGTTTTAGGATCTTCTCTTCAGCAATGAAATACCAATAAAATTCCTTGACATGTCATTGGAAGAGAAATAAATCCTGGCAGGGGTACAACTAGAAGTCTTACTAATGATTTATAACAGTGGATATTACCTCATGAGAATGAGTGATCTGCAGAAAGTGGGCACTAAAACAATTTAAATATATTCAATTTGACTTTTTATGGGAATAGAAGATGGAGATCATACTAGTGAGAGACCCAACAGGTTACTTTCTACTTCTACCTCTGCTGTATTCCTGAGATGGTTTACTGGTAACACCCTGAAAGATGTTGACAGCCATCTAATTCAATAATGATGTAACTGCTTCTTTTACAATGTTTAAAGTACAACAATGTAGTAGAGAAAGCAATACATTTAAAATTTAAAAATCAAGGAATGAATTGATTTTTAAGTTCTACAATCTGTTCCTGTATCTAAAAAATGAGTGTGATATTTGAATTTAGATTGAAGAATGCAAAAATACATTTTTTTTTCATCTCTTAATGTTTTAAAGTGACTAAGAAATGGATAACCTTTGATGGAACATTAAAAGTCATATTTATCACTTGGCATTACAAGAAGAAAAGTAGGCCCGAATCTTAACCACCTCAGCCTAGGATCTGATTTCCTTACCAAGACCCCTAAAGCACAAGAAGTAAAGTCAATAATCAATAAATGAGATGGGTTCAAACTAAGAAGCTTCTTCTCAGCAAAGGAAACAATCAGTAACATGAAGAGAGAGTCTATACATTGAGAGAAAATCTTTACCACATGCACTTCAGATAAAGCATTAGTCTCTAGGGTATATACAGAACTTACAAAAAACTCATTATTAAAAAAAAATAGCCCAATTAATCAATGGGCTAAAGAACTGAACAGACACTTCACAGAAAAAGAAATACAATCAATCAACAGATACATGAAAAAATGTTTAACATCTCTAGCAATTTGAGAAATGCAAATCAAAACTACTCTAATATTCCCTCTCACTCCAGTCAGAATGACAGTCATCAAGAATACAGGCAACAATATATATTGGCAAGGATGTGGAGGGAAAAGAAACACTCATACACTGTTGGTGGGACTGCAAATTGGTGCAACCACTATGGAAAGCCACATGGAGATTCCTTAGGAAACTCGGAATGGAACCACCATTTGTCCCAGCTATCCCACTCCTCAGTTTATACTCAAAGGACTTAAAATCAGCATACTACAATGACTCAGTCACATCAATGTTTATAGCAGCTCAACTCACAAGAACTAAACTATGGAACCAATCTGGGTGCCCTTCAACAGAAGAATGGATAAAGAAAATGTGGTACATATACACAATGAAATATTACTCAGCCTTAAAGAAGAATGAATTTATGGCATTTTCAGTTCAATGGATGGAGCTAGAGAATATCATACTAAACGAATTAAGCCAACCCCCAAAACCAAAGGCCAAATGTTTTCTTTGATATGCAGATGCTAATTACAATAAGGGGTGGGGGGGGTCACTAGGGAAGAATAGAGTTACTTTAGATTAAGTAGAGGGAAGTGAAGTGAGGGTAGAACATATGAGATATGGGGATAGGAAGGATAGTAGAATGAAACAGACACCATTACCTTATGTACATATATGACTGCATGACTATATATATATATATATATATATATATATATATATATTTCTATAACATGTACAATATGAAAATAAGAAATTATACCCCATTTATGTATGATATATCAAAGTGCATAAATGCATTATGTACTTTAAAACTAATTAAAACAAATATTTTTTTTTTTTAAAAAAGGAATAGAAGGGAATAATGTAACACATAGGCATTGAGGTTCAAGGAAAGTTGAAGAGTGAACATCCAGGATCCTTTTTTGTCTCTCACTCATAAAAAGAGAAACTAAATAACTGTGCCTTAGCGACGAGTGGGTAGGAGCTTTACAATTCTTCCTCATTAGTGGACAAAGTGCTAAAATCTTTTATTGACTATGGAAATAATAATAATAGGGATAAATATTTCTCTGTAAACTTTCTGATTTTTGTTTTTATACCTGACTGGGCTTAATTTCTAAGCTGGCAGCAGCCCCTCTGCAGAGGGGAGATTGTAGCTAAAAGTACCATCTCCTTTTCAAGATTTCTTCCAATTTCTTCCAATATATCAAGTACTGCTCCTTTGTATGTTTTCTTGAAAAACTAGTGAAAAAGTCACTGTTGCCAAAGATTTTGAAATTCATCTGAAAACAAAAAATGAATAAACAAGAAACTTCAGGACCACATTCCACTCTACACCAAAAATGTACTCCCTATTTCCCTTATTAAATCAAATAGATCTCACCAAATTTCCATAATCAGTTACACTTAGAATTATATTGACAGAGGTTCAGATTGTCCATATGGTCAGATCACTTTTGCAGGCTTCCTCTGGCAGGAGTCATGTGGAAAATCAGAATTGTGCTTGTTCTTTGAAACACCTGTACTGAATTATCCTTCCTCCTGACACAGTCCCACAGGCATTGCATGAGTGAGACTATCAGGACTCACCCAGTCATGCCACTTCTTAGTTACTTCAGCTACCAAAAAAACACAGGAGTCTCCCAGGTCATTTCTCATCCCAATGCCTCAGACACTTTGTGCAGGAGATAATAATGCTTCCTAACACTGTTCATCCTGTTTTCTTAAACTCTTCCCATTGGCTCTCTGCAATGCATGGCATGCTTAGTCATCAGCACACACCTGTCTATTCTGAACCATTCTCTTGATGCTCCCTTCATCTTCTTTTAACTGAACTCTAGTTCTGCTTCACTTCTTCTCAGGCCTTTTCAGAAGTAGATTTCCTCTTGCTCCATCCTTCAGAACCAGTGGACTAGAGTTGGATAAGATGCCTACTGTGGTTTAGATACAATTTGTCCCTTGTGGTCCTGGTCACTTGGTATCAAGTATGGTGGTGTTGAAGTGATGGGCCCTGTAAAAAGTGGGGATGAGTGGGAGGTGTTTAGACCATGAAGGTACCACCCTTGCAAATGCATTCATGCTGCCTTTAGGGAGTTACATTTCTCCATGGACTAGATTGGTACTATTGAAACTGGTTGTTATGAAGTGAAACCACACCATGCACTTGCTCTCTTCTGTTATTTCCGCTTCTGCCTCCACAATGTTGTGGTGAAGCTAGGAAGCTGCTCAGCAGATGCCATGCTGTATTTGTCTATTTCACATATCCCAATGTATGCTTTATAAATCTTAAAATATTTGAGTCCTTAAGCCCTTGACACTACAAATAGGAACCATTCAATTCTAATTTGCTGAATGAATAAATGATTCAAAAGACATTAGCAAATATTTATTGAATGAGGCAATGCTTTCAGTCACACTAGTCCTAGTCAGTCAGAACCAGTTTTGTTTTTTTTTTTAATCCACTACTGGGAGAAATCTCTGAGTTCGTTTAGGGTGACAACATCTGAGCCACATAGAAGTGGGGGTGAGAATTGGGAATCCCCTTATTTACACTGCCTTCTCAGAAAGGGTCAAGACAGATATTCCCCAAAAGTAAATTGAATAAATACAGAGCTAGATCATTGTACTGGCACTCCATCCCCAGTGGTTTCTGGAAGCTTTCTTGTTTTGGTATACACCCCTATTTCTATTTACATTTGCACTTGAGAATTTTCTTTTCAAAATCACAGAAGAATCATGATAGAATCACAATCAATAACAAATACTCCATTAAAACAGGTACCCCTCAAAAATTTTTTGCAGCCTTTCTGAGATATGATTAAAGAGTAAGCATTATATATATATATATGAGGTATGCAATGTGTTATTTTGTTCCTTTATCCAGCTAAATAATGCATCTATATCACCTTATATATTTACCTTTTTTATGGTGAGAACACGGTTTACTCTTTTAGCACATTTTAAGTGCACAATATAGTAACAGCTATTGTCACCATGCTATACATTAGATCTCTAGAACTTATGTGTGTTATAATTGAAATTTTTTACCCTTTGACCAAAATTTCTCTATTTCTTCCATGTCTTTAGCCCCTGGCAATCATCTTGTTACTGGATTTATGAGTTCAACTTTAAAGCTTTAGATTTCACCTGTGATATCATGCTACATTTTACTTTCCAAATCTGGCTCATTTTACTTACTGTGATATCCTCTAGCTTCATCCATGTTTTTGCAAATGGCAAGTTTTCCATCTTTGTTTTTGTAAGGCTGAATAACATTCCATTGTATGTGCATGTGTATGTATATATCTCAAGTTTTTTTTTATTTCTTCATCTTTTGATGAAACAACTTAAGTTGATTCTACATTTTGGCTATTGTGAACAAAGCTACAATGAACACTATAGTGTATATATCTGAGATACCAATTTCATTTCATTTGGATATATATTAAACAATGGGATTATAGGATCATGTGATAGTTCTATTGTCAGAGTTCTGAAGAACTGTTATACTAACTTTTATATAATGGCCACATCAATTTAAAATTCCAAGAACAGTGTAAAAAGTTTATGTTTGCATTTAGAGTATGATTTATTTTTTGCTAGTCTCTATGATTTTTTTTTTTTTTTTTTTGGTTTTAGCCAAATTCTCAAAAGACATTGAACCCCAGAGACCATGTCTGTAATCTTGTCCTAATAATCCTATATCCAGTGGAAGAATGTTTTTGTTTGTTTGTTTCAACTTTCTCTCAAATAGAGATTCACTGCCTAAAGATTTCTGACTTGACCGGAAACATTTTTGTACTCTGATTTTTGCAAAACCTGGCTATATACATGTATGATTACCCTACCAATGTGACTCTGTACTATGTTCAGCCAGAGGAAGGAGAAATTGTGCTCCATTTGTGTACAATGTGTCAAACTGCATTCTATTGTCCTGCATAATTAATTAGAACAAATTTTAAAATTTAAAAAGAAATTAAAAAAAAAAAAAACAACCAACCCCTGATATTCAAGGCAGAGCAATAGTTCTGTAGTGTTACCATCTCTAACTCACAACTTTTCTGAAATGTGAGTATTTCACTTCTAGGGGGACTTGTGTTGCTGAAATGAATTATGCAGAAATATTTCTTTCCTCTATATGGTTTGCTTCAACAGATTTGAGAAGCACTTTTTTTTCTTTTTTTTTTTTTCCTTTCTACTTTCCAGTAGGCTCAGGTAACTTAAGGAAAAAAAAAAAATTTTGGCTGTTAGTCCCTTTCTTGTTCCAAAATGTGCTAGAGTACCACTCTTTGCCATTTTACAGAGCCCATGTTCCTTTTCCTTTCGGTTTGCCTTTAGAACCAGATAATTTATCTTCTAATATCTGCTTATCTGCTTTTATTCTATCTCATAGGGTACTTTTACTGGAAGTAATTCAAAGGCTATACTTTGTGGGTCTGCAGACAAGCATTTGCCATCCTAATTCACCTCCTCTGGTAGGTACCATCATCTTTGAGAGAGCCCAAACTATACCTGCTTGAACATCCTTTATATATTGTTTTCCTGCCAAGCACCACTTAATGGGTCTCATTTTCTTTGAACACTCCCTTGGTAATACAGTTTCACAATATCACAAGATGCAGTCCCTTTACTTTATAGACAACAGCCCATACTACTACGGATTTTACAGTCACTGCAACTCCTCTAATGTCTGAATTAAACTAAGATGCTACTCTACAAACTTTAAATTATTCAATTTCCCTACTCTATTATCTTTAAACTGAACTCCACATTAACAAAATTTAGCTTCACAGTCTTTAAGAGATAGTTCTAAAATATTTCTTATTAATGCCTGTATATATGGAATTTTAGGAAGAGGGCCCTCACTTGTTTCTTATACTTGATTTTCTTCTGGAATTTTATTTGTTTTGCTTCTGAAACCTCTGTTTTTTTCTTCTATTAGATTCAATTAAGTTCCTTGTCCCTGCACCCAAAACAACTAAAAGACATTCCCATTTTTTGGTCCCATTAAAAAAAAAAACAAAAACACACAATGTTAATTATGTTATGAATGACTCCTTCCCTTCCCTACACTTTTTCTCTCTTCATCCCTCCATCCTTCCCTCCCGCCTTCCTGCCCTCCCTCTTCTCCTCTCCTCTCCTCTCCTCTCCTCCTCTTCTTTTCTTTCTCTCCTCTGCCCCTCTCTTCACATCTATCAAGACAGGCCTTAAAGTTTTCAACTTAGGCAAATAATTATTGTTCTCCATCATCAATACTTGTTCCTCTGTTATATTTTTCTATTTTTTCTGACTATAATATAAATTTTCCCTCTGTGAACAGATTCTTAATTATTTACAAATATCTAATTTCTAGAATAGGCATATGCATCATTAACTTCTTTCTTAGCCAATAGGTTTATAATAATTTCATGAAATATTTACTTAATCTAAACTACAACATAATTCGTTTTTCACAAAATAAAACATTAGTCCTCTTTATTAATTTATTTTTTAAAGAGAGAGAATTTTTTAATATTTATTTTTCAGTTTTCGATGGAAACAACATCTTTATTTTATGTTTATGTGGTGCTGAGGATCGAACCCAGAGCCCCATGCATACCAGGCGAGCATGTTACAGCTTGAGCCACATCCCCAGCCCTATTTTTTATACATAAAATCAACCACCCTTTACTGAGTTAGCTACCATTTGGGTTATTGAAATTGATAACCTATATTAAAAGTTATAATGAAATCAAGATAGGTTAAAATAGAGATCTATGTCCTCAAGTTCAAGGATTACTAAAGATAAGATTTGCTCTGCACAATGTTCATTAAAGACCAACACTGGGTTTAATTGATTTGGTTTAGTATTTATTGAGGTTGCTAATTTTTTCATTCTTTTCTAGAAGAAAAATGTTGATAATTAGAGAACAGATCTTATTGTTAAAACAAATGTTATTTCCAAAGTATTTATGCTGTAAAAGTTATTTTATGAAAAACATTTTCAAATTCTGCACAAGGAGTAACTATTTCCCTTGCCCTGTAGGGGAAAAATTACATTTGTATATACTAAAGTTGAAATATACAAAAACAATGCTGAGTTTGTGCATCATGTCATATAATATCTTTTTTTTTAACATATGAGACTATTCCAGCGCATTCAGATACAATTCAGATCAAAATATCATATTCATTACATTCTATATCATGGGGTTATTTTTCTTTCTTTTGTCAGCAGAAAAAAAAGCTATAAAGAATTCAATAAATTTTTATGTAGACAGAATATTTTAATAAAAATTTTAAGAGTAGAATATTATTTCACAAAACTATCAAAAAGTAAACTATGTTGAAAATAGGAAACCTATTATAATACTTGGTGAGGAATTAGTGATTTTCAGCAAATATATTTAGAATTTAAAATGTTACATAAAAATATAAAAATACGAAGTATGAAATTCAATAAAATTAAAAGAACCTTGAAAATTTTCTGAACCTCCAGATTGGTGAAAATCACATTAATGGATGTTACATTTTATTAGAGAAGAACTGAGAATATAAATCTCAACTACAATCTTTTTTTTTTTTTTTTTTACGTGTTGGTATACCAGGTCTATACATGATAACGACAGAGTGTATCAGAAAGCAATAGATAATTTGGACAATGATTTGTCAATGCCCTGTAGTTTGTACTTTTCCTTTGCAGGTTAGAAAGTCTCCCACCCTATCTTGGCCAACTGAGTCTGTTCTTGCTCAGCATTCGATGCTCACCCTAAGCTTCCTTTACTCTGGTTTAATCTGTAAGCTATGACTCGGAGATATCCTAAAATATATTAATTGAATTATTTTCTTTCAGGTAGTGACATCTTTGCCTTTCTTTAAGTATCAACTCAAAACACAACTACCACCAAAACATGGACAAACATTAGTCATCATGTCTTATTAGCTCAGTTTACTTTTCTTAGAGGTCCAGCTCTGCTCCATCCTTTAACATAGCTATGGCTATGGATTATTTGTTTTTAAATTATTTCGATTCTTTAGAGTCTCTTATTCCCTTCTATGAGAATTGAGTAAGATTTTGTGTTCGGTGTTTTGTATGAATATTCTTCATTTAGAAAGTATATCTCATGGGGAAAATAAAGTGAATCCTGGTTGAATCTTGAATTTTATATTCTCATTTACTAAAATTGAAAATGCCAAAGAGTTAATTATTTAAAAATAAAACAGGATATATGTTGAATAGGTCAAGCAATATCTGAAAAGCTTGAAGAGAGTTGAATAAAAGAAAAAAATTAATCTTTATTGCCATATGGAGGAATTAGGAAACTGAGTTTAGAGAATACATAAATGAAACATTTGTAGGGGGACAGTTATCAAGTGTTTGAAGACATGTACTATGGATGTCCCCAAAAGGACAAATGCTATAAAAAGTTCTCACTAATTGGAATTCTGCCTGATACATAGATATATAGAGGAATGATTGGATTTATTCAAGCAGAACTTAGAGGACATGTTGCCGAAGAAACAACTGCATGGGGTAGGATGTTAGATCAAACAGTATGATTCTGACCTTCATTCAGCTTCTGTTTGGAAGTACCTGTCCTGAAAGTGCCTTAGGGACAAGGTCACATCTGTTTCATGTTGTGAATTATTTTTAACCTCATATTATAAATAACTATAGGGAAGTAGACTATAAACTATTATCTTTTATTTGCCTATCATGACCATTACAGTGTTCTGAATATATTAAAGACTCAATAAATATTTCAAGGACTAATTGGCACATGAAATTTTGAAACTAATGTTCTTAAAACCACAGCCAGTAGGACTTCACAGTATATTCAGCCTTATCTCAGCAGATGTTTGGTCTCGAAGTGATGTGATCTGTCTAATCTGGCACCTTGGCACAGAAAGGTATTTTCTTCTCCAGGTGGCAGTGCCTTGAAATAATCACAAATGACTGTTTCCCAGCAACAGAGGGGAGCCTCCCGCTGCATAGTCATTTCCTAAGTTTGTCCTAGCAAAGAAAATTTAAAAATAACAATCAATGAATATTAACACTAATTGTTGAGCTTATTATTTCCATTCTTTGCCTTTCTGATCATGTATCATCAATTTAGAAATGATGGAAGGAAATTTATCTCAATAAGATTTTCAAACAAATATATGCCATACAAGTATCTATGCATTTATATTCCAGTAGCTGTTCGTCTCAGAGTAGATGAAAAAATGGGAGATTATCCAATATCATACTCAAGAACTCTAATGAATAGTTCAATGTGCATATATCTATCAACCATAGAACCTTTGACTGATAAATAATTTGGCCATTTACATAAAGCTACCTCAGAAATTTCAGTCTATAAAATTCAGTCTGTATTTAACTATATTCATTTAAAGACATAGAGATATAGCAGTTTCCAAATAGAGGAATTCCTTTTACCATTTATAAAGTTGTAGAATTTCCTAATTCAAGTCAGTGAAAATGATCAGTTTAGATTTTTCAATATGGAGGCATCACTGAAAATAATAGGAAAGTATTTAATTAACTATGTAGCTAAATGGCAGTATGATAGGTAGAGATAGAACTTCCATCTAGAAAGCAGTGATTAAAAGCATCAGCTCCTGAGCCAAACTAGCTGGTTTTGCATCTCTGATACTAATGCTTCCTACTTTGGGCAAATTATCTAGCAATTCTAGAGGATCATTTCTGATGATGAAGATAATGCCCAATTATAAGATTTCTGTTAATGAATTAATATGTATAAGTTGTTTAGAATGGAACTTGGTAAAAATAAATTTTAAGGTATCTTTGTATTTCAACTAACATGAACAATTTATATTTGCATACTTACTAATAAACTAATATTTGCTTCAACCAAAGTTTACTTAGAATAAACCTAGAAAATTTCTGTCATTGGAATTATAGGAGACATTCTTCCTATTATGCCTTTAATAGTTAATAAATAAAATATAATAAAAAATTGCATGGTTAATATTTATGCAATGCATCATTTTACATTGTGATTGATGGTGATAATAATAATAGATCTATCAATTGTAGCAAAGAAAGCATAATAGGATTGCACTGTGCGGTTCAATTTCAATATGGAGTATTAAGTTACGTTTTTTGTACATCCTTAAGGGCAAACAGCTTTCTAGAGAATAACTTTTCTAAAGGGCATAATGGAAACAGAGGATGCATAGTTTTAACAACATAAAAGGCAGGCAGATATCCTGCTTTTGATTTGAGCAACTAATGATGAATCAATGAAGGTAAAATAAAAAGGGAGTTTATAACCTGAGGGAATAATTGTCCTCTGCATTTCTATAAAAAGATACATAGTGCTAATGTCCATTCAGCATACTCGACCACCCTCTATTTCTTCACATCACAGAGCTCTGGGATTAGATCATGTCTATAGAAAAAGAAAAGATGTCTTTCTTCCTGTTACTGTGGTAAATCTACTGAAAACTTCTGAAATTAACACTCCTACCAGACAATGCAGTCTTTTCTGCCTGCTGAGAAAGAACACACTGGGCAAAGAGCAAAATGTGGTGATGGCTGTGCAGGGTTCAATGAAGCTTTGCTTCCTGGAGGAAATTTGAATATTGGAAGAGATTTCACAAATAAAGTTGCTGAAACATTTCCATTGATAGACTTTCTTTGTCACTATTCCTTGTGCTTTTACATGCTCTGAGAGGAAGTAAAGTAGCAGTGACGGATTTAGAGCTTGATGAGACATACAAGTGTGGAGAATTTAGATGCCCATTAAAAATTAAACTGGGCAATCTCGCCCCTCTCAGTTTTGCTGTTCTTGTAGGTTTCGTATGTCAGAGACAGTTATTAACTCCATGAAATTTACCAGAATTTCGCAAGCTAGCAATCAGATACATATACTTTGGTTGGAGCATGAAGCTCTCTCCTTTCATTGTGATCAACCCCAGACATTCTGTGACTGATTAAAAGACCAAGAGCCAATATGTTATTGCTTAAGGAGTTTCTTCACAAAGGAAAAAGAGGTAGGGGAGAATCATAGAACCTCCAAACTAAAGAGATCTCTATATATTCTAATGTTTGAAATGTGAGAATTTTATCTTATTAAGAATATTGGAGTTTTTTCCTAAGTATTGAGAGTACACATTAATTTGAAATTGGAATACATGTAATTTAACAAATATTAATTGGTCCTGTCTTACATACTTCAACTTATATTAAAGGCTAATATATGTCATGGAAAATAGTAATTGAACAACCCGTGTTCTCTGAGCTTGAAACATGGAAAGACAGAAAGACAAAAAACAATGTAACAATGTTGGAAGTTATATGTGTATTGTGCAGGTTTTTCAAAATATGTGTTCTCAGTTGTATAAAAGTTAAAGGAATAAGAATTTCACCTGGAGGGTGAGGGAAACACAGATAATTTCAGTGAGGAAGCAGAAATTGAGGTAGATCTTACAAGAATGGGTGGGATTCAATAGATGGATACTGTAGAGAATAAAATCCCAAATAGAGAATTGTACGTCGAATAATACTAAAACAAGAAAGTTGGATCTGTGTTTGTGATTTTATGTGAAGTCTGAACAAATAACTTGCATATGGAAAAAGAGGCAGGATATAAACACGAGTAAAAAAGAGTTCAGGTCAAAATTATGAATGATACTTGATTTTGGTGAGAGATAGGTTTTATTTTTCTAGGCCTCAGAATCACTGAAGACTTTAAATCAGATCAGGGTGACATGAAGAGAGAAAAGTCTTGGGAGGTTACATCTGTGGTTATTTCAATTGATACACCAAAAGATTTGTTCTTCAGTGAGTCCTGGAAATGAAGGTGTTAAAGACAGAGGACACCAGAAAAACATCATGGAAGTGGAATTTGCTGTTTGCTCTGTTTTTTTTTTTTTTTTTTTTTTTTTTCTTCTTTTCATTTGATTGTTTTGTAATTTTCCCCCTTGAATAATTGCAATCTTTCCTGCTTCTCTTTTGTATCTGTGTGCTTTCCTTCAGGTTATATCACCCCTTTCAATTGTAAGAGAAGGATGATGAAGGCCATTGAAATAATTTTCTGACAAGTAAAGGAATATGAAAAGGAAATAAGAATGATTTTCTAGATAGAATTTTGTCATTGTAAGTGCTATAGATATTTAAGTTTCTACTTAGACTTTATTATTTCTTCCAAAAATATTTATATGTGCCAGGTACTTTTCAAATCATTAGTAATATGGGAGTAAATAAAACAAAGTTACCTGACCAGAAACCTAAACTCATCACCACTTATTTCAATACTGGAGTGAACTTAATGTGTTTCAACAGAGAGACAGTTATCTCTATTCTCTATTCCAGTGCTTCCTTCTGACTGACTGTATTTTAAAGCTCTTTTTAAGAATAAATATTTTAAGAGTTTTTGGGTTTTTTGTCTCTTTTCTTTTTTCTTTTTGTCAGTGTCAGCTTTTGATGTCGAATTAATAGTATCTTGACAAAATGTTTTCCAAAATCATTCTTTGGCAGAATATGTACAAATGTAGAATTCTGTTTTCCTTGCATATTTAATAAAACTTTCACATAAATTGTAATTATTTTAAAACTACTGAGTAGTTTTTATAGGATATCTATTCATTTTTGTTAATTTTGATAGGCCATGTTTTTCTAGGTATTATTTTTTCATTTTACCTAATTTTAAAATGTTTTGTCAAAAGTTGCTCATGATATTCTCTTGTTGGTCTCATACTCTCTATTGTGCCTATAGCTATACTTCATTCTATATTACTTATTTGGTCTTTTTCTCTTTTCTCATGGTATTTCAAAAGATTTTGAACATTTATAAATGTTATTAAGCATAATCTTTTGGCTGTTTGTCCTCTTTATTGCATGTTAACCTGCTATCCAATAAATTTTTATTTTAAACATTTTGTATATTGCATGTTAATGTTTTCTTCCATATTTCTTTACTTTTTTACACTGTTTTGCTGAATGCTAATATATATTTCAAAATTTTATTCTTTTTAAGTGTATAAAATCTCTATGACTTATATGTTTTAATAATGTTCTATAATATGAAATATTTTATTATCAATCAAGTCTACAGATTTTCTTATATACAAATTTACTACTTCTTTAATTTATAGATACATTTGGAATCAAACATATGTGGTCAAATTTTTTTGGTTTCTTGCTGTCAGCTATACTTATATGCATCTATAATATTTCATATAATCTTACAATACTGACATTCCTTTATCAAAAAGTGGGATCTGTTTCATCTCTTTGAGTCTGAGCAGTCATATAACTTCCTTGACCAATAGAAAGCAGCAGAAGTTACGTCATAGAAGATATTAGAGCTTCTATCTCTCTCCTCCTCCTTCTCAGCCTCTTCTTCTTCTCTTTCTTTTCCTCCATCTTCTTCTCTCCAAACATTTGGTCTTCAGCCCTACCAGATTGTTTCCAGAAAGCTCTGATCACGTGAAGACAACATGTGTAGTCCTGCATTTATAGCCACAACTAGTCTCCTAGATAGCACTAACCACAAGATTTGTGAATAAATAAGCATTTAATACTTTCACTCACCAGACTTTAGAGTTTTCTGGTGAAGCCCTAGATCTTTTGGAGCTGAGATAAATAATTTTCACTGTAACTCTGACCAAAATCCTTGCCCACAGCAACAGATACCTGGTAGCACATTATACTATCTAATAATCCAGGATTGCCATTGGCTTGTTTGAATCTTCTAAACTTTACTGAAAGTTTTACCTCTTAAATTTTTCATATTTTGAGAGAAATATATTGTGTAATCTCCTAATAGTCTGCATATCTTACTATTTCTTCTCATATTTGTAGTGTGTGTATGTGTGTTGAAACTTTATTACTGAGGGTACATTATCATTTATTGAATCTTCTGATGACTTGAGCTATTATCAATAGAGAATGGCCCTCTTTATCTCTGTTAATGTTGGCCAACTTTGTATTTTTCTTGAAATTGATGTAAGTATACCAATGCTATGATTTTGGTATGTTTTGTCTCCCAAAGATTCATGTACTAAAAGTTTGACTTGCAATGTGAAGATATTAAAAGGTCATGGAACCTTAAAGAGGGGGAGTTCAGTAAAAGGTAAGTAGGAGGCCTTTGGGGAGCATTGTTTTCAGAAAGGATTAATGCTAGTTAGTTCTCACAAGAACAGTCCATGTTCTTGGCCCCTTCTGCTGGTGGCTAGATCCCCCATTTATTTCTCAACAGTTTTACGATGCAAACAAGAGAAACTTGGGTAGGATGCTGGAACCATGCTATTGAATCTCTAGTACTGTGAGTTAAATAAATGTTTTTATTTTAAAGGAGGAATCTAGCCTCAGGTATTCTATTAAAATGATGGAAAACAGACTAATATAACCATTTTTCTTTCTAGTATAATTTACTTGGTATTTCCTCACTCTTTTACTCCTTTTGTACACTTACCTTTTATTATGTTTTCCATGAGCAATATCAAGCCAGATTTGAAAACTCATACACTGTGACATTTTCTTAGACTGAAGAAAGACATTATTTTCATTAGTCATTACTACTGAGTGATTCAAATTGATTTTTAAGACTTTGGTTATTTGCGTTTATAGTGCCAGTACCAAAACAAACAAACAAAACGAAGTTGGGTGCTGAATAATGGTCTTTGGAGAATTATCTACCTTTTCTCTCTGTCTTATTCAAAATTATTCAGCTGGCTGGGTGCAGTGGTGCATGACTATTATGCCAGTGGCTCAGGAAGCTGAAGCAGGAGGATCCCGAGTTCAAAGCAAGCTATAGTGAGGCATTAAGTAATTCAGTGAGACTATATGTCTCTAAATAAAATACAAAATGGGGCTGAGGGTGTGGCTTAGTGTTCTAGTGCCCCTGAGTAAAACCCCTGGTATAAAAAAAAATCTAGTTACCTTTGATATGTGTAATTTCACATTTCAAGTTGTTAGGCATTGATTTTAAAGACATTTACATAGCAAAACCATTGTAACAGAAATATTAGTACTTTGAGAACATGTGACTATATTGAACCCTTCATACTGCTGACATTCTATAATATTTGACCCAAACTTAGAACATTTCTTTTGCTTGCTTCCATGTCAAGTTTTCTCAAACCCTTTGCCACTCAGTGAGTAAAAACAATACTCTTAAACTAACATTTTAAAATTCAAAGAGAATATATTCATTTCTACAAACAAAAGCAGTTATTAACAACAAAAAAATTTCTAACTTTTTTGCTTTCTGCTCTTTGTTCTTCTTCCCTTTCTGACTGTCTAAGGCTGCAACAGCCATATGCTTTTGAGCACGAGAATGAAGTCCTCTTGTAGAACAGAAAGAAAGATTCCCTGATGGCATTGCTAAGCCACTGTATTGACAATGGACTACCTAACTTACGCTCTGTGATATTATTCTATGAGACAGAAAAACCTACACAACTTAAAAACACTCTACTAGAAGTTTTGACATTTAAGCCAAATAATTTTGAAAATACATAATGTTTCAACTATAATATAGATTCTATTCACAAAACTGATCCAGGTAAATGACATTAGTTCCTTCTTTAAGCTCTTTGACAAAATATATGGATAATTAATTTTTGGTAATTTTTTTGGAATATTTTGAACATCTGAATAGATTGAGATTGAATTTTCAGAGCCTAGTAATTTTACTTTAAAAACAAGCCTTTGTTATTACTTGTGATGAAAAATGATAATTTTCTATTAATAAAAAGTTCATGATCCCAGTTCAGTTTCCAAAAATATACTGTCAACACTAATTTGTAAAAAAAAATGGAATAATAAAAAACTTAACACTCAAAAAAAAAAAAAAACAACCCAATCAATAAATGGGCTAAGGAGCTGAACAGACACTTCTCAGAAGAGGATATACAATCAATCAACAAATATATGAAATAACATCAACATCTCTAGTAATTAGAGAAATGCAAATAAAAACTACTCTAAGATTTCATCTCACTCCAGTGAGAATTGAAGTTATCAACAATATAAGCAACAATAAGTGTTGTCAAGGATGTGGGGGGAAAAGCACTCATACATTTCTGGTGGGCTACAATTGGTGCAATCAATCTGGAAAGCAGCATGGAGATTCCTTAGAAAACTTGGAATGGAAGCACTATTTGACACAGCTATCCCACTCCTCAGTCAATACCCAAAGGACTTAAAACCAGAATACTACAGTGATGCAGCTACTTCAATGTTTATAGCAGCACAATTCACAATTGCAAAACTGTGGAAGCAATCTAGATGCCCTTCAATAGATGAATGGATAAGGAAACTGTGGTACATATACATAATGGAATATTACTCAACATTGAAAGAGAATAAAATTATGGCATTTGCAGGTAAATGGATGGAGTTGGAGAATATCATGCTAAGCAAAATAAGCCAATCCCAGAAAACCAGTGGATGAATGTTTTCTCTGATAGCTGAATGCTAATCCATAATGGGCGGGGGGTGCATGGGATGAATGGAGAAACTTTAGATGGGGCAAAGGGGAGGGGAAAGGAAGCAAGAGTTTAGGAAAGATGGTGAAATGAGATAAACATCATCAACTGAGGTACATGTATGATTGCACAAATGGTGTGAGTCTACTTCATGTACAACCAGGGAAATGAAATATTGTACTCCATTAGTGTACAATGAATCAAAGAGCTTTCTACTATCATATATAACTGATGAGAACTAATTAAAAGTGGAATAATTTCAATACTTTTTGCAAAGAGCTTTCTGCTAAAATAATAATAATAATAATAAATCTATTTGAATAGAGTTAATGAAACATTTTTGTATATTTGTTTCATTTAATCACCTCAGAAGATTTATATGGTGTCTATTACTCTTGTCATCACAGTTTCTTAAGTGCAAAATAAGATTAGCAAAATGAAGTGCTTATTTGAAATTTACATAACTAGTATATAAGAGAGAAGACTTATAACTTCAAAATTGATGCTGTTTTTGATACATTTTGGCACCTTTCTGGTTAAAATGTGGACACTAGTATGAGGGAAGCAAATTTTTAATAGAGCATTTTGAGATACCCTTATCTACTTTGGAAATACTATATTGGAAAGCCTGCCACAATTATGCAAATGGGATTTTCTGCTATTTGAACAATATGCATTTAATATAAAATGTTGTTTCATGTTGTTGATTTAACAGATTGATATTTAAATAGATCTTTCTATATGCAAAAATCCATAATTTAACTATTATGTCAATTAAGAGAAAAAGGGCTTAACTATATAAAATACATATTTTCAGAAGTATTCAATAGCCCATCTAAAAGGCATTATGATTCATTCAATAGATAAAAAAATATTTATTTAGAATATGCTATGTGTCAAGAGCAGGAAGTACAACAGAGAACAAAGTAGATGATCAACATGCAACCATTGTATGGGTTAAAGGGACATTAAGAGTAAAGAATCAAATAATATCTCTAATAGTAATGATTAATACTTGTAAGTCATGTTTCTGCTCCTTTCTGTTAGTTTTAGCAAAAATTTCCTTGTAAATAAACAATTTTTGCATCTTCCACCAACTCTCACTACTCTGTTGTGATTTAGTATATACTCCAGCTTCATACTCTCTTGTTTTAGAAACTAACCCACCAGATGACTCAGGCCTTTAGCCCAAGAGTTATATGGGGCAGTAGGCTATGATATTTCAGGATTACTTGTGATGTATTATGGGTTTGTGCTCCCTCAAAAAATATGCAGAAGTCTTTACCTGAGGACTTCAGAATTCAACCTTTGGAAGCTGTCTTTCTAGAGAGAGAACCAAGTTAAAATGTATTAAATAGAGTGGCCATAATCCAATATGATGGGTAGCTTCATAAAAGGGGAAAATCAAGCCCAGAGACAAACACATGTAGAGAGATGGTATACAGATACACAGGGGGAGTACCCTGTGAAGATGAAGGGTTGGAGTGAGGTATGTGCAAACCAAGGACATGTGAGACTTCTATAAGCTAGGTGGAGGCATGAAACATATCATTTCTCAAGATTTCTGAGGGAGCATGGTCCTGCCAAGACATCAGTTTCAAACTTCTAGATGCCAAAACTACAAGATAATAAATTTCCATTGGTTTAACTACTCAGTTTGTGGTACTTTGTTTCAGCAGCTCTAGGGAAATAATATAATGAGCAAATGTTCAGATGTGGGATTCAGCAACATAAAGAGCACTTAGTTTCAGACAAAGGGCACATTCTTTGCTATGCTGGATAGGAAAAAATGTACCACATATAGAATGTGATAACTTTTAATCAAATAGAAGGAAAACATCATCAGGGTGCTGTGGCAGTATTTCATCATGTTCAGTGTAGACCGGCTACAATTTAGTGGGAGAGTGACCCTATGGTCAATTTATTATTTTACTTGCTAGATGTATTTCAGAATCATCAGGACAGTCCTTCAATTACAACCGAATAAAAGTAAAATGTAGAATGATAAATTCAGACTTTATTTTTTTAACTTAATGCACAAGATTAAATGATGTTGTCATAGACCCTATTTATTTTGGACTTTAAGAAATTTGGACTGTGAAGAAAAAGAAATTTGGACTTTATTATTTATGTGCATCAAGTTATTTTTTATTTTTTGTATAGATTTAAAATGTTTTGATAAGAACACATAGAGTTAGATCCACTCTTCTAATTTTTAAGTGTATAATACATTATCCTTGACCATTTGAGTCTAAAGACTAATGAAATAGAAGAGAAGCACAGAAAATCCACACATACATAGTCAATTCAACAAGGATGCAAGTATACAAAATGGGCAAAGTACAGTCTCTTCAGCACAATAGTGCTGGGAAATTATATATCTACATGAAAAAGAATGAAATTGGATCTTTCTCTTATACTGTACATAAAAGTCAAAGTAAATTGTTAAAAGATTAAATATCACTCTGTTATCTTGCCCTTTCTCTCATTCTTCCTCATGGAGATGGATTGGTTTATCTGGCTAATGAATTTGGGATTGAAATGCACTTAATTTCTCAGTTTTCTCATTTTGAATCATTCTCAGCACCCACTGTGTTCTCTACTCAAGAACTTTTACAGGATCCTGTTGATATTTGCAATGGTCCCATATTATCTGTTTCTAGGTTGACAAATTTGTGTGATTATGTAGGCAGTGTTAAGACATACATTCACCAACATACATAAAGTATGTTTTCTTAGCTTTAATTTTTCATATATAATTTTAAATATGCTCAGTTTGTTTATTCAAGTGAAAGGCAATATTAGGTTTGGAGTTCAACAGATCCCAGTAAATTTTAAAAAAAGGATAAAATTTAGAGAAGAGACTGTCTTGGGCATGAGCATAGGAGATATCACATAAGAAGGAATGGTTAGACAGTGCTCTCTCTTTTGACATTCTTGACTACTTGTTTGCTCACTTGATTTTTTACATTCCTACATATCTTGAAATATCTGTAAGATTTATTTAAGTATGATCACATATTACCTTGTGAGCAAACATTGCTATACTAATTTCTTCAATATAAGTATTATACTAGGACTTCACCAACAATCTATAAATTCATTTCTCTGATTTGGGGACTTTATGTCTCCTTTTCTCTTAGTTCTCCCCTTTGTTACTGGAGTATATTCTATAGTGTTTTTTAAAAGATATTTAGTAGGTAATTATTTTGAGAATTTGTGAATCTGAAACTGACTTTATAATCACATGTTACTGATTCTTTGACTATGGATATTAGTAATAGCATTGTACAAAGTTCTATTCTCATACATGTTCTTGATTTTTCATTGTTTCTTTCATATTATTTTCCAATCAGGTCTTTCATTCACATCTCATCTCAATTAATGAGGCTTCTGGAAAACTACAAATCCTTTATTAGTATGGTGTTTCTTAATTCTAAAATTTAAAAAGTTCCATATGGATATTAAAATTATCATATGTATCTATATAAATATCATATATAATTATCACAGAGATGACTATGAATGAAGTACATATGTGTATATATATATATATATATATATATATATATATTCATATATATAAAAACCACTAGCTCAAAATATTCTATGGAAAATAAATTAGTTTGGTAATATGATTCATCTTTCCTCCATCATTGATTCCTCTTCTTCACTAAGATACTATATAAAACAGAATAAAATCAAAATAAAGAAAATACTGAAAACACAAATTGTTTGGGGATGTGATGTAGTTATAAATGATACTGTGTTATAAATATCTTAGAGACTGATTCTAAAGCAGCAAACTAACAATCATATACATGCCTCATTGAAAATGCTTCCTTTTCATGAATGCTTACTGTATACTAGTTTTCTGCTAGGAACATTGAAGGTATTGAGTTTATCTTGCCTCTATTATATAAAATCTCAGTAATTGTGAGAGCCGATTATTTCATTGTATGATGCTTCACAAACCTTACTTCTATCCACTACTAATTATGCATTTCTTAGCTCATTAGTTCCTCAGAAATTTACACAGATACATAAAACATCATGAAATGGACAAACTTTAATTTTTTATAACATTCAGTATGAATGCACATGAAAACTGATTATTAACATATCTTTGGATTTTATCTGATATTTTACTTGGAATTTGAAATAGAGGTGGAACTCAGTTTTCTATTCTATTTATTTCTTCCATAATCACAAAAAAATCTTGAATTGTTGGGGTTAAAGTTTTTTAATACTTATTAGTTCCTTGGCTACTTATAAATCTTATTTATACTTATCCCTACCTTGAAATAACAAATATTATTTTATTTTACATGTCAGCTCATGATTCACCATATTTTATTCATAAATATAAACTGATATTTCCCTTTATATTTTTGCAATTAATTTTTGATATGAATAAAATAAAGTAATAGATTATTTTTATTCTTAATATTTTAAGAATATTATCATATATGTATTTGATATATGTATATAATATATGTATTTAAATTATTAAAATTCTAAACTTTTCTTTTTTTTCTTTTTAATCAATGAATATTATGAAACCTGTTATATTTCTCATATCACTGTTATAGTACACAAAAAGCAATACCACATTTTAATGCTTTATGTAAGTAAATGTATTATATACTTCCTTTGTACCATACAAATGATGAGGTTTAAATTCATGCTTCTCCTAGCACAAGAAAAATTAAGGACTTTATTTTACTTTGTATTCTATCCATGAGGTATATTAAGCATGCTTATGTTGTGACTAATATACAATTTTCCATTACAAATATAGACAGACAAACATTTGAACAAAGTAAGAAATTTTGATTATGCTTTGAGAATTATTCCCCCAGATTATTTCCAACTTCAATTTACTTCACTCTTTTGTTCTCATCTAAAAGAGGTTTATAATTTCAAACATGCAGATAAAATTTAAAATTCAGTTTTCTATTGTTAGATCTATCATTATGATAATAGCATTTCTCACAGTTGGACTGCATCTTAAGACAGCCTTAGTAGCATTTCAATAGCAACCAAATTCATTTGTGTCCTAGAATTAATTTAAATTACTTTTTTTTACACTAATGAATATTATTGTTATATTGAGCTTGCTAACAACAATGCAGGTGTCTTCACAATATTGTATATAATTAGAGGTAATCCTGCAAGGACAGAACCAATACAATTTGGTAGCTACTTGCATCCTATTGTAAATCAAATCATTGATTTACACATTTGTATTAGTTGGTCACTTAAACTTTTACTTTTATAATACTATTTATTATCTTAAAATAACTCCTGGATTTTTGTCAAGGTTTTGCCCAAATTGATAAAAATATCAATCTCAACATGAACTATTTAAGCTTCAAACAATCAGAAGGGAGGAGATAACTGAAGTTATCAGAGAGAATGACTTTATTTGAGAGAGCATGTGTACAGAGGAAAAAAGAAAATTGAAGGTTTGGGGTATAAGAGAGAAAAAAAAGCTAAATAGAAGGACCAAGGTAAGAATATTAGAAAACCATAGTATCATGGTGCCTTTAGTAAACTGAGAGAAGAATATTTTAAATTTATGTAAACAGCATATTGATAAATATTTTGATATGACAGTATTCACTGAAAATAAATTTAACATGTTAATAATACTGGGAGTGTTAAATAGTATGAGGCAATATTTAATAATTTTGAACTAAATTTATAATAAAGACTTTGTTAGAATTAATGCCTTTTTTTCCTTTCATAAAATAAGCCCCATTTGCTTATTTTATGGTATAACATTTTCAGTAAAAAAGAGTTACCTTATCATTTTAAGTACACTTTCAAGTGTAAAGTCAATACAACTATAATGGGTGAAATGGAAAGTGTTAAACAAGTCCTTCTAAGTTGAAAATGTGAATCCATTGGGATCATAACAAGTATGTAGAGAATTTCTCACACTTTGTTGAGCCCAATGTAACTATCAATGTACATATAACATCATACTAAATAATTCTGTTTCAGTCAGCTTTTTATTTTTTTATTTTATTTTATTTTTTTGCCATCGTGACTGACAGAACTGCAGGAACAATTAGAGGAGAAAAAGTTTATTATAGGGCTTATGATTTCAGAGGTCTCAGTCCATAGATAGCTGACTCCATTCCTGGGGCCTGAGGTTAGGTAGAACATCATGGTGGAAGTGTGTGGTGGAAGAAAGAGGCTCTGGACACGATAATCTTGAAGCACAGAGAGAGCGATCTGCTCAACAAAGACAAAATATATCCCAAAGGTGAGTCCCAAGGGATTCACCTCCTCCATCAACACCCTACCAGCCTACAGTTACCACTCAGTTAATCCCTATCAAGGGATTAATTAACTGATTGGGTTACGGCTCTCATAACCCAATCATTTTACCTCTAAACCTTTTTGCATTGTCTTACACATGAGCTCTTGGAAGACATGTCTAAACCATAAGATATGCTGACATTTTTAAAGCTGTTTTTCTACACTTGTTAACATTTCAAGTAAAATACAAATATAATTTTGTATATTCATACATTTTTTTTCAAGACTTAAGAACTTTCAACTACCTCAAAGATGGCCTAGGGAAAAAGTACATGAAATGAAATCTGATGTCATCAATTACTTAACAAAGGTAAATTCAATTCATAATACTTTATTTCCTGATTGGATATTTTGGCCTATGGATGCACTGTTATTTTGTAAAAGATTGAATTAACCACAAGATAGTTATAATTTAAAACTTTATCATAAATGCAATGATGACTTGTGCATTACACAATTTTTAAGACCTCTTCAATCATATTGAATTAGTTTCCATTACTTTAAACATTAGGTTAAACTAATAAAATCATATTTTAAGTAAACTAGTATTTTCCATAAAGAACAGAGTCTGATTAATGTGGAAGTTCCTTCCTCTACTAGTTATATCTCTAACCAAGTTATAATAGGGAGTCCTTTTAGTACTGGTAATTTTCCTTGTGGAAACATCCGTTAACTGTCTCTGATAAATCTACTTAGAAGCAGTGAGACACTTTAAATCTCAAACTTCTTAAAGAGTTTGAGATGTGCCCATTAATCATTATCAGCTAGCAGATGTATTAAAATTTATCACTCTTCTAGAGCTCTTCTGTCAATTTGGACCCAGTCCAGGGGCAGGCCCTTTTCACATAAAATGGAATAAAACAGACATGCACATAGACCCATTTCAATTCTGTCTGTCTCACCACAATGACTTGAAAAATGTATTCAATAAATTATATTTACAGATTTATGACCACCGGATCTTTCTATTCTTGCCCAGACCTAAAACTAGCTATTTTGCCAACATAGTCTTTTCTGATGCTTTCAGTGTTATAACTTCAGCAATATTTTAGTGATGTGTTCACTGAAGAAAGAAAAAATAAGAATACTAAGTAAGCTTGATGTTCATATATTTTATAAAATGTTGGGAATACCAACTGCATTGTAAATGGCTTTAGAAATGTAGCTAAAAGTTGAACTTAATGAATAACTCAGCTTTAAAATGGCAAAAATAACTCATCTCAGGAGTGGTATTTTTGATACCTCTTTGTTTTATTATAATCATAATTGAGAGTACATTGTTACCTGTGATCTCCAGATCAAGCTTTGTTTTTTCTCAGTTTCTCTGGGAAAGAAACACATATTGTCTTATTCCTATGCACAAGGAGCTTTGTATCTCCTATCAACATGTTTATGCACACCAGAGCTAAGATCCACTTGTTCCTGTGCACTTTCCCAAATGCAAAGTGTTTGAGAAGGACAGTCTTATATTTTTGAAATCTTGTACTTCCCTTATGATAGTTACCAATTTTATTTAATACTTTAGGTAAATGAGTTTAGTTAATAATAAGTTAGTATTGCCACTATTCTTATCTGTTTGTTACATTTACACTAGACGAAGGCTAATTCAATGCAATATAAGGTTAGATTATTATTTTTTAGTTCATAGCATACAATGCAACCTTGCATAATGGAAAAGAAACATAGTAAGTACTGGTAATAAAGATTTATATGAAAGCATCAGCAGAGAAAACTTTATGAGGGAGAAGCAAAACTTCACAATAATCAACACATAGGGATGCCACCTGGGATATTGTTCAATCTGAGTAAATGTGTTTTTAAATTGATTTCAAAAAGTAGTTTGAAACCCACTTAAGTGTTGCTTTCAAATATGACATCTTTTTATCATGAGTACTATCATGGTTGTAAACAATGGAAAATAAACTGAAGTTTTATATGTGAATATTTCTATATTTGAATGAAACTTGCTCAGAAAAAACATTTTTATGAAACAATTAAATATTAACAATCAAGATTTTTTAATTTTTTTTCATAAGACAGTTCTGTAATTAAGGACTGGATAAACTTTCCAGTAGTTACATATATTTTCTGGATTTCTTCTCTTTTTTGTCTACAATTCTTCTAAACCTTCACTGTTGATATTGCGTTACAGAGATAGATGTTCAGTAACAAAGCAAATTCTAATATCCAGGGCACATTCTTACTTAATTTTTTTTTTGTGAGGGGAGGTGGTGGGGCTCCTATATCAGGTATTTAAGTTTGTGTCAGTCCCACATAAACTAATCTTGTTCTACATGGCCTATACTGGTTATAGAGGTTATGGTGGTTATTTTATTACAATAGATAGAGGAAAAGTTGTATTAACTTTATTATTTTGAAATGCATTTAAGTTATTCTGAGTCTCATTTCACATGCAGATGGGAAATTTAAATTTCCATGTGTAATGAGCTGATTCTTTTTAACTCAAGTTCTTGCAGTTTCCTGAAAAGCCAGGGATGAGAATACTTCCCCTGCTTCTGTTTTCCTGTGTCAAATAATAAATCAGTGTTCTCCAATGTAGTTATTGTTCTGCTTTCATGAATTTTGCAGTCAATCTCTTGACATTCTGTCCTTACCCTGGATTCTTTAGTAGACTAAATAATTCAAGGAACTGCAAACATCATTCCATTTTTCAGTCCTGGAGAAATTTCCCATGTCAGGTTGTTTAAAATCCCCCGATTAAAATTTCAGAGTTTCACTCTTTTCTCTTACACTTAATTTTTTGTCCTTCCCTTTTAGAAAACAGTGTGACATGTTCATTATAGAATCAGTGGAAACCCAAAAGCTTTAAGAACCAAAGCTCTTCTTTACTCAGAAACCCACTTTCACAGGAATGGAAGGTGGAGAAAAGAAAGAAATTGTTTCATTTTATCTAATGTTAAGGATATTTAAAAAACATAAGTAAAACCATGATTAATTATCCTGCTACAGAAACAGGTTAACATTTGGGAGGTTGGTAGGATGCTTCCAAAGTTGTTCATTTTTTTTTTTTTTTTTGGTATGATCTTCACATTTTCTGTTCTTATAATTTTTTTTTTACTACTGTACATATTTTTCCATGAGTTGTAAGGTATTGTGTTATTATTCATAATTAATAGCAGCTACTCATATGTAAGAGAACAGAATTGAAATATTGTATGTTTTTATGTTTGGGTATCTCAAGAATGGGAACTTTCACCCATCTTCCTGAGGGATCACTTTGGCTGCTGTGTTGAAAGTAGACTGTAGTGGTAGAAAATAGAAAATATGAAACTTTCTGAGGGAATATGGTAGGTAAGGCTAGGTTTGTATGAGAAATGTTTAGATACAATTTTGAAAATAGATCCAAGAGTAGTTACTGAGGATTTAGGTATAGCAAATGTGATTAAAAAAAAAAAATCAACCACAACTTCCAGGTTTTTACTTGATATTTAGGAAAATACAACAGATATCATTTGGCATAGGGTAGATTCTGGGGCATCTAGTTTAGGAACAAGAATAATAGTTCAGTTTTGAACATTTGGAAATTGTAATGCCTATTAGGTGCAGTTAGATATATGAAAGAAAGAATTTATTAGAAAAGCATGTGGTGGGAGAAATAAAAAAAAAGCACCAATGTGAGAATAGATTTTAAAGACTACTAACAATAGGTGAAGTCCCAAGAATAGTAAATAAGGGGAAATCTACAAAATGGTGGAGTCAGGGTCCACTTTAACACTCATGTGAGAGTTCAGAGAGAAAGGAGCAAATAGCAAAGGAGACTGATTAGGAACAACCTGCAATACAGCAAAGAGAGAAAGGGAAAAGAGAAAGTTGTGTCCTGGAGGCCAATTGCAGATAGTCTACCTGGGAGAAAGGAGCAATCATCAGTGTCAGATAAGGCTGAAAGGTAATTAAGAGAAAGACTGAGAACCCATCAAATGGGATATTAATATTACAGAAAATTATGCAAGATATGTTCAAAAATATTATTTTAATTTCTTAGATTTTTCTTAGAAATGTTTTTAGTGGTGAATTATAGCTTTATGTAAGTATAGAGTTCATTTTGACATAATCACACGTGAATGGAATTTAGTTCTTCCATTTCTGTCCCCACTACTTGCTCTTTCCCCCCTCCCCCCTCTCTCTCCCTGTTCCCCTTACTCTATTCTAATGGTCTTCCTTCTATTTATTGATTGATTTTTTAACTGGTTCTTTAAAGATATACATAATGTGAAATTCACTGTGGTATATTCATATGTAGACATAATATAATTTGTTCAATTTCATTCTCCCAGTTTCTTCCTTTTCCCATAATTTTCCCACAACTCAATTCCCTTCTTGTACTTCACTGATCTTCCTTCTATTTTTGTGGAATTCTCTTGCTTTTTTTCCTCTTTTTTTTTTTTGTTCTAGCTTCTGCATGAGACCCCTGACTTTCTGAATCTGGCCTATTTCACTTACCAGAATGTTCTCCAATTACATGTATTTGACAGCCCATGCCATAATTTCATTCTTCTTTATGGCTAAGTAGAACTCCATTATGTATATATACTATAGGGTATATATTATACACCTGAACTGGTTTCATAACTTGGCTATTATACTTTGTGCTGCTATTAACAATAGTATGCCTGGATCACTGCAGTATTCTCATTTCAGTTCTGTTGGGTAAATACCAAGGAGAGAAATACCTAGATGACATGATGGTTTCATTCCTTGTCTTTCAAGGAAACTTCACACTGCTTTCCAGAATGGTTGTACTAATTTTCAGTCCACCAAGATTGTATGAGTGTACCTTTTCCCCCACATCCTCACTAGCTTTTATTATTTCTATTCTTGATTGTCATTCCACCTGGACTGAGAGAAAATCTCAAAGGCTTTTTTCTTTTCTTTCTTTTTTTTTAAATATTTTAAGGCTGGGGATTTAACCAGCAGTACTTTATCATTGAGCTACATCTCCAGCCCTTTTTTATTTATTTTTATATTTTTATTTTGAGAGAGGATCTCACTAATTTGTTTGGGTTCTTGTTATATTGCTGAAGTTTCCTTGAACTTGTTACCCTCCTGTCTCAGCCTCTGGAGTCAATGGGATTATAGGTACACATCACTGTGCCCATCTCAGTGTAGCTTTGATTTGTATTTCCCTGATTTCTAGGGATGTTGAAGATTTTTTTCACATCTATGTTAGCCATTTTTTACTTCTTCTTTTCAGGAATAACCATTTAGTTCTTTCGCCCATTTATTGACTGGATTATTTGGTTTTCTTCTGGTATTTTTCTTTGAGTTCTTTGTATATTCTGGGTATTAATCTCTGGTCAGAATTGTAGCTGATATAGATTTCTATCATTCTATAGGCTATTTCTTCATTCCTTTAAATGTTCCTCTTGCTACACAAAAAGGTTTTAATTTGATAAAACACATGCTGAAGTAACACCCTGTATGATTTAAAAAGTTACAAAGATATTAGTAAATTTTATCAGTCAAAAATAAAAATATAAATCAATAAATATATCCTAAATAGACTTTTTCATATGATTTTTAGCATGCAGTTGGCATGTCTTTTTACAATGATAGTCTTCTCTTCACCTTTAGTTGCCTATGCATCTGTTTGTAGTGCACGGATAAAATGTAAAAGTACATGTAGTTTTATAAACTATTATAAACATCTGTTATTATTTAAGTTTTCCCTTCTATTACTTCACAATAACTGTCAAGGTTGATGTATTGTCTTTGGCCTACCCCATCACATTCCTTTGAAGATGGCAGATAGTTGTTTTGTGAAGATGAAATCGATTTTAGAGAACTGACAATAAATACTTGATTAATTCATTGCTAATATAATTAGGAAACATTTTGAATTGAATAAGATAGAGAAGAAAAAATGAGCTAAAATGTTTAATCTCCAAATGTGATAATTTTATAGTTATATAAAACACCACTCCTTAATAAATGACAGATTTTCTTGTACATTTTGTAACTGATTGACTTTGGTAAGCATGTATTAAGGGAATACATGAAACTAATTGCTTTTCTGGATGCTTACATTGAATTTTAATTAAAGTGAATACTTTTGTGGATATTTGGTTGAATAAAATAACAATGAACATTAAAATATAATATTATTTTAAAAAGATGTAAGTAGGAGAATAATTTAGAAATTGCATATTTGACTGAAAACTCCTTATAATTAATGGTTTAGTGTTTTACTATCTCCACTTATAGGCCATATATAACTTATGTACTTATACTAATGACTTCTGCATTCTGTTAGTAAATATATCTATTTGTATGAGTAGGTATATTATTTTGTTTCCATCTAGTGTTTCATTTAAATACTGCTAATCACATGAATTCTGTTACACAAATTCCTCATGTGCTGAACACAAAATGAAATTTTAAATAAGGGTCAGAAAAGTTTTGTTTGAGTCTAGGTCTAACTCTTGTATTTACTAGCTCTGTATCTCTGAGTCACTTAATTTCTTAAAGTTCCCTCATCTGTTAAGTGGGATTAAAAGACCTATAAAACAGTAAATAATTTTGTAATGAAAAAATTCATTTGTAAACCAGGTTACAAGTACAAATATTGAATGACTATGATCTATTTAGTAATCAAAATATTGATTAATTCTTCCTCTGCCCCACATTTGGGTATCACTGAGAGAGCTACCTGTCAGGTCAGTTTTCAAATGGCATTGTTGAGAACCTGGTGAGTTGCAAAATGCAGAATACTAAGAACACACTATGTGGGTTTATTCCATCAATGTCATTACTTTTATTATACATTATATTCATCACTGTTACTTTTTAATATGTAAACTACTAAACTATCATGATAAATTTGATTGTGTATATCATGAAGGCAGCTCAGAAAATCTGAGTTATTTTCATTGCTGTAACAGAGCTTTCACTGTTATGTAACTCATATGAGTTCCAGCAATCCAGATAAAAAGTGAATGTTCTACTGAATCATTCTGATGTTTGCCCTTAACAAAAAAGCTTTGGGTAATTGACTGAATGTTTCATTTTGCATCCAGATGTTTGGCTTTGAGCTGATGTAACCACTGTCATAATTACTTACAACCTCCCAAGATATCCATAGAATTAGCTACTTCTAGATCTTTACTGCTTTCAACATATTATTAGTGTTATCAATCACTTTTTCAATTACTTCTGCAGGATCTAAATTTATTAAACTCTTCAATTAAGCCCATTAAGATGCACAATAAGCATGCATATTTCAAGCAAGTGTTTTGGTGGTCCCAAGTGATATTTAAAGAGCACTTTTCATACCATAAACAACTCTTCTTAAGGGCTAAGTTTCTCCCAGTTGGTACGATTGTACTCTGAAAATTCCAGTAAAACTTATGTATACAGGAATTAGCATGTGTTTTCAAAATAATATCCCATTCATTCCATTCTCTTCTTTATTTCATTTTTGATTTAGCCATTACCTGTATATGAATAGAGTCTTCAAGTGCTGAGTTACCTCCTCTTAAGAAAATGACTCAGTAGTAACTGGTAGTCATGCTATGAAGCCAATGGATCAATAAACTTATCTTAAACTAGTTACAAACTGCAGCATTTATTAATTATTTACTTAAGAATAATGTGGTTTGGACCCATGGCCTCACTTGTTAGGCACGTAGCCAAGCTCTACCATTGAGCTACACCCCAACATTTTTTTTTTTAATTTTAATTTGAGACAGGGTCTTGCTCCACTGCCAATGTTGTGATCTTGCAATCCTCCTGCCTCAACTTTCTGTGTTGCTGGTATTACAGGAGTGTTCCACCATGCCTGTACCAAAGTAGAAACTTTTTAATATTAAAATTAGTTTTTGATATTAAAGACCTATTAGATCTTTTCATATCTCAAATCTTTATTTTTTTAAAAAAGGTACTAAAATCATTTAATGCCAGGATACACCTGAACATAAATTCCTTAAATATCAAAATATTTAAGTTGTCTTTCAGAAATATCTTGCAGAATCCACACAAGATTGGTTTGGAACTGGCTTTTCAACTGGCAGACTCCGCCACCTCTGATGACTTTTTTGATGTCACAAGCTCAAAACCTCTTGCAAAGGATATGGTAACACCACTTCCCACAAATAAACATGAGACCTAAGCCAAACAATCCTACAACTTCCCCTTCTAGCCATCCAATCAAGGGGCAACTTCTCCTGTCTCTCTTCCTATAAATTACCCCACTACCAACTGATTAGGCAAATCAGAGCTTTTTGATACTGGTCTCCTTGTTGGGTTTGTACATAATAAATTTTTTTTCTATTTACAAAATTCAAGGTCCATAGTATTGGCTTCAAAGTACATTGTGCAGTGAAGCCTTGCTTAGTAACATTACCATCAAGCTATAGGCTTAATCTAGCTCCCTGTTTTTGTCTACTCTGTGAATAAGAAATATTTTCTAAATTTTCAGCTGGTTTTTAAAAAATGTAATATTTGACGCTTACCTAAAGTCCAAAGTACAGTGATCAGAAAAAAGTTTTATTTGAATATAGTCATGCTCATTTGTTTATGTATTATGACTCTTTTGTTTGATCTCTACAATAGAAATTTTGTGGTAAAAATAAACAAAACAAAACAAACAAAAAACCTAAAGCCACAATTCTTACTATCTATCCATTTAAAGAAATTTTCTGGCCACTGTTCTGATGGGGAGGACTTAGAACTTCTACAGATGATCTCAGTCCTATGTAAGGATTCTGGCTGTGGAAAAGTACAAGGCAGCGTTCCTCTGGTGAGCAAACTCCCAGTCGGTAACAGGTACCCTGCTTCCCATGGTTGGAAAATTCTGCATTTTCTCCCAAGAACTAATAAGATGATTAATACATGTTCAATGTCAGCTGCTATGGTAATGTCCTTCATGAGGAGACTCTATGCTAAGGTCTTATCAGCTTTGACCTTGATCTCTGACACTCAGCTTCTGGAAATAAAGGAACTCTCTTAGACAAGACCAATGTGTCACTGCACCTAAACCTGCCCATGTAACAGTAACTTTATATAATGAGCAATATGTACTAAGAATGTCATTGACCTAATGTAACCTATTGATATAAATAAAGCTGGCAACTCAGGCGAGCAGCTTCTATTTTGCCTCTGCACCTTGCTTCTGTCTCTTTTTGCTTTTCTTTACAGTCCCATTCCTAGGGCCATATTTGCCTTAGATGGGAAGTATTTAAAGTACAATAACCCAACCTTCCAACTAAATGTGGAATTATCTTTCTGTCTATTCTATTTTCCAACTATGTGAGTCAATTATAGTAAGCTACCAAAGAGACCCTTCTAAGCATTGGCCATTGGTAGGTCTTCCTATTGCTTTTTCATGGGTTCCTTCTACAGTGCATATCAAGCTTCACATCCGAGAAACTTTTTGTTCACTTCATGACATTCCTGTTAACTGAATCACATTTCATTATTTCCTGAAACATTAGATACAAGCTATGATTTTTTCTTTGACAAAGTTTTCCAGAGTAGGTTCCAAAGAACATTAATTTGCCAGGGGTCAAATATGTTGCTAAATAGATCCACATTCAAATAAGTTTGAGAAAACTCTTGGTTAAACAAATTTAAACAGTTTCTCTTCTGAATGATTTCTTTGTAAACATCTTTAATATGCAGAATTCTTTAAATTTATTTGGCTGTCAAACACCTTCTTATGTGAAGCATGTCATGGGACTTACTGTTCTCTAAGGTGCCATAATTATTCAGGAATGCCAAATTAAATATCAAGTTAATTAGATTCTAATATCAAAAAAGCTGTATTTTTACCTTCAGTCAATCTATAGGTGGTCTTTCACCTCTAAATTTATCTGATAAGTCTATTTTAAAATTTATTTTATTTAGGAACTGATATATAAATACCACTTTCTATATGTCAAGCATTGTTCTATGGAATTTTCAAATATTAACTATTTAACTTGCATGAAAATCCTATTACTTAGGTGAATTATTATCCATACTTTACAGATGAGAAACCTGATACACTAAGAAGAAAGGTGATTTCCCCAAGGTTATTCAGCTAAAAGGTGGTAGAGCTAGAATTAATGCTTTCAGAGTCCCTGCTCTTAACCTATAAACTATCCTGACACTTCTGGCCCCAATTCAAATATGATTAAAACTTTCTCTCTATATAAAAATGTACTTCCATTTGATGATTTTCTCTATTTATAGGAAACATCTAATAAAAGGATGGATATGGCCTATTCTATATCTGATTTTCAGTATAAAGGAGACTGTAAACTAAAACAATAATCACATTGATAACAACAGTAATAGCTGGGAAAAAAGAGAAAAAAACAGGAGATAGTCTACTAAGTGTTTATTTTCCTCCTATATTGGTTTTATCAAGCTACCATAACAAAAATAGCACAGACTTAATGCTTAAACAACTGAAATTCATTTCTCACAATTCTGGAGTGTGGGAAATCCTAGGCCAAGTTGCCAACAAAGTAGTTTTTACCCTAAAATCTTTTTATATTGCTTATAAGCAGGTGACATTTCACAGTGTGCTCATGTGTCCCCTTTTGTGTACTTGGAAGAGAGATAATGAGCTCTTTGATGTCTTTTTTATAAGAACCCAAATCCTATGGAATGAGTACCCCAATCCTCATACATTAAAGCTTTAATGTTTTGGGTGGAGAAGGATTAAATCCACAGTGGCCTTTTGCCTTCATTCCCAGTCCATAGAAACGTTTATGGTTAGGTTCAAGTCCTTTGTTCTTGACAATAAACAGACCAAAGTGATGTGTAGTCCAAGATTATTAAGGGTCATGGTTTCTCTATAATATCTCTCCTTTCCTGTTGTGGTGATCTTGGAGGTCACATAGTTCAAAGGATATAGCTCCAAGTGAAAAAGGGGTGGCCTAGACTTCAGTAGACTCTAATCAGAAATAAATGTTACATGAAGGAAGCCACTGAAGTTTCTGGGTTTATATTTGTAAATATGACATAATTACTTCTTTCCAAAATTTGTCATTTTAAAGTGAAAATCTGTAGCTTAATGTAGGGAAGTAGGCAAGTGCCATGATACAGTACAGTGAATATACCATGGAAAAAAAACAATATCACCAGAACCAATATTTCCAAATTTGTTTTATAAAGTCTTGGAAGTAATCCATTTTTCCCCTGATATTTTGAATGTACATAAAATTTAACTTAGTTTCCTTAGTTCATTCATAGAACACATTCTATACGGAAGAAAGTAAGGAATCTTAGAAAGGATCATTAACTGAATAGAGTAGAAGAGCTTAAAATCTCAGATTTTCCAGGACATAATTCTTTTTTTTTTTTTAATTTTTTTTTTTTAATTTTTTATTGTTGGCTGTTCAAAACATTACATAGTTCTTGATATATCATATTTCACAATTTGATTCAAGTGGGTGATTCTGCAATCTGTATATGGGGTAAAAATGGGAGCTCATAACCCACCTAATCCAGGACATAATTCTGATCTTCAACAAATTGCTTAATGTCTCTGGACTTTGGTGTCCTCATATAAAAATATTGGCCAGACTGACTGAACATTTCTAATATAATTTTAAATCCATTACTATAAACTAAGACTGTAAAATTAGAAAAAAATTACTTTTACCTGGATATGGCAGGATATAAAGATATAAGAATATTGTTTCATTCTGTTTTATTCATTATTATTTATTTATAAGACAAAGTTCATAATTATCATGAGAATTAAACTCAATGATATTAAAAGTTTGAATTGTTTCACTAAAATTTAAATTAACTTTCATTCTAATTTAATCTAAATATGAAAATATATGAAATATTGCAAGGTCACATTATTAGCTTTGTTAGACTACTACTATAATAGAATACCACAGACTCGGTGACTATAATGCTACATACTTATTTTCTCTCAGTTCTAGGTACTGGAAAGTCAGGATCAGACACTCCCGGGTTAGTTTTCTGGTGAGGTCTCTCTTCTTGGCATGCAGATGGCTACTTACATATACTTATGTGGCCTTTCCTTCATGTTCTTATTCTTCTGGTTTCTCTTTCTTTTCTCATACACCAGTTCTGTTGAATTAGGGTCCTGTTCTTAATTCCACCTCATTTAACCTTAATGATTTCCTTCAATTATCTATGTCTAAGTACAGTCATATGGTGGATTAAAGGTTCAACATACAAATTTTGGGAGAAAACAATTTAGTCCATAACATTGTCATGCATTGCATTGCTCTTTTTACCCAACATCAATTTTATACATTAGGCAAAATATGCTGAATTTTTTAAATCAAAGATATTGATATCTGGTCTCTGTTACATAACACAATTTCAATATCATATACCTTATCCTTAAGTAATTTTCAGATACATTATTATAAGATAAGCTAAAATTATTTCATTTTGATGAGATAATTTTTCTTTTTGAAGTATTTCTAAGCCCAGAAATAAAATACCTATTTAATAAAGAAATAAAATACCTATTTAATAAAGTATCATAGGATTACAATTACAAATAATTCTTAAAGTAATCTACATCTAAACACACAATCAAGATTGTTATTTCATTTATTCTGCAGTAAATTAAACATTAACTTGCAATTTAAACTAACATGGTCTATACTAGACCATGATGCTCCCCGCAAGCAACAGAATAGTAGGATGAGAGCTTAAATTTCTGGAAATGTAAAAGCAACGTGTCTAAACAGTTCAATGGAAACATGTATGGATGATGCATTATTGTATTTCTACAACATAAAACTTCAAATAGTAAGTTTAACAACATTGTCGTTCACAATTTTCAGCATACTAAACAAATCATTTAATGTCTCTGGACTTTGCTGTCCTCATATAAAATTATTGGCCAGACTGACTGGATATTTCTAATATAATTTCAAATCCATTACTATAAAGTAAGACTGTAAATAAGAGAAAAAATAATTTTACCTAGATATGGCAGGATTTTAAAATAGAATATTGTTTTATTCATTCTTTGATAAAGACTTGCACTTGTCACCATCAAAGCAGTCCAGAAACAGCTCCAGTGGAAGTCTGTGGAAGTAAGTATTCTTGGGAATCATGATGGATGAAACACTATTAGGAGTAATGATGTAACCAGAATAAAATTCATGAAATTAGGGATTTCAGAGGCAAGAAGATATATGTTGTCCCATTACAAACAGGTTCCAGATACCCATACTACTATGAATAATAGAAGTATTGCTACCTTTTTCTTGTGACTGGACATGTGAAATCATCCAGAAACAGCATAACTGGCAAAGAAGAATAAGAAGCCTACTAAAATCTTTTGCAAGAAAACTGTATATCCAGAGTGCAGCCCTAGCATCGGGCTTCCCACAGCCTAAGGAAACTGAAGTTATGCTATTTAGATATTAATACAAAGAATGATACCAATGGTTTAGAAGTCTTGGATACATGTGGTTTATACTAGTCATTTATTCTCACCCTTTTCGTTGGGGGGATGGGTGTTACCAGGGACTGAACTCAGGGGCACTTGACCAGTGAACCACATCCCCAACCCTGTTTTCTATTTTATTTAGAGACAGGGTTTCACTGAATTGCTTAGTGCCTCACTGAATTGCTGAGGCTGGCTGTGAACTTGCGATCCTCCTGCCTTAGCCTCCCGGGCCACTGGAATTACAGGTATGCACCACTGTGCCTGACTTATTCTCACCTTTTAATGTAAGCTTTCCTCCATGGATGTCCTTCCTTTGCATTTGTACATACCATTCCCAGAAAGCTAGGAAGCAGAAAAGAGAGTTCTCAAAACTCAGGTACTTTTATTGTTGCTTCCATGCTTTTTACACTAAAACAAGTGTGATGTCCTGTTGGGAAGTTTAGCATTGTCAACAGCAACAAATAGTCTTACAAGTTCTACTTATTTTTCTCTATCCTGAGCATAGATCATGTGGCCACTGGTTTATCTAACTTGTACAATTCAAAAAGATATATACTTAAAAAGGGTAATAAGGATAATCTCTTCACCCTGAGCTCCCATGAACTGTGCGTTCTGGGCAGTCTGTAGGGTTATTTGCTATTCAATTTTGGCAGAACTCAGGGCGATTTGTGGATTCGTTGTGTAAAGCACTGCTCTAAAATTTAATAGCAGCTCTTCTTACATCAACCTTGAATTAAATAAGGACATGAAAAGATTTAATTAGCAGTTTTACTAGCTTCACAATAATCAGTGAAATACTAGACCCAGAAGCCTAAATCTAGATGTCTGAAATTTTTGAGTGCTAATCTCAGATACTCTACTTTTGTAAAGGTACCCTTATTTATCTCCTTTGAAGCACATATTAATGAATTAATTAATAAATACATACAAAGTACATAATGAATATGGTACATGCTATGTGAGGTCTCAAAAGCTTCATTTTCTGAAATAAATGCAAAATCAGGAGTTATATAGAAAAAGAAGTTGGAAAGTTATTTAGCAACTTCTCTTGGTGATAAATGATAGTAGCTAAATCTGCACATACTAGTTATGTTGTGTTTTATTTATCCAAAAGAACAACAGTATATGTAGCTAGGTGTAATGAAAAGACATATCATAATGCTCAATTGGTACTTTTCAAGCTTTATATTTCCATATATGATGTACCTTTTCCTTGGTATGTATGTAGGATTTTTTTTTAAATCCATGTGGTTTTAGGGCTTAATACTTTATTATTTTAAGTATGGGATTAAAAAGTCCTTATAGAAATGATCCTGCAATATAAAAAAAAAGTAAAAACAATTAGGGTTACATGAAGAAAAAGCCAAATGGGAGTGTAGAATTATAAAGAAATATCAGCAGGCTAAGAAATACTTAGTAGATCAGTACAGGGATTATCATAGAGTTAAGTGCTAATTAAATCTTGAAACAAAAAAACTTAAATAAAAGATTTATGTTAATAACTGTGTGATACAGAGGACAACTGGTTAAAATAGGAAACTGAAATGTTTTATTTTTTCCATGAGAAATAAAAATGTAAATGACTCTTTCGTTATGCATAAAATAATTTAAACTACATGCAATTCAGAAATCCTTAAGACTTGAACTTTAAAACTAATTTGTCTCTAAATTGAAGACTGTAGAGATTTTATATCTCTAACAACGAATAATAAAATCTGAAGTTTTCAATCAAATGCTTGAAAGTATTTAATGTTGTGTGTCTGTATAAAACACCTACCTTTGGATCAATGGTGTTAGACCACCTAACATCCATATATTCCCAAATTGCTATTTGTAACCAGTGAAAGTGCATCTTGTTGTTCCACTCAAGTTGGCTATTGTAGGAAAGAGCATATAAATCATTTCTGCCAAGGAGGTATAAATTAAAGTATATTATCTACTGTTTAGATTTCCTCACAGAAATGAAAAATATAGAAAGCATATAAAGTATAACTGCTTTATCATTAGGTCACTCATTGGTTATAAACCTTATGCCCCACAAAATGGTAGTCATTGGACAACCATGAAGGTAATAATTCCTTATTTATAAACATAATTGGGAGAACTACATACATTTTTAAAAAATATCCATAGATTACCATTGTTTTAATTTTAAAAGACTAGCTTGTTTCTTTCTCTTGGACAGGCATTTCTTGGAATCAAATTGTAGCCAAGGTGATCCTACCTAAAACTGTCTCTTCTCCTTGGATGTCCTCTATCATTTGATGTGTCAGGTTTTTTTTTTTTTTTTTTTTTTTTTTGGTTGGAGGAGGGTTTTTTCCCTTTTTTTTTTTTGGCCTGTTTTTAAATCTTTATATTGACAGTGTCTATCACCACACTTGAGACTATTTCCTGTCCATTTCAATAGGTGTCTGCTCCTTGTACCCTAGTGCTGTCCTTGCAGATTAATCAGCTTTGTGTAAAAGAACAAAAGCTTTCTTTAAATCCAGATAGGTTATCATTATATGATATCATTTTATGATCCAAGTTACTACTTCATTAATGAGGGAAAAATTCATAATAAGCATATTAAACTGAATTTTTTTATTATGTTTTAGTAGTCAAATATAAAAGCATGGTTCATCATCATGAAAGAACATGCTTCTTTAATTTAATCAATTTTAAGGAATTGATGACCTGTCTGAATATGGAAGAGAGGTGTCTATTACAAGGGCACATTTTCCCAGGAGATCTCAGGATGATTCTGTAATGCTGAGCACATTATTCCACTATTTGTCTTTTCAGTTTCCTCCTGGCACATAATAAAGATGGTATTGTTTGGGGAGATGTAAAACATGAGAAAGTACTTTAAAGGGTTTTTGTTGTAGTAAGATAATGGCCCTGTAACTTTAGATATGCCAGGGTTCTTATACAAGCAATAAGAAAGTGAAAACTATTAGAGTCTGGGTTAATATCATACTGGATATTCATAAGACTTTTGATTTTAATCTATTGTCTTTAATCAATTGTAGTTGAGAAAACCAAGTACAGTCCACCTCCCCTATTCTTGAACCATGTAACTGTGATCCTACATCTCTGTACTGAAGTTACACAGATATTTTCCTTGTCATAATTCCCTAAATAATAGAACATTACAATATTTATATAGCATTCACATTGTACTGGGTATTGTAAATAATCTGGAGATAATTTAAAGTATATCAGAAGATGTTTGTAGGTGATATGCAAATACTATGCCTTTTTAAATTAGGAACTTTAGAATCCATGGATTTGGTGTCTGGGTTTGTTGTGGTGATAGTTCTGAAACCAATTTCCCCGGCTACAGAGCTACAGAGGAATGACTATAGTCCTTCCATTCATCTAGTGTATATATATATGTGTGTGTGTGTGTGTGTGTGTGTGTGTGTGTGTGTGTGTTTCTTTTCCCAGATAATATAGAAAATTTATGGATAAAATAATCTATCTTGAATTAACTAGCCTTGGGTATTTCAGTCACTAATGAATAATGAGAAATGGAGACACTAAAAATAATTTCTTCATAACAAAAGTAAATAAAACCAAAGTACAAATCTGAATAAAAACATGAATAAGAAAATTTTGGTTAATTGTATTTTTATCTATTTTTACTTAACAATCTCATGGTGTTTACTTTTTTCCCATTATTAGTTACAATTCAAATAATTTAAAAGCATGTTAGAATATAACTTTAAAAAATGTATTGTGATAAAATATACATAACAGAATATAACACTTTGATGCATTTTAAATACATCAATGCATTTTAATACACTTTAGTGATATTAACCACTTTCAGATCTATACATACATCAACATCATCTATCTCCAGAAAGGTTTCATCTTTCTAAACTCAAAATCTGTCTCAATTAATTAATAATTAATTCCTGCCAACATCCTGCCTGTGGGGTAGGAAGGGGATTCCCCTCAGTGGAATGGGCTGGTTGAGAAATAAAGGCTAGGAGAAATAAAATGGTGAAAAAAAACATAGAACACAGAAAATAGTGTCAAAAGCGGGGGGGGGGGGGCAGGATGGGCAAGCTGATGAGAGAGATGAAACGTCTAGACAAAATGGAGCCTGCACTTGCTTTATTTATATTGGGAAACATCAAAGTGATTATTTAAAATGTTCTTTTCCAAAAAAGATTAAAGGTGGGCTGCTCAGTTCCTAATGGGTTAAGCCCATCTCCAGAGCTACTACCTGGAACCCTCCTAGCAGAGCAGAGGGAAATGTCACATGCATTGGGCAATCTATTGCCATGGGAGAGCCACAGAAAATTCCCTATGCCAGGCCTATCTCCCTGGCTGCCATGCCAAGAGAAGATCCTCATGTATTTCATGGATAGCTTCCTGCAATTAACTATATTTCTTTTGTTCAGACCCTAGTAATTGCCGTTCGATTTTTTTCTTTGAATTTATCTATGTAACTCATAAAGGTGGAATCATTCAATATTTGTTCTTTTGTTTATTGCACTTAGCATACTGTCTGTAGGGTTAAGCTGTAGGATGCAGAAAAAATTTATTTATTTTTAAGGCTGAATAACAATTGATTGTATAGAATTTGTAAAGGTTTTTCCTAGTGCTATGGTAATGCAATAGCTTTGGTGATGCAGTTATTACTAAACAGGATTGTGTTCTCACAATCATACAAATCAAGTGTGATATCATTTCTGTTTTAATTAGCCTTTCCATCACTGTGACAAAACACACAATAAGAACAATTTGGAGGAAAAAAAATGTTCATTTGGGGCTCACTATTTCAATAGTTTCATTGATGGACATCTCCATTGCACTGGGACAAGTTGAGAAAGCACATCAAGGCTGAAGGCCCCTGTGGAGAAAAACAGCTCAGCATATGGTGGAGTAAGGAAGTATGCATTGGTGGGGGATAAGTGAAAGGGAAGATGCACCCTTGCAGGGCACACCCCACATTGATCCATTTCCTTTAGCCATGTCTCACCTGCTTGCAAGTAACAGACTACCCATCCATTCAAACTAGGATGGACTGCTTGGGTTCTGACTCATATAATCCAATTATTTCACCTCTAAATATCCCTGCGTTAACAAGAACTTTTGGGGGGCACCTCATAACTGAACCATAATAACATTCAGCATAAACCAACATCAAATCATACAATAAAAAATGATTTTCTCTAAAACATAAATAAAATTACTGAGAATCAGAGAATCAACAACAAGTATACACACATGTGCACACACATTCACGCACATCCAGTTTATAGGCTAGATAATAATTAATAATACTGGGCATGAATTAAAGGCAAATGTATTAGGCAAATTATCTTAGAAAATTTTTAATTGATTTTATTTTTACAAAATATTATGGACTGAATTGTCAAAATTCATATGTTGAAGCCCTACTCCCTGTTGTGACTATATTCATAAAAAGGTGTTTAAGGCAGTAAATAATGTTAAATGAGACCATATTGGTAGTCTAAATTCAAATAGTACCATGGTCCTTATAAGAAGAGGAAGAGACCCTAGAGGTGTATGCCCAGAGAGCATGTTCCATAGGTGCTATGTGAGGACATAGTGGGAAGGAAATCAAGGAGAGATTTCTCAATAGAAAGCAGTTCTGCAGGCACTTTGATCTTGGATTTCTCAGGCTTTAGAATTGTGAAAAACAAACTGTTGTCTAAGCCACCCAGTGTGTGGTACCATGAGATGGCAGCCCAGTTGACTAACACAAGACATTTAAAACTTTCTCGTTGATTATATTATTAACCAACAGAAACTCTGTTATTTTGTTTTAATAGCCCTTTCTTTGTTCATGTATGTATGTGTATAGAAGGAAATTGCTAAGTACATTAAGTTGTATATCTTCATATTAATTTAATGGATTCTTATATGTTTTCAACCAAATAAGAAATAGATTTCATATTCCTCAGAGTTGTATTTTATATCAAGCTTATGTTTTGTGTGAATATGGAGGACAAGAAATATCAGCATCAAGCAAATATTGACAGTTCTTGATCAATTTCAACTGCTTTAGAACCTGAATCTTGAAATCTTCCTGTATCTGCTATATAATTTTGTTCAGGAGATCTTTAATCATATCTTATAGATATTTTATTTACATGCTCTGAATAATATTTAAGATATTTTGGAGAACCAGTTTTAAATTCCACACTGAGAACCAACCTGAAGGGTTAAAGACTGGTGTGAACTCAGACTTGAAGTAATTAATTTAGTAATTGTCAGGGACAAATAAGTAGAGCATGAGAAAGAATATTCATTATATGCACAAAGACTCTGGATTTCTAATTAACATTAAAGCAACATCAGCATAAAATGAGCATTAATATTCCACAGGATAATTGGCAGCCTTTGTAATATTATTTCTATGTTTGTTTTTCCCCTCTTTATCTGTTCCCCAGAAGATGCTATTTTTCCTGGCTGACTGACAGGGATAGTGGTGTATGTTATATCCTACTCCTATTTCCATTGATAGTCACGTGTGTACTTCATCCAAACCATGCCAAAACCTTTAATGTTGTGTTGTATCATTCTCAACATAGAACTATGGAGTCAATGACATTTTTGTCTTCATTTTTTAGAGGAGATATTTTATAGCTTTTGTAAATTATTAGACAACTATTTGTACATACATGTTTAATTTCAATTTTATAAGTTCCCTTGTATAAGTTCATTCCCTTTTATAAGTTCATTTTCTCTATTACATTTGACACTTTTCCACACACATATCAACATCAAGAATCTAATTCTATATAATACTCATTCCAATTTCATATAGGAGAACCCAGGTTTAGAAAAAATTAATTCCATTTCCCAAAATAACAAAATTAGGAAAAAATGATATCCTGGATATTTCCTCTTATACACTACTTAATATCTCAAATATTATTTCTCTTAGAGAAAACACATAATAAAATAAACTATGTGTGGCCAAGTGTTGTTGGCAGCATACTCTAGTTTTTTAAAATTTCTAATTATTTATATAGAGATACAATTTCTTTTTTAAACAAAAATCCTTATTTTAAGTTATTTTTAAAAAATAAAAGAAATGAAATCTGATACCATGGCAGCAAACATAGTCTGAACAAGACAACCTCCCCATAAGGAGCATGAACTGCCTAAATTACAGTTCAGTTCTGTGATTTTATTTTTTTTTTTACACTGGAGCCATTGTGTCAGAATAAATCTCTGCGTCCGATTATGCACTATTTGTTCTACCCAGAAAATGAATATCTGTCCCTTTCATCTATGAAAATCTTACTAATCCTTCAAAACACAGGTCAATCTTCTCCATAAAGATGTCTTCTCAAGAGAAACAAGAATTCATTAGTACTGGAACCATATTGATGCAGCAATAAATGCCATAGCACAGGAATATGCCAATGAGTATGATGGCAAAGACAAAGACTAACAATGTTTTCCACCAGGAAGTACCAAGAACCAGGAGCTAAGATATTGTTTCCATGACAAAGTTGCTGAGGACATGGCTTCTATCTGAGCATGTAAATCTTTAAGGATATTTGTCACATTGCCAGAAATGTCAGGGATGTAAACACAACATTTAACTTTTAGGGTTACAGATGTCCTTTTCCTTAAGATACAGTTTAATAATTTAATGTCATCTGATCTTGCAAAATCCTTTTACTAGTATGACCTCTGTGTCTAATAGAGAAATCTTTGATTCTGTTACTTAGGGATGGATAACCATACTAGCAAACATTAAGCCTACCTGTGTTGGTTAGAAATAAAGGCCTTAAACTAAAAACTATTCTGGCAGTTCCTTTTGATAGTTATCAGGCATTCCTGTCTGAGAATCTCTTTTGTAGCCTACAAAATCTCTTTTGTAGACCACCCATCACTCAAATGGCCCTCCAGCCTATTACTTCTCAATTGGACTTCTATCATAGACCACTTGATAGACCCGATTTTTAAAGGGGGACTCCAAACTGCTTGCCCCACACCGTCCCTTTTCAGCCTGAAGAAGCCAGAAAGATCTTCTTCGCCCCCCTTCCTTACAGCAGTAAGGAGTTCCCAAATTAGAGGGGGGAATGAAGCCAGATTTAAAATTAGGTAGTCAGTGTAGTTAGGTAAATCGGGTCTAATATCCAGTGAAATCTAAAATGGAGGCCATGCGGAGAATGACTCAGGGAAAACACAGGACAACTCATTGAATGTTAATGAAGTCTTGAAAAGGCCCTAGGCCAAAGTCCACCTCAAAGAAATGTTAATGAACAGCCCCCAGCAAAAAGGTGCTGACTCAGAAGTCCTTCCTGACTAGATTACTTCTTTGGCCTACCTGTGTCCCACCCCTGGGGCCTTCCCACCTACATTCCATCACTGAAAGAACTATAAAAAGGGGAGACAACATCCCTTCCACAGATTCCAATTCTTGGGTCCCCTTCTTCCTCCGGGAAAAGTCTTTTCTGCTGTCCTTTAATAAACTTCTAATTTCTACTCTGAAAAAAAAAAAAAAAGATGTCTTCTCAGATAATTTTTATCACATTGATATGTCTGCTTCATCCAAATCTTCTGTCAAGCAAAATCTCAAAAGACAATGTTAACCAACCAAACAAGACTTTATTCTTGGATGCTGCTGCAATAGGGAGAAGAGACTACAGACTGAGTTCCACCCTGCTGGATGAAAGGAGGAGGGGATTATGAGAAGTAGGATGATGTGCTGTGGGAAAATAGTAGAAGAGAATTGGGATAGAGGTTGGTCAGTGGTATGTGTAAAACACTTGAGTTATCCCTGAATTTGTAAATGTTTTTTGTCCATGATTGGGCCAGTTGTGTTTGTTAATTGGTGCCCATCAAGGTTGTGCGCCTGTGCTCTCACAGAGATTACATTTCAAAGTGATGGCTCTTGGTTCTGTGACTGAGACATTCTTGGTTATTAAATTGGCAAGAGTCTTTTAAAAGAGAGTTATATCTCAAATGGTCAGAGGAAGAATTTACAATTACAAACTTTCTAAAGTAAATTCTTCAAGAAAAGGGAGGATAGGGACTTAGAGTTAGGAAGAGTTATGAAGACTTCCTGAAGATCAGTCCAACCAAGAGGAAGGTTAAGGATTTTTGGAAAATCCACATAACTGCTAATGGCAGAAACTGCTGGTTATTGGTCAAGTTCTGTTGCTCAAATTTTTTCTTTAGTAGTAGAATTCAAATTTTGATGGTAGTCATATGGATGTAACGGCAAAGACACTGTGTTCAAGCATATTCTGTCAGAACATATGCAATTTGAATCAGTTCTGGCCAATGGGGAGTGAGTAGATATGAAGTTTGCTGCCTTGAGAAGGAAAGGGGCTTGGCTTCATCTTTGTTTTCCCCAAACCCTAATTACTAGAAAATGGAGAGGGTAGAAGGAGCTGCAACAGACATCTTAGATTATGGCAATGAAGCTACATGGTGGGCAAAACAGAAAAATGTTACAGGGAACTTGAGTTCTGGGAAAAAAAAAAAAAAAAAAAAAACTAAACAGGATTTTTTTTTTTTTTAAGGAAAACTTATTCATGACTTTTTGGTAGTTATGGTAATGAGCATTAAATATTTTATTTAACCCATGCATGATCAAACTTGTAAGGTATTACAACCAGTTAAAAGAAAACCCAGAAGAACAGGATATTTGTAGATCATGTATATTGAAGCAAATGTGCAAATATGGGTAAAAGGTGGGTCAAATGTTTTTCAACATGAGTCAGTTTGTATATTTGTGGTGAAGGATAATTTTGCATCACTATCTATTATCTATAACAAACAGAGTTGAAAAGTAGCTTTCATAGATTTAGAACTGGATACTTTTGATGTTGTACTGTGAACAATAAATAGTTTTCCAGTCAACACATTAAACAATAGTTTTCTATTTTCTATGTTTTTCTTATAGTCCCTAACTCTACACAAGAACCATATCACTTGTGGAATGCTTACATGTGGAATATCATGTGAGAGAAAAAAAAATCAAGTAGTTGTTTGTTATAGCTTACTTTTAAAATTTTTGCCTTCTGATGAAGGGGTCAAATCCTATGTTAAATAGTATTCAGTGGTTACTAGATATATATTGTGTAAGCTGCCAATAGTATTCAGTGGTTATTAGATAGCAATGTGTGTGAGCGGCCAATGAATTATGCAGAAAATGATGTCCCAGAAGGAAAAGGGAAATCAGTGTGACCCCATAATTTATTTTCCTTTTAGTCCTTCCTTACTCATCAGTAAACCTGAGGTACAGAAGTGTAGAATGTACAGATACCAAGAAGTCAAAGGGAAAGTCAAATGGGGAATTAGTTTTGTGCAACCTTTTCTCTTTTATGATTAGAGAAAAATACATTAATTGTATAACTTCTTTGATTTCTACATGTGTTTAATGTCATTTTCATTGAAAGTGATATTGCATAATGAAAAAGTGAAAGGAAGAATTCATGGCAACAATTTAAAATTAAGATATTTATTTACTTAGAATTACACTGGATAGCAAACTTTTAAAAATCATCCCAAAGGTGGGGAGAGAGGGAAGGAAACTCTGGAAGCATAGAAAAAAATGTACGAACAACAAGAAAAACACTTTTTTCCCCCACTGGATCCCAAGAATTTTGAAATTTGCCCATTTGGAACTTAGGTTATCATGAAGAAACACAGTAAATAAACATTTAGAATGGTGGATATGGGATATTATAACTTAGAAAGGACTAGGTAATGATGAGAGGAAGGGGTACTTGGATAGGGATTTCAAGAAAGGACATTTTAAATAGAGATATGCTGATAAAAATGTGAATAAGGAGGAAAAACCAGTCCTGTGACACTTGTGGAATACCTACAAAAGAGAGGATGACATAGAGTAAAGTCTAGATATAGAAAACAGCTTCATAAGTTCCTGAAATGAAAAAAAAAAAAAGTCATTCTCAGGGCTGGGGTTATGGCTCAGAGGTAGAGTGCTTGCCTAGCCTGCATGAGGCACTGGGTTTGATCCTCAGCACCATATAAAAATAAAATAAGGATTGGATAAAAATGCTTTACCTTTGGTTAGTTTGAAATAGAATTTTGGAGGTTTGGGAGTTTTATATTTCATTCAAGATAATTCAGCTAATAATCAAGTGTCAGAACTAACAGTCAATTTATCTGACTCTGAGACTCAAATATTCAACCACTCTGTTCTACTCTGAAAATAGGCACTGCCTACTATGAAAGATATTGTGAACTGGACAATTAAGGAGGCAATTTTATTCCTGCTATTGCAATAGAAGAGAAAATTCAGTAATACGGAAAATCTCAAAGTAAATGAAGACAGCTGGGATGACTTTCAGGGCCCAAATGTGACAGGTAAATAGGGAGTATGGTTTTATTTTGGAATGTGAGGGCAGAGTTGTCCTTTGTTATTAGCTTGCTGCTTGGAACAGAAAATGTTGCAGGGATTTCTTGACTGCCACTACTTTCAAAGATCACAGGGCTCAGGTGCAGTTTAACATTGTCATCCTGTACACAACTGTGACCATAGCTTTTCAAACTCTCCTCATCTCAGTTGAAATTGGTACATTATTTTGTATTACATGTGTTGAAAATGACTTCATAAAAAAACCTCTGATTTAATATTGCTACAGAAAGTTATGTCCTGTAACTTCATACCCAGAGAGCTTCAGATACAGAACTGTTTAAGTGAACCTAATATGCCTCATTTGAAAAATGATGCAATTCCCTATTTCCCTAGAAGCTTCCACAAGTGCTTGTGCCTTTTCTAGTGTAAGTGTGGTCTCATCTGCCAGGAGCTTTTTAGAAATACAGAATTTTAGGTTCCACTCCAGACCTCTTAAATTAGAATCTATTTTGTAGCAAAATCCCCTAATGTTCTGAGAATTACTAGTTTGAAGCTGAGCACAAATTTTTCCTGAAATATACACAGTGGGATGTCCATCTTAGACAAAGCAATGCCACTAGAAGGAGACAAATTGCCAAGTGACTTGTATATTTGACAGAAATTTCAAAACAATAAGAGGCTGGTGGGAAGGATTAATAAGTTACCAAGTCTAGTTAGAAAATCTAGTTACTTTTGCTAATTACTAATTACTAGTTATTGTTACTAAGAATTTAGTCACTATTTTCTTTTTCTGTGGCACATAATGTTGCACTTTATAATAGTATATTCAGCATATTGAAACCATTCCAATTTATAGATGAGAGAATAGACACTGAGTAAGGCATTAAATAAATATATTCTGTCTATACTACAAAAATGTAGTTATAAGAGAAATGAAATAAAAGAAAGAAAATAGTACTCCTGAAGGAATATTTGATAGTTTTGTAGAGATAAATACTATCTCATTTCAGCCCAATTGGATAAGAATATACATTCTTTGATAGGGCCCTATTAGGGACATTTCTGTTTTGGTCAAACTAAGGGATGCAATAGACCTTTCTCATTGAAATATGCATCTTAGTTGGACAGAGCATTTGAATGTATAATGATTCACAGGACACAGAGCAACAGGTGATTAAAAACTCAAAGAGCTATAAAAAGACACACATCAGGAGAAAATCCTTTATTTTGACTACTGGAGGGAAGCAAACTTTCATAATGTTCAAATGATAATGGCCCTGAGAATAAAGTCAATTTTAAACATGGCATATGCCAGTAGCAAATGAATCTGAAAACTGAGCATTCAAGAAGCCAAACATCTCAGCATACCCTAGAGTCACAATGGAGCCAAGGACATTGTAATACAAGGCTTCCACCTGGTTCATATGTCCACCTAAAACAGAAACATATTTGATTTGGGCCTTCGTGTAGTGGTCAGTAGTATTAAGATAAAAATGAACCCATTTAATTATAACTTCATACAGTTTTCTTTACATAATCATTCAAAAAGAACTTTAAAAGATATGCAGGGATCCTTACATTATATTCTGGCTTCCTTGCTTTGCAGACTTTGGAAATCAATCTCAACCAGTTAGAATAAGGGAGTATTTCTGGATTCATCTTCTACCTGTTACTGGGAACTTGAGAAGTGCAGTCTGTGTCTCAATTTTCACATATTTAAATAGCTATCTTATATTCATCTTGTATCAGTGCTCTTGTACTTCTTGAACTTTGACTTTTTTTAATGATTCAAACATCAGTCTTTAAAAATAGGTTTAAAAGCCAGGCACGGTGGCTAAAACCTGTAATCCCAGAAGCTTGGGAGGTTAAAACAGGAGGATCTCGAGTTTAAAGTCAACCTCAGCAACAGTTAGGCACTAAGCAACTCAGTGAGACCTTGTCTCTAAATAAAATACAAAATAGGGCTGGGGATGTGGCTCAATGGTTGAGTGAGCCTGAATTCAATCTCTAGTACCTGCCCCCCCAAAAAAAGATGAATATGTTTAAAATAAATTCCTGTGGAAAGATTACTTTCCTCAAATTTTCTCTGTCCAAGCATGATCTCCTGCTTAATCTTCAAAATATTCTCATTGTATTTAGTATTTTAGAGAATACCATAATAATGGCATAAATTCAGATCTTATCTTATTTTTTGTCCAATATATACATCAAAACAAAAGCTCTCATGTGTGTTTATTTTGTAATTAAAGTTAAACTTAAAAATTTAGTTGAAAATAACAATGTGAACACATTTGTATTTGAAATCTATGCATGGGAACATGACAAATTTTGTCAACTCAACATTTTGAGTTGATGAGATAACAGCTCATTTCTTCCTCAGTAAAGACTTATATAATTTTCTTTTAGTGTATTTTCTTCAATTTCTAACACTTCATTGATATTAAAGAATACAAAAATGTTTAATGTGTAAAAATAGATCTATAGAAAACTTCATTTTCATTGACTTCTTATGTACGAATAACTATTTACAAATAACAAGATTTATTTGTGTGAGTCACTGATAATAAGAAGAAAATTTCCATGTGAAAGTAGTCCATAGAATGGTCAATAATACCTTTGAAAACATCAAGACCAGGAACCAGTTTAATAATCCTTCCACACAGAGAGGCTGAATGGTCATCCAAAAGCACTATTTATATTAGTCACTATCATGTTGTGAAGTTAATCTCATGTGTTTAATTGTGATTCTTTACAGGTTACAGTCTATTTTTTATGAAGCTTTTGTAATTTGGGAGACCTGGTGAATACAGAGATATTTTAAAACTTTCAGATGACTAGCTTTTTTTAGATATCAGACATTTCTTTAAAAATCATTTGGCAAAATAGTAATTAATCAAATGCATGATTTTTTTCTAAAATTGTGATCATTATAAAATACAGTTAATGAAAAGTATTGTCATGAGATGAATCATAATATTTTGAAGATTATCACAACAAGAAAGGTTTAAAATTTATTTTGAACAGGTATTGGACAAAACCAGACATGTAACGAGTGTCGATTTGCAGTGCTTCACGTGCATTATTTCATTTAACGCAAACACAAGCCTCTAACATATTATATCTGTGAAAACAGAAGCTCAGGAAATAATTCCCTTTCTTAATCTCTCTTAGATGATGAATAATGGAATAAGGTTGAAATAATTGCTACCAGGTGCCAACTTTGATCATTTTTTTGGTATATTGAAGATGGATAATTGAATATAAGTTGATTACAGAGCTAAATTATGATTATATAAAAGGTCATGCATACACACATATATATTCATATACATACCTTTGCTTTTTGCATTTTAACTAATGATTTATGGAATACTCTGTGAGTGAGAGCTTGTTAGTTATCTAAACTGGCAAAACAATAGATATTCTTATTAAGAACTGTACAAGACAAGTGAAGCCAAGACAGCTAAAGGGAATCTATGTAAAGAATAGAATACAAGAATAGTATTTACAGATTGTGGTTTTGCATTTTGGCCTGAGTTATTCAGGACAATGATCAACTTCCTTTTGCTTTAGTGTTCCTTGATTCCTCACACTCTTTGCTTGTTACTCAAATAACACCCATAGAACCATTGATATGTGAACTTGAGGTGTCAGTGTCTCAGTGTCTCCTCAGAATATGCTAGAAATTTAGACTCATAAACCCCACCCTCTAGCTACCTGAATCAGAGACTACATTTTTAGAAGACCCTGCAGTAACTAATGTGCACCTTGGTGTTTGAGAAATGCTGCTCCACAGCACATGAATTTCCAATGTATAAATATGTAAATCAGGCCACAGCTGAGCTAGATTACTTCCTTCCCTCTTCCTCTAGCCAAGGGGTCTTTAAGGCAATATATGAAGCAGACAATAACTCAAATTGTTCTATTGGGAAGAGTAAGCTCACACTCCATGTTTATGACCATATCCAGATCATGTGGCTGCTGGATGGATAGTCTTGAAAAGCAAAGCCTCCACCATCCTCCAGATGGATAAACCCTTCCAGGCTCATTTCCTGAAGGTCCTTTGGAGTGTGCTGCCAAAGTCCCATTTGCAGTACTTCTGTGCAGCTGCAGTCCAATCATTATTGATTCCGGCTGTAGTGATGTGACTGAAATCAATGACTTAAATCCTTCAAAACCAGAGTGTATAATTTACCCCTCGAATTATTCATATGCCTTCTGAAAAGCAGTAGTTCAACACAAAGTCCATATCTGCCATTTAAATATTTCCCTTATATAAAGGAATTCTGATTATATCACATATTTTGGTTTAAGGGATAACATTTGTATGAACTGAAATTAAATTTAAAGACTTTCAAATATTTTAAATTGGGCATATATGTCAAAAAGTAGGTTTTCCTTTACTTCCAGAAGAGAATACAAGTTTCACCCAGAACAGCACTAACCAGTTAAATGGCTGTGTCTTTATAGTGTACATGATTATATAACTTTTTACTTATAATGAAAATAGGAAGACCTTGAAATATACCTGCCATAGATATCTCAGTCAATAATGTTATAACTTTATTTCTGGGAGAAAACCACTGACATTAGGTAGAAAAAGCAAAAGATTGCTATTTTGAAAGAAAAACTTGAGAACAATGCCAAAAACAAAGAAAAAATAGGCATTTTTTTGAAAAAAAAAGACCATTTTCTCATTCTGAACATGAAAAGCTAACAAAAAGCTGTTTTAACAAATGACTTGATCAAATTAGGAAAAAAATATGTAGAATCTAATAACAGGAAAAGGAAGTTAATTTGAGGAAAGTGAACATTGGAATGCTTAACAAACATACAACTGAAAATAGTTGTGATACAAGGGTTATTAGTGGAGTGATAACAAGAAATATTTGATTAAAGACAAATTAACAATTGAGAAAATGAAGTAATTAAAATATTACAATACATAAAAATTTAACCTTTATCATGATAAGATGAACTGAACATAATGACTCCTAAGCTGACTCTAGTACATAAAAATATTAAAACAATGTTAATTGTGCACACAAAATCTTATCAAATTAGCATTTTATACGAAATCAGAGTAACACTTTGTTAAATTAAGATTGCTTCAACTTTGTTTCTGAAGAAAAGAAGGAAAATTCACGAATGGGCACTATACTAGATTATTTAAACATGGAGTCAAATTAATCTTCTTTTTTGTAGTGAATATTAATAAACAACACAATAGAAAAGTAAACAGAAGCTTGGGAAAACAAGTCATATGAAAAAACCTAGTTGGTGGAGAAGAAGTTTCAAATGAAAATGCAATTTTAAAAATGTATCTTCTTTACTCTGTGATGTATTGGAACCAATTAATATATAAATTCTCTTTTTCAAAAGTCTGGAGGTGGGAAAGACTATCTGATAAGTTATAATAATAATGAATAATACGCTACTCTAAACTACAATATGATGCCATTACATGATTATGATAAGTTATAACAATAATAAATAATATACTACTCTAAACTAAATAAGATGCCATTACATGATTTATTTTCTTTAAAACTCTGTTTCCAGATTTCAGATTTGTCCTTGACTGCATTTTCTTCGGGTGTTCCATTCCTGTCAGTCCATTTGATTGTAGTGTTCAGGGGCTTTGCATGGTCCTAGTTAAGTGACTTCCTTGGGGCAAGGTTTCATCTTCAGTGTTATTTGCATCCAAGATGGGTCTTAGACACTGATATTCAGGCAGATTGTTCTGGAATTGCTCTTACAAGATAGAGAGCAGGAGAAGGATGGAGACTTAGGCAGGTACAGTCAGTGCTTAGAAGATTGCATGAAAGTTAGTGTCTCTATCTGGGTCCATTCTGAGAATTGGGGGTATTCTCTCCCAGTCTGGTCAGTTAACTGTTGTTTCCATCATAAAGCCAGTTTATGCTTTTTTTGTAAGAATATATTTTGTTTTTTTAAGGTTCATGAAAGTTGCATCTTTGCTGAGATGGTGGTGGTCTTGTATCTAGGGCAAACAGGGTATTTAGGCTCCTCATTATAGAAATAGTAATCCCCAGGCCAGGGTTAGAAATTCCCAGGCCAGAGCTGTATCATACTGGTAAATTCCAGTCCACATCCCACATGGGTGTTGGGAATGTGGGCGTTTCTCTTGGTGGAATGGGCTGGCTGCAGAATAAAATCTAAGAAAGGTTAAGGTGTGAGAAAAATACAGGACACAGAAAGTAATTTTAAAAGTGGGGGCATGGCGGGCCAGCGGATCTTAGGGATCCAGCTTTCACACTGAAAAGAGCAAAATGTAGCTCACACTTGCTTTATTTATATCAGGAAACATCAAAGGTTTTCCATGGAATGTTCTTTGCCAAATAAGGTAGGAGGTGGACTGTTCAGTTCCAAATGGATTATGCCCAACTCCAAAACTACAAGAGGGGTCTTCCTAGTACAGAGGAGATAGAGGTCATGTGCCTTGGGCAATCTAATGTGCAGAGGTTGGGGCAGGGTGGTGCCTGTGGATAGTTCCCAAGGAAGAACCTAAATCTCCATGGCTCCATACCAAGTAAAGACCCTAAAGTAATTCACGGTTGGCTCTCCGCAGTAAATGACTCATAGTGTCAGCTCTGAAAAATGTTTCAGTGGACTTTACTACTATCATTAATGTTATTGCAATGGTAGGTTTCTTGTATAATGCTATGTTCATTTATTGTTAGGAAAAAGAAGTAAGGAGAAAAACTATAGATATTTATTGCAGTTGCAAGATTGATATTATTGCTTGTTGCTAAAATAGGAAATAATTCTGATGACTTTAAGCTAAAGAAATATATTAAATATCTATGAAATTGACAGAGATATTTATATTCTATAAAGACAGTAATACACCCCCAAAGCCAGTCTAGTTCAATAGAATTCCTGCAATGTTTCTGGAAAACTTTAAAGCAGCTGACACTCCTGGAATGGATTTCATGAGTCCTTTTCTTTACTCAACTAGCCTAAGATTCAAAGATATCAGGTTTATGCAGCTGATTAGTAGAGCAAGAACCATTCCTCTCAATCTATCAACAAAAATAGGCTGGGAAGGTATTTGACATTTGATGTGATTTCTGCATTACTCCAACATTTATAAAATGAAGAAAACCTCAAATATAAAAATAGTCTTAAAAATGCTGTATGGTCAAATAATTAGCAACATTATCTCCTAAATCATAAAATTACACAGAGCATAGTTTTAAATATTAATTTTTATTCAAATTAAATTCAACTAGAAAAATCTACAAAGATATAAGAAAACATGGTTTCAATCTTTTAAAAATGGGTTCCTTCATATTCATAGTGGATATTCAAATTTTTCTGACTACTGTCATCAGTTAAAAGATTATTTATGTTCTCTAGTGCTGGATTCCAAAAGGGTTATGGTTAGCAAGAAATTCATAATTTTTGTTTAAATACATAAGAAAGTAAATAAAGTACTTAATAATAAATAGGATAGCAGTCTGTATCCCAGGACTGTTCTGGACAGCTGCTATGGGAGGTCAACCACAGCATGTACAGAATGGTTCAGTGGCTCATACTAGAAACTTACAACAGACTACTTAACTTGAACGCTACTAATTCTTTTGCCATGAGGTAAAAATGGAATTAGGAAGCATATTGAACTGTGTAGTTCATAAATATCAAGTGTGATATATGATTGAAAACAGAAGTTTTGAAGTCCAGGACCAGGAAACTCTCTCTGACACCTCTGGATGCACATGGCAATTGATTCAATGAGGCATTAGCACTTAGCCACTTTCATCTTTGCTGAAACTCTAAATCCAAGCTGAAATGTATAATATTCCTTCTGAAAACCCCAATTCCACCATTTTACTTGCTAGTAGAAAACACACCAAGGTACCAGAAGAAAGTTCCCCATTTCTGCCAGGAATAGACAGATTCTCTTGATTCTAATCTGCATCTTGAAATTAGACGCAAGATCTGGAAAGTGTGTTTTTTAACTTCTCAGCTTCATCAATGTCAGAAAGCTCTCTAGATGGAAGTAAAAATAAATTTTGATCCAGTCCATCCACCAGGACCAACCAAAAGTTTCAACTCGCTACTTTTCTTCTCACTATCACACTCACCATGTAAAGCTCCAAGGCAAAACTATAAGTTTGTGGCAACATGTGTGCCCTGAACAAGGAAGAAGGAAAGCCCACTCTGACTCCTCTCACAAGAAGGTTGTGACCTTTTCATGCAGGAATAAAATGTGAGGCAGCCTCTGTCCTCCCCAATTCTTCTACTCCAGGCACTATCTCTTTCTGCTGGGTGAAGGATTCATACTTTTTTCCTCTTCTTATTTTTCCCAGTTTCTTCTCAGCCCTCATTCTGAGTATATGGCCTTACTTTTTGTTTTTCTAAGCAATATACACACACAGCAAAAGAGAAGTTTCACAATATTTACCACCAACCTTCATCCCTCCAATTACAACAAATGAACTTTTCATGCTTTCAAAGCTAACACCTCCCTTTCAATACTTTTATTTCTTCCGACTTGTTTATGCTTTTTTTTTTATTAGTTGCTCATGACAATACAATGATCTTGACATATCATACATTTGAATCACATGGGGTATAATTTCTCATTTTTCCAAATGTACAGGTTGCAGAATCACATTGGTTATATTATTTTACCAGCAGTTGTGCCATTTCCTACAAAATTACTTTTTATATTCCTATTGAATCATGCTCATCAGCCTATCACCGTATTATAATTTTCCAATATAGAAAGAATCTTCATGATTCCACCTCTTTTTCTGTTACTTTTCTCATCAAGATTCTTGAAATGTTTTTCCATACTTCTCTCCAAATGTACATTTCTCTCTCTACTTTGAATTCAGCCCATTTGGGATTTTAGTTTTATTACTCCATTGCAACTGCTTTTTCCAGTGATCTCTCTTCATTGCTAAGCAAGATGGACAGCTCTCAGCCCTCCTGTTTCTTAAAAGAGTATTAGAAAAAGATTCCTACTTCTTCATTTTTTTGGCATAAGGGTTACTGAGGATTGAACTCAGAGGCACTCAACCACTGAGTCACATTGCCAGACCTATTTTGTATTTTATTTAGAGACAGGGTTTCACTGAGTTCATTAGCTCCTTGCTTTTTTTTTTTTATTTTTTTATTTTTTATTTTTTTTTAGCTCCTTGCTTTTGCTGAGGCTGGCTTTGAACTTCGATCATCCTGTCTCAGCCTCTGGAGTCGCTGGGATTAACAGGTGTGCGCCACCATGCCTGGCTACCTCTTCATTCTTGAAGCACATTCTTTACTTGGCTTTAAGGATACAATTTCTTTCTGCTTTACTTGCTGCTTTTCCTCAGTCTTCTTTCCTCACTTCTTCACATCTTATCAAATTTTGAATAGTGAAATAACTTGGTAATCTCTCTTAGTTATAAGTGTTCACTCTCAGTTTTTTTAAAAAATAACATGTATAATTGATGATGTCCTTATTTTACAACTCTTGCAAATTTTGAATAATGTACTCAAATATATATTTGTTATCTCGACATACAAGTTAAGTAGAATTTTCAAACTTAAATGATTTTAAACAAAAATTGTTGGAATTTTTTTTTTCTGATTCCCGTTCCTTCTAAAATCTTCTTCATCTGAGGAAATGCCATCCCTATTATTCCCAGTTGCTTGAATGTGGGAAGCCATTCTCCCACATGACTGAGATACCTCTATGACTGGGTGTGAGGTGCTCAGACCAGCTGTGTCAGAGCTTTCCCCACCCTTTACAGGTGCGAGGGCTTGTCCATGAGGGGGTGGGACTGACCATTGACCTAGAATCCAATCACTGACCCTGACCTTGAAATGCTGTCTCCCTTGATCTTCATTGGATGGAATTTTCCCCTGAACTTTTTGTTTCCCAATAAAAGCCCACTCTCTGGTGTGCTTCTTCCTCTCTCCTGCTGGCCTCTTGTGTAAACCTCGCTACCGCCAGGTGGCTAGAGGCAGGAGCCGGGAGAAGCCCGTCTCTGAGCTGGGCAAGAAAAAAGGTAAATTGAGTTTTATGTTTTTTTTTTTTTTATTATTGGTTGTTCAAAACATTACAAAGCTCTTGACATATCATATTTCATACATTAGATTCAAGTGGGTTATGAACTCCCATTTTTACCCCAAATACAGATTGCAGAATCACATCGGTTACACATCCACATTTTTACATTATGCCATATTAGTAACTGTTGTATTCTGCTACCTTTCCTATCCTCTACTGTCCCCCCTCCCCTCCCCTCCCATCTTCTCTCTCTACCCCATCTACTGTAATTCATTTCTCTCCCTTGTTTTTTTTCCCCTTTCCCCTCACATCCTCTTATATGTAATTTCGTATAACAATGAGGGTCTCCTTCCATTTCCATGCAATTTCCCTTTTCTCTCCCTTTCCCTCCCACCTCATGTCTCTGTTTAATGTTAATCTTTTCCTCCTGCTCTTCCTCCCTGCTCTGTTCTTAGTTGCTCTCATTATATCAAAGAAATCTGATCTCACTAGTTAACTTCTATGTTTCGAACCTCTAGTATGAAGCTAGTGTGCTGGTCACACGGCAAACTTGAACTTATCATAAATTCTTTCCCTGCTTTATCACTTCACATTTAATTTTTCAGGAAATCCTCTTTGTCTTGTTTTCAAATATATGTACAGAATTACTTCTTGCTACCTCCATTTCTGAAAACTACAATCCTCACTGATTCTGTACTCTTTATTTTCCCTTCTTCTGTCTTTTCTTCTACATCCAGTCTATTTCAACATGAAAACGAAAGACATTTTTCTGAAGAGAATCAAATATTGTCTCACACTCCTTTGTTCAGTTTTTTTTCACTGAGTTTTCACTTCATTCAATCTTCAGTTCTCACAACTGCTTGAGGCTGTACAAAGTTCGTCCTCACTGTTCTTTGAACATACCAAGATTCCCCTTGCCTCAGGACCATAACTGTAGATTTTCCTCTCTCTGCAAAGACCTTATCCATCTTCTGTATAGATATGCTTAAATACAATGATGAGAGGAGAGGGAAGACTTAAAGCAGCTGGACTAGAATTCATTCACTCCCTTGATGGGAGAGCAACTCTGAGTGAAGTAAAAGAAAGGGGATGGTCTAATCTCCTTGACTACTGTGCATAGATTAATGATACTTAGCAACAAAGGGAATTTACCTACAGGTTGTCTGTAAGAAGATACCCCTACTAAAGGATTACATACATGCAATATATGTACTGATGAGGCCTAACTCCCAGAAACATGTCACATATTATACAATTCAATGGATCATAAAATGGAAATGGTTGATAATGTACAATGTTCCCTCCTGAGTGAGATGAACTATGACCCTCACTCAGAACTTTATCAATTTCTGTAAGGAACAGGGAAAACCTGCCCTAGAACCATCTTCAGTGTCCTCAATTTCTACTTCATATGAACTTCCTGGTTTTCTATCATTCTTGAAATTATTGTGAAGTTTGGTAGTTGATTGTGTGAGTCTAAACTGAGAAGTTAATCCTTAGCATACCTCAATGGCATGGTTTGTGAAGTATTTCCTCACCACTTTATTTAAAATTGCATCCTCTCTCCATTCTTTTCTCATCTGTCTCAAACTTTTGCATAGCACTGTCACTCTCTCGCCTTTAGCACTTGTCATCATTTAAGTAACTGTTTTTATTATTTTTGATGACCCCATCACCCCAAGCAAGTCTAAATTGTGAGAGTAATTCTCTCTTCACTTTAATATTCTCTCTCTGGTGCCCAGAATAGTATTCTGCACGCAGTAAGTGCTTGCATATTTTTCCATCTTCAGTCAATTATTGCATGTAGATATATATTCAATTTTTCTCATAGTCTAAAGTTGATACAGTAATTCAAACCATGATATTATGTTATAGTGTTAAAGAAAAAAAAATAGAAAAAATGACTGAAAGGATTTTGCCCAATGACTCCCCTCACCTCATTTCAAGGAACCTTCCCAAAACCTTCCCACAAAAACCATCCATTTTCATATTATTATTCACCATCCACTATCAATAAACAACATTAATATTCCCTCTTCTTGAATCTGAACAGACTTGCAATTATAGCAGAAGTGATATAACATAAATTCCAAACTTCCTCACAAAAGACAATGCATGTCTTTCTAATCATGTTGGTGCATTTGCCCCTGTAACTCAGTTTCTATGCTGTGTAAGGAAGCCCAAACTGCACAGAAAGGCCAAGTGTAGATTTCTAACAATAGCATTTGCTTATGTCTCAGCATCACTAAACACCAGATGCATAAGTAAAACTCCTATAGATAATTACAACCTTCCCCACTCTTTCCTACCTGAAGCTCTGACTGCAATGCATTGAGATCAGGCTGCTTCATGGGATCTTGTTAAAATTAGTGGCCCTCAGTATCCACCAACCCAATAAAATGTTGTCTTATGTCACTCAATTTTGGAGTTGTCTGTTATGGAACAAGAGGGAACTTGAGTATGTATATTAGGTTGGTATTTAGGTTTTCAAACATGATAAAGGATTTTTAGTAATAGCTCAACTTATATTCTGTTACACCTAACTTCATCTCATTATACCAAGATATGGATAAAGTTGTAGTTTTTGAATGATGGGTGAATGAATAAAATTATTAAGACCTTTCATATCAGAATTATAGTTTTCTGATCATCATATTTTGTGTGTGGGCATGGAATCACTTCTTGAAAATTACCTCCTACCAAATTCCATTGCTCTGTTCCATCGTAGCCATTCCTATGACAGGTACCTCTTAAGTCTGATACCTCCTAAGGATCGAAATTTTGATAAAACCTGTTTTGTTTTTCCTCTGGATCTTTTAGAATCTTTTCTTTACATTCTTAGTACTACTAAATTTCATTATACTTTGACTGAGCATGAGCATTCATTAAACAGAGTGCTTACGGACATTATTAATCTTGAGAACATGTTTTATTTCTGTTGTTTGAAATGATGTACTTCTTCGGTAATTTCTCTCCTACTATTTTATTTGTTTTCACTTTCAGGAACTTCTATTATTAAAATGTTGGGATGCTTAGATTAATTCTCTGGGTTTTATTTATTTACTTACTTTTACTTTTTCTCCCATGAAAAATTATTATGAAATGTTTTTTTTTCAATTTTAATTTCCAAATATCCTTTACTTCTGTGTTCTTTATATTTTCTTTCCTTTAAAATTTTTTATGTATATTCTGTAGTTCTTTCTTTTTATGTTATATTTTTATTTGAATGTCTCATCGTTTTAGTTATGTATTCATACGTAAGGTTGAAATAATGTGAATGTAGCTCATTTCACTGTGTAAATGAATCATCTAGAGTAGAATATCATTTGATTGAGCTATTAGTAACAAAACCTGGATCACTTTTTAAAATTTTCTGAAATTTCAAATAGATTTTTGCTATTCATTTTTCTTACCATTTTAATAGATAATAATTACATATATTTGTAGGGAAATTTTTTATTTTTTCACATATGTATACATTATGGAATGATTAAATTAGGCTAAGTAAATGTCTAGCTTTTCTGATATTATTAATAAGGCAGGAAGTTTGTGCAAGCTTTGTAATATCTCTGAATTCTCTCACCTTATTAAATTAAATTTAAAATTCTTTCTCTTTTTAAATACTTCTCTGGATCATATAAAATTTACCATGAGGAAAGCATAACAGTTGCTGTTTTTTTGCATATATGGGATGGGAAGAAGACTGAGGAGCTTAAGTAAAAATCTCTTCCTGGTCATCTCTGTCATCATTCCTATAGATCTTCCTCCATTTGTCTCTTCAGCACCACAAACCTGCAGATTCTGCATCAGAATTCTAGCCAAAACTCCTTGTGAAAAAATTGCCTCCACTTTTACTATGTATTTTCTCTTTTCAAATTATCCATCAATGTATTCTAATATTTTTTCTCTTTTTCCTAAGTTTTCAAAATATATGATACTCTAACATCCACATTTCTTCATATTCTTCACCATATCATGTATCAATGAGGTTCACAAAGGAAAGGCTGAAAACTGCTTGTGACCAGTTTTCACAAGGGCAGAAGCTCAAGTGGTTATAAGTTTATGTATTCCAATCTTAAAAGAGAACAGAATTCAATAATAACAAAAGAATAAATAATGTATAAAGATTAGATACTGGTCTTATGGGTCTTATTAATTAGTTTCCAATGGAACATGATTTTTGTTAATGTGTGTCCTTAATTAATTTTTATGTTTGTTGTTGAGGGCAGATAGTATCTGTTTGGATACATCAAGTTTTTCTGTTCACTAGTTAAGAAAAAATTGTACTAAAAGAGACTCACTTAAGATGAACCATGTTTAAACTTACTGGTAAAAGTAATTTTTAAAATAGCAAAAATGACAACCACAACCAAAACAAATAACAAAAAAAAAAGATATAAAGATAAAATGCTTTGGGTTGTTAGCTTTCAAGGGATTAGGATGATTTCAGGAAAATATGAAGCAGCACTAATATGAATATGGAATTTGTGAAGAAGGGTCAATATTTGATATTGGCAGATGGGAAAGGAAATGAAGAGCTAGCCTAGAAACCAAAAGAGAAAACCATAAACAAGTGAGAAATGGGGAAGTAAAAAGGATTCCAGATGATCAGTGGGTGGTGGCATGTAGTTAGTGCAAAGGGCTCATGATAGGGAATGGGGTATAATGTGTGTTTTATCCTTAATCCTATGTGATCATTACATGTTGAAAATACATATGTCAGAAAGTGACAAGATTCGTATCTCAGAAATATTATTTTTGGAACTTCAAGCAAGAGTGACTGGAGAAAGAGGTTGTTTATATTGTGTAAGGGAGAGAAGTCTTTGAGAGATTACTTACAGTTTTAACAGATATTGAAAAATCCAAGTTGACAGAATTTATCAATTTATCACTGAACGTAACCAGGGAAGAACAAATTAAAATTTTGATCCAGGATGACTAAGAGTTTGGTAAAGTCATTTAAAGATATGTAGGAGAAGGAAACAATAAATATAATTTTTGATAAATCACATTTAAAAATTTGGAATAAACATGGCAAAGTATAAGTGAAGTAAAGGAATAGAATTAAGAAAAGATGACTTGGCTATTAAGATAGATTATATAACATGTGTGCAAAGCATAGATACACGATGCTTTCAGGAGGAAAATTATTTCCAGTAAAGTATATAGATAAGAAATGAAAATAAATATGTAAAGACGAGAAAGAGATCCTTTCACCTTGCCTTTATTAAAGAGAAGAGAGAGCATAGAGGCACGAGTGAAAGCAGAGAGCAATTTCCAAAGAGGCAAGAGAAGGACTAGAAGGTAATAGGTTCCCGGACATCAAGGGAAGAGAAAGTTTCAAGAATCAAGGCCAAAAG